>NC_047089.1:104919493-105549758 GCF_902459505.1 Geotrypetes seraphini | reverse complement strand
GGCAGCTGAAATATAGGCATGAAAACTCTGGCTTATATTTTAGCCACCTATCTTTGCCACTTGACCACAGCTTGCCATCAGCAGATTATGGCAGGGGAATTTCCCTCGATCAGCTGAGCTAGCAGGATTCACTGAAACTGTGGCTTCAGGTGATGGCGATAATTGTATTAAGCAGGATATAAGGGGGGGGGGGGGCCATAACCCAATAAGTATGAGACACCACTTGCCTGGGAACCTGAAAAGACACTAATATATATATATATATATATATATATATAAATAAAAAGATGAAATGGAAAGATAGAAATGCTTCAAAGTTACAGTAAAAATAATATTGCATGGTTAGCAAATGTTAAAGTTTTAAAATAGATGTATGTGTGCTAGGCTCCTGGTTAGAATGGTGGGCGGTGCTAGCAGCAACATGTTAACATCTGGGTATGTTCCCCTGGACCTGAGGAAACCCTTCATGCAAGCTCAGTCTAGGCAACTGCCTAGTGCTACTGGATAAATTGGGAACTGCATAAAATAGCCCCAGTGAAAAACAATATTCAAATAGCAGTTAGATTTTATTCCAACCTTTAACTAGTCATAGTTTAGGATAACCAGTTTCATCAAAACACAAAAAACCCACTTTCCTTCTGTTTGTCCCAAAAGAAATATCAATTGCTTTTAATTGCACCTGGGCTTTTAGGCTCAAGCAGCTAAATCCTCTTCACCAGGGCCAAGTATCATGTGTTCCCTTTAGTCCATAAACCAAACTCTTCACAAAGGGAAGGGAACAAAAAATACAACACAAAAGGAAAATCTTATACTGCTGTAGGCATGTATTTCAAGTGCTGAGTACACTGCAGATGTTTGTGAGCTCCAGCTGAGTCCTGAGTTGGAGAAACCCCAGAACCTGTTCAATTCTTTTACTTAGGAAGCAAAACCCACTGAGTTATAACTCCTATCATGGTAATCAAAATACAGGTTCTTTCCCCACAAATGAGTTCTCCAAAATATAGCAACTCCCCACAGACCTGTGGTGAAAAATTTAATTCTTGATATGTAAAACAAAACAAAACTGCATTAAAGCAATATCCAAACACTGAAAACATCAACATACTTTGCTTCACAGTTTCACAGTCCTTTTAACCCGGCATTTCTTTGCCGGCTGATTCTCAGCACTATTCAGTCACATTTATTAACAGGCAAAAAGAAAAAAAACAAACAATGTCCAAAACACAGTTCATTCCTTCTTTATAAGGCTTAACTATACTGAACCCCAGCTCAGGAAGAAATGTAGGGCTCCTTTATTGCACGCACATTTTTAGCGTGCGCTAACCCCCATGCTAGCTGAAAAACTACCGCCTGCTCAAGAGGAGGCAGTAGCAGCTAGCTAGCAAATTAGCACACACTAAATATTACGTGCATTACACCGCTAACGCGGCTTCGTAAAAGGAGCCCGTAGTCTTTCAGATTTAAAAACAAAAATAATCCTCTCTCTCTGTCCTAATTGGAGGCAACTGCCTTTTCAGCACTGCAAAATAAAACTTCTTCACACAAAAAGTTAAGGCTTATGCTTCCTCCCTATCATGGACCCACCTCCATGAACTCTTGAGACACCTCTGGCTACACTGGCAATTCTGCTATGTCCATTGCTTCAAAAGTTTCTGGGCTCTCAGAGGCTTCAAGAAATGCCCGTTCTTTCCCCTCAGATATTTCCACTTCTTTGCCTTGCCATAGCTCAGGTAGTCTGTTCCACTCTCATGTTCTTGCCTCCCTTCCTGGTTCAGAGCTCTCTCCTTATGTTTCTCATAATCACACCCACTCCTCCTAGGAAGGGGGATGGAGCTTAGCTCTCTCAGGAGCAGAGTATGGTTTTTCCTATATTCTCTGTACTGGGGCTGCCTTAAAGGGACAGGCTTCCTTTTGTAAGCAGTAAACTTGGCAGGCTTTGCAACAGCTTTATTCTGAAATGGAACTTCTTGTCTGTTGCTACTGGACCAGTCCCTATCCTTCTCAATTTCACTATCTGAGGAATAGGCTGCTGTCTCAGGGTATTTGGCCCTAATCTGATCAGTTCTTCTGATGAGGGATCAGGTGTTTTTCCTAACATTCCCTGGGATAAAACCAGGGCTAGTAGTGGGTTTGTCACATTATACAGGATTGCATGTCAGAATTTAGAATATTGTATGTGTGTGGGACTGTGTATGTGTGGTATCTTAAGTTATAAACAGTGTGGGGTTTTTTTTTTTTTTTAATCTGGATGTGCTGGTAAATATAATACAATTTTCTTTAACGGGAAGTTACTTGAAGACATATCCTTACTCTCTTGTTATTTAAGTCTCAACAATTAGGTAACCTGTAATTGTATATTTATTTGTTAGATGAAGTAAATTTGAGGTGACAGTGTTGTCTAACTGATGGTCTCTTCCTGAAATCTGAGTGACCTCAACCTTTATGTTGTTAAACTGGATTAGGTTTAATGCAGTCCTTTTCATTCTTGTCTTACCAAAAATTGAAATAATAATTAGAAGTAGTCTGTAATTGTGACTGTGAAAATCAGTTTGTATTAGATACAAAATGAAAAATAACTTCTGCTTTTTCTACTTCCTCTTTTCTTTGATGCAGTAAAAATTGACTGAATGGAATTATTGTGTATTAGAGAACAGAGGGTTTTGAGGGTTTTTTCCTAAGAGCTGGAGGTCTTTTTGTAAAGTATGTCAGAGTTTTCCAATTTCTTCAATGCTTTTAAATATTTTTTATGGGCTTTTTACAAAAAAAAAAGTTTATCTGATGAAGAGTGTACAGTATATTATCATATGCTGCTGTAATGTTAATAGCGTGGCTAACATTTCTTGTTTAACATCTTTGCAACTTCCCCTGGGATCTGGTGGTTCCAATAATAATGATGTACAAAAAATTAAGGACAATTCAACATTGGAATTTTGCATAGATATAGAGATAAATAGAAACAAAAAATTTGTTAGTAAATGTATATATTACCCTGCATTTGAACACTGAATTTCCACATCAGCTGAAAGGATCCTTAAAGTGAGGGTGACCAAAATGATTTGCACAAAGTCTATATAAGGAACCATGATAAAAGCAAGACTTGAGTTTCCCTTTTCCTTTTTCATTACTTAAATAGTTTCAACATAGGAGCATAATCATTTCCTACTCTAATTTTGATGAACAGCTTTAGGACTTCGTTTTTACCTAAGAAACAATGAACTACCACCAAGTTCTGCTAATTTGCGCCCATGAAAATCACTGCATAGAGAGCATGGGTATTTTATTTACCACCTCTTTTGTTTATGCTGCAATTACAATTTGGAATAATTTATCTACTCAATTAAGGACTAAAATGAATTATTATTATTATTATTTTTTTAAATTTATTTATCATTTTCCAATAACATATCAAGTATCCACTTGTACAGAAAGATAAAGTTAAACAAGAAATAAATAATAAAATACAATTCAAATTATAATCTACTAACCCATTATATCTTAACTTTAACTTAAGTCCTCAATATAGATCCAAGATGTAGAATCAGCGAGAATATAACAAAGAAATAGAAATAAAAATTAACAATTATGTTGGCTGAGACAGATCAAACAATCTAATCTAAGTGTGCTTCAAGTTCCTCCTCCTATTTTCAGTCAAGCCACTGACAAGAAGGTTGTCAGTTGGCTAGGATCAAAGAAGATATATTTTTGCATTTGATGCACTATCACACATTTACATGGGTGGCTTTAACAACAAAAATTCATGACATTTTTGTGTATCTCATGACAGGTCTGGATACATTTGTATTTTATACCCTAGAAATGATTTCTGTCTATTTTTAAAGAAAAGTATTAATAGCCAGTTCTTATCTGGTGCTAAGGCAACTGTAAGAAGTGTTGCCGGCTTTGTGACTTTCCTATCTGAAAGTTCCAATATTGTAGAAATATTAAGCAATTGTTGATCTTCTTCCTTTAACTTTTCTTCCCTTTTAATGGGTAAATAATACTCTTCGGTAAATGGCGGTAATAGTTCTTCAATAATTTCCAACACCTACATCATGTAACATTTCAACATGTTTCTCGGAGTTACTGCCGCAGCTCTGGGAAAGTTAATTAATCTAAGGTTATTGTTACGGGAAAGTTTTCTGAAGACTCCAATTTTCTCCTTAAATTAATATTATCTTTCACCGGTGTTTCTGAAATTTCTTTGGAAACTTTCATTTCTTGGGAAGAATTTAATGTTGAATTTTTCAAGTCTTGTAGATCAACTTTAATATTTTTAATTTCATTTTCTTGAGTATTAATTTTTTGCTCTAACTGAGAGAGCTGAGGATTTATTGTTTTAGTCAAATCCGCCACAAGATCCCAAATAGCTTCAAGCAGTGGCGTACCTAGCATATGTGACACCCGGGGCCCATCATTTTTTGACACCCCCCCTCATCTATATGAAAAATATGATTTTTAGTAACAATCCACATATCGCACAACAAGAGTGTACCTAGGAAAATGCAGCATCTTAAACACTGCAGTGAGCACTAGAACATCAGCACATACATTGTAAAACTAAACAAGCCAGATCCCGCAGTCAGTTGATCCTGCAGTCAATGCCAACTGAAAACTATGTTCTTTTCATACACACAGAACAGAGATACACCCTCGCCCAATATGGAATAATCACAAACTAAAAATAGAAATATTTAGAC
Source organism: Geotrypetes seraphini (assembly GCF_902459505.1). Classification (NCBI taxonomy): domain Eukaryota; kingdom Metazoa; phylum Chordata; class Amphibia; order Gymnophiona; family Dermophiidae; genus Geotrypetes; species Geotrypetes seraphini. Next base: position 105,545,061 of record NC_047089.1, on the reverse strand, counting down.
AAAAATTAAACTGAACCGCCAAGAAACCAGACCCTGGATACAATGTAACACCACAAAAACAGTAACACATGTCCTCTAATACAGTGCAAAATATAAAGACAGTAGATGTAAATTTGAAAAAACTGATACATAACAATCACCACTTTACAAATTAACAAATAAAAATAAAACAAATAATGAGAAATAAAAAAATACCATTTTATTGGACTAATCCCCGTAAGCTCGGTCCCCATCCCCGCAAACCAGCTGATTACATCCACACAAGCCTTGAATTGTTTTATATTGAACTTGTTATATTAAAGTATAAAAAGAAACAATATTCTGTACAATTGTCAATTTATAAATCAGCGTCTTCTCCCCACTCTCTCTTCCCCATTTCCCTTCAGCGTCCTCAGCCCACTCTCTCTCCACTTTCCTTCAGCGCACGCACATAAAAACAAGCAAGTAATTTTATATCATTTTCATTCTATTCATTCATAGAAATTAAAGTCTAAATAATGCCAGTCACATAACAAAACATGATTTTACAAAAATAATTTCCTGCACAGTCAAGTCTGCAAGGATTACTAGATGTCTTTCAGCAGCTCCCCTCCCTCCCTCCTTAGCTTTGTGGCCAAGTCAAAATGATCTACCAACAATAAAATTTTAAAAACACAAAGCACACTGTACACAGAGAAAATGTTAATTATCATTTATATTCCGGGGGTTTTCAAAGAGGTCAAGGCAGATGACTTTATGCAATGTCACCTCAGTAACAACTATACAAAAATAGACAAATATACCACCTCCCTTTTTACTAAACCGCAATAGTGGTTTTTAGCGCAGGGAGCTGCGCTGAATGCCCCACGCTGCTCTCGACGCTCATAGGCTCCCTGCGCTAAAAAACGCTATTGTGGTTTAGTAAAAGGGGGCCATAGTGCAAAATATAAACAGCATATATAAATTCTCAAAACGGACACATTTTGATCACTAAATTGAAAATAAAATCATTTTTCCTACCTTTGGTAATTTCATCAGTCTCTGGTTGCACTTTATTCTTCTGACTGCATCCAATAATGCTTCCTCTCCTCCACACCTCATTCCCTCCCCAAACTTTTTCTTTGTTTCACCCTGCCCCCTTCTTTCTTTTTCTCTCTCTCCATACCCCCTTTCGTTCTGTATGTCTGTCTTTCTCTCTCTCTCCGTGCCCCATTTCTTTCTTTGTTTCACCCTGCCCCCTTTCTTTTTTTCTGGCTCCCTGTCCCCCCCTTCTTTCTTTCTCCCTGCCCTCCCCTCCCCCATGCCACCACCATTGGGAAAATGCTGCCACCGCAGCTGAGAAATAGGCTGCCACTGCCGCCATCGGGAACAGGCCATTGCCGAGTTCGCCCTGCTTCTCTTCCCTGTGGGGCCAAACAATTCTCGCCACCCGACGTCAATTCTAACATCAGAGAGGACGTTCTGGGCCAGCCAGGCAGCGATTGGCTGGCCCAGAATGTCCTCTCCGATGTCAGAATTGACGCGGGTGGCGAGAGTTAGTCAGCCCCATAGGGAAAAGCAGGGAGAACTCGGCACCAGCCTGTTCCCGATGGCGGTGGTGGCACTCATGTGGCTAAAGAGACGCAGTTTGCCAGCCTAGGGAGAACACTGGAGGGTGGCCAGCTGTGCACCCCCTTGGGACATAAACCCGGGGTGGACCGTCCCCCCCACCCCCACCTTGGTATGCCACTGTCTGTACCTCACTCCCTCTCTATGACCAAAAATTATCCTTTCTTCCATTCCCCGTGTACACAACCATCTCTTTCCCTCCCTTCCTCTCTCTCAAGTCCATGCCTTCTGTGTCCAAAAACGCACTCCCTCCCCCACCTCTTTCCCTCCCTTCCTCCATCCTCTCTCCCAAGTTCATGTCTTGTGTCCAAAAATGCACTACCTCCCAGTGGCATACTTAGGGTATGTGGCACCCGGGGCTCATCATTTTTTGACACCCCCCCCCCATGTAAAAATTTTTTTTTTTTTTTTTTTTTTTTTGCAATAACCATGAAATGGAATAAATGGTCAGAATAGAAACAGGCAGTGAAAATTTTCTTTTATTGAACCTCATATATGTAACCATTATTCCAAACATAACATAACATAAATTATGTCTAAATTGTCATGACATTAGAAGTACATATGGAGTAGTTGCAGGTGAAGCTTGGGACAGTTCCGATTGTGTTAGTTCGGTTTTATGTGTTTTTTGAATAGAAGGGTTTTTATTTATTTTTTGAAAGTTTTGTAGTCTGCGGTCGAAGTCAATAGGTTGTAGAGTTGGAGGTCGAGAGTTGCAGCTCGAATGGCTAGGAAGTTGTTGAACAGTTTTTGGTTGGAGGGTGTGTGAATGGTGCGTGAGTTCTCCTATGTCTAGTTGAGGTGGATTTAATTAGTCGATTGTTCCAATAAGCTGGGCTGTCTCCGTTTATTGCTTTAAATAGTAGGCAGGAAAATTGGAAGTGGTTAGTAGGGATAGTGGAGCATATCTGGAGACTGAGTAAGAAGATTAAAACAACAAACTTAAAAGCAACTTAGAATTCTCTTCCATTTTTGTTCCCATTATAAAAAAAACACTGATAAGTTCCCAGGAAAAAAATACATTAAAATAAGAAGTGAAAACAAAGGCCCCTACACATGAGAACATAACATAAGAATAGCTTAACTGGGTCACACCAATGGTCCATCATGCCCAGTAGCCCATTCTCATGGTAGCCAATAGTGTTGCCCGATTCAGAGAAAAATATTTCATTCGATTCGATTCATCCTGTTGAATCGATTTTTCGATTCGATTCACTGTTAATGACACCGCTTTTTAAGTTTAAACAAAGTACAACAATAAATTTCACAACAACAATAAATTTCACAAAGTACTTTTTAAAAAAAATCACATTTTTCCATTAAAGCAGTTCTGCAGACATTTGCTTGAACAGTCTTTTTTTCCCAGTCCATAAGCAAGCAATATGAAAAAGATTTCCTTAATTATCTACTCAAACATTTTTGCTATTTACTTTCATTGTACCTAGACTATTATTCAGTAGAAAAAATGTAGTTTGTTCAATCAAGCAGAACATTCACTCATAGAAGTCCTATGTCCACACAGGATTTGATTGAACAAACCAAATTTTTTCTACTGAATAATAGTTTAGGTATACTGAATAGCAAAAATGTTAAAGCCACACAGAAAAGTAGTAAAAGTCAATAGGTTCTCCAAGTGGGAACAACCTGATGTCTCAGCACTTGAGGAAAAGACCACGTAATAATGTTTATAAGATAAATCATATAAATGATTATACTGAAGCAGGATGTCCTCAGCGTGAGAGGTAAGCGAGAGGAGAGAATTCTCCAGCGCTTTACACAATAAGGCACAGGTTAATCACCCTCTGCCTGCAATGCACACCATCATAGGACACCTCAGGTGTGCTCAAATTAATCAATGTGATACATTAAACAGTGATAAACAATTGGTCAATCACAAGAGTGCAAGATCAAACAGGTTGTTCCCACTCAGAGAACCTATTGACTTTACTGCTTTTCTGTGTGAGTAGATAATTAAGCAAATTGCTGATAGCCTACAGCAGTGTTTTTCAACCTTTTTTGGGCAAAGGCACACTTGTTTCATGAAAAAAATCACGAGGCACACCACCATTAGAAAATGTTAAAAAATTTAACTCTGTGCCTATATTGACTATATATAAAGTAATTCACTTGAGTGCCACCGCCGCCATCGGGAACAGGCCGGCGCCAAGTTCTCCCTGCATCTCTTCCCCGCGGGGCCGACCAACTCTCGCCACCCGTCGTCAATTCTAACGTCGGAGAGGACGTTCTAGGCCAGCCAGGCAGCGATTGGCTGGCCCAGAACGTCCTCTCCGATGTCAGAATTGACGTGAGTGGCGAGAGTTGGCCGGCCCCACAGGGAAAAGCAGGGAGAACTTGGCGCCGGCCTGTTCCCGATGGCGGCGGTGGCACTCAAGTGGCTAAAGAACCGCAGTTTGCCGGCCTAGGGACAACACTGGAGGGTGACCAGCTGTGCACCCCCTTGGGACGTAAATCCAGGGTGGGGCAGACCGCCCCCCCCACCCTGGTATGCCACTATCTGTACCTCACTCCCTCCCTATGACCAAAAATTCTCCTTTCTTCTATTCCCCGTGTACACAACCATCTCTTTCCCTTCCTTCCTCTCTCCAAAGTCCATGCCTTCTGTGTCCAAACACTCATTCCCTCCCCCACCTCAGCATCTCTTTCCCTCCCTTCCTCTCTCCCAAGTCCATTTCTACTGTGTCCAAAAACGCATTCCCTCCCCCACCTCAGCATCTCTTTCCCTCCCTTCCTCTCTCCAAAGTCCATGCCTTCTGTGTCCAAAAACCCATTCCCTCCCCCACCTCAGCATCTCTTTCCCTCCCTTCCTCTCTCCCAAGTCCATTTCTTCTGTGTCCAAAAACGCATTCCCTCCCCCACCTCAGCATCTCTTTCCCTCCCTTCCTCTCTCCCAAGTCCATGCCTTCTGTGTCCAAAAACCCATTCCCTCCCCCACCTCAGCATCTCTTTCCCTCCCTTCCTCTCTCCCAAGTTCATGCCTTGTGTCCAAAACGCACTCCCTCCCCCCTTTTGTGTTCCGTGTTTGCCTCCCAGCCCATCTTTGCAACTTTCTCAGCAAAACGAAGCTCAAGCCGCGAAGCTTGTCTTCTGCTTCCTGCCTGCCCTGCCGCGCACAAATAGCCGAACGAAAGTATTCTCCGACGTCAGCGCTGACGTCGGAGGGCAGGCTTTACTTAAGCCCTCCCTCCGACGTCAGCGCTGACATCGGGGAACGCTTGCGATCGGCTATATGTTAGCTGCAGGGCAGGCAGGAACAGAAGACGAGCCTCGCAGCTCGAGATGTATTGAACTCCGCGGGTCCCCCGTCCAGCTCTCTCCTGTCCACGTGGGGCGGACCGCCTCTCTCCCTAGACTGTGGCCTAGGACCCTGGGGGAGCCCGGGACCCCTGTCAGCTCTGGGCCCCTGAATGCAGGACTGGTGGTACTGCCCTGATGGTGGCCCTGACCGTACAGCACACCAGGCAACATCTCGCGGCACACTAGTGTGCCGCGGAACAGCGGTTGAAAAACACTGGCCTACAGAACTGATTCTCACCTTCCATCCCCAGCCCCCAAGACTTACCAGACCCCCCCTGCCGATGTATTTACTTACTGCCTGAACTGGATATTAAATCGTGGGGAAGAGAGGAGAAATGCATGGAAAGAGCCAACCAAAACTAGTATTTGTTGCTGCTGAGTGCCGAGGTCTGCTGCACGAGGTCCGCTCGCTCGCCGCTTGACTCTCCCACTCCTTTCGTTTCTTCCGATGTAATTTACTGTTTCGCAAAACCGGAAGTTACATTAGATGGGAAGAGTCCGGCGGCGTGAAATAGTCCAAACTCGTCGATTCACCTGATTCGAATCGGTGAACCGATTCGAATCGTGAATCAGGCAGCACTAGTAGCCAATCCAGGTCACTAGTACTTGGTGAAAACTCAAAGGGTAGCAACATTCCATGCTACCAATCCAGGGCAAGCAGACGCTTCCCCCATGTCTTAATAACAGACAATGGACTTTTCCTCCAGGAATTTGTCCAAACCTTTCTTAAAACCAGCTACGCTATCTGCTTTTACCATAACTTCTGGCCACTTCATTTTTAAGCTGAGATCTTTCCTTCCAAACAGAGACTTTGCTAGATGTCAAATACAGCACAAGGTAACTTCACACGGACTTAGCTGTGCAGGAAATGTGAATCTCCTCATACACCCACCATATAGTGCAAAAATGTGCAAAGGTTTGTTTTTTTCTTTCGATCACTACATAGCCTAATGCCACACAAGCAGCGCTCTTACAAACATATTCTGAAGGTCAAAGCTAAGGTTGACAAAGTTTCCTTCCTTGGACCAGAAGGAGATACTGACAAACCACTAGAAGAACATAAGAACATAAGAAGTTGCCTCCACTGGGTCAGACCGAGGTCCATCTCGCCCAGCGGTCCGCTCCCGCGGTGGCCCATCAGGTCTGCGACCTGGGAAGTGGTTTCTGACCACTTTTATAACCTACCTCAAGTTCTATCTGTACCCCTCTATCCCTTTATCCTCCAGGAACCTATCCAAACCCTTCTTGAACCCCTGTACAGAGTTCTGGCCTATCACTTCCTCCGGAAGCGCGTTCCATGTGTCCACCACCCTCTGCGTAAAAAAGAATTTTCTAGCATTTGTTCTAAACCTGTCCCCTTTCAATTTCTCCGAGTGACCCCTAGTGCTCGTGGCTCCCCTCAGTTTGAAGAATCTGTCCTTATTTACTCTCTCTATGCCCTTAAGGATTTTGAAGGTTTCTATCATGTCCCCTCTAAGTCTCCTCTTCTCCAGGGAGAACAGCCCCAGCATTTTTAACCTGTCAGCGTATGAAAAATTTTCCATACCATTTATTAGTTTAGTCGCCCTCCTCTGCACTCCCTCGAGTACCGCCATGTCCTTCTTGAGGTACGGTGACCAGTATTGAACACAGTACTCCAGGTGCGGGCGCACCATTGCGCGATACAACGGCATGATGACTTCCTTCGTCCTGGTTGTAATACCTTTTTTGATGATGCCCAGCATTCTGTTTGCTTTCTTTGAGGCTGTCGCACATTGCGCCGATGGTTTCAGTGATGTGTCGACCATCACCCCCAGGTCCCTTTCAAGGTTACTCACCCCTAGCAGTGTTCCCCCCATTTTGTAGCTGAACATCGGGTTCTTTTTCCCTACATGCATGACCTTGCATTTTTCTATGTTAAAACTCATTTGCCACTTTTTTGCCCAGTCTTCCAGTTTCGTTAGGTCCCTTTGCAGGTCTTCACAGTCTTCCGTGTTTCTAACCCTGCTGCAGAGTTTGGTGTCATCAGCAAATTTGATAACCTCACATTTTGTCCCTGCCTCCAGATCGTTAATAAATATATTGAACAGTAGAGGTCCCAGCACTGACCCCTGCGGAACTCCGCTCGTGACCCATTGCCAGTCTGAGTATTGGCCTTTTACTCCAACCCTCTGCTTCCTGCCCGCCAACCAGTGTTTGATCCATCGGTAGATATCCCCTTGCACCCCGTGGTACCACAGCTTTTTAAGTAGCCGTTCGTGAGGTACCTTGTCGAAGGCTTTTTGGAAGTCAAGGTAAATGATGTCTATGGATTCCCCCTTATCCATCTGGCTGTTTATTCCCTCAAAGAAGTACAGCAAGTTCGTGAGGCATGACCTTCCCTTGCAGAAGCCATGTTGGCTCGCCTTCAGTTGTCCATTGTTTTCTATGTATTCGCATATTGTGTCCTTTACCATTGCTTCCATCATCTTCCCTGGAACCGAGGTCAAGCTCACAGGCCTGTAGTTTCCCGGGTTACCCCTTGATCCCTTCTTAAAGATAGGCGTGACATTCGCTATTTTCCAGTCCTCTGGGATCTCCCCTGTTTTTAGGGAGAGGTTACATATTTGTTGAAGTGTCTCTGCTATTTCATTTCTCAGTTCTTTTAGTACCCTTGGGTGGATGCCGTCCGGGCCTGGTGATTTGTCGCTCTTTAGTCTGTCTATCTGCCTGATGACATCCTCTTTGCTCACCTCTAGTTTTACCAGCCTTTCATCTTGTTCTCCGTTTATAATCTCCTCGGGTTCCGGAATATTGGTTGTGTCCTCTCTGGTGAAGACTGACGAGAAGAATTTGTTTAACCTGTCAGCTATCTCTTTTTCCTCCTTTATCGCTCCTTTCCTATCTCCGTCATCCAGTGGTCCCACTTCCTCTCTGGCTGGTTGTTTCCCTTTCACATACCTGAAGAAGGGTTTGAAGTTTCTTGCTTCTCCTGCCAGTCTTTCCTCATATTCTCTCTTTGCTTTCCTGACCTCTCGATGACATTCTTTCTGGTGTCTTTTGTGCTCTTCCTGGTTTTCCTTTGTTGGTTCCTTTTTCCATTTCTTGTAGGATGATTTCTTGTCGCTTATCGTCTTTTTAACTGCAGATGTTATCCATGCTGGGTTTTTAGTTCGATTTTTTTTGCACCCTTTCCTAAACCTTGGGACGTACAGGTCTTGTGCCTCGAGCACTGTGCATTTAAGCAGTGTCCAGGCTTCCTTTACGGTCTTCACCTTTCCTGAGCTGCTGCTGAGCTTTTTTCCTACCATTTTCCTCATGTCCTTGTAGTTTCCTTTTCTGAAGTTGAGTGCTGTCGTTGTGGTTCTTTTCACCTTGGTTGTTCCCATGTTTAATTTGTATTGGATCATGTTGTGATCGCTGTTCCCTAACGGTGCTAGTACCTCCACTTCCTTTGCGGGTCCCTCTAGCCCGTTGAGGATTAGGTCTAGAGTGGCATCTCCTCTCGTTGGTTCTGTGACCAGCTGCTCCATGAAACAGTCCCTTATTGCCTCTAGGAATTTAGTTTCTCGCGTGCACTTTGAGTGCCCAATGTCCCAGTCTATTCCCGGATAGTTGAAGTCCCCCATAACCACCACCTTTTCTGTTTTGCACACCTGTCTCAGTTCGGCCTCCAGGTCTAGGTCGTTTGTTTCTGGCTGTCCTGGTGGGCGATAGTATAGTCCCAATTTGATATCAGCTCCTTCCCCTCCTGTCAGCTTAACCCATAGTGACTCCAGACTGTCCGCCCTTATTGTTGTTTCGATTCTGGATGAGACAATGGAGTCCTTTATATACAGTGCTATTCCTCCCCCCTTCTTGTGTGCCCTGTCCTTCCTGTAGAGTTTGTACCCTGGCAGGGCTACATCCCATTTGTTGTCCTCTGACCACCATGTTTCTGTGATTCCTATTATGTCTATGTCCTTTTTTCTGGCTATAACTTCTAGCTCCCCCATTTTAGTTCTTAGGCTTCTAGCATTTGTATATAGGCAATTTAAGTCCCAGTTTGTTACCTTTTCTTTCGGATCTACTCTTGATTTGTTGCTCCTGCTGGTCTCCTCGCGTGTTGCCTCCTGCGGTGTGTCTATTCCGTCCTCTGCCCGCTTCTTTGTTCTTTGATAGCCCTCTGGTTCCGGCTGTTTCCTCCTTGTTTTGCTCTTTAGCTCTAAATGCCCCTCGGTTCCCTGTGCTGCTTCTTTGGGTTTATGTCCATAAAGTGTCCATTTTGTCTCTAGTCCTCTATTGCCAGTTCCTGTCTCAGTATCTTTGCTCGATACTGTGGTCCGATGTGTCGAAGTCAGATCGACTATCGGCTTTCCCCTTGTTATCAGTTTAAAGTCATGTCTATGCAGGTCTGGATGTTACGTGCCAGCATCCTTGTCCCCGCCGTGCTCAAATGCAGACCATCTCTCCTGTAGAGCTTGTTTTTCCCCAGGAAAGTTGACCAGTTCCGTACAAAGAGGAAGCCCTCCTCATCACACCATCGCCTCAGCCATCCATTTGTTGCTTGCAGCTCGGTCTGCCTCCTCGCATCTGCCCTTGGTACTGGCAGGATCTCAGAAAAGGCTATCTTCCCTGTCCTCAGCTTCAGCTTCCTCCCCAGGATCTTAAACTGTTCGGTCAGTGTAGTCATGTTGAAATTCCTTCTGCTGACGTCATTTGTTCCGACATGGATTATCACTGCTGTGTCCTCTGTCTCAGCTCCCTCCATGATTCTCTCGATTTTGTCGGAGATGTCCTTTGTCCTCGCCCCTGGGAGACATGTCACTAGGCGATCCGCTCTGCCTCCTGCTATGTGACTGTCCACCTCTCTCAGGATTGAGTCTCCCACCACGATAGCAGATTTTCCTCTCCTCAGCTTCCTCCTGGGTCTCAGGTCTGTGTCGGTGCTGATTGGGTCCTCCAATCCTTCCTTCTCCTGGTTGGTTCCTCCGCAAGGTTCCTCTCCCTCGGCTCCTGGTGGGTCCTGATGGGTCCTGATGGCTCCTGGCGGGTCCTGTCCTCCATCCGTTTGTTCCCTTCTGAAGAGCGGGTGATCCTGTGTCTCTACCATCCTGCAGGCCTCCTCGATGAATCTTTCGAGCTCTTTGACCTGTTCATTGAAGTGGTTTTCTCTGGTGGTGTCCTCAGTTGGTTCAAATTCCCCTGGTTCCTCTATGGAGCGGAGTCCCTCTAGCTCCTGTACTTTGATCTGCAGTCTCCCTACCTCCTTCTTGAGGCTAGCCAGTTCCTGACATCGACCGCATATGTAGGCCTGCCTCCCGGAAGGGAGGTAGACATACATGTGACAATCGATGCAGTATACTGGAAAGCTTCGCTGGCCTTCTGCTGCCTCCATTATTCCTTCCTTGTGACTAAAGTTGGTGCGCTGGAATGTGCCCGACGTGTATCTGAAGTCCCTTGGTGTGTAGGAGTGGTACACGGTGTGCAGCTAGCTGAAAAAATAGATAGAGAAGAGAAGAATGAGAACAGAAAAAATAATTTTTTGTGTTTTTTTGTGTTTTTTTTTAAGTTTTTTTTATTTTTTTTTTTTTAGGTTAGAGTTAGAGTTAGAGTTTGAGTTAGAGTTTGCTGCTGGGCTGCCTGTGCTTCTGGCTCCTTCTCTAGGCTCCTTCGCGAAGGCGCTCTCGCTAAGGCGAGCGCCTTGGCCGCTCGCCTTCGCCGCGTGCCGAACGGCCGCGAGCCGTTGGCTCCCTTGCTTTTAAGGGTGAGCCCGGGCTCCGAGACGACCTCCGACGCTGTGGGGGTGGGCGGAGCTTGCTCTCGCCGCTACCCAATCAGCCTTCTGCCCTTCCTTGCCGGCTTCCGCCCCTCTCTATCTCTCCTCCGCTTTGCCCGGCTGCCTGTATCCCCTCAGCTTCCCGGTCCGCGCTGCAAAGTAAAAGTAAACAAGGTAAAATTAAACAATGTACTCTCGAGCCGCCGCCGAGTTCTGCCTTGTGCTCGGGCTCCCTTGCTTTTAAGGGTGAGCCCGGGCTCCGAGACGACCTCCGACGCTGTGGGGGTGGGCGGAGCTTGCTCTCGCCGCTACCCAATCAGCCTTCTGCCCTTCCTTGCCGGCTTCCGCCCCTCTCTATCTCTCCTCCGCTTTGCCCGGCTGCCTGTATCCCCTCAGCTTCCCGGTCCGCGCTGCAAAGTAAAAGTAAACAAGGTAAAATTAAACAATGTACTCTCGAGCCGCCGCCGAGTTCTGCCTTGTGCTCGGGCTCCCTTGCTTTTAAGAGATTCTAAAACAACTACCCAGAAATAACACCCAAAGACCCACTCAGTGTGTGAACCAGTTGAGTGGAGTGGACTAACTGGGGGTGGAAATGGGCCCAGAGTTTGCTCAGCAGAATTTCCCAGACTACCTCTTCCTCTCAACACACTGACATGCTACCACCACCACCAACACTAGGAACACCTCACCGAGTATGCCAGCAATGCTTATAAACTTTATAAAACACATTATTATATTTTCTTATAAAGCATATATTTTAACTGAACTCAGCCTTGCCATTCACAAAAATAGAAAAATTCCCATTTCAAGCTGTCTCATGTATACTTTTCAAATCTAACATATTGTAATCACAAAACAGAAAATACAATTATTTTTTCTACCTTTTGTTCTCTGGTCAATATTCAAATCTTGGTCCCAGGCTCTTGTTGTCTTGCTTGCCAGGGTCTCCTTTCTCCGTGCTAACCATCCGTCTGCCATCTCTGTCCTCCACTTCCGTTTCCTTTCCCTCTCCCGGAGATCTGGCATCTTTCCTTTTTTTTGTCTCCATCCACAGATTCACCTTTTCTCAACTCCCCACCACCCCAGGATCCACCATCTCTCCCTTTCTGTTCCCAATTATCCTTCTATCCAGTATCTCTATCCCCCTCCACACCATCCCCTGTTTCCAAGTTCTCTCCCTTTCTGTTCCTTCCCTCCCTAATTCCCATTATGCACCATCTCTCTCCCACTCCACTGTTTTTAGACCCATTATTTCTAACCCCCAAAGTCTAGCATAAGCACGTATCTTTGAACCCCCCCTTCCCTCTCTCCCTCTGTGTACTTTTACACCAGGACCCCCTTCCCCCGAAGGTCTGTCCTCCCTCCGAAGGGCTACACCCCACCTCTGAAGGCCTGCACCCCCCGAAGGACTTTACCTCCCACCCGAAGGTCTGTCCTCCCCCCGAAGGCCTACAACCCACCCCTGAAGGCCTGCACCCCCCAAAGGACTTTACCTCCCACCCGAAGGTCTGTCCCCCTCTGAAGGCCTAAACCCCACCCCTGAAGGCCTGCACCCTCCCCGAAGGATTGCACCCCCCACCTGAAGTTCTGTCCCCCCTGAAGGCCTGCACCCATCCCGAAGGCCTGTACCCACCCCGAAGGCCTGCACCCACCCTGAAGGCCTGCACCCCCCCCGAAGGTCTGCACCCCCCTGAAGGCCTGCATCCCCCTGAAGGCCTGCACCCCCCTGGAGGCCTGCACCCCCCCCCGGTCTGTACCTCCTGAAGGCCTGCACCCCCCTGAAGGCCTGCACCCCCCCCCCGAAGGCCTGCCCCCCCCTGAAGGCCTGCACCCCCCCGGAGGCCTGCACCCCCCCGAAGGTCTGTACCTCCTGAAGGCCTGCACCCCTTGAAGGCCTGCACCCCCCCTGAAGGCCTGCACCCCCCCTGAAAGTCTGTACCTCCTGAAGGCCTGCACCCCCCTGAAGGCCTGCACCCCCCCTGAAGGCCTGCACCCCCCCCCCGAAGCTCTGTCCCCCCTGAAAGCCTACCCCCCCCCGAAGGTCTTTACCTCCCACCCAAAGGTCTGTCCCCCCCCTTAAGGCCTACACCTCCCTCTTAAGGCCTACACCCCACCCCTTAAGGCCTACACCCCCATCTAGTACTGTCTAATGCAATTACGTATGGGTCAGGAGGCCAGAGGGGAAGCAGGACATTGCAGCAATTCCCAACTGACCCTCCTTCCTCGCCCTCTAAAGCAGGAGCCGGCTAGCAAGAGGAAGTTGCCGATCCTGCTTTAGGGGGGGAGGGTCAGTTGATGATTCGTGAGGCCGATTTTGGGGTTTTTAAAAAATTGATTCGGGCAGAAAAAAAAATAAAAATAAAACCACCGCCAAGCAGCCCAGCGATACTCACCCTCAGTTCCTGCCTTAATTGCAGTGTCTCACGCGGCTCGGGCTCCCTTTCTTGCTTCCACCCAGCCGGAAACCGGAAGTTGCTGACCAAGCTCCGACGGCGATGGGGGGTGTGACCGTGGGGGAATGGAAGTTAAGAGAGAGGGCTCAGGCAGGATCACTTCGGGGACTCGCAGAAGCCTTGGAGTCGGGCCATAGCAGGGAAGTTCCCGGGCCATGACTCCAAGGCTCGAGCACCCCTAATGAGCTGGCATCCGGGGCGGACCAACCCCCCCGGCCCCCCTCCTAGGTACGCCAGTGCTCCCTCCCCCCTTTTGTGTTCCGCGTTTGCCTCCTAGCCCTCATCTTAGCAACTTTCTCAGCCAAATACAACTCGAGCCGCGAGGCTCATCTTCTGCTCCTACCTGCCCTGGCGTGCACACATAGCCGATCGGAAGTCTTCCCCGATGTCAGCGCTGACGTCGGAGGGAGGGCTTAACCAAAGCCCTCCCTCCCTCCAACATCAGCGCTGACATCAGGACTGACAATACTCGGACTGGAAAAGTGTCACGAGTGGAGTTCGGCAGGGTTCGGTATTTGGACCCATGCTCTTCAACATATTTATAAATGACCTGGGAATTGGTTCAATAAGTGAGGTGATTAAATTTGCAGACGATTCGAAGTTATTCAGAGTAGTGAAGATGCAGGAGTTCGAAGATCTGCAATGTGACATAAACACGCTCGAGAAATGGGCCGCGACATGACAAATGAGGTTTAACGTGGATAATTGTAAGGTGATGCATGTCGGTAACAAAAATCTTATACACTAATACAGGATGTCCGTTGCAGTACTTGGAGAAGACCACCTGGAAAAAGACTTGGGAGTACTGGTCGACAAGTCAATGAAGCCCTCCATGCAATGTGTGGTAGTGGTGAAAAGGGTGAACAGAATGCTAGGAATGATTAAGAAGGGGATCACAAACAGATTGGTAGTTTATCATGCCGCTGTACCAGGCCATGGTACGCACTGACCTGGAATACTGCGTCTAGCACTGGTCGCTATACATGAAGAAGGACATAGTACTACTCGAAAGGGTCCAGAGAAGAGAGACTAAAATGGTTAAGGGGCTGGAGAAGTTGCCATACAGTGAGAGATTATAGAAACTGGGCCTCTTCTCCCTTAAAGAGAGGAGGCTGAGAGGGGACATGATTGAAACATTCAAGATAATAAAGGGAATAGACTTAGTAGATAAAGACAGGTTGTTCACCATCCCCAAGGTAGAGAGAATGAGAGGGCACTTTCTAAAGTTAAAAGGGGATAGATTCCGTACAAATGTAAGGAAATTCTTCTTCACCCAGAGAGTGGTAGAAAACTGGAACGCTCTTCCAGAGGTTGTTATAGGGGAAAACACCCTCCAGGGATTCAAGACAAAGTTAGACAAGTTCCTGCTGAACTGGAACATATGCAGGTTTTGATTGGCCCAGGCGCTTTAGGCCCCACCAGTAGGCGGGGCTTTGGTACGGCTGGGCCAATCCGGTCCCATTCTTCTGTGGGCTGCCTGCTGGACGGACGGGTTTGGCACCTGTCTATCTGGCCAACGTAAAAAAGGTACGGGGAAGGGGGTTGGGGGTTGAGGGGGGTCATGGGGTCAGCCGGAGGGTCACGGGTTGGCTGGGGGGGCCAATTGGGGGTTCTGGGGGGCGGACGTTGGGGGAGGGGGTTCATCAAGGGCAGGAGGGCCTGGGATCCCTCCTGGCCCGATCGAGTCAGGGGGGTTGCGGCTGCCGCAGGGCAAGAGGACTTGGGATCCCTCTTGCCCCAATCGTGTCGGGGGGGTCGCGGCTGCTGCTGGGCAAGAGGGCTTGGGCTCCCTCTTGCCCCAATCGAGTTGGGGGGGTCGCAGCTGCCGCGGGGCAAGAGGGCTTGGGCTCCCTCTTGCCCCGATCGAGTCGGGGGGAGTCACCGCTGCCGCGGGGCAAGAGGGCTTTTTCTCCCTCATGCCCTGATCGTGTCGGGGGGTCGCCACTCCCGCCCAAATGACAACACAGGATATGCTGTGGTTGAACTCCCTGACACTGTCCATGAGGCTTCTTCCCTCCCCTATCCCTCGGCCCAGGCTGCTGAACTCATTGCCCTTACTCGCGCCTGCCACCTTTTCTCTGGTGAATGAGTTAACATTTACACTGATTCCAAATATGCCTTTGGTGTTGTACACGATCATGGTGTTATCTGGCAACGTTGTGGCTTTGTGGCAGCTGATGGTAAGCCCATTTCCCATTCTTCCCTTGTTTCGGACCTTCTGTCTGCCTGCTGCAGTTGCTATCATTCATTGTCGCGCACACACTGGTCTCCAGACTGAAGTTGCCAGAGGTAATGCTCTGGCCGACTGCACTGCTAAACAAGCTGATTTGGACCTCCTTCCTTCCTCTGTTCTCCTTCCTCTTCTTCCCCCCCTGCTTTTCCCCCTTCCTCTCTTTTTTTCCCAGCTTCAATCCTTTGTTACCCCCTCTGAACTTGCTGCCTGGCAGCTGGCCAATGCTCAAAGCTGCCCTTCGGACGGACTTTGGTGCCAAGAGGGGAAACTCTGTATACTAGCCGCTAGCTCTCCCTTATTCATTGCCCAATATCATGGCATTGGTCATCGCAGTGCTCGCTCAACATTTCAACTTCTTGCCAGTGATTTTTTCATTCTTGACCTTCGCTCCCTGATACAGACATATATAGCTCGATGTCTAACCTGTCTCCGTGCTAATCCCAACATACCCCATAAAGCACCACACCAGCACCTTACTTACCCCAGTTCTCCTTTTACACACTTACAGATTGACTTTTCTCATATCCCTCATGCCACCGGGAACTGACAGGATTATGCCCTTGTTATTGTTGACATGTTCTCCTGATGGCCTGAAGTTTTTCCCACCACAAATGAAACAGCTCAGACTGTGGTGAACATTTTACTTCGTGAAATCATCCCTAGGTGGGGATGCCCCACACACATTAACTCATTCAATGGTCCTGCTTTCACTGCCAGAGTATACAAAGATTTAGCTACCACACTCTGCATTGAGTGGAAATTTCATCTCCCATATCACCCACAGAGTTCCGGTATTGTCGAACGCATGAACAGAACTATCAAGGACAAAATCAGGAAAGCTACAGCTGGCACATTTGTGAATTGGAAGAAATTCCTCCCTATTGTTTTAGCTGAAATTAGGATGCAGCCTCCTGCACCACTGGCTACTCTCCCTTTGAGATTCTCTTGGGACGACCTTTCCCCGCCCCGTGGGTAGACAAACCCTCAATAGTTGAGAGCAGTGATCTTCCCTTGATACAGGAAGAATACGTCCGAAAGCTCATAGAAACATTAGGGCATGTTGAAAGAAACGTGTCTTGCACCTCTCCTTTTTCTCCACAGATTCCTACCCATTCCTTCCAGCCTGGTGACATAGTCATCGTCCAGAAGCTTTCCAAGGATAGGAAGCAGACGGATTTCCCCTTTGGCCCTCCCACCACTGTGGTCGCTGCGACCAGGACCGCTGTACTCACTGAGGAGTCTCCTGTTTGGATCCACGCAAGTTGCTTGAAGAGGGTTAACCTAAAACCCCAGAAGCAAGCTGTCCCTGCGCAGACCTCACCCACTCCAGTGGACCAGCACGATGATCTCGTCACAGCATTCCACCAACTTTATCATTCTCCTCCTAGCAGCATTGCTGCTAGTTTTTCTTCTTGTATGGATCATTTCCAACTGTGTCTACAGGGATGATGTGTCCTGGGTCCACGACATTTTTTGCCCATATCCATCTGTAAACGATACCCCGGGTACCCCTGCTGTAAATGACACCCCAGCACTGTACTCATCTGTAAACAGCACCCCTGGCACCTCTTTGAGAACATGTCGTCAAGCTGGAATTCCTCACAAGGGCTGCCCTTCAATTGGAATCCAGAAAGATAGACAACATACTACCCTTTGGTATAATTCTAGCAATATGCATGTGGCCACCTTCTCCTTTGATTATTGTGACATTTTGGACTGCTCATCAATTGATGCCACATGGCTGTGCCATTGGTCCCTTGAGATTCCTAAAACTAAAGACATATACATGTTACTGACTCACATTGGGGGGATAAGTGTGCGTCCTGGGGGTAGGGTGGAACACTGGCACTGACTGGGCTTATAAACCAGAAAGTGCTCAGAAAAGAGTGGACCAAAAAGGTAAATCTCTGCTTAGCCGTATGACCCTTCGTAAGATTGGAAACTGTTATGGGAAATATGTTTCTGGACATATTATGAAGCTTTCTCTTATAATTGAAAACCCTAGACCTACTGATGAAGGCATGTACGTTATGGGCATGTGGTTTAAGGGTGGGTCTAGCTATCAGCCCCATCAGTTTTTCTTACAGGATCTATCTATCTCCACTCATCCTCTCCTGTCATTTTGTGGGGCCCCCAAAGAAACTAATCCACTGGCCCCCAAATTAAATAAACTTACTGACATGATGGCCATTGCTAATCCCACCTTTGAAGATACTATGGCTGTTGAGGTAGGTTTTTCAGAGCGTAACCTTTGGTTAGAATGGATGAAATTCACTGCTGATCAACATAATAAGAGTAATTGTTACATATGTGCTCAAGCTAGACCCCATTTAGGAACTGTACCTTTGGACCTCACTTCTGATATCCAACCATGTTTTTTGGGGGTTATTTACCAATACTTCCTCTAATTCCACCGATCCCCTTTGTGCGCTGTGGCGTTCCAAATATCCTTTGCTGCCTGGAAAGAAAAAGCCTGACAGCCATTACCATCTATGTCATGTTTCTAATCTGACATAGGGTAGTTTTATAGGCAATTTCTCCCCTGGTTATTGTTCTGTCTTGGATTATATGTATGCCCCATTATTGCAGCATCAGATTTTCACCCTGGGTGATATTTACTGGCTCTGTGGAGACCTTCGGCTCCGTGTTAAATTACCCAGCCAGTGGACAGGCCAGTGCACTTTAGCTAAGGTTATCATGTCCTTGCATATCTTCTCTGAAGGGCACCCTTCCTCTTTGCATGGTTCCTCCTCCTCTTTACCCCGACATAAACGTGACCTCCGTGGTAGTTTTGATCCGCATGTATACATAGATGCCATAGGGGTCCCAAGAGGGGTCCTAGATGAATTCAAGGCCCGAGACCGAGTTAAGGCTGGGTTTGAGTCTCTTATTCCCCTTATCACTATCAATAAGAATGTTGATTGGATTAATTACATTTATTATAATCTGCAACGCTTTGTGAACTACACTAGGGACGCCTTGCAAGGTATTGCTGATCAGTTAGGCCCCACTTCTCAGATGACTTTCCAAAATCGCATGGCCCTAGATATGATCCTTGCTGAGAAGGGGGGTGTCTGTAAAATTCTCCTCAGTACTTTATCCTGTTGCACCTTTATTCCTGACAATACAGGTCCCATGGGGTAAGGTTACTATGGCCATTCAAAAATTAGAAGACCTCTCTGCTGAACTCAAACGTAACTCTGGTTTATCTAATCCTTGGGATCAGTACTTTAGTTGGATGCAGGGATGGGTTAAAGATCTTATTATTGTTATAATCTCTATTATTATCTGCATCCTTGTTGCTTATGTAATTTTTAGAATGCTCATTTGCTGCCTTACTCGTATTACTGCTCCTAAACACCCCTCCTCGAGAGACATATCTGGAATATCTCTCCCTCCAAACTCATGCTGTGTACTTATGATGTCTTTTTCATGACGTAAGAGGGGATTGAAGGGATATATATATATTCCTTGTAAGTAATTGTAAGTATTTTTCTCTGTTCAGGCTTGTGCTGAAATACAAAAACTTTCATTTTGATAAGAAATTTCACTTTGCTAAGCAAGAACAAGGTCATTTTCTCTTCCTTTTCTGAAGCTGACTACTTTTGCCAAGGTCATTCTTCCCCATGCACTGAACTCCCCACAGCCCATGTTCTGGTGGATGATTTTGCTTCTTGTGAGTCACTTAGATAAGAAACAAGAAACATTTTCTAAGAAAGACCTTAGACAATAAAGCACAGTATTATATGCCATAGTTATGGACACCCCCCCCCCTTTCTTGTGCTTGCTACCTTTTTTGTTGCTTTTAGGTATCCTGTTACCAAATATGGACTTTCCTACAGTTTTGTTACTTTTATGCATCCTGTTACCAAATATGGTTTTTCCTACAGTCATATGCTGAAAAAAATGACCCATGTATAATGCTATAAAAATGGATGAAAAACTCATAATAAATGGACAATTTCTTTGGGACAAGCCTGAGCATCCTTTCTTCCTAAAGAGACTGTTTCCAGATATCTGAGAGGCGACAGAGTGTGTGCAGGGCGGTTTTTGAGATCAGAACCGGACCAGGTCCATCTCATCATTAGTCAGAAAAAAACCTCTTGCATATCAAAAGGAAAAAAGCTCCACTCTCTATATAAAGAAAACTTTAATTCTTATGAGTACATACTATTCCATGGAGTGCAGCGCAAGACACTGAAAAATAACCCAAAACAACTCAATTCAGTGGCCAACTTAGCTGACATCAATATATCCCATTAATTCACTATAGATCTTCAGCCAATTAAAAGAAGAAGTTATCAGTGTGAGATACCATTAAGATAGGACACTGTGCTAAAATAGTATAACGTGGTGTAAATAACCCTTTTTTAACTGTAACACATGTTGATAATTCCCCCCCCCCCTTAATGCATCCATGTTTAATTCTGCATAAGATTATTAAATTAAATAGTACTCCATCTTTACTGTGTTGGAGAGACATGTTGCCAGGTAGCCAATTTTTATACATAAGTGGTTGTTCCACCTTTAAACCCAAATATTTTAGGATTTAATTATCATTTTTATTTTTTGAAATGTAAACATCCCTTTGCTGCTGTTATAACATCCAAATTCGACTTGGACATCCTATCAAAAATTTCCCTCCACGCCTACCCTTATGAGACTGTCTTTAACTCTAGATTTTCTTTTTACCATTTCAGTACCTATGGTTTTTTTCTAATCATTCCCACAATCAATATTCCCCTAATGCTTTATTTTTCCTGTTTGTCCTTTTTAAATAGATTTTCAGCTTACCTAACCTCACTGTTTGTTGCTTGTTTGTCCAAAGCTTCACAAAGTTTACATCATTTTTTTTCCATTGTTTAAAATGCCATCTTGGAAGCATAGATTTATTCCACATATTAACAAAGGTGGAAAGAAGAGCAAACATCAGCCAGTATGGTTAAAAAGTGAAGTGAAAGATGCTATTGCAGCCAAAAAATAACATCCTTTAAAGAATGGAAAAAGGATATGAATGAAGAAAAAAGAATAAATATAAGCACTGGGAAGTTAGATGCAAAGCATGGATAAAAAAGAGAATATGAAATGAAACTTACCACAGAGACAAAAACTCACAGTAACAACTTCTTCAGGTGCATCAGAAGCACAAAACCTGTGAGGAAATCCATGGAACCACTAGATCATCAAGGAAAAAAAGGGCACTGAGGGAGGGCGAGACCATAATGAAGAGACTAAGTGAATTCTTTACTTCGGTCTTTATGAAATAAAATGTAATATATCTACCTGAACCAGAAATAGTTTACAATGGTGACAGTGTGGAGGAACTGACAGAAATCTCCATGAACCTGGAAGGCATACTCAGCTAAATTGACAAATTAAAGCATAATAAATCAACTGGTCCAGATGGTATATACCCCGGGGTACTGAATGAATTCAACCATGAAATTGCTGATCTGCTGTTAGTGATATGTAATCTATCATTAAAATTGTCCATAGTACACGAAGACTGGAGGGTGGCCAATATAACACCAATTTTTGAAAAAAGGTTCAAGGGTGATCCTGGAAATTACAGGCTGGTAAACCTGAATTCAGTTCTGGGCAAGATAGTTGAAAGTATTATAAAGAACAAAATTACACAACACCTAGACAAACATGGTTTAATTGGTCAGAAGTCAGAATAAGGTTTTTTTTACTCTATCAGAAATTACAAAGACTAGGGGAAACTCAATGAAGTTACAAGGAAATACTTTAAAATCCAACAGGAGGAGATATTTTTTCACTTAGAAAATAGTTAACCATACCGTACACATTATTCTATACTGCAAGTTTAAACAAGGATTCAATGTAGTTTATAACAAGGTTTCTAATCTGTGATCATGAACAATGAGCAAAGTATAATTGTATCCTGACAATTTCCTGGAGGAAAAGTCCATAGTCTGCTATTAGACAGGCATGAGGGAAGCTACTGCTTGTCCTGAGATTGGTAACATAGAATGTTACTACTATTTGGGTTTCTGACAGGTACTTTTGATCTGAATTAGCTGCTATGAAAACAGGATACTGGACTAGATGGACCATTGGTCTGACCCAATATGGCTATTCTTATGTTTTCATGCTCTTATTTTCTCCCTAACAACTTCAGCATGAATACAAGTGGATATTACATTCCCACAACAATGTAATAATGGAGGACCTTGAAAAAGTATGATAAATCCCTCAGAGAAACCCTCCCACAACAACAACCATCTTCTAGTTTGGTTAACCTTGCAATCTGGAATGAATATCCACCAAATGAATAGGGTGAGGAGCCATGAGCAGCAGGTCAGGCTCGCCTAATCAACTACCCTTGCCCAATCCTGTGCATCAACTGTTGAATGGATATCATTATACTGGCTAAACTAGGGAATCTGTACCCAGAATGGTTGCAATGTCTCAAGTTGAACTGGATCTATGTTCCCCCAGTCTCCCCTTTGCCTACCCTGTGGCCTACCAACCCCAGCTCCCCAACAGGTCCACTTGGAAGTCTGCTGCAAATAGCACCCCCCACCCTCCCACCCACCACCACTAAAGGACTTCCCCCCAATGGTAATGGGACCCCTTTGGATATACTTCCTTGAAAAGGTGAGGAACAAACAGACCCTCCTCTTCAATTAAAGATCTCCTCTGTCTTCTCCCCCCCTTAGGCCCCACCCTCCACTCTCCTATCACCTTCCCGAAATTCCAGTATGACCCTCTCTTACTCTATCCACTAACAAAGTGTACCTATATGCTTATAACTTTCCTTAAGCTAAACTACTGTATTTCCCCCTTCTCTCTCTCTGCTTACTCTCCCTGTATTTAATTCTCTCCAAAAACTATAAACCCAATCACTAAACCTGTTGTACCACTTATATGTCTAGTTACTCCCCACTGTGTATGATCAATTGTAAACCGTTCTGAGCTATTGGGAGGACGGGATAAAAATCTAAATAAATAAATAAATAAATAAATAAAACATCTCTGACAACCATAAATTGACATTATAAACTCCCCTAAGCCTTGGACTTATCCTTTGCTAAACTCTTCCTAAAGTGTTTATCGTAGTTGAACAAGACCCAACCATCACACATCTGATAAACTTGCAATATGTTTGCATAGCAAAACAAAACCTTATCCAATAAATTGATAAATCGGTCTCTAATATTTTTATTATTTTGTTATCTGTCCAAAAATTTAAACAAACTTGTATAATATTATCTTCTCTTAAATATTAAGGTGCTCATAATTTTAAAAAGTCCATAAAGTGGCCTAAGTCGGTACTTGGATGATCAAAAAGACATATCGTCCAAGTACTGATAATCAAAGCTGGTTTTAGATGTATCTAAAACCAGCTTAGGCCTTTCTCCTGCCTCTGAAAGCCTAGAGTGAAAAGAGGCATTTTTGGAGGAACATAAGAATTGGGACTGCTGGGTCGGACCCGGGGTCCATCGTGCCTAGTAGTCCGCTCACGCAGTGGTCCCCTGGTCAAAGACCAATGCCCTAACTGAGACTAGCCCTACCTGTGTACGTTCTGGTTCAGCAGGAACTTCTCTAACTTTGTCTTGAATCCACGGAGAGTGTTTTCCCCTATAACAGACTCCGGCAGAGCGTTCCAGTTTTCTACCAGTCTCTGGGTGAAGAAGAACTTCCTTACGTTCATACGGAATGTATCCCCTTTCAGTTTTAGAGGGTGCCCTCTCGTTCTCCCTACCTTGGAGAGGGTGAACAACCTGCCCTTATCTACTAACTCTATTCCCTTCAGTACCTTGAATGTTTCAATCATGTCCCCTCTCAATCTCCTCTGTTCAAGGGAGAAGAGGCCTAGCTTCTCTAATCTTTAGCTGTACGGCAACTCCTCCAGCCCCTTAACCATTTTAGTCTCTCTTCTCTGGACCCTTTCGAGTAGTACTGTGTCCTTCATGTACGGTGACCAATGCTGGATGCAGTACTCCAGGTGAGAATGCACTATGGCCTGGTACAGCAACATGATAAACCTCTCTGATCTGTTCGCGATCCCCTTCTTTATCATTCCTAGAATTCTGTTTGCCCTTTTCACTGCCGCCACACACTGCGTGGACGGCTTCATTGACTTGTCGATCAGAACTCCCAAGTCTCTTTCCTTGGAGGTCTCTCCAAGTACCACCCTGGACATCCTGTATTCGTGCATGAGATTTTTGTTACCTACTTGTATCACTTTACACTTATCCACGTTGAACCTCATCTGCCATGTTGATGCCCATTCCTCAAGCCTGATTATGTCACATTGGGAAAGGGCGGTAGGTGGGCCGACCTAGACTTAGTCGTAGAGCAAGTATAACCAAAGGTTTAACGAGGTTGCCCAGTTGGAACTTATACCTTTTGATTTAGACCAAGTCAAAATAGGTATAAGTTCTGAATAGGGGTCGCTGAGCTGATCACGCAATCAATCAGCAATCAGCTCAGCAGCCCAGGCAACCTGCCTACCCACTGCCGCAATTGCAATTCCCCCCGAACTGCCGCAAATACTGGCAGGAAAGATGCCCAATCTCTCCTGCCAATGTGCACCCCCACCATCCCTACCCCCATGTATACTGGCAGGATGGATCCCAGGCCCTCTTGCCAAGGTGTACCCCAGGAACCCCCCAACAATAACAGCAGGAGGGATCCCAGGCCCTCCTGTTGAGGCACACCCCCAGAACCACTCCCCCAACATCAGAAGGAGGGATCCCACTCCCCATTAGAGTTCCATATCTCTGAGCATTCAATAAAAACTGGTCAATCCACTGAGACATATAGTATCTTTTTCATATATAGGAGTAGGTTCTATTTGTGTATATTTCAGTATACATTATAGAATACTTTACTTTTATCATACAAACCATAGTACCCTGTTCTATTATGGTTGATTGGATCTGCGCTTATCCACAGGGTTAGAACCATGGCATCTATGGGTTGGGAAGCACTCTCATACAATGATCAACAGGCTAGTGATCTATTATCCACTTTTCATTTATTCACTACAGAGGAATGGGCCAACATGCCTACAGATTGGGATCAGTACTCCAGACCTCATCTGGAGTACTGTGTGCAATTCTGGAGGCCACATTACAGTAAAGATGTGCGCAGAATTGAATCGGTTCAGCGGACGGCCACCAGGATGATCTTGGGGCTCAAGGGTCTCTCGTACGAAGAGAGACTGAACAAATTGCAGCTCTACACTCTTGAGGAACGTAGGGAGAGGGACGTGTCGAAGTGAAAGATGATATTTTCTTTCTCAAGGGACCCTCGGCCATAAGAGGGCACCCACTCAAACTCAGGGGCGGAAAATTTCATGGCGACACCAGAAAGTATTTCCTCACAGAGAGAGTGGTTGATCATTGGAACAAGCTTCCAGTGCAGGTGATCGAAGCAGACACCATGCCAGACTTTAAGAATAAATGGGATACCCATGTGGGATCCCTACGAGGGTCAAGATAAGGAAATTGGGTCATTAGGGCATAGACAGGGGGTGGGTAAGCAGAGTGGGCAGACTTGATGGGCTGTAGCCCTTTTCTGCCGTCATCTTCTATGTTTCTATGTTTCTATGTAGGAGGTAAGGTATAATCTCTGTCTGAGCAGCTTCTAATACGTTTTCATCCTCGTTCATTTGTACTAGATGCATTCTTAGTTTTATTAAGTCCTGTGGTATCCTTGTGCTGATTTCTAGATGAAGATCTTGTAGATTTCTTCCGTTGATAGGGAGTCCTGGATTTAGACCAGGGATAAATGTAACCTTTTTGATAATCATTGTGGTCCTTTTTAAGTTTATTAATTTTCCCTGTTTTGATGTCTTTTTTATATTCTGTCATCTTAAGGCCCACATCTTGTATGATTTCCTCAAAGTTCATGTCCTCGTTCTTAACCTGCTCAAGTTTTTCTTCTAATTTTTTGGTGATATCATCTGATTTTTGTTTTGATGTCTCATCTCCGTGAGCTCGGTCACCTCATTAACTATAGAAAAATAGACAAATATAGTGCAAAATATAAACAGCAGATATAAATTCTCAAAACTGACACGTTTTGATCACTAAATTGAAAATAAAATCATTTTTCCTACCTTTGCTGTCTGGTGATTGATTTCATGAGTCTCTGGTTGCGTTTCCTTCTGTCTGTATATCCTTTCTTTCATTTCTTTCTTTCTGCACTCAGGCCCACGAATTGTCCCTTTCTATTCCCTCCCTATTTCCTTCCCATGTCTTTAGTGCCCCCAGTGCCTCCTTCCCATGTCCTTAGTGCCCCTTCCTGTCTTTAGTGCCCCCAGTGCCTCCTTCCCATGTCTTTAGTGCCCCAATGCCTCCTTCCCATGTCCTTAGTGCCCCTTCCTGTCTTTAGTGCCCCCAGTGCCTCCTTCATATCTCTTTAGTGCCCCCAGTGCCTCCTTCCTATGTCCCTCTCACTGCCTTCCACACTTTGTCCCACACCCACCCCAGAAGCCAGCCTGCCTGCCAGTCTACCTCTCTCCCTCCCTCCCTGGCCAAAGCCAGCCTGCTTGCCTGCCTACCTCTTTCCTGCGGACCGGCACCAGTCCATGGACTGGCGGTTGAAGAACAGTACTATAGACCATTAGTCCTTATGTATCATGCCATATTTGTACCATTAGTCCTTATGCATCATGCCATTAGTCCTTATGTATCATTAGTCCTTAGGTACCATTAGTCCTTATGCCATTAGTCCCTATGCATCATGCCATTAGAACTTATGTAGCATGCCATATTTGTACCATTAGTCCTCATGTATCATGCCATATTTGTACCTGTCATTATTATTATTTTTACCTCTGAGAGAGAATAAAGCTTGGATACATCCCGAGATAAGTCCTGGCATTGGACAGGTGAAGGGGGATGGAAAGAAGACAAAGATCACTTTTCTCTTTACAGAAAAATCTGCTCTCGGCCCCTGCAACTGACATCTACCTTATCTATCTCTGCAGATGATAGAAACAGTAGATTAACTATGGAAAGATATTTCACCATTAACTGAAGAGCATGCAAAGATGGAGAAATACACTGTTTTATGAGTTCAATTAGCTACTGTAGGAATAAAACTAGAGAAAAAGCAACAGGTCCTGAGGTTGTGGGCTAGCTGTGGTTTTACACCAAGGCCCACCCAGCCAGATACCATAAAGAGATAAACAGACCGTGGTCAGAAGACAGAATTCTCAGAAGGAAGAATTCATAAGAAAAATCATCTAATAGAAAGTATCGGAGATGTTTAAAGTTGGGAGGGGGGCTTGTGCTCGGAAATACTAATATGGTGGGGAAACAGGCATTTCGGGGAAAAGGTAGGCTTTACGGAAAACAGAGTAAAGCATATAACATGACGTAGGTGAGAATAGCCAATAAATGAATGTAGTTAGGCAGTAATGCATAAGTAAATAGCCAATAAGGATGTATCATGTGATATAGACCAACGTGGTGTTGGCCACTAAGAAATGTATAAAAACCAGGCCTTTAGAAGGGAGAGGTCAGAACAGACATCAGAGGACCTCTAGGCCTAGAGGTCACCTTCTGTATCACCTTCTGTTACACTATATACTATATGATCTATTCTTGTAAGCTGTTATTGATTGACTAAATAAATATATACTTATTGAAGCCAGTATATAGTGTTCGAGGTCTCATTACCGAGGTAGGCCTGGACAGCGGCCTACATCACCTCACATGGTTGTTAATGCACTGTTATATATGGATTTCAATTTATCAAGTCTTACTTTCACTGCCTTTAGTGTCCATGAGTATGAACATTCAGCTTGCTCTTTAATTATTAGTTCATATATATAATCCATTCACATCTTTGTTTCATTCATTTCATGGGTGCATTATATTTCATTGTGACCATGCTTTATATATCTTATATCATTTAACTTTAAAATTACAATATGGAATGATTTGTCTAGTAATTTGATAGCTAAGATTGTACTGCTGTCTTAAAACCAAGTCATTTTATTCTGTTATTTTAACTGCATTATTCTATGTGTTCATGTCCTATTATGGTTTCTTCATGTTTGAATATGATGTCTTTTTTATATAGCTTAAAGACAATAGACTGTTTTCAGTCCAATTCTTTATATGTGAGGTTGCAAACCATTGGTATGTATAATGTCTTCTCGTCATTACATTATGTCACATATCTCTTCATGTTTTCAAAATCAGACACGCACCATGGGTTCTTCATTCTATTAACTTTTCATTCTTATGGCTTCTCTTAGGAACCTTAAAGATTCCTGTGCTTAAGTTTATACTCTAATACAGACCTATGGCACTTTTTCCTCTCATGTCTCTTGTCGATGTTTCAAGCCTCTGTATATAGCTCACTTGTTTTATCTTGCAGTCGAGTATAGACACTAATATGCATGCTCCAGATTGGCATCACAGTCACTTCTTATCTTTCTATCTTTTCATTTTTTATCTTTCTCTTTATCATTATTCATCATTACCTCTTCCTTTTAGGACCCCTGAGGAAGGCGTGTTCGCCGAAAAACATACCGTGTAGGGTCCGATTGGATTTTTATCACAGTATTTTTTATCATTGTACTTTTTTAATTGAATTTTCATGGTTTTATATGTCAGTGTTTAATAAATTATCTCCAGAACATCTGTATCCACAGTTTTTGTTTTTGTTTTCATCAGTGGATTGTTTTCACTGTGGATCATTGGGTCTCCCCATTTTTTTTGTTGGATTACATCAGCAAAGCATGTGATATGAAGAATAGGTTCTTAAGCAGAGGTATCCTTCTTTGACTATTAACAAAGCATATAAACAAGCACTGTATGCAAATTAGTCTTTGTTATTACATCCAAGGTCTAAAAAGGATGAGTCAACATTGGTATGTGTTCTCCCTCTACTCTTGCATTCCAAATTAAGCACATCAAAACGCACTGGGACGTTATGCAATACCACCCGGAGTTTCAAAAGGCATCTAGATTTGCATTTGCAAAAAGTCAAAATCTTAAGCAATGGCTGGTTAGGTCCCAGTTTATAAGGCAGCAGTCAGTCATTAGTGTGCCAGGTGAACACGTGCATGTGTACGGTGTAAGATGTGTAATTATAATATCACCTTACAGAAGATGCAGCTCCCTAAATGGGTAGTGAGGAAGTCACACTGCCGATCTACAGACTGCAATTCTCAACAAGGCATATACATTATCCGGTGCCTGTGCAGGCAGTATTACATGGGATGCAGTAATCAGAGTATAAAAACCAAAGTGGGAGAACATATCGGTAGGATTTGGTCTGCCATTCAAGAAGCACAGTTGGTGTCCCACTGGTTAACACATAGACATGAGGTTGAAGATTTGCAGTACTCTGTATTGAATGCCATTACCAACTTAAGAGGAGTAAACATTGCACACATTTTGTGGCAGAAAGAACAAAGGTGGATAGATGCTCTTAATTCTCTTCATCCACATGGACTTAACAATGACATTGAGTGGCTGGCATTTCTCTAGCCTCTGCATAAATTTTTCTTTCTAGCCTGCTGTCACCATTTTATTACTGCTAAATTGAGAATAGTCCATACACCAAAGTTACAACATCATCACGTTTTTGACTGTCTAATGAGTTACTGCATTGGGGAAGCCCATATAGTTATGTCATTACGTTTTAACGTCATCATGTTTTGACGTTGGTTTGAGTAAATCTTTTTTAGTGGGCCGCTGATGGTGTTCCTTATCAATTATACCTAGGATGCTGCTGCACAAGTACTGATCAGCTTAACTATGGTATGTATTAGATTTTGCTTTCCTCCTGCATTTGCCAGTGAAGTTTTGTACTTTAGTGATGCAGTGTAGGTTTGAAAATTACCACCCAGCATACACTTTTTGTATTTGTATTTATAGAAATGATTGTAGAATCATAGCAGAACCTCTTACTGAACGAGTCATACTATCATTAATCGGAAGAGGTGGAAATTTTTATTCAGGTCTCCTGAAGCAGATTCCGAAAAGGGGCCATGTTGAGACTCCCGGACAAAGTCTAAAGCTAAGTGAAGATTCTTATAGACTTGTGACTTTCATGCCATCTGATTTTTGCAACCTTTTTAAGAAATATAACAAAAAAAGAAAGAAAGAAGTAACATAACAACAAGGAAAAGAAAAAAAGAGAAATAAAGAAGAATATTCTCATGCTTCAGAGATTGATCACATAATTTAAACGCTATGAGTGGATGGTGAACTCCGCAAAAAGGGGCGTTGTCACTCCCCATTAGAGTTCCATATCTCTGAGTGTTCAAGAAAAAACTGATCAATCCACTGAGACATATAGGCCCTGTTTTACTAAGATGCGCTAACTGATTAGCACTTGCAAAATCGATTTAGTGTGTGCTAAATGCTAATGTATGCATGTTAGTCTATGGACGCATTAGCGTTTAGCGTGCGTTAATTTGATTAGCACTCGCTAATTGGTTAGCGCACCTTAGTAAAAGAGGAGGATAGTATCTTTTACAAATATAGGAGTAGGTTCTATTTGTGTATATTTCAGTAAACATTATAGTACACTTTACCTATCTCCTCATACAAACCATAGTACCCTGTTCTATTATAGTTGATTATAGTTGAACGTAGAGGTAGGCCTTTCTCAAAAAAAACCCTAATTTGGGATGTTTTTTTTTTAGAATGGACATTTCCCTGCTGCTACTCTCAGCGTTTAGGGGCTTAGACCAAAAGGGGACTTAGATGGGGGAGGGGGTGTTATTATGCCCCTCCACACTTAAATGCACTTAGCTTTCTATCAGCAGGGGCACCTTCTGACACGTTTTGCCATCAGGTTCTCTCAAGGAAACATCCCCCTATTTAACCTGCTCTTCTTTTTGACCACATATCTTCTTTAAGTAAACACAAGCCAGATAGCATACAAAATAGGGTTTGAACTCCCCAAAACATTGACATAAATGTGGAAACCTAATGACCACTCAAAAAGGTATGAAACAGATGTCCTTTTCTTTTTTTCCCTTTTTCCTTTTTGTTATGTCCCTCCCTTTCTTACTCTCCATCCCCTCATGATCCCACTCCAACAATGGAAATAATTCCAAATATATCTCTCACTCCTTATTATGCAAAATGAATAAAGCAAGATTTGCAGGCTATTATATATTTTGATCTAGGTAGCCAAAGGAGTAGGTAATAAAATATCAGAAGCTACAGTACAAAACAATTTTAGATAGAGAGAATAATAACCAGCAAGAATAAAATAAGTGCTTTTTTTGTAAATCTATGGTGAGTTCTCTTATGGTGTATTATGTTCTATATCATACATGTAATCTGCAGGATCTTAGCTAATTTTTTTAAGAGAATGTAATTAAAAAAGCACAAATGGCACCAAATGATTTTCATTTATATGCCCTGAACATAAAATGTTCTTTCTAATAAACATGAAATGAAATAATTTAATTCTAGAACATACAGAGCATCATATTTTCCTTTAAAATCAGAAGTACAAATGCTCCAATTTAGCTAACTGAAATTGCATAGCCCTGACTACAGAAACTATTTATTTTTAAGAACTATATTCACAAAGAAATAATCTTAGAAAGATATTGAGAATGAAACTGCAAAAATGATTTACCTTTGACTTGTAATTCTTTCCAAGTATCTGACAATGGAACATGCCATCTTCAATCATTTTAACATGGTGCAGCCATATTCAAAACCAGATGTCATTTCATGGACAAGGAAAAATAACATAAAATGGAAGAGCAACTTTTTTCCATCTGATATTCAGGGATTTTTTTTAAAAACAATTTATTTATTTATTGGGGAGGGGGGAGACATTTAGTTTTCTGTATTTGATATGCATACCTGAATGACACGGCAACATTTTAAAAATATAGATTACAGTACATTGTTTTGAGATTATCAGCCATCCTCAGCAGTTAAACTTGATCCTTCAGTGGTCGATCTCATCATGTAAATTTCAAGTTTCAAGTTTGTTTATTTTTTTATATACCGTCTATCAAAACAAATGTCTAATTGGTGTACAATATAAAAAATTTCTCAATACAGAAGCACAAAATTTCTGTGGCAGTACCAACTGTTTTTTTTGGGAGCAGCTGGTGGCATCTTAGGTGGTTTTATATAAAAAATCATCTGACATAACCAGACTATCCCATTCATGAAGTAGAAGAGGTACTTCTGGATGATTTGACATTACAGATTTAATAGGTTTGCAGTACTTCTTTGCTTTCCACACTGGCTCTAAACATGGATAATTTCTCTGGACTTTCTGCAGGTCAGATTTACTTAAAGAAGGTAAACCACATCATCACTTAAGCTCTAAACATGGATAATTTCTCTGGACTTTCTGCAGGTCAGATTTACTTAAAGAAGGTAAACCACATCATCACTTAAGCTGGTGACATTGGTATAAGCCACAGGAAGGATGGTGGTAGACATGCTCAGTGAGGAAACTGCTTCATCCTCACTAGTGGGCTGGCATAAGACTCTGACCCCATCTTCTGGTACTTGCACCTTGTACATTCTCCTTGATAGTGCATCAGCATCAATGTTTACTTTTCTTGGGAGGTATTTCAAACTGAAATCATATGTAGCTAGTGCAGTAAGCCACCTGTTATCAGTAGCAATGAGTTTAGCCATGGTCAGCTTAGTCACTGTCAGTGCATACTGTGAATTTGACACACATAGATTGTCATGGAATTTGCCTGCTACAGCCCACTTCTATGCCAGGAATTCCAGCTTGTGACCTGGATATCTCTTTTCAGGTTCAGATAATTTTTGTCTAGCAAAAGTAACAGTCTTCATACTCTATGGGTACCCCTGGTACAATACTGCACCTAACCCTTCCTGGCTATCATCTGTATTCAGAATGTAGGGCAGTTGACTATCAGTGAAAGCCAACACTTGAGCATTCATCAAAAGATAGATAATATTCTTGAACACTTCTTCACACTTCGTTGTCCATCTGGATCCAAAAGACTCTGATGGTTTAAAGTATGGTAGCCCCAACTTTTGGGTTTTGCCTCCTCCTTTATTTTCAGTTAGCTAACCTTTCGTGAGCTCATTCAGCAAGTGTACTATTACTAAATTATTTTGTATGAACTTTCTGTAATAGCCACAAAATCCTAGGAATGATCATAGGGTTTTCAAATCAGTAGGTCTATCCCAAGTGGCAACTGTTATAATCTTATCTGGATTTGTTGCAATATATCCTGCAGACACAATGGCCTAGTTTCTGTAAAGGATGTCTAACTTTAGGTGTCCAAAATGTGGACGTCTACTGACATAGGCATTCAAATAAAGTGGATAATAAGGTCAATTAATGACTTTAACAAGCATTAATTGGAACTTAGACATCTAAATACTGGACGTGATTCTACAAATAGACGTCCATCAGAAAAAGCTGCACCTAAAAAGTAGGTGTGGGTATGGCATGGGAGTGGCTTTGATTTGGACGTATGCTGATCAGCGCCCAAATGTGTCTATCTAATGCCTACAATGTAGATGTTGCAAAACCAGGTCTACTTTTGAGCATGAGCTGGGTGCTAGGTAGATGATAGTTAGATGGACGTGACTTAGGCGTCCGTTTATAGGTGAACAGGACTTTTATTTTTGGGTCTTAGAGAACTCCAGGTTGATATTAAGCTCAAAATATGTTCAATAATGCATTACTGAAGCAAAGCACATGAATATATATATATTGTAACAGGGACCTGCAACGGGGAAGGTGGATACCTGCGCAGGGTCACAAGGTCAGGATGGCTACTTGGTTTTACTTCCAATTTCCCTTCCCCCGGTATCTCCCAAATCACACCAGGACTCTTGGAAAGGAAACAAGACTGGTTTATTAGCACAACACAAAAAACACGAACAATTTTTCCTTCTTTAGGATGTCAGGTAGTCAGGATTTTCAAACCCATAATTAACAGAGAAAAAAAACTAGCAAGAGCAATTTCAACATGCATTCAATTTGTCCCACTTTGCTTTGGAAAAACCCACAGTTCTCTGGAATCTGAGCAAGGCTCAGACTTCCCAGTCCAATTCCCCTGTTCTGGCCAGCAGGGTCAAACAAAAGAAAAATGTCCGACTTTGGACTTCCTTTTTAGTTTCCTGGTATATAGCACAATAGAGGATTTAAACCAGTAAGTTCACTTTAGTGCTGTTCCCTTTCTTAACTCCAAACTGGAACCCACAGCTTTCCCCTTCTCTGGAGCAGCCCAGCTGCCAGCACCAAATAATCAAACAAAACGTTGCACAGAGAAGAAAAAAAATGTTTGGCAAAACAGGGAACACACATTTTCCCTCCCTGGGTTTTGTCACAGCAATCAATTGGCTTTAAGTACTTTTCAAGATAATAAAGCAGAAAAAAACCATATCAGCTTCAGTCTTTTCTGCTTTCAGCAGAAAACCCCCCAAAACATCCAAACACTTGTGCAGTTACTCAAAGTTCCTCCATGTTCTCAGAATACTGTTCAAAGTCCATGCTTTCCTCTGCATTTCAGGAGCAGGCTGCCAGTCCATTACTTCCCCTTGTGGTTCACAAACCTCTTCTGAATCCAATTCCTGCAATTTACTATCATGCAATTCTACCTGCTCATGTTTTCTTTCAAGCAGTTTTCTTAGCAGTGATATGTTTGCCTTTCTGTGCTCCAGGGCCCCACCCCAACCCTCTGGCTGGGACAGGAGAAGATTTAAAAGGGACCTGCACTCTTAAACTGGGACTCAGCTTTTGCATACTTTAAAGTGGCAGCTTTAGAACTGGGACTTTTAATTTGGTTCTGCCATTCTCTTAGGGGTTCTAAGGCTGCTGGTAGGACTAGGTTCATATTCCTGAGGTTCAACATGATCAACTTCAAACTTGATGTCGGGAAAGGGAAAGGTACCAAAATCTCAACCATGACTTTAAACTTTAAAAAGGGAAGATACGACAGCATGAAAGCCATGGTGAAAAAAACAGATCAAGAAAAAGATGGGCAAAGTCATAACGGTGGAACAAGCATGAAAAATACTATCATGGAAGCACAAAGCTTCTACATTCCACGGAGGTCCAAAGTAAAGAAAACCAAAGGCAAAAGAAAGCCGGCATGGCTTACCAAAGAGGTGAAGGAAGCCATAAATGAAAAGAAGGACTCCTTCAAGATGTGAAAGCGCATGAAAACATCCGAAGCTTGGAACAAACATAGAGATAATCAGAAAAAATGTCACAAGGTGGTGAGGGTTGCTAAAAAGGTCTACAAGGAGAAAATAGCACAAGAGGCCAAAAATTTCAAGCCTGTTTTTAGATACGTAAAAGGAAAAAAAAACGCACGGGAGGCGGTGGGACCGCTGGATGACCTGGGAGGAAAAGGGTGCGTCAAGGAGACAAACAAATTGCAGACAGACTGAATTCCTTCTTTGTGTCTGTCTTTACAAAGGAAGATACCGCAGCAATACCTGACACAGTGAAAGTGTTCAAGGGAGTCGTACAGGGCAGCCTCACCACAGTAGAAGTGGACTTTGACCAGATTTATCACCAGATCGACAAACTTAAAAGTGATAAATCTCCTGGACCGGACAGAATTCATCCGAGAGTCCTAAAAGAACTGAAATTTGAAATCGGAGAACTATTGCAAACACTTGCCAACCTGTCAATCAAAATAGGACAGATACCAGATGACTGGAAGATAGCGAACGTCACGCCAATATTTAAAAAATGATCGAGAGGAGTTCCAGGCAGCTACAAACCTTTAAGTCTCATGTCTGTCCCTTGAAAGATGGTTGAGGCACTGATCAAAGATAGCATAGTCCGGCACCTAGACACACACGACCTGATGAGAGCCAGTCAACATGGCTTCAGGAAAGGGAAATCATGTTTGATGAACCTATTTCAATTTTTTGAGACAGTGAACAGACAAATTGATAATGGAGAACCGGTGGATATTGTAAACTTGGACTTTCAGAAATCGTTCGACAAGGTTCCACATGTAAGACTTCTCAGGAAATTACAAGGCCATAGAATAGAGGGAGATATACTAAGATGGATAGGCAAATGGCTAGAGAGCAGAAAACAGAAAGTGGGCATAAATGGGAAGTTCTCAGAATGGGAAAAAGTGACTAGCGGTGTACCCCAGGACTCAGTACTTGGACCCATCTTATATATTTTCATAAATGACCTGGAAGAAGTGAAATCATCAAGTTTGCAGATGACACAAAGCTATGCCGGGCAATCAGATCGCAGAAGGACAGCGAGGAACTCCAGAGCGACTTGAATCAATTGGAGAAGTGGGCAGATAAATGGCAGATGAATTTTAATGTGGAAAAATGCAAAGTGATGCATTTAGGCAGAAAAAATAAAGATCACAAGTATAGTATGTCAGGTGTAACTCTGGGAAAAGACCGAACAGGAAAAGGACCTGGGTGTACTGATAGATAGAACCCTGAAACCGTTGGCACAATGTGCGGCAGCAGTGAAGAAAGCAAATAGAATGCTAGGCATGATAAAGAAGGGAATTACAAGTAGATCAGAGAAAGTTATAATACTGCTCTACAGAGCCATGGTCAGACCACACCTGGAATACTGCGTCCAGCATTGGTCTCCATACCTAAAGAAGGATATAAAACTGCTAGAGAGGGTGCAGAGATGAGCAACGAAGCTAGTGAAAGGTATGGACTACGAGGAACGACTTAGGTGACTGGGGTTGTTCTTCCTTGAGAAGAGGAGACTTCGAGGAGATCTGATCGAGATTTTCAAAATACTGAAAGGATTCGACAAAATGGAGCAGGGAAAGCAGTTATTTACAATGTCCAGTGTGACACGGACAAGAGGACATAGACTGAAGCTGAGGGGGAACAGGTCCAGGACGAATATCAGGAAGTTCTGCTTCACGCAGCGAGTAGTGGACACCTGGAATGCTCTCCCAGAGGAAGTAATTGCAGAATCCACCGTTCTGGGATTTAAGGGTAAACTAGATGCACATCTCCTTAAGAGTGGCATAGAGTGATACAGGTAAGGGTAAATTAGATGCACATCTCCCTTGAGAAGCATACAGTGATATGGGGACTAAAACTATGCCAGGGTACACCTGGCGGGGCCTCCGCATGTGCGGATCACCAGACTTGATGGACCCAGGGTCTGATCCGGAGATGGCAATTCTTATGTTCTTATGTTCAAGCTCAGGGTTTGCAGAGTCTCTGTCACAATATATATATATCTAACTATCATACTAAACCTCATTTCAAAAAGGTTAAGAACATAAAAGGAAATGCACTACTCACAAAATAGCTATCATTCAGAGCTAGTGGACTTGTCTGATGCACAATTTTGACATCACTGTAACATTATCAACATGAACCTGCATGGCAGACTATCACAAAAAAGGGGAAAAAAACAGCAACTTAGGAGCCCTTACCTAAGTGAAAGCACCTGTGTGCTTAAAGACACTTTGTCTTTCTTTCAATGGTCATTAGTTCAAATCTACACAACCCCCCTAATACAATAATAGCTTCATTTTGCTTTCATAAGAGAGTATTCATGGTGGACTTTGCCATTTTCATCATCACGCTGCCCTTTCCAGGGTCCAGAGGATAACTTATTTTTACCTTGAGATGGATAGGATCTACTAAGCTATCATATCACAAGGTAGGAACCACTAACTGAAAGGAAGCATCTATGGCTCAGTGGTTAAAGGTACCTGTTCCATATTTTGAAGGTGATGGGTTCAAATCCACTCTCCTCCTTTTCCAGTACCTTCACAGCTTCTTATTTGGACAAGTGTTGAAGATACATGTTTGATGTTTCTCCTAGACAAATGACTGCTTGTAATTCAAGAGGATATAAGCTTGGCTTTGGAATTGACATGCAGTTTTCTATCTGAGTGTGTGTGTTGCAATGGTTAAAGCTACAGCCTTAGCACCTTGACGTTGTTGATTTGAATCCTAATCTGCTTCCTATGACAGAAGCAAACAAAAAATAAATAAAAGTTAAATAAAATATAATAGTGGTGCTTCAGGAAAGGGAGGTCATGCTTGACAAATTTATTTCAATTCTTTGAGAAGGTGAACAAGCAAATAGATAGTGGAGATCCAGTGGACATAATTTACTTGGACTTCCAAAAAGCGTTTGACAAGGTTCCACACGCAAGGCTTATGAGTAAACTACTAAGTCATGGAATAGGAGGAGAAGTGCAAGGATGGATCAGAAATTGGCTAGAGAACAGAACGCAGAGGGTAACCATAAATGGGAAATTCTCGGACTGGGAAAAGGTGACCAGCGGCGTGCCCCAGGGCTCGATTCTTGGGCCCATCTTGTTCAATATTTTTATAAATGACCTGGAAGAGGAAACATCATGCAATATAATCAAGTTTGCAGATGATACAAAACTATGTTGGGTAGTTGGCTCTCAAAGGGACTGTGAGGATCTTCAGAAGGATCTAAACGAGCTGGAAACGTGGGCGATTAAATGGCAGATGAATTTTAACATAGACAAATGCAAGGTGATGCATCTGGGAAAGAAAAACAAAGAACATGATTACAAGATGTCGGGGGTGACTTTAGCCAAATGCGAACAAGAAAGGGATTTGGGGGTGCTGATAAACAGAACCCTAAAGCCATCGGCTCAATGCGCGGCGGCAGCGAAGAAAGCAAATAGGATGTTAGGCATAATCAAGAAGGGGATCACGAGTAGGTCGGAAGATGTTATAATGCCACTTTATAGAGCACTGGTCAGACCACATTTGGAATACTGTGTCCAACACTGGTCTCCATACCTTAAGAAGGATAAAATTCTGTTGGAGAGGGTGCAGAGGCAAGCCACGAAACTGGTCAAAGGCATGGAGAAGTTAAGCTACAAAGAACGCCTCGGGAAACTGGGACTGTTCACCCTCGAAAAGAGAAGATTGCGTGGGGATCTGATAGAGACTTTTAAAATATTAAAAGGATTTGACCAAATTGACCAGGAAGCAGCATTACTGACATTTTCAGATGTGACAAGGACAAGAGGTCATAGCCTGAAACTGAGTGGCAGCAGGTTCAGGACAAATGTCAGGAAGTTCTGTTTCACACAACGAGTGGTGGGTGCTTAGAATGCTCTCCCGGAGGAGGTGGTGGCAGAGGCTACTGTTCTGGGTTTCAAACGCAAGTTGGATGCACACCTTCTTGCAAAACATATTGAGGGATACGGGAAATCCGGGTCTCCAACAAGGAGCACCTAAATGGGCCTCCGTGTGTGCGGATCGCCGGACTAGATGGACCTCGGTCTGTTCCGGTGAAGGCGTTTCTTATGTTCTTATTTCATTGCATACAATTTTAATGAAAACAGCATAAAATTGCCATTCTAATGAGATGTGATTACGTTATAGATGTTGTGTAGACGTCTATGTGACACTTAAAAGGCGATTTTGTAAAGGACGTCTAAGTATTTAGATGCATCTAGACTTGCTGAGCACAATTCTCTATAGTACATCTATGCATTATAGAATCGTGCTCAGTTGAATGTCTAAACCACGTCTAAAGTTAGACATCCTTTACAGAATCTAGGCCAGGTGTGGCAAACTCAATTACATAAGGGGCTGAAATCTAAAACATAGACTAAGGAGTCCTTTTATCAAGCCGCGCTAGCGGGGTTAGCGC
The DNA here is from genome assembly GCF_902459505.1 of Geotrypetes seraphini. NCBI lineage: Eukaryota > Metazoa > Chordata > Amphibia > Gymnophiona > Dermophiidae > Geotrypetes > Geotrypetes seraphini. Next base: position 105,506,165 of record NC_047089.1, on the reverse strand, counting down.
ATCGGACATTTCATCGCACGTTAACCCTCGCAGCCGGCTAAAAACTAACGCCTGCTCAATGCTGGCATTAGCGGCTAGTACGGCAGGCGGTTTAACGTGCAGTATTACGCGCGTTAAACCCCTACCGCAGCTTGATAAAAGGACCCCTAAGTCGCGGGCCAAATTTTTTATTAAGATACTTAGGGGTCCTCCTCCTTTTCCTTTCAGCTTTCTTCAATTTATTTTTCTACCTCTATCCATATTTAACTCATTCTTACTATCCAGTCTTCAAGTTCCCTCTTTTATTTATGGTCATGAAGTTAGCAGAGCCAAATGTGTGTGCATGCTATGAAGTGATAGGGCTAAAACCATAAAATACATAAAGGGAACTGTTAGAAATGAGATAGATGACAGGAGCCTATGGGAGACTTTTACAGGTTGTGAGACCTATTCCTACATTTTGCTGAAGTTGTTAGTCATGGGCTTGTGCAAACTGGTTTCAGTTCAGATGCTGAGATGCTAATGTGTGGCATGTGTGGATTTCTTGTTCAAGGACACTAACCAGTGCTGGAAAGACTATGAACAGTGCTGAAAGAAAAAAAAGTGCCAGTCAGCAAAACACTCCATCCAGGAACCTAAGAACTGATAACGTGATGCCAGGCTAATGCGCTGAGGCACTGCTGTACCCGTGTGAAGAATGGATACTTCAAGAAGAAGAGAGTTCTAGGAGCTATGCCTGTCCAGGGACCCCAGAGAAGAATGGAGGCGTGGACTAGGAGAGGGTTAGATAGGCATTTGATTTATCCAATAGGGTGGTATATAATAGCCAGGGGAAGGTCTTGCTAGAAAAAAGATACTTTCTATATAAAACCCCCATGCTCTGGCAGAGGTTCATTAGAGAGACTGTGCCATGCTTACAGATGCCGGCACTGTTGTTATGAGGTTTTTCTCTCCATTGTATATGTCCAAACTGATTTATTTCTGATTTGACAAATTATTAGAATAAAAAGTTATTTGCTTTGAAATATGCAATGTAATCCTGTTGGGTTTTATTTTTATTAATAGTTTTTTTTTTATTATCGCATCGGGCTTCCAGTGGGGTGAAGTAGCAGCCCTTCACTTCAGAAACATGTGCTTAAATGGTGACAGTTTATTGATGACATCTTTCATATTTGGACAGGTACGTTTCAACAACTTAAAGAATTTGATAGAATTCTGAATCAATGTCGTCCTTCTATTAAGTTCACCATGGCTTATAAAGAAGAACTAGTGTACAACCTAAAACTAGTCACCCCAGCAGTATACAATAATATCATAAAAGTTTAATCCAAAATACCGCTAATACCAGACAATACACATCAGTATTGTTAGCCCGACAAACTTGAAGGACTATGGCCTCAGAATTGGAGCCTACGCACAGCAGTGAAGATCACAAACTGAGGATAATCCGCGTAGTAATACAGCTCCTCCTCCAATCATTGGCCAATGTATATATATTTTTTTAAATAGTTTTTCTAAAGCATTTCAATCAAGCTAAACCTAAACCCTGAACTTCAAAAACTTTTTCAGGGGTACTGTGTATGTGTGCAAGCCAGGATTTGAAAAACATAGACCAAAAAGACTTATCTTGTTGCTGACTTGTCTTTAAAAATGGATTCGGTCACTAGTGTTTGTTTGCCAACGCGGCCAGCGTTTCACGGGAATTTTAAACATCCACTGCGTCAGGGCCACCAGGACATTCAAAATCAAGGCTCACTGCAAATTAAGAACAAAGTTAAAACATTCATGCTCCCAAAACCAAAGAAACAATAAAGCAATATAACACCACTCACATCAGTTCACTCGGTCACAGATTTTCAAATCGTGTTAAGATGGCAGCCAGCTACGTTTTATAGCCAGTTCATACCGTCATTACGTAACGCACCGTGGCAACGTAACGGTTCACTCATCACACCGTAAACACTAGTAAAAATGTTGCCATTCAAATGATCTATTAAGGCCTGTTGGCCACAGTGTGTCAAGCCTATTGATCCAGCGCTGCTCCCTCTGTGCAAGATACCTTCTAAAGTCCCCCCCCTCTACTACTTGGATGAACCACCTCCAGGATTAAAGCTCTTAAAGAACCAAAATCATGTGCTCTTTCAATACAGTGTTTAGCTAGTGGAGCCCCAACTATCTTGTTCTTAATATTGCTCTTATGTTCTGTGAGTCTTGTGGTAAATTTTCGAGATGTCTGACCCACATATATTAAATCACAGGGGCATTTTATAATGTATACCACACCGCAAGATTTGCAATCAGAATTATCACGTAAACTGTACTCTTTTTTATCTCTAGGGTTACAGAATCTGTTGGTACATATCATGAGCTTACACATCTGACATGTTCCACAAGCTTTGTGTCCCATCCACACCTGCTCAAGCCCAGGTCTAACATTAGAAAGTACAGAAGGGCATAGAATCTCTTTCAAATTCCTAGTTCTACGAAAAGCTATCCTCAAATTGTAGGCTTTAAAAATGCCAGAGGTCTGTAAAATCGCCCAGTGTCTTTTTAATGAACGGACCATCCGGTGACACTGGCTAGAATATATCACCACACAGGTCATAAACTGTTCACCCGATTTCTGGAACTCAGATCTTTTAGGGGCAAACAGACTCTCCCTATCGCAGTATAATGCTCTTTTGTATGCTGCAGTGACTATAGATGTGTGCTCTCTTTATACGGTTATACCTCAGACTGAAGCACTACAAATAATTCATGATACCCTAGAGAAAAGACTGAACCCTAAAGTACCAACTAAGTTTATCTGTTCTCTAGTGAATATAGTGCTATGTGACAGCTTTTTTATGTTTGAAGAGCATCTCTTCCACCAGAAATCTGGTATTGCAATGGGGATTACGATGGCCCCCGCTGTTGCAAATTTATTTATGGACAGGTTTGAATGTGACTGGGTGTATGAGTGTGAGTTCTTTAAGTATGTGGCTTTTTGGACCAGATACATTGATGACATTTTTTTAATCTGGAATGGGAGTCTGGATGATTTGGAAAAATTTTTTGTGTATCTGGACGCCTGTCACCCAAAAGTACGCTTTACCCATGCTTGTAGTACTAACCAGATTTCTTTTCTCGATGTATCTGTTGAAATTAGGGGTGGGGGTTTTTTATACATCAGTATTTACTAAACCTACTGATTGTAACTCCACTCTCCACTATTCAAGTGCCCATTCCAGCTCATTGAAAAAAAGTCTCCCCTACTCCCAGTTCTTACGGATTTGAAGGATCTGTTCCTCTAAATTGGACTTTAAAAGACAGGCTGATATTCTCAAACAAAGATTTCTGGCTCGGGGCTATCCCCTAAAAGTTGTCTCTGCAGCATACAAAAGAGCATTATACTGTGATAGGGAGAGTCTATTTGCCCCTAAAAAATCTGAGTTCCAGAAATCGGGTGAACAGTTTATGACCTGTGTGGTGATATATTCTAGCCAGTGTCACCGGATGGTCCGTTCATTAAAAAGACACTGGGCGATTTTACAGACCTCTGGCATTTTTAAAGCCTACAATTTGAGGATAGCTTTTCGTAGAACTAGGAATTTGAAAGAGATTCTATGCCCTTCTGTACTTTCTAATGTTAGACCTGGGCGTGAGCAGGTGTGGATGGGACACAAAGCTTGTGGAACATGTCAGATGTGTAAGCTCATGATATGTACCAACAGATTCTGTAACCCTAGAGATAAAAAAGAGTACAGTTTACGTGATAATTCTGATTGCAAATCTTGCGGTGTGGTATACATTATAAAATGCCCCTGTGATTTAATATATGTGGGTCAGACATCTCGAAAATTTACCACAAGACTCACAGAACATAAGAGCAATATTAAGAACAAGATAGTTGGGGCTCCACTAGCTAAACACTGTATTGAAAGAGCACATGATTTTGGTTCTTTAAGAGCTTTAATCCTGGAGGTGGTTCATCCAAGTAGTAGAGGGGGGAACTTTAGAAGGTATCTTGCACAGAGGGAACAGCGCTGGATCAATAGGCTTGACACACTGTGGCCAACAGGCCTTAATAGATCATTTGAATGGCAACATTTTTACTAGTGTTTACGGTGTGATGAGTGAACCGTGACGTTGCCACGGTGCGTTACGTAATGACGGTATGAACTGGCTATAAAACGTAGCTGGCTGCCATCTTAACACGATTTGAAAATCTGTGACCGAGTGAACTGATGTGAGTGGTGTTATATTGCTTTATTGTTTCTTTGGTTTTGGGAGCATGAATGTTTTAACTTTGTTCTTAATTTGCAGTGAGCCTTGATTTTGAATGTCCTGGTGGCCCTGACGCAGCGGATGTTTAAAATTCCCGCGAAACACTGGCCGCGTTGGCAAACAAACACTAGTGACCGAATCCATTTTTAAAGACAAGTCAGCAACAAGATAAGTCTTTTTGGTCTATGTTTTTCAAATCCTGGCTTGCACACATACACAGTACCCCTGAAAAAGTTTTTGAAGTTCAGGGTTTAGGTTTAGCTTGATTGAAATGCTTTAGAAAAACTATTTAAAAAAATATATATACATTGGCCAATGATTGGAGGAGGAGCTGTATTACTACGCGGATTATCCTCAGTTTGTGATCTTCACTGCTGTGCGTAGGCTCCGATTCTGAGGCCATAGTCCTTCAAGTTTGTCGGGCTAACAATACTGATGTGTATTGTCTAGTATTAGCGGTATTTTGGATTAAACTTTTATTATAAAGAAGAACACCAGATTCATCTGGTGTGATATAACAGCTGAGCTGATGTCACCGGCTGGTAATATTTATTGAATGATGGGGGGAGGGGGGACCGAGGGTAAGGGGAATATATGAGGTGTTATCAAGGGTCTGTAGAATAAGGATTGACAATTTTATAAGAGGAAGTAAGAAAGGATTAATAGACAGAGCTTGTAAGAAAGAAAAATGATTAGGGAGGTTTCTAAGGTGATGGGGTGGAGCAGTCATGTGATTGGTTGGATGTTGTGGCAGGCTGGAGTGAACTCTGTGAGGAAAGGGGAACAGTAGAATAGTCTGTTCAGGAAAAGATTATCCCTCCTTCCCTCCCATTTGTGCTGGTGTTATGTTTTGTGTTAGTGTTGTGGGGTGGGGTGGGGGGTGTACATGTTATATGTCGACTTGGGTGGATTTGGTGGAGCTTATGGGGTTGGGGGGAGGTGGTCGCAGCTTTGGGTGGGGCAGAAAATGGGATTTGGCCCAATTGGATCTGGGAAATGAGCAGTTAATAAATAAATAAATGTAACACTCGTATGCGATACCGCTGCGAGGGGAAGCATGGCCTTGCATCACCGTGGATCATGTTTGAGGGGAGGGGAAGCATGACCTTGCGTCACCGTGGGTCATGTTTGGGGGAGGGGAAGCATGACCTTGCGTCACCGTGGGTCATGTTTGAGGGGAGGGGAGGGGAAGCATGGCCTTGCGTCACCGTGGGCCATGTTTGGGGGAATGTTATAAATTTAAAGACTTAACGGGAGCTAGTTTCGACACCGAATAGCAACCTGGGGATGTGTGAAATATGCATTGGGGGTTTGTTGGTTTTTGGACACAGATTGTATTGTAAGTGAAGATAATATTCAGATAGATAATAAAGCTGTGGCCAAATATTTATTCCAATAAAACTGAGTTGTGTGATTATTGATTGATGGTGATTAGCTTTCAGTTGCAGATGACGGGAATGCGAATGCTAATGTTATACCATTGAAATCAGTTTTTTGGACGTTTTGGTCCAAAGGAGAGAAGAAAAACAACTACTATCTATCAGAAAAATACAGATAGGAATACACTGCTTAGATTTGATAGCATGCATCCAGCACATTTGAAAACAAGCATTCCTTTTGCTCAGTTTTTTAGGTACCGATGTGTATGTAGTTCTAGAGAGATCTATACTCTAGAAGCCAAAATTTTAGAACAGGGATTGTTATCTAGGAATTATCCACATTCTATAGTTAAAAAAGCCAAAAAATGAGCATTTAATAATCCCAGGGAATCACTTTTAGAATATAGAAGATTACAAGAAGAAAGTGAAATGATTCCCTCTGTGGTGAAACAAACTCAGATGTCACATAGGATTATTAAAAAATATAAGAAACATTTACCACTTCTTAAAACCTTGCCCTGTTTTGCAAACAAAAAAAATCATTTTTTCACAATCAAGAAATAAGAATTTAAGTGACTGGTTATGTCATACATCTAAGGAAATTTTTAAAAATGATGAAGATGACATAATATCTGGTCATAGCCCATGTGGACACTGTTTTAATTGTGATGTGATGGTCACCATCTCTAGATTTGTGAATCCCATTGATGGAAAAAGTTATACCTTAAGGCAAAATTCTAATTGTCAATCTTCTAATATCATCTATGCCAGTGTTTTTCAACCTTTTTACACCTATGGACCGGCAGAAATAAAAGAATTATTCTGTGGACTGGCATCGGTCCGTAGGCTGGCGGTTGAAGAACACTGGGCTAAGTCATGGGCTAGACCCCGCCCATCTCTATCCAATCTCCACCCCAAACCCTGCCCCATAATAGTACTAATTGTATTGCACATCCCATGCCTCATCTGGAAGATTTCCCTCTGACGTTGCAACGTCAGAGAGAAGGATTCCGGTTCAGGCGCAGGATGCCCGTAGGAGCCACTGAATCAATTAGGAAGAGGGAGCTGGCTTGAAGATAACGTCGCATCGATCGCACCGTGGACCGGCGGTTGAAGAACACTGTTTTGGGCCTCTGATGCATGTGCTGGCCCTGTGGACCGGCAGGAAATTTCTTTGGACCGGCACAGGTCCATGGACCGGTGGTTGAAGAACACTGATCTATGCAATTCAGTGCCCATGTGAACTTTTATATATTGGTCAAACATCTCGGACCTTCTCTACTAGATTGAGAGAACATAAAAGTTGCCTGAAGATTCGTAAAATGTCAGCTCCAATGATAGCCCATTGTGTAGAATTTCAACATAACTTCAATAACTTGAAATGCTGGGTGATTGAAAAACTGGCGATTTCTTTGAGAAGAGGAGACACTAGAAGATTACTGTGGCAAAAGGAGCAGTAATGGATTAATCGTCTGCAAACTTTAGACCCTTTGGGGCTCAACACCACCTATGAATGGCAACCGTTTTATTGTTTTGTGTAGATGTTTTAATCGGTAAGATCTTTTACAATTTGAGTGATTGCTAAGCTTCTCTTTACTTTTCTTTTTTCCTATCATAATTTCATTTTTGAAGTTTTTAAGTATGAATAAGAGAAATTTTTTCTTCCCATAGGCTGTTGTTTAGCAAATCATGCATCATGGTGTGATGACATCATGACGCCTAGCTCCTTCCCTTTTTTTTTTTAATGAGCCAGGCAAATCTCTTAGTCCAGCAGGCATTTTGAGAGTAGTCAGCCCTATGAGTTTGGTACGGAGAAGTGTTTGGAGAAAACATCATTTATACGATTACAAAATTTTTTCCCCCTGAAGTAGCCTTATAAGGCGAAACAGAAGTGCTTTCTGTCAGGAAGTGGTAATTCGGATGAAAATATGTTTGCTGCTGCAATTTGAGATAAGTTTTTCCAAGCTCTATTTTCACTATTTTCACATTACTACTAAGAAGTGTTTATATCAGGGGTGTCCAACCTGCGGCCCAAGGGCCGCTTGCAGCCCTGTGAAGTATTTTGTGCGGCTCCAGTTGAGGGCGATGCAGTGTTTTCCTCTGCTGCCCCCCAGTGTTTACCGTCTTTCCGGCTCCCTCCTCTGTCTTGGTGCAGCGTTTGCACAGCCCCAGAAACATTTTTTTTCAGCCAATGCGGCCCAGGGAAGCCAAAAGGTTGGACACATCTGGTTTACATCTATACTTATACCAGGCTGTTGCCATTATAATCAGTTTTAAACAGATTGGACTGGATTTCTCTCTATATATATTTTGACGCATATGAAAAATGAATTTTGAAAAATAAGCCTTTGAAGTGAATGAAAATATATTTATATATTTATGTACAGAGTTTTTTTCAAACAGTGATGATGCAGATGGCTTAGGGTACTTGGGTAGTCCCGGCTGCCTGTGTGTGTGGTTTGTTTTTCTCTGTTCTGTTATTTATCTTTTTTTGCTGGTTGTATCTTTTGATATGAATGAATGAAGTCCTGCTGTTAAACTCAATTTACAGTACGTTTCAGGATAACTTTTTGGGATATTTACAACTGCCTCGGAGCATCCATTTGAATTGGTAAAACCCCATTGGTCAGATGAAAGCTGTCTTCTCTTTATCATTCTCCTTCATAGGTATCTGGTAGTACCCACTACTCAAGTCTACAACTGAGAATCATTTGCTACCCATCAGACAGTCCAACACATCATTTGTTCTTGGTAATGTGTACTGATCTGGTATGGTTCTTTTTTTGTTCAATGTTCGATAGTCTATACACATGCATATGGACCCATTCTTTTTCCTAACTACCACTATAGGTGAAGAACGTGGATTTTGGAACTTTGATTCAAGCATCCAATAGCCCTCACAAGTGCTTTCTGACATCTTCTATGTCTCCTGGTGCCAACCATCTCAATCTCTCCTGGAAGGGGAATGGATCATACAGAGGTATGGGATGTTCTACTTCTTTGGCCAAACCTACATCCCACTCATATGTTGAGAATACATTGCTTCTGTTTAAAAGCTGCTGGATCAATTTATCCTTCCAATAAAGAGGAAGGGTTGAGTCCCCAAAAATGAACAAGGATGGACCAATTTTTGATGTTGATGCCTTTTACTGAGAACAGCCTGCAGTAATGGATACATTGGCTATTTGTGATCCTTTTTGTAAAGTGATTTCTTTCTTGGATTCACTTCATACCCACACCTGTACTTCATTTTGTTTTGAGATCAGAGACTGGCAATATGCCTCATTGTACTAATAATTCACCAGGCTTTCAAGTGGACCATCTATCATCAATGGTTGCTTCTTCATCTTTGGAGTAAGTTCTAGATGGCCAGTAACTGAGGTTATTGTTCCAGGCAGTAACTTAAAGGGCTTGGGAGAAGCATACCACACAGAGCACAAATCTTTTTTGTGGGTCTGAGAACAGTGTTGCCCTGCTTTAACAAACCTCTTGGAGTAGTGAATGGATAGTTAACACACTGACATAGTCAGGACCTACCATCTCTTGGCACTTTTGTGCCAATCTCCTGAACAGACTAGTATTAGTACCGATGATGATTGGAGTTCTGTCCCTTCCTCGAGCTTCAGGACATACTAGTGCCATCACTGGAATGATTTATTGAACCCCTGTGATTTTTTTTAGGAAAATTCAATTTCTACTATCATATACTTCAGTATGGGTAGCTGCTGTCACTGAGGCCCCATATGGCCAAACCCTCTACAGGGTGTAGAGGCAGATACCTCAAGTAGGCATTGTACCAGTAGTCAAAGATGATGGTGATCTGTAACCCACTGTCTAATAGTACCTTCACTGGTTTCCCTTCTACTTTCTCAGAGACTACTGGTGTCGGTCCAATCAACCCTTTTGGTATAGTAGAGGCAGAACCTTGGGTTTAGTATTGGAGCTGTTTGCCTTGTGGATCCCCCTGAAGTTTCCCTGTGGTTTGGTGGGCTTAGTTGCCCTATCTGGCTTGTGGGGGTCACTGCTTTGCTAGTGGCTTTCTTCTGTACACCTGCAGTCAGAAATAGACTTAACTCTTTCCTTATGGTTGGAATTGTATTGGGAGATGTTTGAGTCTCCTTGTACTTCTTGTCATTTCCAGAGTTCTTTCTCTCTGGTTTTCTCTCTCTTTTGTGCAATTGCACCTCCTTCAGGGCTGCAACTTCCTGGCACAGCTTGGCCACTAAGGTCCACAAGTCCTCTTGGTCCTTAGTTACTATAGTATCCACTACTTTTCTCTCAACTTTTGGAATAGGCATAGCACTATCTTGTGTTCTCAAGGAGGCTATTTCTTTTTCTAATTGCCTGATAGACTCTGTTAAGCAAGACACTTCATTCATCTGGGCAGGTGGTTCTAGGATTTTCTTTGCCCTTACCAAAGCCAGACTTACTGCCTCCTGTTCCTCTTCCTCCCTGACTTCTGTTAGCAGCTGTAAAAACATAGGAGGTTTTGTTTTCCGCTTACGGAACCTCAGGTGCATGATCATTCTATCTGCATGGGGAAGCACCTCTTATTAGTTGTTCTACCATAGCAGAGTCTTTTCTGGAGGGTTCTAAGCCATCCTTCCTGACTACTCTCCTAAGCAGAGCTTCTAGCCTCCAGAGATTTATTTATTTTTTATTTTTTAAAATTTATCTACACGTAAAGTCTAGGCAATTTACAAAACATAAAAACAAAATAAATAGTAACAATACAATATATATTCGTAGACTCTCCTACATCCTCCACTATGAACATATACATTTCATTCAACTAAATGCATTGTCTTATAACTAAATCTTCATTAGTTTTTAAAAGTATCACAGAAATACTGTATTTTTGTTCACATAAATAAACTGACAAATAAAAAGAATCCCTAGTTTTACATAATCATAACTGACCTGTCAATGAGTTCCAAAATTTCATCCCTACTATTGAAAACATAGAATTCCCGACCCTGGTATGTATCACATTTCTCTTTTTCATTAATGTATGGTATGTATGACATTTCTCTCTTTCATCAATGTGCAGATCTTAATTCCCTTCTTGGACAATACAACTCCAACAGATCTCGAAAACATCCAAGGGCTGTATGATATAAAACCTGATGTACAATCGAGAACATGTTATATTGGACTCTCTATTGTACAGAAAACCAATGTAACTGCTTCTGAATTGGTATAATATAGGTCATCTATGAAGCACCCACAATCAATCTTACAGCAGAAATCATCAAAACTTGCAATGCCCTACTTTTCATTTTCACTCCCCCCCAATAAAGAGCATTACAATAATCTAACCTTCCTAATATTAATGCTAGCATCACTGTACAAAAATCAAAAGTTTTCTCCCTATTTATGACCTCTGTTTCTAAATCCAATATACAGGTCAGGCCTACTTTCTACAGTGCCAAATATACTTTCTAATGCATATAGGCACTCCTCAGCTGAGGCTTGGGGGTTTTCAGCTTTTGTAGACCCGAAAACCTGTAGAGCTGGGTACCTAAGAAGACAACTCCGGTTGGCCCAGGTGCCTATGGCCCCTCCTATGGCCGGGCCCTTAGGCACCTTGGCCAATCAGGCCCTAGGTCCTTCCCCAGGGTATCCCACAATGCTCCAGGAAGGAGCAGGCCCACCATTCAGAGGAAGGCGGGCTTGCCGGTCTTTTCAGGTTAGGGAGGGCCCAGGGGAGCGCAGTCTGGGGTTAGGGGGTTCAGGGGGTGCTTGCCTTCCAGAAGGAGGGCTTGGACTTCCTCCTGCCAGTTTAAGGTTCATGGTTCAGGGGGAAGATTGTCTGGCAGGAGGGCTTGGAATCCCTCCTGCTGATGAGCAGTGCAGGGGGGGAGTTTCCAGCAGGAGAGATTGGGCATCTCTCCTGCTGGGGAGGTTAGTAGGGATTGTGACAGGAGATATTAGGCATCTCTGCTGCAATTGTTACCGGTACGGTGGCGACAGGTTGTCTGGGCTGATGAACTAATTGTGGCAGCTGCGATCAGCTCAGCGGCCACTATTCAGAACTTATACCTGTTTTTACTTGGTCTAATTCAAACATATAATTTCCATCTGTCAACCTTTTTGGTTATGGCTGCCAGATGACTAAGTCTAGGTTGGCCCACCTCCCACTTCTCCAAAAATGTCCCTTTTTTCTCTAGGTCAGTGGTTGACAAACTGTGGCTCTTTAGCCACTTGAGTGCAGCTCATGGCTCATCTAGAGCAGGGGTGCCCAACCCTTCCCTTCTCACTGCCCTCCCCCAAGCCACCCCAGTCGCTGCCTAGCTTGCCCGGAACTTTCTCTCCAACGTTAGAATTGACGTCAGGTGGCGAGAGTTGGTCGGCCCCACGGGGAAGGGAAGCAGGGAGAGCTCAGAACTCGGCGGCAGCCTGTTCCCCAATGGCAGTGGCAGCCTATTCCCCTGCGGCAGTAGCAGCATGTTCTCCAATGGCGGTGGCTTGGGGAGGGCAAGGAGAAAGAAAGAAAGGGAGGGGGGACAGGGAGACAGAAAGAAAGAAGGGAGACAGACAGAAAGGGGCATGGAGAGAGAAAGACAGAAAGAAAGAGGGCATGGAGAAAGAAAGAAAGAAATGGGGCACGGAGAGAGAGAGAGAAAGACAGACAACTTATTTATTAGGAAATACTTAATAATTCAAGTTGACCTTTTAATTCTCTTTAGAGTACACATCATAATAAACTTAGTGATAATAATAACAATAGGTGAATAAATTTAGTGCCAATAACAACAGTGAATAAACTTAAGTAAATTAATTATCATTTAGGTAGGGTGGTGGTAGATATAGATGATTACAATAATATATAAGACAGGAACTTGTAATGGTATATATCATAAGAGGTTCCAAAGACTGATGTCTGTATAATTTATGATATGTCCACCACTGTTCTTTCTAACATTCAACTTTACTCCAACTAGGAAGCTGATGAACAACACGATGGGCTGTTGGCTAGAACTGTCCTAAAATGTATAGCTATTGGCTAGAGATTCATTTTAGGACAGTTCTAGCCAACAGCCCATCGTGTTGTTCATCAGCCTCCTAGTTGGAGTAAAGTTTGTAGCATGCCTTGTAAAGCGATATTCTAGTAAATCAATATTATTATTAGATCACTGGGTGACAGTAAATCAGCCACTTAGCCTCACATGATAGGAACGTCATACGTAAGACGTATATAAACATGAGCAGTTCAGAGCAGCGGCCATCTTTTCTGACCTGAGCGTTAACAATTTTGCCGAGTAAGTTGGAGCACAGAGAAAGGTATTCTGATATTGTTCTTACTCTGAAATTGCTGCATATATTGTGTGTTTTGTATGCAGGAGTCCACTGCCCTGACGCAGCTACGTAGCAAAATGCCAGCTAGCTTCACAGCAAAAAAAAAATTGTGAATGAACAAGAACTTCCTGCCTAATAGAGCTAAGTTCTTTATATGAATCATATAAGAATTCACTGACAACACACGGGGATCTGAGGCCTCTCCTCTTTATTTAAGTAACTAATTTCTTTAAGCACAAGATTGTCTGAGATAAGTGTAATATTAGAACACTTATCACTGTCTTTATTTTTCAAGATCATTGAAGATTATAGAAGAGTGGTATTTTTGTGAGTTTGCAAGTCACTTAATCCCCCATTGCTCCAGAAACATTAGATAGAGTGTGAGTACACCAGAACATATAGGAAAAAATGTTTGAATACCTGAATGTAAACTACATAGGCTATATAAGTAGTATATAAATACTTAAATAAATAAATAAAATAAACAGAAAATTCCCCATGCTTTTTCCATATCCTCTAGCAATGAGCTCAGATAGGGAAAGGAGATGGGATTTGGTATACCTCCTTCCTGTGGATACAATCAATGAAGTACACATAATTATTTTGTACCTGGGATAATGGAGGGTTAGGTGACTTACCCAAAGTCACAAGGAGGTACAGTGATAGTCAAACCAGATTTTTCTGGTTCTCTCTAGTTTTCTTATCAGCATTTTGCATCTGACTTGTCATTTCTTATGCTGCTTCGTATTATCTTCAGTTGCATCATTCTTCCATTTTCTGAAGGATGTTCTTTTAGCTCTAATAGCCTACTTTATCTCACTATTTAAACTATGCCATCTGTCATTTAGCCTCCCTTCTGCTTTTTGTAATGCAGTGAATAAAACTGGTCTTGGTTTCCAGGATGATATATTTTTGAGCAACATTCACAGTTGATGTAAATTTTTGACATTTGTAGCTGTTCTAATTTTTATTTTTTATTTTTGCCAGACTCCTCATTTTATTATAGTCTCCTTTATGAAAGTTAGATATTGGATTTCCTTTGTGCTGTATTTCAGTTATTAAATCAAATCTGATCATGTTATTACCTCTATCAAATGACCCCAGCACGGTCATGAGCTCCAGTAAGTGCTAGGTCTAGAATATATCTCCCCTTGTTAGTTACTGATCTAGCTGCTCCATAAAGCAATCCTTAATTTTATCTAGAAATTTTACCTCCCTAGTATGCTGCATTGTTACATCTATCCAGCCAATATCGAGGTAATTGAAGTCCCCCATTATCACATTTTTTACCCAGTTTGTTAGCATTCCTAATTTCTGCTAACACTTCTATATCTGTTCATTTTGGCCAAGTAGACAGTAATAAACTCCTGTCACAATCCTTTTCCCCTTTACACATGGAATTTCTATCTATAAGGATCTGAGCCTATTCATCCTATTTCTATATACAATGCTCAAAATTGCAAATGTAAATTTGTGTGTGCAATTTAATTGATAAACAAGCTAATTAGTGCTAACAATTGGGTGCTAATAACTTTAACTGTTTATGTGGAGTTTTATTTTGCTGTGTTTAAAACAGCAGTTGTCTCCAATTAAGACAGAGAGAATTATTTCAGCTTTTTCCTCTGAAAGACCATATTTTATTCTGAGCTGAGTTGTGGCTCAGTATAGTTAGCAGCCTTATAAAGAAAGAATGAACTGTTGTACTGTGTTTTGGGCTTTTTTTCCCCTTTTTCCTTAACCTGTTAATGTCTGTTGCCAAGTAGCGCTGAGAGCCAGCCAGCAGGGAAACACCCAGGAGAGCTGGGTTAAAAGAACTGTGGAACAATGAAGTAAAGTATGTTCATGTTTAACGTGACCATTTATTTTTCCTCAAAAGGGGATATCTACTAATTTCAGCCCCACCCCAATCCCACCCTAGCCTCGCCCCTATCCCCGCCCACAATCCCACCCACAATTTCTTCCATTCATTTTTCATGTACACACAATATCTTATTAATTCATAATGGTAACCATAAAATTTAAAAAAAACACAAAGCACACTGTATGCAGAGGAAATGTTAATTATCTTTTTTTTGTAATTATTTCTATTATATTTCAAGTTTTCATGATCATAACAAATCATAAACACAATAACTGTACAATGGAAATTATAACACCACAAATAATTATTACAAAATAAAATAGAAAACAATCTTTATATTGTACAGTTAGTTAGTCCCCATTAATAAAGAAGAGAGGGACGGTGATATCAATGGAAATTTATACTCAAATTTTTAAAAGGTAAAGAAAAAAATGAGTGCCTTACTATGGGCTAGCCTTCCTTTTCCAATGGGGTACTAGAAAAAAACAACCACTTTCCTCACTAAAAATTTAGTTAATTGTGATGCTTCAAAAATATATATATTTAACTCCCTGAAGATTAATCAAACATTTACAGTGGTATCTGAGAGTAAAAGTTGCCCCCAGCTTTATGACTTGGGGTCGTAGAAGCAAAAATTGCTTCCATATTTTTTGAATAACCCTCGATACATCCGGAAACATTTCAATTTTTCTATTCATAAACAATTTATTCTGATATTTAAAGAACATTTTTAACAGCGATCCTCTATCTGAATCTAATGCAAACTAGACAAAAAGTGTGGCCGAGGTCACCACTTCCATCTCAGATTTTTCCAAAAAATTTGTTAAATCCAACTATCCATTGAGAGATCTTGCTGACCCTTTTCTGATTTCTTCTTACCAAATGGTATATAATATATTTTAGATATTGGTTGGTAATAAGACTCTGGATCTTTCAAAACTTCAGACAAATACCGTGTTTTCCCGAAAATAAGACAGTGTCTTATATTAATTTTAGGCCCAAAAAAACAAACTAGGTCTTATTTTTGGGGTATGCACATGATCATCTCTCCCTTCCTCTCCTTCACCCCAATTTTTCCTCTTTCCTTTCTCTCCCTCATATATGCAGCATCTTTCCTCCCCTCCTTCCCATCCCTTGTGCAGCAGGACCCTTGCCCAGCTTATATCTTACCCTCCCTCCCATTCCTCATGCAGCAGGACCCTTGTCCAACTTCCCTTTCCTTCCTCCCATCCCTCGTTCAGCAGGACCCTTGCCCAGTTTCCCTACCCTTCCTCCCATCCCTCGTGCAGCAGAACCCTTGCCCAGCTTTGCACACTTGGGCTTCCATCTAACTCTGAGTCCGGCACCGCCAGGCCAACTACCATCGCCTGCTCCATCAGAGGAGCAGAGGTCCCTCTGTGTGGCCTGGTCTCCCTTGCCTTGGCAAAGACCGGGACCGCGGCTCCTGCTCTACTGACCATCAAACAGCACCCTTTGTCCCTTTCTATTCCCTCCCTCCCTCCTAAGTTCTGAGTTCGTACCCCCTCCCCTCACTGCCTTCCAGCATTTCTTGTCCCCTGCCTTGTTGAACTGCTCATTTGTCCCCAGCAGCACTCCCCGCATCAATGTGTCCAATATCCCCCCACCCCCTCTGTTCCATCTCCACCACCATATGAAAATTAATCTCGGCCTTCTGCCCCTCCCTGCTTTCCAGCATTTGTCCCCCGGCCTTACTTACTTTTTTAACTGCTCCTTTTTCCTCTTGTCCTGCTCCTCTTTCAAGTGCTTCTCAGTCCCCAGCACTGCAGCACTCCTTGCAATGGTCAATGGTGGGTTGGACGGCAAAGGATGGCACGTCATGGCAGAAGACGACGAGACAGCTACCCTATATGTGGCTGATCCACAAGCCTCTCTATGACGTGAATTCTGACATCGGAGAGAAAGCTTCTGGGCTAGCCACTTACAAAGGAGAGTGCAGCTCCAAGGGGCAAGAGGAGGCAGCGCGACGAATCGCCAGTGCAGGATCAGGGCAGCAGGATTGCGATGGTGGCAGCAGCAGAAAACAGGACGCGAATCACCAGTGCAGGAACAAGAATGGAGGTGCGACAGATCAGGGCAGGATCGCGGATGATGTCAGTGGCAGAAAATTGGACATTTCGGTATCCCAAAGCGGTGCGTCGAGACAATGGGATGGGCAGTCCACTAATGGGACGGTCCCGTTGAAAACGGGACGTATGGTCGCATTACTCATGTTTGCGGTTTTTGGGTATTGTTTTAATGAAGTTTTGTTTTCTTTTACTTACCAAGAATGAACTTTTCCACAACATGTCTGTGAGAGTGTTATAACTGCTATAGTTTGGAGAACTCATTTGTGGGGAAAGAACCTGTATTTTGATTACCAGGGCGGGAGTTATAACTCAGTGTGTTTTGCTTTCTAAGCAAAAGAATTGAACATGAGAACTTGGAGCAACCACTCAGCAAGAGGATCAGCACTGGGCAGGAGCAAAGAAAGGTTGCTCATGCCCAGTACACTGCTGGACCATGAGAACTCGAGGCGGCCATTCAGGGAGAGGGTCAGCATGGGCAGGAGTGCAGAAAGCTTAGTCCTGCCCGGTACACCACTGAACTACTAGGGATTCATAAAGGTATGCGGGAGGGAGGCCAAAAAGTTGACAGTCAGCCAGGACAGGGTAAGGGAGGGATCCCTCCTGTCTTGGCCAACCCCACCAGGCCATATGGCAGGCCCGGCGGAGGCCTGCAACAGGTCCGGGAGGGGGGCAGGTGGGCAATGACTCAAATATATGCTGGGATTTCTGGACCAATTGAGATTTTTGGATCCATTTTTTGCCACAAAAATCTCATTTTATATTTGAGAATTTATGGTACTTAACAATTTCCCTTGAAATTTCAGCCAAACATGTCATGTTATGCTTTTTTAGCACTAACAACCCTAATCAAATCAAAATAATAATAAGCTGTGGTATGTTAGGGTAAAAAAAGAATAAAAAAAACCAAAATATGCTTACATATGGGGGTCCTTTTACTAAGGCACACTAGCCGTTTTAGCGTGTCCATTATATCCTATGGATGCGTTGTCGTGTGTTAGCATTTAGCGCGCACTAATTTTTAGCATGCGCTAAATCGGCTACCACTACTAGCCATACCTCTACTAGTAGTAAAAGGATTACTAGTTTTTATATATGAGGGAGAAAAGCCTCAGAATCTCTCCTGCACCCTACTGTGATAAGTTGATATGATATCTCGGCTGGAAAAACCTTATTGGCATAAAAACTGTCTCAAATTAAAATACCATTCATAATCAATGAAATGTATGTGAATGACAAATAGACAGAAAAAACAAATATAAAAAATTAAAACAACAACGATATTTAATCTGCTATAAATTGGTTGCTATTCCTTTTTGCCCAAACATACCACAAATTGTTCATTATTTGTTTGAATAGATATGTGTTTTGTGGATGTTGTGCTTTTTTTTTGTTATGATATATCTGTTTCCTATAATAAACTTGTCTGTGAAGTATAATTTCTTTTTTGTAACATTTTATAAAGCAGCTAACTTTTTGGTTACATTTTGAAATATTCAAACCAAAATGAGTTCTAATTTCATTTGCCTTCTTTTAATCATTCACTTTTTCAGGTGCCATAAAAACAGTTTATTAGTTTTGTAGGAATCTTTATAAAAATGTTTTCTAGTCTACTTCATATAATACATTTTCTTTGAAGTTTCTAAAGAGAAGAGTTCTCATTTCAATTTATGAAATATATTATCTTTCTCCTTTTTATAAATTGGTTCAAGCTGTTCCCATTCATCCTTTAAATTTAACATTTCTGACTTTTCTTTCATTTCTAGTACTAGAGAATATGAATGCAATATGACCTAGGAGCATTAGCTACATCCTAAACAGAGAATAAGGGATCCTCAGTATTATAATTAAATTGAATGCATTCTTTTTAAGCCTGTATAATTTCTTCCACAAAGAAGGAATTATAGAGCATCTGTCTGTTCATAGACCATCTGCTGTACCACATAGATGATCATCAGCCTACCCATTTTAATGCAGATTAACAGAACCATGATTAGATATTAAAATATGTCCATTTTCATCAGAGGTCAATACCTACATAACAGTTAAATTCAGTGCAATAAAAAGTAAAATCAGTTTATTTTCTACATACATTAAAGAGGCCAACACTTCTAACTGAAGCTCTATAGATCTCGTCCCTAGCATGATAAAAAGGTTCAGATCAATCCTGAGTTGTGACAGATAATTATTATTTATTTATTTAATACTGGCCACTGCAGCTAAAAAAATCCCCTACAAATAGAATCATGATGGCAGATAAAGACCAAATGGTCCATCTAGTTTGTCCCTCTGCAGTAACCATTATCTCTTTCTCTTTCTGAGAGATCCCACGTGCCCATCCCATGCCTTCTTGAATTCAGACAGTCTCTGTCTCCACCACTTCTTTCGGGAGACTGTTCTATGCATCTATCACCCTTTCTGGAAAAAAGTATTTCTTTAGATTACTCTGGAGCCTATCAACTCTTAACTTCATCCTATGCCCTCTAATTCAAGTGCTTCCTTTCAATTGAAAGAAACTCGACTCATGTACATTTATGCCACGCATGTATTTAAACATCTCTATCATATCTCCCCTCTCCCACCTTTCCTCTAAAGCAGGGGTCCCCAATCCCCGGTCCGCGAGCCGGAGCCATCTGACAGCTGGGCTGTGAGAGATCCTCCATCCCTCAGCAGAACCCCACCGACCTCTATTCTGAAAAGCAGCGGCAGCGGCAACACTGAACAGGCTGCTTTACTGCCTTCCCTGGGGCCTTCCCTCTGCTGCCGCATCACTGATATCATTAGTGATGTGGCGGCAGAGGGAAGTCCCTGGCGGGGAAGGCAGCGAAGCAGCCTGTTCAGTGTTACCATTGCTGCTGCTTTTCAGAACAGAGCTATGTCAGAGTCTCGCGGTCGGAGGGTCATTGGAGTTCTGCTGCACATGGGGGATGGGAGGGAGAGATGGAAAGGTGTACAGGGGGATGGGATGGTGGGGTCATCAGGGGTCTACTTCACCTTTCTTTTTTACATCTAATGAACTCCTTGGATTTCCAGCCAGGTAGGAAAGGGGGTCTTTTTCGCAGTTGGAATAGACTAGGTTTACAGTATTTGGGGCAATATTTAGAGGGGGATAGAATTTGGGAGTTTTCTGAGGTTAGGGAGCAATTTCAACTGTCTTCAGGAGACATTTTCCCCTACCTCCAAGTTAAGGATTTTTTACAACATTAAGCGGACTGTTTCATTCCTTCCAGAAATCCCCATTTGAAGAGCTCTTGGGGGCATCAGGGGGATGGGTGCACAGGGGGCTAGATTGGCAGGGTTGTTGGGGTTCTTCTGCACGTGTGTAACTGTCTTCCATCGTACTCAGATGAGATCGTGTGGTTGCAGAAAAACAAGCTCAGGGCTCCCACTGATTCTGCATTATGGTAAGTTGTATAATTTCTATTATGATATTATAATTTAATAATAATAGAAATGTAATATATATTGTGTATAAAACTACCCTATGAACCCACACCAAATCCTCCCCCTCCCCCCCCCGCCGATCCCTGGAAAAATTTGCTTCTATAAAAGCGGTCCTTGGTGTCATAAAGGTTGGGGACCACTGCTCTAAAGAATCCATATTGAGGCCTTTATCTCTGTCCCCATATGCCTTATTATGAAGACCATGCACTATTTTAGTAGCCTTCCTCTGGATTGACTCCATCCTTTTCATATCTTTTTAAAGATGCGGTCTAGAAAATTGTACACAATATTCTAAATGAAGTCCCACCATAGTCTTATACAGGGGCATCAATACCATACCTCTTCCTATGCACCCTAGCATCCTTCTAGCTTTCGCTGTCCCTTTTCAACCTGTTTGGCCACCTTAAGTTCATCACATACAATAACATCCAAGTCCCGCACTTCTGTCGTGCACATAAGTTCTTCACCCTCTAAACTAGGATTTTGCAGTTCAAATGCATGATCTGATCTTGCATTTCTTAGCATTAAATTTTAGGTGCCAAATTTCAGACCATTCTACAAGCTTTGCTATATATTTCTTCATGTTATTCATACCATCCGGGGTATCTACTCTATTGTAGATTTTGATATCATCCGCAAAGAGGCAAATCTTACCTGTCAGCCCTTCAGCAATATTGCTTATAAAAATGTTAAAAAGAACAGGCCCAAAAAAATAACATAGTAACATAGTAGATGACGGCAGACAAAGACCCGAATGGTCCATCCATTCTGCCCAACCTGATTCAATCCAAATTTTTTCTTCTTAGCTATTTCTGGGAAAGATTCCAAAGCTTTACCAGGTACTGTGCTTGGGTTCCAACTGCCAAAATCTCTGTTAAGACTTACTCCAGCCCATCTACACCCTCCCAGCCATTGAAGCCCTCCCCTGCCCATCCTCCACCAAATGGCCATACACAGACACAGACCGCGCAAGTCTGCCCAGTAATTGGCCTAGTTCAATATTTAACATTATTTTCTGATTCTAAATCTTCTGTGTTCATCCCATGCTTCTTTGAACTCAGTCAGAGTTTTACTCTCCACCACCTCTCTCGGGAGCGCATTCCAGGCATCCACTACCCTCACCGTAAAGTAGAATTTCCTAACATTGCCCCTGAATCTACCACCCCTCAACCTCAAATTATGTCCTCTGGTTTTACCATTTCCTTTTCTCTGGAAAATATTTTGTTCTACGTTAATACCCTTCAAGTATTTGAACGTCTGAATCATATCTCCCCTGTCTCTCCTTTCCTCTAGGGTATACATATTAAGGGCTTCCAGTCTCTCCTCATACGTCTTTTGGTGCAAGCCTCCTATCATTTTCATCGCCCTCCTCTGGACCGCCTCAAGTCTTCTTACGTCTTTCGCCAGATATGGTCTCCAAAACTGAACACAATATTCCAAGTGGAGCCTCACCAATGACCTGTACAGGGGCGTCAACACCTTCTTCCTTCTACTGACTACGCCTCTTTTTATACAGCCCAGCATCCTTCTGGCAGCAGCCACTGCCTTGTCACAATGTTTTTTCGCCTTTAGATCTTCGGACACTATAACCCCAAGGTCCCTCTCTCCGTCCGTGCATATCAGCTTCTCTCCTCCCAGCATATACAGTTCCTTCCTATTATTAATCCCCAAATGCATTGCTCTGCATTTCTTTGCATTGAATTTTAGTTGCCAGGCATTAGACCATTCCTCTAACTTTTGCAGATCCTTTTTCATATTTTCCACTCCCTCTTCGGTGTCTACTCTGTTACAAATCTTGGTATCATCTGCAAAAAGGCACACTTTTCCTTCTAACCCTTCAGCAATGTCACTCACAAACATATTGAACAGGATTGGCCCCAGCACCGAACCCTGAGGGACTCCACTTCCACTCTACCCTTTCCTTCCTTCGAGCGACTTCCATTAACCACCACCCTCTGGCGTCTGTCCGACAGCCAGTTTCTGACCAAGTTCACCACTTTGGGTCCTAACTTCAGCCCTTCAAGTTTGTTCAACAGCCTCCTATGAGGAACTGTATCAAAGGCTTTACCTTGAGGTACACCACTGATGTCCATTGACCAATACCCTTTGTCGTTTTCCACTTAACAAGTTCCTGACCCAGCCCGTTACTTTGGGGCCCATCCCAAAAGCACTCAATTTATTTATTAGACATCTATGAGGTACACTGTTAAAAGCTTTACTAAAATCTAAATATACCACATCTAGTGCACTCCCTCTACCAAATTCTCTGGTCACCCATTCAAAGAAATTGATCAGATTTGTCTGACAAGACCTACCTCTAGTGAATCCATGTTGCCTCTGGTCCTTAAATCCACCAGATTCCAGAAACTTCAACATTCTCTGTTTTAGAAGCATTTCCATTAATTTGCTTACCACAGAAGTCAGACTTACTGGCCTGTAATTCCCTACTTCTTCCACTTTTGTGTAGAGGGACCACATCCTCCCTTTTCCAGTCCTGTGGTACCACTCACAACTATAGAAAAGCATTGTAAAGGTCAGTCAGTGGAGCCACCAGAACTTTCCTAATTCCTTCAGCACCCTTGGGTGTGCGCCATCCAGACCCATTACTTTATCTACCTTTAATTTAGCTAGCTCCTCATGAACACAACCCTCTGAAAATTGATTGAGGTCTACCACTCCACCATCCCTATTCACATTTGTCTTCTGCGGTCCCACTCCCAGATCTTCATCCATGAACATAGAATAGAAATATTTGTTAAGCAATTCAGCCTTTTCTTTATCAGCTTTTACAAATTCCTCCCTTTCACTTTTGAGTCTCACAATGCCACTGATATTTCAAAAAGTGTTTTGTCTCCCCATTTTACCATCAGCTATTTTTTTCTTCCATTTGTATCTTTGTTTTCCTGACTTCTCAACCAGCCTTTCTTAACTTTTCCAGATATTTTTGCTTGTCTTCTTCTTACTGTGATCTTTTGTAGCTTATGAAAGCTAACTTCTTATTCCTTACCTTCTCAGCTACAACTTTTGAGAACCAAAGTGGCCTTCTTTTCCTCTTACTTTCACTTACTTGCCTCACAAAAAGATTTGGTGCCCTTACAATAACTCCTTTCAGTTTTGCCCACTGCATTTCTACTCCTTCCAGACATTCCCATCCAATTCCTTCACGTAATCCCACATCCGTACAAAGTTACTTTTTTAAGTCTAAAATCTTTACTTTTAAATGAGCCCTCTCTATATCCATCTTAATATTAAACTGTACCCATGCAGTGATCACTGAATGCCAGATGTTCACCCACTTTTCACGTTTGTAAGCACTAAGTCTAGTATGACCCCCCATCCCACTTGGGTTGCATTACATTACATTACATTACATTAATGACTTCTATTCTGCCTGTACCTTGCAGTTCTAAGCGGATTACATCAAAAAGATAACTGGACATTTCCAGGAAGAGGAATACAATTAAAGACGTTGGGCCTAATACATCAAAGTGATAGCTGGACGTTTTCAGGAAGAGGAATACAGTTAAAGGCGTTAGGTCTGAATAACATTTTGAAGGGAGGATCCTAAGAGGGGGAGAGAGGGGAGAAGAGTGGGGGTTGGGAAATTAGGATGAATTTCTTGAATAGTATGGTTTTGATTTCTCCTTGTAGAAAATCCAGGATCTCCCTACTTCTAGAAGACCCTGCAATAGGGATACCCCAATCAACATCCAGAATGTTAAAATTACCTATTAAGAACATAAGAACATAAGAAGTTGCCTCCACTGGGTCAGACCAGAGGTCCATCCCGCCCAGCGGTCCGCTCCCGCGGCGGCCCATCAGGTCTGTGACCTGTGAAGTGGTTTCTGACCACTTCTATAACCTACCTCTAGTTTTATCTGTACCCCTCAATCCCCTTATCCTCCAGGAACCTCTATCTAAACCTATCTAAACCTATCTAAATCCTATCTAAACCTTCCTTGAACCCCTGTAAAGTGCTCTGGCCTATCACATCCTCCGGAAGCGCGTTCCATGTGTCCACCACCCTCTGGGTAAAAAGAACTTCTGAGCATTAGTTCTAAATCTGTCCCCTTTCAATTTCTCCGAGTGACCCCTAGTGCTTGTGGTTCCCCAGAGTTTGAAGAATCTGTCCTTATCCACTTTCTCTATGCCCTTTAGGATTTTGAAAGTTTCTATCATGTCCCCTCTAAGACTCCTCTTTTCCAGGGAGAACAGCCCCAGCATTTTTAACCTGTCAGCGTATGAAAAATTTTCCATACCTCTTATCAGTTTAGTCGCTCTTCTCTGGACTCCCTCGAGTACTGCCATGTCCTTCTTGAGGTACGGTGACCAGTATTGGACACAGTACTCCAGGTGCGGGCGCACCATTGCGCGATACAGCGGCATGATGACTTCCTTCGTCCTGGTTGTGATACCCTTTTTGATGATGCCCAGCATTCTGTTTGCTTTCTTTGAGGCTGTCGCACACTGCGCCGATGGTTTCAATGTTGTGTCCACCATCACCCCCAGGTCTCTTTCAAGGTTGCTCACCCTAGCAATATTCCCCCCATTTTGTAGCTGAACATCAGGTTCTTTTTCCCTACATGCATGACCTTGCATTTCTCTACGTTAAAACTCATTTGCCACTTTTTTGCCCATTTTTCCAGTCTTGTTAGATCCCTTTGCAGGTCTTCACAGTCTTCCGTGCTTCTAACCCTGCTGCAGAGTTTGGTGTCATCAGCAAATTTGATAACCTCACATTTTGTCCCCGTCTTCCCCTTTTTTATATATATTCTGAATGTCTACTATTAAATCTGTCTACTTCTTCCGTCTGTGAAGGAGGCCTATATATCACACCAACGTAAATATATTTACCATTCCCTCTTTCCAAATTGATCCACAGTGCCTCTTCCTTGCCCTGAAGATCCTGCATTTGTGTGGCTTTAATATGATCTTTAACATATAACACTACTCCCTTTCCTTTTCTTTATACCCTGTCTTTTCTGAACAGATTACAGCCCGGTATAGCTACATCCCAATCATGGTTCTCTATGAACCATGTCTCTGTGATTGCCACTATATCCAACTCATCTTCTTTCATCACTGCGTCTAGATTTGGAATTTTGTTTTCCATACTTCGAGAATTAGTATACAGTATACTGATTTCCAATCATTGCCCCCTTTTCCCATCTATTTAGAGGTATTCAGTGTTTTACTTACCTGAGGGCTTATGCTCACCTGGGATTTTGACCATCCTGCCCCATCACTTCTAGTTTAAAGCCATCTTCAGTAGATTAGCCAGCCTGCTGCTGAAGACACTTCTTCCCTTCTTTGATAGATACACACCATCTCTACTCAGAAAACCAATATGCTCTCGATAAGTCCATCCATGTAGCTACGCATTTATCTCCAGGATGCGTGCTTCTCTGACCTGGCCCTTACCCTCAACAGGGAGGATGGATGAGAAATCACCTGCACACCTGACTGTTTCATCTTCTCTCCCAGAGCCACAAAGTCACTTTTGATATTTTTACAGGGGTACCTAGCAGTATCATTAGTGCCAATGTGGATAAGCAGCATCGGTTAATAGTTATCAGTCTTGATGAGTCTTTGCAATCTCTCTGTAGCATCTTGGATTTTAGCACCAGGTAGACAGCATACCTTCAGGGACATCATATCTGGTCTGCAGATGGACACTTCTGTTCCCCTCAGAAGGGAATCACCAACCACCACTACTTTATGCCTCCTAGTGGTCAAGGATTCATCAATTTTAGGGATTTCAAGCTTTAGTCCTTCCTCTCCCTGGGATGCTCTCATCTCCACTTCCAGAGCAGCATACCGGTTCTTCAGTTCAAGGGCAAGTGGAGTCACAGTACCAATCTTGCAGGGTTCCATAACCTGAATCCAGCTGTCTTTCCTCAGCACAGCCTCTTCTCCCCCACTGCTGGAAATCTTTGACCCCTCATTAACCATTTCATCAATGTACTTCTCATTCTCACAGATGCTTCTCAGTATTGCTACCTCCTCTCTTAGTTCCTTTACTTCCCTCCAGATTGTGGCAGATGCTGAATATCTAGATATGGTGGTGTGTATTGGTGTATCTGAACAGAAACAATTTTACACCCATTATCTGGACAGCTAATTAGATAAAGGGCCCCTTTAACAAAGCCATGGTAGCAATTACCATATGGCAAATGTGATGCAGCCCATTCAGTTCCTATGAGCTGCATTACAATTGCCGCACTGGGCGTCACTACTGTGGCTTTATAAAAGGCCTCAAAGTTAGAACAAAAACTTTTATCTAGAAAATTATCCAGTTAGGGAATTGAATATCATCACTCACCCGATGACACCAGTGACCACCTTCACTCCACAGAGAGGCTGCCATTTATAGAATTTGGCCCTATAAAGGAAGGTCAAACTTAGCTTCGCATTAGCGTTCAGTGCAGTTGTTTATAAAGAGTTTGAGCGAAACAAGGATTCGCTTGTTGAGAAATATTTGCTCTTGTTCCTGGGTGTTTTGCAGGCAGCTTGTGCTTAAGCCTGGATTACAATCATCGGTTGAATCATTCTCCTGGAAAGGACTGCACAACAGATCAACGCTAATGTGAAGCTAAGTTTGAACTTCCTTTTTGTATTCAATGTTGGATGTTTACGTTATACTCTGGAAAATAGATTTACCTCTTTAGATTTTAGATCTTTATCCTCTCTAGAGCTGGGTGGTCCCTTTAGTTTTAAGTACTAAATTTGACCTGTGTTCAGGATCAGAAACCTTTTATTCCTCTTAAAGGGAGTTTTTTCTTTCTGACCCAGTTAACCCTGAGAGGACCAGTGATAATATGCTGCCACTCCTTTTATAGTCTGTTGACTGAGTGAGTGATATCCTTGGGATTTTGAGGTCTGTTTGATGTGTTGTGCTTAACATGTGACCACTCAACACTAAGGGCTCATTTTATGAAGCTGTGTTAGCGGCTTTATCACATGCAACTTTTTAGCATGCGCTAACCCCTGCGCTAGCCGAAAAACTACCGCCTGCTCAAGAGGAGGCAGTAGCGGCTAACATAGCCGGCAAATTAGCACGCGCTATTATGCGCATTAAACCACTAATGTGGCTTTGTAAAAGGAGCCCTAAGGTTAGACATTAAGTTAGAGAAGTGGGTTACTGGATAGTATAGGTGGCTTGTTTCAAGTGATTCTGTTTATATTCCAGATGAAGCCATTTTGATATTGTAAATAAAGGATCATCGATCAACCAACAGGAGCCTTGGACCATCAGAAATGATAAATGATAATCTCAAAAGCTGGGAAAGTTTATCCCACCCTGATCATGAGAACTTTTCAATTTTTTAAGGGAAATCCTAGGTTCTTTATCTTGCCAAAGAAAATCAATTAATTTTTTTTTAATTTTATTAACACTGAATGGTCCAATAACATTGGAAGCATGCTGAGAATGTAATTAATTTTGGGGCTATTCGTCTCCAATCACTTTCTCAGAATAATTAATGTTTATGCACCTAACCTTGATACACCTGTTTTTTCATGGTCTGGCCAATCACATTCTCCAAGAACCAGAATTACCTGTTAATTTAGAAGGAGATTTTAACTTGGCTCTCCACCCCCAACGTGATAGATGCTCAAGGGTTATAGAAAAACTAATGTGTGGTTTGCTTTAATAGATATCATCAGACAACTACATCTCATAGACCCCTGGAGGCAGCTAAATACTAATGAGAGAAAATGTACCTTCTTTTCAGCCCCGCTTTCTACCTACACTAAAATTGACTACTTTCTTGTTAGTACCTCGCTTAATGATCACCTCGCTTTGTCTGACATAAAAGAAATTACCATTTCAGACCACGCTGCCATTCTCCTACGCTGTAATGACTTCTGTCATGAAACTAATTTAAAACAGTAGAGATTTAATGCAGCTCTCCTTAATGAAGTAGACTTCTTCAGCACTGTGGATGTAGCCATCTCTGAGTTTTTCCAGTTCAATATCCCTGAACACATGAACTGGAACAATACTCGGGATTTCTTCAAGGCCTTTATCAGAGGTGTTGTCATTAAATATTTGAGTAAATTACATTAAAAAAGGAAACAACTTTTACATGATTTAGAAAATAAAATTTAGGCAACAGAAAGCATGTACCTAGCTTCTCTGGATGATATTTCCATTGTATCTGATTTACGCAAATTATGCTTCCAATATAACTCTATTTTAATTAAATCTGCAGCTCAAGCTACTTTCATTAATGCTGCAACATATTATTCGGATAACAATATGGTTGGCCATCTCCTGGCTAATTATTTAAAAAAAATGAAAAGAAAATTATCTCTAGTATCAAAAATCCATCTAGCTTTTTGCTAACTCACTTGGAAGACATTCTAGCTAACTTTCACTCCTTCTATCTGCTCCTCTATACCTTAGAATCATCTTTCTTGGGCCATGACAATGATCCGTTCTCCTGCTTTTCTCACCTCATTTTAGAAGAGGCTGACTTTAACTTAAGAACATAAGAACATAAGCAGTGCCTCCGCTGGGTCAGACCATAGGTCCATCCTGCCCAGCAGTCCGCTCCCGCGGCGGCCCAAACAGGTCATGACCTGTCTGAATCACCAGAAGGTGCCACCTTGGTTTCCCATTGAATCCTATCTTCCCATCGAAGTCCTAACCCTCCGGTCTTGCACATGCACGACCTGGTTGGGTTTCTATACTTACCTGTTTAGCTTTCTATACCTGTGTTACATACCAGCACCTCTCTCAGTATCCCACGATCCCTTTATCCCTCAGGAATCCGTCCAATCCCTGTTTGAATCCCTGTACCGTACTCTGCCTGATCACTTCCTCCGGTAGCGCATTCCAGGTGTCCACGACCTTTTGTGTGAAAAAAAACTTCCTTGCATTTGTTCTGAACCTATCTCCCTTCAGTTTCTCCGAATGCCCCCTCGTACCTGTTGTCCCCTTCAGCCTGAAGAATCTGTCCCTATCCACCCTCTCTATGCCCCTCATGATCCTGAAGGTCTCTATCATATCTCCCCTGAGCCTCCTTTTTTCCAGAGAAAAGAGCCCCAGCCTATCCAACCTCTCGGTGTATGGGCAGTGTTAAGTACATAAGTACATAAGTACATAAGTAGTCGCCTCCGCCGGGGCAGACCAGAGGTCCATCCAGCCCAGCGGTCCGCTCACGCGGCGGCCCATCAGGCATATTGCCTGGTCAGCGGTCCCTGACTAATTTTATTGCCTACCTCTACAGTTATCTCTAAACCTTCCACTGCTCTTATCTGTACCCCTCAATCCCTTTGTCTTCCAGGAACCTATCCAGGTCATCCTTGAAACCCTGTACTGTGCTATTTCTTATCACGGCCTCCGGAAGGGTGTTCCATGTGTCCACCACCCTCTGTGTGAAAAAGTACTTCCTTGTGTTTGTTTTAAACCTGTCCCCCTTCAATTTCATCGAGTGACCCCTTGTTCTTGTGGTTTCTTTCAAATTGAAAAATCTGTCTTTGTCAACCTTTTCGATGCCCCTCAGGATCTTGAAGGTCTCTATCATATCTCCTCTGAGTCTCCGCTTTTCCAGGGAGAACAGCCCCAGCTTCTTCAGTCTGTCAGTGTATGTAAGGTTTTCCATACCCTTAATCAGTTTAGTTGCTCTTCTCTGGACTCCCTCAAGCATTGCCATGTCCTTTTTGAGGTACGGTGACCAGTACTGTACACAGTATTCCAGATGCGGGCGCACCATAGCCCGGTACAGTGGCAGGATGACTTCCTTCGTTCTGGTCGAGATACCCTTCTTAATGATACCTAACATTTGGTTTGCTTTCCTCGAGGCTGTGGCGCATTGTGCCGACGCCTTCAATGTCGTGTCTACCATCACTCCCAAGTCTCTTTCCAGATTACTGACCCCTAGCATTGATCCCCCCATTTTGTAAGTGAACATCGGGTTCCTTCTCCCTATATGCATGACCTTGCATTTCCCTACATTGAAGCTCATTTGCCACTTTTTCGCCCATTCTTCCAATGTCGTAAGATCCCTTTGGAGATTCTCGCAGTCAACCGTGGTTTCAACCTTGCTGAATAGTTTGGTGTCATCTGCAAATTTGATGACCTCGCATTTTGTTCCCGCCTCCAGGTCGTCAATGAATATGTTAAACAGGAGCGGTCCCAGCACCGATCCTTGAGGAACCCCGCTCGTGACCCCTTGCCAGTCCGAGTAATGGCCCTTTACACCAACCCTCTGCTTCCTGTCTGCCAGCCAGTTTTTGATCCATCGGTGGACCTCCCCGTGCACCCCATGGTTCCATAGCTTCCTGAGCAACCGCTCATGTGGTACCTTATCGAAGGCTTTCTGGAAGTCTAGGTAAATTATGTCTATGGGTTCTCCTTTGTCCACCTGGTTGTTTACCCCCTCAAAGAAGTACAACAAGTTTGTGAGGCACGACCTAGCCTTGCAGAACCCATGCTGGCTCGACCTTAGCTGTCCATTTTTTCGATATGTTCCAGCCCTCTTACCAGTTTCGTTGCTCTCCTTTGGACTCTCTCAAGTACTGCCATGTCCTT
This sequence comes from Geotrypetes seraphini, assembly GCF_902459505.1. Taxonomy (NCBI): domain Eukaryota; kingdom Metazoa; phylum Chordata; class Amphibia; order Gymnophiona; family Dermophiidae; genus Geotrypetes; species Geotrypetes seraphini. Next base: position 105,475,316 of record NC_047089.1, on the reverse strand, counting down.
CTTGAGGTACGGCGACCAATATTGAACGCAGTATTCCAGATGCGGACGCACTATCGCTCGATACAATGGCATGATGACTTCCCGCGTCCTGGTTGTTATGCCCCTCTTTATGATGCCCAGCATTCTGTCGGCTTTTTTCGAGGCTGCTGCGCACTGCGCAGATGGCTTCAGTGATGCATCCACCAGCACACCCAAGTCTCTCTCTAGACTGCTGTCTCCCAGCAATGCCCCCCCCCCCCAATTTGTAGTTGAACAACGGGTTCTTTTTCCCTATATGTATGACCTTGCATTTTTCCACGTTAAAGCGCATTTGCCATTTGTTTGCCCAGTCTTCCAGCTTGTCCAGGTCCATTTGCAGGTCCTCACACTCCTCCCTGGATCTAACTCTGCCGCACAGTTTGGTATCGTCTGCAAATTTTATAACCTCGCACTTTGCCTCCTTTTCCAGGTCATTGATAAATATGTTGAAGAGTAACGGCCCCAGCACCGATCCCTGTGGCAAACCGCTCGTGACTCCCCGCCAGTCAGAATATTGTCCCTTTACTCCGACCCTCTGCAGTCTACCCGACAACCAGTGCTCGATCCATCTGTGCACATCCCCTCCCACCCCGTGGTTCCACAGCTTCCTAAGCAGCCTTTCATGTGGCACCTTGTCGAAAGCCTTTTGAAAATCGAGGTAAATGATGTCTATGGGTTCCCCATTGTCCACCCGACTCCTTATTCCCTCAAAGAAGTACAAAAGGTTCGTTAAGCATGACCTTCCCTTACAGAATCCGTGCTGGCTTGTTCTCAGAAGGCCATTTTTCTCGATGTGCTCGCAAATACCATCCTTGATCATCTTCCCTATAATTGAGGTCAGGCTCACCGGCCTATAGTTCCTGGGGTCACCCCTCGATCCCTTCTTGAAGATAGGTGTGACATTCGCCAGTTTCCAGTCCTCTGGTACCTCTCCAGTTTTCAAGGATAGGTTGCATACATGCCGGATTGTGCCCACTATTTCTTGTCTTAGTTCCTTCAGAACCCTTGGGTGGATCCCGTCTGGGCCCGGCGATTTGCCGCATTTTAACCTGTCTATCTGTTTGAGGACATCCTCCCAAGTTACCTCTATGTGTTCTAATTTTTCAGCCTGTTCCCCACTTATGAGCTCCTCTGAATCCGGTATGTTAGATGTGTCTTCTCTCGTGAAAACCGACGAGAAGAACGTGTTCAACCTCTCAGCTACCTCTTTATCCTCCTTAATCACTCCCTTCCTATCCCCATCGTCCAACGGCCCCACCTCCTCTCTCGCTGGTCGCTTCCTCTTTACGTAACTGAAGAATGCCTTGAAGTTCTTCGCCTCCCTGGCCAGCCCCTCTTCATAGTTCCCTTTTGCTTTTCTAACCTCCCGGTGGCATTCCTTTTGGCATTTCCTGTGCGCCTGGTGATTTTCCTCCATTGGGTCCTTTTTCCATCTCCGGAAGGATACTTTTTTGTCATTTATTGCCCTCTTTGCTTCTGTTGAGATCCAAACCGGGTCCTTTGATCGCTTGTTCTTGCCGCCTTTCCTGAAACTGGGGACGTACATTCATTGTGCTTCCTGCAGGGTGTCCCTGAATAGGGTCCAGGCGCTTCCTACAGTCTCCATCCTAAGGATGTTTCTGAGCTTCCTCCCCACCATTTCCCTCATAGCAGCATAGTTCCCTTTCCTGAAGTTGAGCGCAGTTGTTGTGGTCCTCCTTACTGTGGGTGTCCCCCTTTCTAATGTGAATCTGATCGCATTGTGGTCACTGTTGCCTAGTGGTCCTCCCACTTCTACCCCTCTTGCAGGCCCCCCTAATCCGTTTAGGATGAGGTCAAGAGTAGCACTCCCTCGCGTCGGTTCCCTGACTAGTTGCTCCATGAAGCAGTCCCTCACAGCTTCTACAAATCCTGTTTCCCTAGCACAGTTGGAGTGACCCGTACTCCAGTCAATCCCCGGGTAGTTGAAGTCCCCCATCACTGTTACACTTCAAGTCCTGCATTCTTGTCTCAGTTCAGCTTCCAAGTCGTGTCCGACTCCTTCCGGCGTACCAGGTGGGCGATTGTACAGCCCCAGTTTTATGCCTGCACCCTTGTTTCCCGGCAATTTGACCCATAGCGATTCCAGCCCCTCTGCCTTCGTTGCCATATCCATCCCCACTGAGTAGATAGAGTCCTTTATATATAGTGCTATGCCTCCCCCCTTCTTGTGGGTCCTGTCCCTCCTGTAGAGCTTGTACCCCGGCAGCGCCACATCCCATTGATTCTCCTCTGTCCACCATGTTTCTGTAATTCCAATTATATCCAGGTCTTCCCCCTTGGCCACGACCTCTAGTTCACCCATCTTGGCCGTGAGGCTTCTTGCATTTGCGTATAAGCACCGCAGGTCCCGTCGTTTTTCCTCCACCTCTGTATTTACCTGGGCCTCCTCCCCTTGAATTTCGGGCAGTTCTCCTGTTCCCTGTGCTTCTGCTTTGCCCTCAGCCTTTACCCTCTTAGCTTTCGGTTTCCCCACATTCCTGCCACCCCACTTCCCCGCTTTTCCTCTGGATTTTCTAGCCCTACCGGCCCCCTCCTGGGCTATCATCCCTTGAGCCTTCATTTGATCCCCCTCGCCTTGTGGCACCTCTATATTGCCCTCAGCTTTTGCCTTCATGCCACCCAGTCCCCTTGTGCCTCCATGCCCCTTAGTCTCCTCCCAGCAAGCTCCCTTTACCTGATGTTTCCCTCGCTGTCTGATCATAAGATCCACCGGTCTCTCTACTTCCTCCTTGCAGTCAGCCCGTTCAGCATCTGTTCTGGATACTGTTGTCCGAAGCGTCAACATCAGATCAGCTGTCGGCTTTCCCCCTCTCCTCAGTTTAAAGCCCTCTCGATCTCCTTCCTCACATTGGCTGCCAGTAGTCTAGTTCCCGCTGTGCTCAGGTGCAGGCCGTCCCGCCGGTAGAGCTTACTCTTTCCCCAACCATTTAATGCTAAAGAACTACAAGAGGCTATTAATTCAATGGTAGCTAATAAATCACTGAGCCCTGATGGACTAACCATCAAATTTTATAAAGCATTTCAAAAATCCCTCCTTCCACATCTACTGGAATATTTTCATCGTTTATGTTCCCTGGGTTCTTTCACTGAGGTCACGATCATAGTTTTTTCAAAGCCAGATAAGGATCCTCAAAAGATGAAAAATTACAGACCAATCTCATTAATCAATATGGATTCTGGAACTTGGAGGCGAGTAAGATGGCAGCATAGTCTCACTGATCTTCCCTGACTCATATATTTGAATGTTCTGAAGGAACGGCAATACTAAAGATCAACTATAGAAACATAGAAACATAGAAAAAGACGGCAGAAAAGGGCTATAGCCCACCAAGTCTGCCCATTCCAAATACCCGCCCTCTGGTTTCACTCCCCTAGGGATCCCCTGTGAATATCCCATCTTCTCTTAAAGTCCGACACGCTGTTGGCCTCAATCACCTGCAGTGGGAGTTTGTTCCAATGATCCACCACTCTTTCAGTGAAGAAGTATTTTCTGGAATCGCTTTGGAACTTCCCTCCCCTGATTTTTAGCGGATGCCCCCTGGTGGTCGAGGGTCCCATGAGGTAGAAGATATCTTCTTCCGACTCGATACGGCCCGTGATGTACTTAAATGTTTCAATCATATCACCCCTCTCTCTTCGTTCCTCAAGTGAGTACAGCCTCAGTTTATTCAGTCTTTCTTCATACTTGAGCCCCCAGACCATCTTTGTGGCCATTCGCTGAACCGACTCGATTCTCTGCACATCCTTCCGGTAGTGTGGTCTCCAGAATTGAACGCAATACTCCAAGTGAGGCCTCACCATGGACCTGTACAGCGGCATCATAACTTCAGGTCTCCTGCTGACAAAACCTCTACGAATACAACCCATTATTTGCCTTGCCTTGGAGGTAGCTTTCTCCACTTGATTTGCAACCTTCATGTCATCACTAATGATCACCCCTAGATCACGTTCCGTCATGGTCCTGGCCAAGGTCTCACCATTTAGTATGTAAGTTCTGTTTGGGTTTTTCTTACCCAGGTGCATTACCTTACACTTTTTAGCATTGAAGCCTAGTTGCCATGTTGCCGACCACCGTTCAAGCATGGCTTCAGGAAGACAAAATAAGAAAGAAGCTGCTTGTACATCAGGGGGAGAAGCCAAGAGGCTGTAAGCTGATCCTTATGCACCATGTAAGACTCCTCTGCCAAAGGAATCTGATAAACTCATGGAGCAGGTTATAGCAGATCTACAAATAATAAAAAAAACTGCTTAAGGAAACAACATCTAAATTAAATGGTCTGCAGATTGAGGTTTCTAATAGAGAATGACAAGGGGAAAAAAATCTGTTCCCGTCACTGCCCCGTCCCCAGCTCACCGTCCCCTTCACCGCCCTATCACTGCCATTCCCTTCACCTCTCCTTCACCGTCACCGCCATCCCCTTCACTGCCCCGTCACCATCACTGCCATCCCATTCACCGCCCCATCACCATCTCCGCAGCATTCATATAAGCCTCAGTACTGCAATATTTAGCTTATGCCTTCCTTATAAATCAAAGTTCTGGCTGCTGAACTAGAGAAAGAGATATTCAGCTGTCAGGGCTTTGTTTATTAATTTTTATCAACACAACTAATATACTACTTTATACTAAAGCAAAAAAAAAAAAAAAGAAAAGAAATAGAATTTTTTTTTCTACCTTTGTTGTCTGGTTTCTGCTTTCTTCATCTTCTCATTCAAATCCTTCCATCCACTGTGTGTCTTCTCTCTGCGTCTTCCATTTGCTCTGTTACTGTGCCTCTCCCTTCACCCCCCCCCCCCAATTGGTCTGGCACCCATCTTCTTCCCTCCGCTCCCCCACAGTCTGGCATCTGCCTTCTTCCCTTCTAGCATCTTCTCCCCACTCTGTCTTCCACATTTCCCTTCAGGGTCTGTTCCTCTCCACCTTCCTTCAATGTTTGTTCTATTCCTTTCAAACACCACCCTTCCCTCCCTCCTTCACCATCTGTTCCTTTCTACCACCCTTCAGCTCCTCTCGCGCGGCCTATCTATATACCTCCCTCCCTCTTACTTTCATGGCATGTTACAATCAATGTAATTTGTGCAAGCCGCTGGAGCCTGCAAGCTCGGTCCTCAAACAATCTCGCTTCTGTGTTCCTATTTTCCCCATTTCTAATATCTCCCCTATGTATCTGGCATTGCCCCCCTGTGTCCATATACCATCCTCATGGCATGTATGTCCCCTTTATGTCTCTGTCCCTGTGCCCCCATACACATAATTTCCCCTCTGTTTCAGTTACCTTCCTGTGTCTCTTCCTCTTCCACACCAATGTGTCTCTTCTCTTCAACCCCATCTAGTTCCTTTCCCTCTTTCTTTCCCCCCCTGCTTCCAGCATCTTATTCACCTGCCTGTCCTCCCCTTTCTTTCCTGCTGTGGGTTTCTTTCTCTCCCTCTTCATCCCCTTGGCCCAGAATCTCTTTCCCTTTCACTCCCTCCTTCCTAGTGTGAGCCGCTTGCGGTCCAGCAGACACAGATGTCTGCAAATTATCAATGCTAATACTTCCGCACTAAGATATCCCAGCTGTCTTTCCAACGCAGCTCCTGAAGCTCTGCTGCTGAGAGGGTAGGTTGGCCATATGACAGAGGGCTGAAGGTGCAAAATACCATGAAGACAGAAGAGAGTCCTGCCACTATTACTACTGCACTGAGAATCTTTTTCAGTGCTTCTGCCCTGTAGTAAAAACAGAACATAAAATAAATCAATTGACTTGTCCTCCCTTGCAATGACGTGTCCCCCATGTTCACCTATAGCTCGAATCAGGTCAATTGTGCACACTAAAAATGCCCACCTGAGCACATAGTCATGCAGATGTTGCAGTACAATGGGCAACAGGAGGATCTGGAATGTGAGCGCAGGCAGGCAGTGATACAAAAACAGCAGACACCCGACCGATTGCAGCGTTCCGCCATCTCTCTCCCTCCACCTCACCTTAGATGTAGAGTTTGCCGGCTTTCTTTTTTGCCCAGCCGCACACATTCAAAAAGCTGCGCACGCACGGCTGCTCATTTGTTCAATATTCTCCTCTGACGCAACTGGAAACAGGAAGTTGCAGGACAGAAGAATATTTATCAACTTGAGCAGCCGCGCGTGCGCGACTTTTTGAACACGTGTGTCTGGGCGAAAAAGAAAGCCAACAAACTCTACATATAAGGTGAGGTGGAGGGAGGGAGATGGTGGAACGCTGCGATTGGGTGGATGGGGGCTGCTGGACTGCATGATCCTTGATTGCCTCACTGCGGAGATAAGTCCATTCACCGCTCCATGGAGCGGTGAATGGCCTTTTCCCCGTCCCCGCAGAGATGACTATTTTTTCTTTCCCCGTTTCGGCGGGTTATTTGCGGCTACTCGCGGGTAGCCATGGGTACCAACCACCGTGTCATTCTCTAATTTCTAACCTGTCCCAGCAGATGGAAGTAAGCAACGCCAATGTTGAACAGCTAGAGAAGAGGATTGTGACAGTGGAGGAGACTGCTTCTCAAATTCAGTTGGATCACAGAATTATTGCCCAGCTTTCAGCAGATTTGGTGGAGATGGAAAATAGAAGCAAGAGGGAAAATATTTGAATTATAGGAATTACAGAGGGTTTGGAAGGGGAAAACCCCATTACATTCCTTACCACACTCATCCCTGAAATATTATCCCTTCACTTTCAAGAACCATTTAAAATAAAGAGAGCACACAGGGTGCCATCTCATATACAGAGGAATAAGAGGGGACCAAGACCTATACTAATCAAAGTACTGCATTTTAAACATGTCATGTAGATTTTTGAACAACCTTATAAGGCACTATTTAAAGTCTTATTCCTAGAATTATCACCATGTAGCATAAATCTGTATTTGAAGAGACTATGCGGGATGGTGGTTAATGGCATGTGTGGATCCCTGATGAAGCGGCAGCGAAACATGTCAGGTCCACCAGCCTAGTACAGCAACACTTTTGAAGATAAGTACACATACTTCATTAGTCATTTTAAAAGTTATAAAAAGTGTTTAAAAAACATAAAAGTATTGAGCATTAGCCATTAAAATTTAAGCCTTGACCAATAAGGAGGTTACACATGAATCTCCCCGTTATGAGAACATAGCCTGTATGGGACGGAGGAAGGGTGTTTCTGAGGTCTATGGCTAAAACAGAAGCAGCAACACTAGATAAGGATCTAAAGGTGCAATATAGAAAGAATACTTTAAAGGTTAGAAGCTTGGAATTGGATATTGGATTTATGCAGATTTTTGAAGCTGCTAAGCAGTTAAAAACAGTGAATTGGAGGGGGGAAAGACTTTACTTTTTGCCGGATTCTGCCAGGCAGACAGCTTCAGTCATAAAAACCTTAGTGGACAGCTTCGGGATCTGGGGGCAAGATATGGCTTATTTTACCCTGCTGTAATGCGGATCACCTTTAACAACAGTACCACTCATTATCGGGACCTGAAGAAACTTGAGGAATTCTTACAAACGCAAAAACATCATATGGAGATATAACTGAGAGATCTGACAGTTGCTGTCAGTTGAAATGACAGTTAACCTGACATTCTATTTTATGTCTTCAAAGTTTTAATTATTTGTGTTGGCCTTTGGATATGTTATAATGAAAGATGGATATGTTTCGGTAATTTTATAAATTTATCTTTTTTTCTGTTTTTCTCATTTATTTGAAGTTATTTCTATAAGTTATTCATAGAAATGTACTTCCCTGAATATTTTTAGTGCTCCCACTAATGGGAAAGAAGTTTTGCAGGGGTGGGACTCCTTTCTGGTACTCCGATTGGACCGCAACGATGGGATAGTCTTGTTTCTGGACCCGCAGCGGTGTTGGACTCGGGCCTGGACTTGGGATCGGAGTGTTGGAGACGATCGCTGCACAGATGGCTCCCAGCTTGCAACCAGAGAAATGAATTATGGCAGCCCTTCAGCAGAAACTACAGGGAATGGCAGCATAGACACTGCAGTGAACCGCTGATAACCAAGTGGTGGTGGTATGGGTTAGGATGTCTTGGGGAGGATTGGCCTTGACTCTCCTGCGCAATAGCCCTAGACTATCTCAAAGCTAAAAAAAGAAAAGTAAAGACTGTGGCTATTAAAGATGAGAAGGGTGAAACTCATTCTCAAACTGAAAATATCTTAAAGCAATTTTTGAAATTTTATAAAGCTTTGTATTCTTCTGAGCCTTATTCAGATAAAGAATGTGAAGGTTTAAAGTTTTTAAAGTTAATCAAGGGACCAAAAATTCCTGAGGATATAAAAAGAACTTTGAGGAGCCTATATCACCAAAAGAGTCACAGGCAGCGTTGAAGTCCCTTAGAGTCAGATCCGCTCCAAGTGGTGATGGTTTCACTGTAGAGTTTTATAAATCATTTCAAATTACCCTATTACCTCATCTTTTAAATTTATATCAGGCTCAACTAACTAAAGGATGTATTACAGGTACTATGGCAGAATCTTTAACTATTATTTTGCCAAAGCCAAATAAAGATCCTTTATTGGTTTCAAATTACAGGCCTATTTCTTTAATTAAGGTAGATGGAAAACTTTTGGCTTAGTTATTGGCTTTACTCTTGGCCAAGGCTCTCCCTTATATGATCGGTATGCACCAAACAGGATTCGTTGCTCAAAGACATTCTTCGAATAACACAAGACTGGCTTTTCATATGTTAAATTTGACAAAAGTCATGGATGATCCAGCCTTCTCTGTGTCTTTGGATGCAGAGAAGGCCTTTGATCGTGCAGAATGGACCTTTATGTATCAAGCAATGGATTGGTTTGGTATTGGTTGTGGATTTAATCAAATGATTCAAACCTTGTATAGCTCCCCCTCTGCCAGATTATCTATTAATAATACTTTTCAGAACGTTTATGTCTGGAGAGGGGAGTTAGACAAAGGTGTCCGTTATCTCCTTTGCTTTTTGATTTCGGACTAGAACCCTTATTATTGGCTATTCAGCAAGCAAAGGAGATTCAGGGTATTCCTTATGCAGGTCAGGAATCTAAAGTCTCTGCTTACGCAGATGATATTTTGCTTCATTTGAGGAATCCTGAATCTACCATTCTGCATTTACTAGATTTGATTGATAGATATGGAAAATTTTCTGGTTATAAAATAAATTGGAATAAATCGGAAATTTTTCGCTAAATGTACATTGTACAGAGGGATTATTGAACTCATTCTCTTTTCTTTGGAAAGAAGAAGGAATATAATATTTAGGTATTTGGATCCAGAAAACATTACAAAATACAATGAGAGTAAATGAAAAATCCTTATTGCTAAAGGTCTCAAAAATGTGTGAGCAATGGAACCCGCTACATCTGTATTGGAGGGGGAGAGTCCAAATGGTTAAGATGATGATTTTGCCTGTAGTTTGCTATCAAATGGGAATGTTATCAATTTATTTTCAGGAGTCCTTTTATAAAAAATTAAATAGTATTTTAACCAAATTTATTTGGCTGGGTAAAACTGCTTGAATTGCTTTAGTATCTTTACAAAAATCAATTGCAGAAGGGGGGTAAATTTCCCAAATTTTTATAGGTACCATCAAGCCTATATAATGCACCAGGGTATGTATTGGATCCTCCCCGAGCTTATGGAAAATCTTCCAGACTGGCTGTACTTAGAGTGGCAAATTATGTCTCCATTGCGATTGTTTAATGTGCTGAGTATCAAGTTACCCAGATATGTTAAGGACAATAGTATTTTATTTGATACTTGGAAAACTTTGAAATTTATTAATAAATTAACAGATGCTCCAGTAGAGAAATCCACTTATCAATCCTTATGGCTTAACTCCATGGTTCAAATAGGAAGGTCTGGGATCTTCTGGAAGCATTGGATGCAGGCAGGCATTCGTTCATTAGATGATGCTATATCTAATGGGAAACTGCTTGATTTTTCACGACTGCAACAATCATTCGGTATTGCAAATTCTCAAAATTATAGGTGGTTGCCATTCAGAGTCAGTTCCCTGATTGGCAGAATCGCAAAAATCATTATAGCTTGCAGGTCCTATGCTTCCAGACAGATTTTCTGGGGTATCAGGCCACCCGGTGGTACAAATTAATATCATAATTTTTGAATAAGAAACCAAAAACTGGTCTTCATGACATTTGGAACATCAAGATAAAGCAATATATTTCTGCATCTTGATGGCCATGAATTTGGACTTGGAGGATGAAATGTACATCATCAGCATCTATGAGACAAACATGGTTCTTTCTGTTACATAGATCTTTTTGGACCCTTGTTAGGTTACATAAGTTAGACAGTTCTAAATCTAATAGATGCTGGCACTGTCATCTTGACATAGGGCCATTGGATCATCTGTTGTTCTATTGTTTTCTGATACTCAGTTTCTGGAAATCAATATGGGGACAGATTAACTTCACAGTGGAAGCAACAATCCCTTTGACATATGAGGCAATTATATGTGGAACATTGCTGTATGTCAATCCTCCCATGGATCGTTATAAAGGTAGGCTTTTCTTAATCATGACAGGGATTGCTATGCAAATGATAACCTGCAATTGGTGGACCAGTATATGTTTAGGTTACAAATACGAAAAGATGAATGCAGATATGTTAGGGAATATCAAATTATTTAAATTGGTTTGGGGCCCGTTGACATCCTTTGTTAATTCAACATAGTTGCTTTTGTTTAAATTTGTGTTTATTTTTATACATTTCCATGATGAGGTAGGTGGGAGGGATATCTTTCTGGTTCATTTCTTGATTAAATTGTTGGATGGGAGGGGAGGGATATTTATTATCTGCATTGTTATTAATGGAAATTAAGTACTGTGCTTATTTTGTTATTAATATATATATATATATATATATATATATATATATATATATATATATATATATATATATATATAATTTATGGCACTTTGTATTAGTTTTGAAAATTAATAAAGATTTAAAAAAAAACCATGGATGCAAAAATTTTTGCAAAACTTATTGCTACTCAACTGCAATTGATTCTGCCCAAAATTATTAATCCTGACCAATCAGGTTTTCTGAACAATAGATTTTCACACAATACTTGATTGCTTTCCCATATCATCTCTCATTCTTCATCCAATCATGATTGATTGTTGGTGATAGCCTTGGATACGGAGAAGGCCTTTGATTGGGTGGAGTGGCACTTTCTCTTTCATATATTTAAGTGGTATGGTTTCTCATATACATTCATTAAAATGATCAAAGTTCTCTATTCCAATCCATCCACTAGGATTATAATCAATGGACATCTATCAGAGAACCATTTCACCCAACCAGAGGCACTAGGCAGGGGTGCCTTTTGTCACCACTGCTTTTCAATATAACGCTGGAACCACTATTGACAGCAATTAGAAATAACAGAATTCAAGGCTTTAAAAAAGATAATTTCTCAGTTAAATTGTCTGCTTATGCAGACGATGTCTTGCTATACATCACATCAGGTTTGGTTCATTTTGTTTTGAAACAAATTCACAATTATTCAAAAATCTCAGGTTACAAACTTATCCCCTCTTCTACGAAACCGTGCTAGCATTTTTTAGTGCATAGAGAGCACAGATAGACGCGCTGAATGGCCCGCACAGCTCCTGATGCTCATTGAGTTTCTATGAGCGTCGGGAGCAGGGCAGGCCATTCAGCACAGCTCTCTGTGCTAAAAAAACACTAGTGTGGTTTTGTTGAAAAGTGGGTTAATGTAACTAAAATCAAAATCATGTCACTGAATTGTACTGATACGCAACACAAGATTAACACTTATGGATTCATCTGGTCCCCCAATAGGATAAAATACTTAGGAGTCATGTTTGGACCTTCAATTAATATTACACTACAATATAACACTGAATGTTTACTTAATCTTGCGAAGGATTGTACTAGAAAATAGTTACCTCTCAATCTCTCTTGGTAAGGCAGAGTCGATACTAGTCCCCAAAATTAATTACATTCTCAGCATGCTTCTGGTGTTATTCTGATGATTCTGATGTATAATAAAATTGGAAATTTTTTAACCCATCTACCCTGCATATCATGAGAGCTCTGGTTAATAGAAATTACTGAATTTTGTCTGAGTGTAATAACCTTATTCTTCCTGTCTAATGCTGGAGAAAATAAGGGAGCAAAGAACCCTTTCATTATAAATTTAATTGATTCCAAATTATTTAAGTATGTTTCCTGTAGGAAGATGACATCTGAATTGTGTTCAGATAGATGTCATGATTTTTTCCTTCTTTTTTATAGTATTGTTAATGCCCTTGACAGTAAGAGAGATTAGAGTGAGAGGCATATTGAATAAACCATGAGAGTCTGCAACAATTTACAGCCAGAGAGATTGAGGATTAATACAGTCAGTAATGTAATATAAGGAGAGAAGAAAAACACAGGAAATACAGGAGCACTGAAATGTAGAGCTAAGCACACAAAAAATGCATGTTTGTTATTAAAAACATGCAATCTCATGCCAGGTGGCTGGAGAAACTTCCACTCAATAGCCTAAGATGAGAAAACTTCAGAGCAACCAAATTAAATAATAGATTGCTAACTTCTATCAGTAATTGTTAAATAATAAGCAAACAACCTGGAGAAAATAGCATTGTATCATCATAAACTAAGTGAAAACAGTTTGATTTCTATAGGAAGAAACAGCATGCACATGATAAAAGAAAGAGCATGTAATTAAAGGAACCTGAACTGAACAATGGTAGTGCAGCATTGGATCCACTAAATACTGAAGATCCACTAGAAAAGTCACACAGAGTTGATTGGAGTCGGATATTTTCCTCAATGAAAATTGCTAATAACTCCGGATCAGTGAAGTCTTTAGTTTGATTTTAAAAAGTGACCGCATGGATACGGGGGTAAAAGTGCCCAAATCTGGCACCCATGTTTTTCAATTGAGGATGATAGGTGAGTAGTTGTTGTCTGTATTGAGCCGTATTCTTATGAAGATCTGGTAGGAAAAGTATTGTATTGCCTTCATACTTTAGCGGAGCCAGAGACTGTGCTTTTTGCATAATTTCAAGCACTTGAGGGTAGCACAAGAGTTTTAAGATGATAGGTCTGGACATGGAGCCTGCCAGTGATTTGCATGCCAATCATTTAAAGCATTATAAAAAGTGTATACTGGATAAGAATCTTAACCTTGCAGACTCATGAGTGGATAAATGAAAAAGCCTCAGCCCCACCACTCCACCGCTGTAATATCTTGTTACTGCGGGAAGAAATTACGTGGTGCAATCATCACTGGCTATTTCATTCATTTATAAGTGCTTTTTATTTAAATAGTATGTTTAAATAAATAATTTATTAGGTAATAGTAAGAAATACTGAGGTTCAGTGAACTTATCTTATGCCAGCTAAACCCTGGGAACATGATCTGACATGTTTTGCACTGTCTGTGCTGTATCAAGGGTCCCCCTAAAATAGTAACAGGAAGGTGACATTAGTGCTTATTCTATAACATCACCCCACTCGCAAAGTTTTATAAGTAATTACTACCCAACTTTAAAATCCGTGTCTTACCGGGTTGCCTATGTCATCCGACTCTGTCTATGTTTGTAAAAGAGCAAGATGGCGTCGGCGTGTACACCGGTGTATAAATGAATGAAATAGCCAGTGATGATTGCACCACGTAATTTCTTCTTGCAGTAACAAGATATTACAGCGGTGGAGTGGTGGGGCTGAGGCTTTTTCATTTATCCACTCATGAGTCTGCAAGGTTAAGATTCTTATCAAGTACAGTGGTGCCTCGCATAACGGCCGCCTCGCACAGCGAACGCTGCGCACAACGAACTTTATGTCTTGATTCGTACAACGGACTTCGTTTCACACAACGAAGTCGCCCGAGCTGCATCCTTCCGGGGTTCCTGCGGGGTTGGTCGAGCCTGCGGGGTTGGTCCAGTGAGGCAGCGGGGTTGGTCGAGCCGCGAGGGTAGTCTCCTTCTCCTTACCTGCCCTGTCGCAGCACACAGCCGAACGGAAATCTTCCCGATGTCAGCGCTGACGTCGGAGGGAGGGCTTAAGCAAAGCCCTCCCTTCCTCCGACGTCAGCGCTGACATCAGGAAGACTTCCGGTCGGCTGTGTGCGGCTGCGGCAGGGCAGGTAGGAAGAAGGCAATGGCGAACGAAAGAGGGGGGGAGGGGGCGGTCCGCCCCGAAGAATGTGCACAGCTGGTCAGGTCCCCCGATCGACCGACAACAGGCCCGGCCGACAAACCTCCCTGCCCTGAAGCCGCGAATCTAAATTACCTCTTACAGCAGCTTCAATAATCCAGCTGCTGTAAGAAGGTAATTTAGATTCGCGGCTACAGGACAGGGAGATTTGTCCGACCGGGCCTGTTCTGTTGTCGGTCGGGTGCAAAAGCGCCACAAAGGTGGAGGCAGGGAGGGAGGAAAGGTGGAGTGGAGAAGAAAAGACGCTTAAGGGGGGAGAAGGCCGCTGAAAGCACATGTTGGAGCAGGGGATGAGAGGGAGGGAGAGAAGGGGAAATATTGGACAAGGGCAGAAGGGATGCTAAATCATAGGGTGACAGGCAGAGAGAACAACAGGAAAAAGAGTGGAAGCAATCTTGAACCCTGAGGGTGAGGGCAGAGAGAGGTGGTGAGATGATTGATCATGGGGAGAGGGACAAAAGGGAATAGAGATGGGATAGGAAGATAGTGGAAGTAAAAGGACAGGGAGATGTATGTTTTTAGATGTATCTAAATAAAAATAATAACAAAAAATTTATCTTTTTTTATGTCATCTTAGCATATTTTATGCTACAGAACGAATTATTTTTTTTAACATGTATTGTTATAGGAAAACGCGTTTCACATAACGAACTTTTCGCATAACAAACTTGCTCCTGGAACCAATTAAGTTCGTTGTGTGAGGCACCACTGTATACACTTTTTATATTAGTTCTGGACTTATACTGGAATAAGGACTACTGAAACTAGTGCCATAGTTCTAGTGGGAGAATCATTTAAAGCAACCAGGGTACTGCAACTCAGAAATGGGAGATCAGTAAAATGTACTAAATATATCTAAATGTAGACTGACTCCTATCTAGTGAAAGGAACTATAGTCTCAGTAGATTGATCAAATACTTTCTTATACGCTCAGAGATATGAAACTCTAATGGGGGTGATGAATCATCATTAGTATGTGTCCTTCCGTATTTCACCCTTGCATTCCAAATTAAACGTATCATTAAAACACATTGGGATGTCATGCAATATCATCCAGAGTTTCAGAATACCCCCAGATTTGCATTTGCAAAGAGCCAAAATCTCAATTCCTGAAGCACCAGCCAAGCTCTAGCGCATCACGTGAACATAGTGCATGTGGACATTGCATGTGAACATTGCAAGATGTGTGAATGCAGTACCACTTTACAACAGTTGTAAATTTTTACCCACTCATAAACCTTTCATTGATCCATGGCGCTATGTCCATATTGAGTCAATATCCAGCGGTGAGTTTCTACAGGTTTCACTCGTTCTGCCCATTACTGCACATTGTTCTTCGATGGTGAAATCTTGAAATGGAGATTCCATGTTTCTGAACTCATGACTGCCACATGACTAAAGGCCAAGCGCTGTACTGTGTGTAGACAAACTATCCAACATGCAATGTACAAGTACATATATTGCATTTTGCTAGCTCTGTTATGGTTATTGCTTAATTTAACAATTGCCTTTAATTTATTTTTATTCACCCTCGTACTTACATAAATAACACATGCAATAACCCAATTATCAGAACTATCAAATTTCAGCTCAAAACCCTATTCTTGCTTAATGTGGTAAAATGTAACAGGCACTAGGACCTTGAAGGAACCCATATAATTGCAATACCAGGAGGAAAGCAGTCTGCAGATAATAGTCTGCCTGCCTGCAGTTCACAACCGAGTTTAATGCTGCTTCGTTAAACCTTCCTTACAGACATATCTAGACTGCTAACCATACTTGGCAGGATGGTTTCTATGAACAGCTACTACCAGAACAGAACAGCCTGAAGCTCTAAAAATGATCACTCATGCACTGTTAAAATATAGTAGGCCTAACTATAAAACATGCTCACAATAGGCAAGGGAGGGCTAAAGCTTCTATAGTGGGTAAAGTATGACAAGACTGCTTGCTCACTCCGACTGCAGGAGACAGCCACTCACAGAAGATGCAAAACTGTCACCAAGAAAACCCAAAAGTCAACAAAATAGCCATAGCTGACAGAAAACCATGCCAATCAAAACCTGCTCAGGCAATAATTGCAGTTGTCCTCAGAGACTTCAGGCAGGTATGGCCACAATCTTTCTCATTGTAAAGGAAAGGGGATGGGTCTTGATATACTGCTGTGGTTACTATCAAAACAGTTTATATGTTATATACATAACATGACAATTTATTTTTTTCATCAAAACGGGACATTAATATTCAATCCCATCCCCAATCCCGCCCTAGACCCAACCCCCAATTCCTTCCATTCATTTTCATGTACACACAATATCTTATTATTTCATAATGGTAACCATAAAATTAAAAAAAACCACAAAGCACCCTATATGCAGAGAAAATGTTAATTATCATTTATATTTGGGAGTTTTTCAAAGATGTCACCTTAGTAACTATAGGAAAATAGACAAATATAGTGAAAAATATAGACAGCAGATATAAATTCTCAAAACTGACACATTTTGATCACTAAATTGAAAATAAAATCATTTTTCCTACCTTTGCTGTCTGGTTATTTCATGAGTCTCTGGTTGCGTTTCCTTCTGACTGTGCATCCTTTCTTTAATTTCTTTCTTTCTGCACTCAGACCCAACAATTGCCCCTTTCTATTCCCTCCCTCATTCCTTCCTATGTCCTTAGTACCCCCAGTGCCTCCTTCCTATGTACTTAGTGCCCCTTCCTATGTCCTTAGTGCCCCTAGTGCCTCCTTCCTATGTCCTTAGTGCCCCCAGTGCATCCTTCCTATGCTTCCTTCCTATGTCCTTAGTGTCCGCAGCGCCTCCTTCCTATGTCCTTAGGCCCTGATTCTCCAAAGTGCATCCCGATTTTAGGCGTCCTACAGCTGTCTAATCAGCCAATCGGGATGCACGTTTTAAAAAAAAAATGCTCCCCAGGCAAGCCTGAAGGCGCCTCCGGGAGCCTAGGGAGACCCGCAAGATGCCTAAGCTCGTCTAAGGGCCTTAGGCGGGCCTTAGGCTGAACCTAGGCGGCCCTACGCGTCTCCCTAGTAGAGGAGAAGCTTAAAATGTAGGCCAGCAAAATGCTGGCCTACATTGTAAGTAGACGCGGCCGCTATACTTATCGCGGCAAGGGATCTCTCTGCCGCTATAAGTATAGCAGGCCGCGGCCCCCTGACCAGGAGGGTGCCCAAACCCTCTGCCCGAAGACGCACCCCCCCGACACTACCGACCGCCCCCCCCCCGACATTACTGACCGCCCCCCCCCGACATTACCGATCTCCCTCCCCCCGACAATATCGATAGCTGGCAGGAGGGTGCCCAATCCCTCCTGCCCGAAGACGCACCCCCCCGACACTACCGACCGCCCCCCCGACACTACCGCCCGCCCCCCCCGACATTACCGATCTCCCCCCCGACAATATCTTTCGCTGGCAGGAGGGTGCCCAATCCCTCCTGCCCGAAGACGCACCCCCCTCGGTGCTAACAACCCCCAAACCTCCACTCCACCAAACCTGTTCTTAGATGGGTCTTGCACGTCTTGAGCCGGCAGGCATGCCTCGTCGAAATGAAGCGGGCCCGCCCCTTCCCGGCCCATCCCGCCGAAGCCTAAGGCCTGATTGGCCCAGGCTCTAGAAGCCTGGACCAATCAGGCCTTAGGCATAGCGGGTCCGCCCATCCCCACTTAATCTAAGGCCTGATTGGCCAATCAGACCTTAGACTTAGTGGGGATGGGCGGACCCGCTATGCCTAAGGCCTGATTGGTCCAGGCTTCTAGAGCCTGGGCCAATCAGGCCTTAGGCTTCGCCGGGATGGGCCGGGAAGGGGCGTGCCCGCTTCATTTCGACGAGGCGTGCCTGCCGGCTCAAGACGTGCGAGACCCATCTAAGAACAGGTTTGGTGGAATGGAGGTTTGGGTGTTGTTAGCACCGGGGGGGTGCGTCTTCGGGCAGGAGGGATTGGACACCCTCCTGCCAGCGAAAGATATTGTCGGGGGGGGAGATCGGTAATGTCGGGGGGGGGGGCGGTCGGTAGTGTATGTGTGGGGGGGTGCATCTTCGGGCAGAGGGTTGGGCACCCTCCTGGTCACGGGGCCGCAGCCCGCTATACTTATAGTGGCAGAGAGATCCCTTGCGATAAGTGTAGCGGGCCGTGTCTAATCTAAACCGTTTCTCTAACCCGCGTCTGTAACATGGACACCGGTTACAGAATCAGGGTTTAGTTTAGGCCGATTCTGAATAGGACGCCTCTCCCGAGCGTCCTATTCAGAATCAGGGTCTAGGTGTCTTGCGGGCCTCGCCTTCAATATAGGCGGCCTGCATGGAGAGCATTTTTTTTTTTAAAACGTGCCTCCTGATTGGCTGATTAGACAGCTGTAGGACGCCTACAGCTGCCTAAAATCAGGACGCACTTTTAGAGAATCAGTCCCTAAGTGTCTCCAGTGCCTCCTACCTATGTCCTTAGTGCCCCCAGATCCAGTGTCAGTTCTCCTTTGTACCTTTGTTCTAGGTCTCCCTCTCTCTCCCTCCTCTCTTTTGATCTTGCCTCTCTCTGCTCTTCCTCAGGGTCTCTCCCCCTCTGTACTTCCCATAGTCCTGCTTCTGCCTCCTGTCTTTCCCCTTTGGTCCAGGTCTTTATCTCTCTAGTCTTTCTTCTACTTATAACCCCCCCCTTTCTCTGCCTCTTTCTCTCCTTCCTTCCTATGCCCCCCTCACTTCCTTCCAGTCTTTGTCCCACTCCCTTCCCCAAGGCCTGCCTGCCTGTCTACCTCCCCCAAAGCCAGCCTGCCTACCTTCCTCCCTACCGTACCTGATTCCACTACCCCAGATCCGCTGCCGCTGCTTGCCATCCAAAATCCTTCTTCCCTGGCTTCAGGAGACATCATCTGACAGTATGGCCAGTTAGAGCTGGAGCTCTGACCTGTTTGAGACTTAAAACCTCCCGATTTAGTGCTTGCACCCCTTTTCCCGGCCCTTACCAGTGCGTTCCTGCAATCGGAAGAGTGGGGGAGCAGAATGCTGCTGCCAAAAAAGAAACCAGTGATTGTCAAGCTGCCGTTGGGAGAATCAGAGCATGGAGCTCTGTACCGCATGGAAGCGGTATCTAAAATGGCTCGGGTGATAGCGATTCTAAACTTGAGTCAGGTCAGGATGAACCGCGGGCTGCCTCCGCTTCTCCTAACTTGGCTGCAATAACGAAAGCCGATCTGCAGCTGTGGGCCAGTGACATTAAGCGAGAGGTGGCCAGAGTAAAGTGGCAAATTAAGGAAGCAGTTTGGAAGATTAGGCAGAATCCTTCTTCCCGACGTCAATTCTGATGTCAGAGAGGAAGTTCCGGGCCAGCCAATCACTTCCTGGCTGGCCCAGAACTTCCTCTCCAACATCAGAATTGACATCAGGAAGAAGGATTCTGGATGACAAGCAGCAGACCGGGTGGGGGTGGTTTGAATTGGCGCTGGAGAGAGGCTGGTAAGCAGCAGCGGCGGTGGACCGAGGAGGGGGGTTGAATCAGGTGCGGAAGGGATGGGAAGCAATTGTCTGTCCCGCTGTGCCCGAGCACAGCTTCGGGATGCTGTCCCTGAAAACGGGACATTTTGGCGTCCTGAAGCTGTGTGTGGGGACAACGGGACATCCCTGTCCCGTTGTCCCCACACACAGCTTCAAAAAACAGGACTGTCACGTTGAAAACTAGACGTATAGTCACCTTATATATACAGGTAATTATTTTGTACTTGGGCAATGGAGGGGTTAAATGACTTACCTAAAGTCACAAAAAGATTCACTGGAAATCAAAGCCAGTTTCCTAAGTTCTCAGGCCACTGCACTAATCACTAGGCTATTACTCCACTGTACCTCATCGAGATTGCACCTCCCTATCTCCCTCCCTCCTTTACACCATAATACCCAAATCCTTACTCCTAAGGGATGTTTTATCAGAGGAGGGGGCTCAGTCA
The DNA here is from genome assembly GCF_902459505.1 of Geotrypetes seraphini. NCBI lineage: Eukaryota > Metazoa > Chordata > Amphibia > Gymnophiona > Dermophiidae > Geotrypetes > Geotrypetes seraphini. Next base: position 105,455,127 of record NC_047089.1, on the reverse strand, counting down.
TATTATAAACCCCCTTCAATCCCTGAAAATTCTTACAGAATGTTCCAGCTCTATCCAAAAAGTACTGGAGAGTAGTGAAGATGGATCTTGGCATTCTTCCAAATTCTATAGATTCTCAGCAATATCCAGCCACTAGCCATGTATCTAAACAGATAAAGTTGGGAAAAGGAATAGGCTTTCTTAACCCACATAAATATCTGGATTGCATTTGAATATAACTGCCATCCATATGATAAGCACCTTGCCACATTTAATGCATATGTTCAGCACAGTCAGTTCAGCAGGTAGCAGCAATGAGCATAAAGTAAATAATTTAAATAATATGGCCAGCATTTAAAACATGCTAGTTAGAAAATGTAACTTATCGCTATATTTTCATAATCATCCTAGTCAAGGGCATAATCAGCAGGGCCTCTATAAACCATCTACCTGGAATCTGACCAAAAGAGGGAAGAATGTCCTTGGACACCGACTAGCCCGCCTACTTCACAGGGCTTTAAACTAGGTAAGTCGGGGGAGGGCACAGGCACAAACAACATACCTGGCGAACTAAACTGCCAATACATTTTTGAGGATGAGGTAAGTAGTCACCGAAATTCTGGGTCTGGGTCAGGGGCGAGTACACACACTTTCGAGTCGGGGGTAGGTTCACATCATAAGTATGGGCCACATTGTAATTCTGGGTCTAAGGGGAGTACACATTGTAATTCTGGATCTATGGGGAGTACACATTGTAGTTCTGGGTCTAGGGGGAGCACAAATAACGCAAATAATGCTAAAGGTGTTCAAGCAGCTCAAGCAGAAATATCCCCACTGAGACGTAACAAAAATACAACATGGAGGGCTATGTACGTCAACGCACACAGTTTGGGAAACAAGATCCTGGAATTGGAAACAGAAATAAGAAATGTCAACCTGGATGTGGTGGCGATATCTGAGACCTGGCTTACAGATTCCCATGGGTGGGACATGGTCATATCGGGTTACAACTTGCTTCGCCGGGACAGGGAGGGCAGAATGGGAGGTGGTGTAGCATTATATACTAAAAATGACATTAAGGTCACAAGAATCTCAGATGTCTAGTACACTGGGGAATCCCTTTGGGTTAATTTGGCCAGAGGGAAGGACAAATGCTTGTATCTTGGCGTAATTTACAGACCTCCAAGACAACATGATGACCTAGATATGGAAATAATCGGAGATATAGAAAACATCACCTTGCGTGGGGACACAGTATTGTTAGGTGACTTCAACATGCCTGATGTGGATTGGGATACACTTACCTCTACTTCCGGCAGCAGCAGGAGGCTATTAAATTCTATGAAGGGAGTTGGTCTCAGGCAACTGGTGTTGGACCAAACAAGGGATCAGGCAATACTTGACCTATTATATACCAAAGGAGAAAGTGTCACAGAGGTCTTGGTGGGCGACACATTGGCCTCCAGTGACCACAACATGGTATGGTTTAATCTTAGGAAAGGTTTCACTAAATCTACCACGCTGACCAAGGTCCTCAAATTCAGGGACACAAACTTTCAAGACATGGGTTCCTTTATTCACCAGGCGCTACAAAGCCAAACAGAAACCGATAGCGTGGAAGAAATGTGGTCGACTTTGAAAGCCACCATACAGTAAGCGACAAACCGCTATGTTAAATTAGTAAGTAAACGGCAAAGGAACAATAAGCCGCAGTGGTTCACTGTGGAGATCTCAGACCTCATCAAGGAGAAGAAAAAAACATTCATCTCTTACAAACAATCGGGGAAACAGGACTCTAGAGCAGACTACCTGACCAAGTCAAAATCCGTCAAAACAGCAGTCAGGGAGGCTAAATTCCACATGGAGGAATCTCTGGCAAAGAACATCCAGAAGGGAGATAAATCCTTTTTCAGAAATATCAGTGACAGAAGTAAAAACTCAGGCAGGATTGTACGTCTTAAGAAACCAGACGGAGACTATGTGGAAAAGGATTCCAAAAAAGCCCAACTATTAAATGAATACTTCTGCTCAGTCTTCACCCGAGAAGCACCGGGGCTTGGCCCTCAGCTACAGACAAGGGCTGACTCAGTTGACCCGTTTAGTAACTTCGAGTTTACACCCAGCAGTGTCTACGGTGAGCTGTCAAAGCTCAAGGTTAACAAGGCAATGGGGCCTGACAACCTACACCCCAGGGTGCTTAGGGAGTTGAGTGATGTCTTGGCAGAGCCACTGTCAGCGCTCTTCAACCTCTCCCTTAGTACAGGCAGCGTCCCGTTGGACTGGAGGACGGCTAACGTCATTCCACTCCACAAGAAAGGCTCAAAGATGGAGACAGCAAACTACAGACCAGTGAGTCTAACATCGATAGTGAGCAAACTAATGGAAACTCTAATCAAACACCAATTGGATAAGATCCTGGATGAGGAGAATCTACGGGATCCCCGTCAACATGGATTTACTAAGGGGGCATTGTAATACGGCCTGCTGATAAAGGTGGAGGAATAGTGGTGTTAGATACAGAGGCCTATGTCATTGAGGCTATGCGACAATTACAGGATACACAATATTATGAACAATTGCAGAGTGATCCTACTGTGGAAATCATGGAGATCATTCAACAGACATTACTACAGGCTTTAGAAAATGGAGTTATCATAGATAAAGAATATCGGTATTTATGCCAGGAACATCCTATCACTCCTGTGATATACTTCGTCCCCAAAATTCACAAGAGCATTTCTGCCCCTCCAGGACGCCCCATAGTGTCAGGCATTGGCTCTTTATTAGAGCCATTATCTGACTTTGTTGATTTCTATTTAAAACACCAAGTCCATAAAGCCAAGTCGTATATCAAGGATACTACAGATATGTTGAAAATTTTACAAGCATGTAGTCCTGTACCACCGGGGTCTTCAATGGTTACCCTTGACATAACTGCGTTGTATACCAACATTCCCCAAGTGGTTGCAGTATCAGTTATACGTAAACATCTTAGCAATTTAGATATATCATCAGCACGTCTTGATTTTTTGACATCTATAACATGCATTGCCCTTGAGAAAAATTATTTTCAGTTTGACACCAAATTCTTTTTACAAATTAAAGGCACTGCTATGGGTGCTACCATGGCTCCATCCGTGGCTTGTCTGTATGTGAGTGACTTTGAAGAACATTATGTGTACACTTCTCCATTTCATCAATACATACATATATGGAAGAGATTTATAGATGACATCTTTGTAATCTGGACAAGCACAGAACAGTTACAAGGTTTTTTTACAGTGGCTTAACATGGCTGATCCAAATTTAAAATTTACAGCATCTAGGTCCAAGTCAGTTAACCCCTTTTTGGATATAGAGATTCATTTAGATCATGGCCAGTTTAATACCACTATCCATCGCAAAGCCACAGATAGGAATAATTTATTGCAGTTCGACAGTTACCATCCTAGACACTTGCGAGTGAATCTCCCAGTGGGCCAATTTTTGAGGCTACGGCGATTATGCAGGAATACAAATCAAGATCCACAGAAATGTGGCAGCGTTTTTTGGAACGGGGCTACCCAGTAGGGGTTATTAAAAAGGCATACAAAAGGGTTTTATATGCCCATCGGGAACATCTTTTAATCAACACTAATGCCCCTGCCTAACCCCCGTTTAGTATGCACGTTACCTTACTCATACAGGGCGTTCGAGATCAAGAGGATTATAAAATCCCACTGGCATATCTTACAAGTTCATGAAGCACTGGTTCAACCCCCCATTTTTGCATTCTCCAGAGGAAGGAATCTGTATAACCTTTTCACAATTCCTAAGCCCTGATCAAAGTTCTGTTACAGCTTCAAGAGGCCATTGGAAATGTGGTGTGTGTAGTGTTTGCTGAATGCCATTCAAATGCAGGAGATCACACATCCTCGACTGCATAAATTGTTTACTTTGAGACATCACACAAATTGTGGCACTGAAGGGGTTGTATATTTGATTGTTTGCCCTTGTCATCTTTTTTATATAGGTCATATTACCAGATTTATTCGAGTACGAATCACGGAACATCTTAGCAAGATTCGCCGGGGAGACATGGCAGCTCCACTTACCCAACATTGTCAAGCACAGTCACATACTCTAGTTGATTTGAAATTTGTAGTATTAGAAACCCCAGTGCTGAAGAGAGGTGGTAATAAACAAGCACTGTTATGGAAAAAGGAACAATCGTGGATTTTCCATTGGCAAACAGTGACTCAAGCAGGTTTGAATCGAGAGGTGGAGTGGTGGGTGTTTCTACACTGAGATTGACATCTGCAGTAGTATTTCTACCGGGCAACCAGCTGGAAGTGGCTCTAATAGGAAGTGATGTAATTTTGGGAGCAGAGTAAGGCATCCACCAGCAGCGATGTGAGTTTGTGTGAAATTTTTTATATGTTTTACATCATCAATGGCTTTCTTTCTTCTTTTGTTAGGGAGAAGTTTTACTCTTGATTACAGCCAGCAAATGGGAGTTCTCTGAGGAAGCCACTGGCGAAACGCGTCAAGACCCGCTGGAGTGAAATAACTTCCTTTCTCCTTTAATTCAGTTAAGTTAAGTTTAAAAAAACTTTTTTTAATTTATGAGCTTTATTTAGAACTTTTTTGGAGTTTGTTCTACACTACTAAGTACACTTGAGATTTTGTTGAAGTCTATTTCATCCCCTTTCTACCAAATGAAGATGGTGCAATGATAGACGACTGAAAACACTCACAGGGGAGTATTCCCCGACTCGTGATTTTCTCACCGTTACACGGTTCTGAGCACCGCTTTGGTTACAAAGACTGAAATAGTCAAAGTTCCTATTTTTTGTTTTGGTGTTCAGCATTTAAAACAAACACTGACTATTTGACTATTAACCAGCTGTTCACATATCAAATGCCTGATGAACAGAAAAATCCCAGCAATAATAAAAATTCCCCAAATCATGCACTCACCCATTAATGCTAGAAAGTTGTTTGTGCAGATTTATGCATGCAAGTTATAGAATAAAGGGCTAGATTCACAAAGGAAACCGATTGTGTACCGATTGGTTTACGACCCCTTTACGAGCAAATTTCCCTCCAGCCTGATTCACTTACCTCTCCTGTGATCCACTTCAAATCCGTGCATGCAAATGAGGAGAAATGCATGCAAAGTAGGCAGGGGTGTGATTCACCAATCAAAATTTTAAAACTGACTGGGCTGGCGATCAACCCAAGAAGCGATAGCTGGAGACCAGTTGAAAACATCTTTCTGACTCTCCAGCTCCATAGAAGCCCTGCTCTGCCCTGATCTGTCTTCTGCCTGCTATCCCCAAATGCTGCCCTGCTCTCCCTGAATGCTGCCCTGCCCCGATCTGTCTCATGCCTGCCACCCTGCTCTGCCTTGATTGCTGCCCTACTTTCCCCGAATGTCACCCTGCTCTGCCCCGACCTGTCTCCTGCCTGCCCTCTACGAATTCCGCCCTGCTCTCCCCGAATGCTGCCCTGCTCTGTCCCGATATGTCTCCTGCCTGCCACCCTGCTCTGCCTCGATCACCGCCCTGCTCTTCCCCATCTCTCCTGCCCTTCCCCGCACTGCAAGCCCATGATTTTAACCTGTGGGTTTAAGCAGGTTAAAACCACAGGCTCGCTGGTCTACAAAAGTTTTAAAAAGTTAAAATTAAAAAACACTTGTGGCTCACAGGGGTCTTGACGCATGCGCAGACCATCTACAGATGGTCTGCGCATGTGCGGGATCGCATAGTAGCGATCCATGTAGGCCAGATTAGGACGTTCCTCCGAGCACCCTCATTTAAATGTTTTCATGCTATGAATTCGTCGGGCCTGAAAGGATCGGCCACGGATTGCCCAGGAAAAACAGGTTAGTGAAACTAGCCCAAAGTCAGTTGTGTATGTAACTTAATTGGTGATAACTGATAATTGGTGTTGAGCAATAATAAACCATAATTGGCACTAATTAGCATCAATTATCCACTGGACAATTTTTTTCTACAAGTTTTGCTTCCTTAAAACAAACTGGTGATTATGATAGACCCTCTTCAAAATAAATTGAACTCTGAGGACTTTCTTAGAGATCGGACTCCATAAGTGACCCTTGAGGGGAGGAATGCTGGCCTAATGCCTAACCCTCAGTAAGCCTCGTTCTAAGAGAAAAATTGTAGAGCTCTCTATGCCAGTCTAACACACCCAGTACCTTGATAGGACTTAATTAAGCAGCTCAATAATAAGATATAGACAGTAGTCCAGCATTGTGAGATAATCATACATGACACTTGGTACAAAAAACTGAATAGCTCAAGAGGAGAGCTATTCAGTTTTTTGTACCAAGTGTCACATGTATGATTATCTCACAATTGGGTGTGCTCACTTCAAAGAGCTCCTGGCTCTCAAAGAATGAATCCGTTCCCTTGAGGTTAGAGTTGCAGACTTGGAGGAGCTGAGGTAAACAGAGTGTTACATAGAGCAGACCTACAGGGAAGTTGTAGAGAAGTCCCACTTCCAGTCTTGCAGCCCCAGTGCTGCCTTGCAGGATGAAGGTCTCCTTTAAGGAGAACATCACCCTGGTGATGCAGGAAATAATCCTTCCCACCAAGAGATGCAGATGCAATATCCTCTTACACCGAGGATCTATCTCCAGGGGCTTCAGCCCAGAGAGGAGGAGTTAGGACAGCCATTGTAGTGGGACATTCAATCATTAGTCATGCAGATATCTGGGTGGTTGGTGGGTGTAAGGATCGCCTGGTCACTTGCCTGCCTAGTGCAAAGATGGTGGACCTCATGTGTCACATGTCACATAGATATCAGATAGTGCTAGGGAGGAGCCGGCTGTCTTGGTACATGTAGGTACTAATGACATAGAGAAATATGGGAGGGAGTTTCTAGAAGCCAAATTTAGGCTATTAGGTAGAAAGCTAAAATCCAGATCCTCCATGGTAATATTTTCAGAAATTCTCCCCTTTCCACGCATAGGACCCAAGAGGCAAGCAGGGCTCTTAAGTCTCAATGCATGGTTGAGATAATGGTGCAGGGTTGAGGGATTTAAATTTGTTAGGAACTGGACAACCTTCTGGGAAAGATAGAGCCTGTTCCAAAAGGATGGACTCCACCTTAACCGGGATGGATCCAGGCTGCTGATGCTAATGTTTAAAAAGGAGATAGAACAGCTTTTAAACTAAGATGGGGAGAAAGCCAACAGTTTCCCAGGAGCAGATGGTTTGGTGTGGAGTATCGTTGAAGGATACTATTAAATCCGAACAGTTAGGGAGTCCCAATAGAAAGGTTTCAAAAATGGTGAAAGAAAGCCAAGAGTATTTAAGAGGGAAGCAGAGTAAAGATGAGAAGTTATCCCTGTCATCTTCTCAGAAGGCTGTAGATACAAGGATAAAAACACAATTTAAAGTGTCTAAAGAAATGCAAGAAGTCTAAAAAATAAAGTAGAAGAGTTAGAGTATATAGCACTGAATGATGAGGCAGATATAATAGACATCTTAGAGACCTGGTAGAAGGAGGGCAATCAATGGAACACTGTGTTATCTAGGTACAAATTATATCACAATGATAAAGTGGATCAAATTGGAGGAGGGGTTGTGTTATATGTTAAAGAGGGAATTGAATCAAACAAAATAAACATTCTTCAAAACACAGATAGCAGTGTGGAATCCATATGGTTAGAAATTCCATGTGTGAAAGGAAGGAATATAAAGAAAGGAAAGCTGGCAAATTGGGCAACAGTATAATAATGGATGATTTCAACTACCCCAACATTAACTGGATAAATGTTACACCAGGGAATGCTAGGGAGGAAAAATTCATAGACATCATAAATGGCAGCTTCTTGGAGCAACTGGTCCAGCAATCAATAAGAGGGGGAACTATTTTAGATTTGGTTCTTAGTGGAATACAGGACATAGTACGGAAGGTAACTGTGTTGGGTTCACTGGGAAACAGTGATCATAACATGATCAAATATGAACTAGCTAGAGTGACATTGCTAAAGAAATCTACAGTAGTGACGTTTAATTTTCACAAGGGTGACTACAATAAAATTAGGAAAATGATTAAAAAGAAGCTAAAAGGGTCTGAGGCTAAGGTCAGAAATATAAACCATGGTGTAGATGTTGTTTAAAAATACCATCATGGAAGTCCAGGCCAGATGTATTCCACATATTAAAAAAGGTAGGAAGAAGAGAAAACAAGAGCCAGCATGGTTTAAATGTGAAGTTAAAGAGGCTATTACAGCCAAGAAAACATCCTTTAAAGAATGGAAAAAGGATCCAAATGAAGAAAATAAGAAGAGACATAAGCACTGGCAAGTTAGATGCAAAATATTGATAAAGAAAATTAAACAAAAATATGAATAACAGCTTGCTAAAGAGGCTAAAACTCATAGTAATAATTTTTTTAGGTATATCAAAAGCAAAAAACCCGTGAGGGAATCTGTGTAACCCATTGAATGATCAAGGAATAAAAGGTACACTCAGGAAGGATAAGGCCATAGCGGAGAGACTGAATGAATTATTTGCTTCATTCTTTATGAAAGAAGATGTAAGAAATCTTCCAGGACCGGAAATTGTTTTCAAGGGTGATGATGTGGAGGAATTGAAAGAAATCTTGGTGAACCTGGACTGGATGATATACATCTCAGGGTACTGAAAGAACTCATATATGAAATTGCTGATCTGCTGTTAGTGATCTATAATCTGTCACTAAAATTATCTGTAGTACCTGAAGATTGCCAATGTTATGTCGATTTTTAAAGAGATTTCCAGGGAAGATCTGGGGAATTACAGACTGGTAAGCCTGACCTCAGTGCCGGGCAAAATAGTGGAAACAATTATAAAAAATAAAATTGTGGAACATGTAGCCAAACATGATTTAATGCGACAGAGTCAGTATAGGTTCAACCGAGGGTGGTCTTGCTCTGCTAATTTGCTTGACTTCTTTGAAGGTGTGAATAAACATGTGGATAAAGGCAAGCCAGATGATGTAGTATATATACATGTCCAGAAAGCTTTTGATAAAGTTCCACATGAGAGGCTCCTGAGAAAATTAAAGAGTCATAGGATAGGAGGCAATGTTAAATTATGGATTAAGAATTGGTTATCAGACAGAAAACATATAAGATCTTACTCTTTGTATTTAAGACATGAGTTAACCGATCACCTTCCTACACAGAAAATTACTTAATTCCTTACTCACAATCCCGTTGTTTTCATTCTCCTCACCAGAATTTAGTTACTATACCATCAAACAGACATATTACATATATATCTATTTGAGATCACATCTTTTTGGTTGTTGCTCCACAATTGTGGAATGCCCTTCCAAATTATATCCAAATAGAACCTACCCTCAAACAATTTAAAAATTACCTAAAATCATTACTGTTCACAGATGCTTTCTGTTGATAGGCTAATAACTTTGATCAGAGCAGGCCTTTTAGAGATCAATCTGAAACCAAGCTCTCACAAATTTTATTTTTATCTATCCTATTAAAGACAATGTATTTCTATTTTCTGTTTCATTTTAAATTTTTATTTTTAATATGTAAACTGCATAGATGTTATTACCAGTGCAGTATATCAAATATATCAATAAATTTGGAAACAGAAAACAAAGGGTAGGTTTAAATGGCTATTTTTCTCAATGAAGGAGGGTAAATAGTGGTGTGCTGCAGGGATCTGTTTATAAATGACCTGGAAATTTGCAGATGACACTAAAGTGTTCAAAGTTGTTAAAATGCATGTGGACTGTGAAAAACTTTAGGAAGACTTTAGGAAATTGGAAGACTGGGCATCCAAATGGCAGATGACATTTAATGTGGGTTAAAGCAAAGTGATGCACTTATGGAAGAATAATCCAAATCATAGTTATTGAATGCTAGGGTTCACCTTGAGGGTCAGCGCTCAAGAAAAAGGTCTGGGTGTCATCATGGACAATATGCTGAAACCTTTCACCTAATTTGCAATGGTGGCCAAGAAAGCAAACAAGATGCTAGGAATTATTAGAAAAGGGATGGTAAACAATACTAAGAATGTTATAATGCCTCTGTATCGCTAAATGGTGCAACCTCACCTTGAGTATTGCAATCAGTTCTGGTCTCCTTATCTCAAATAAGATATACACTTCTCCCTCAATATTCATGGGGGTTAAGGACAGTGCCAGCCCGCAATAGTAAAAAACCATGAATTCATAGAAAATGGCTGCTTTGAGCTCCCGTCAAGAGACAATGGGAGCTCACAGCAGCCATTTCCTATGAGTGATCTGCACGGGTCAGAAGCGTAGGAAGATTGCTCCTGCCCCGAAAGCCCACTAGACTACTAGGTAAGGTTCTGGGAAGTCTCAGAGAGCTTAAAAATAGCCCCAAAAAATTAAAATCAATTTTTTAAAAAAAATCACGAATAACAGAATCCACAGATACTGAAACCGGATTCTGGATTCGAAAGGAGAAGTGTAGGAGCACTAGAAAAGGTTCAAAGAAGATCAACTAAGATGATAAAGGGGATGGAACTCCTCTTGTATGAGGAAAGACTAAAGTGTTTAGGGCTCTTCAGCTTGGAAAAGAGACAGCTCATGGGAGATAATACATGACGCAGTATGTTCATCCATATTCTCCACTACAGCCCCTTAGTTATGGAACTCAATGCCTAATCACCTTTGGGAAGAATCCAACCTCAAATGATTTAAATCAGATCTAAAGTCTTTTCTTTTCAAAGATGCATTTGATCTATAACATCTGTATCCATCCTCTACCACAGACATTAATTCACCCTCCTATTTGTATTACCCTTTTACGTATTCTTATCCTATTCAAAACTGTATTTCTCACCTCCAACCTTCTGTAATTATTGTCAGTCTGTAGTGTCCATGTAAATACATTGTTTTGTATAATGACAAATGTTTGTATTTCCCCCCCTTTTTTAAATAAATTTTTATTGTAAAATCACTTAGAAATCTAATAAGCGGGATAACAAATTTTAATAAAACTTGGATTGAAGTCTGCAAAATACTGAGTGGTGTAGAACGAGTAAAAGTAGATCAAGTTTTTATTGCATCAAAATTTACAAAGACTTTTGAAACCAATAAGAAGAAATATTTTTTCACTCAAAGAATAGTACAGCATTGCCAGAGGATACTGCAAGAGTGGTTAATGTAGCTGATTTTAAAAAAGGTTTGGACAAGTTCCTAGAGGAAAAGTCCATAAACTATTGTTGATACAGACATGGGAGAAGCCATGGCTTGCCCTGGATTGGTGACATGGAATGCTGCTACTATTTGGGTTTGGCCAGGTACTTGTGACCTGTATTGGCCTCCATGAAGCTGGGATACTGGGCTAGATGGACATTTGTCTGATCCAGTAAGAACATAAGAATAGCCTTTACTGGGTCAGACCAATGGTCCATCAAGCCTAATAGCCCGTTCTCACGGTGGCCAATCCAGGTCACTACTACCTGGCCAAAACCCAAGGTGTAGCAATATTCCATGCTACCGTTACAAGGCTTCCCCCGTGTATTTCTCAATAACAGACTATGGACAGGAACTTGTCCAAACCTTTCTTAAAACTAGCTACGCTAACTGCTCTTACCACATCCTAAGGCAATGCGTTCCAGAGCTTAAATATTCTCTGAGTGAAAAAAATGTCCTCCAATTGGTTTTAAAAGTATTTCCTTGTAACTTTATCGAGTATCCCCTAGTCTTTGTAATTTTTGACAGAGTGAAAAATCGATCCACTTGTACCCGTTCTACTCCACTCAGGATTTTATAGACTTAAATCATATCTCCCCTCAGCTGTCTCTTTTCCAATCTGAAGAGCCCTAACCATTTTAGTCTTTCCTCATACGAGAGGATTTCCATCCTCTTTACCATCTTGGTCGCTCTTCTTTAAACCTTTTCTAGTGCCACTATATCTTTCTTTAAATAAGGAGACCAGAATTGAATGCAATACTCCAGATGAGGTCGCACATTGGAATGATGGGCATTATACCATTCTTAGTCTTGTTAACCATCCCTTTTTAAATAATTCCTAGCATCCTATTTGCTTTTTTGGCCACCACCGAACATTGGGCAGAAGGTTTCATCATATTGTCTATGATGACACTCAGATCCTTTTCTTCAGTGCTAATCCCCAAGGTGGACCTTAGCATCCGGTAACTGTGAATCAGGTTATTCTTCCCAATTTTTTTTCTTAAATAATTTCCCACTGACTGTATCACAGGAATTTTGAGAAACACAATGGTATCTTTAATTGACTATAACATGTTTTAATGCACAAAGTTTCTGATACGTTGTGATAGTATGCTGTGGCTAAAAGTGTTTTCCTTCTAATTTTCATTTTTATTCAGTGTCCAGTCCATCTCATTGCAGTGTCCAACAATAGTCAGCCAGCATAGATGGATTCCAATTGCCCAGATATATTTTTTTCCATAGTGCAATGTCCTGGTGAAACCTTTAAAGATGTTCTTCACTGACTATACCAAGATTTACGGGGAAGAGGTCCAAGTGTGAATGTAGACAGTGTATCTTCAGTGACTTGTTGCTCTTCATGGTTTCGTATACTCTAAGACGGGGTGCCCACACTTTTTTGGCTTGCGAGCTACTTTTAAAATGACCAAGTCAAAATGATCTAACAACAATAAAATTTAAAAAAACACAAAGCACACTGTACACAGAGAAAATGTTAATTATCATTTATATTTTGTTTGTTTTTTTCAAAGAGGTGAAGGCAGATTACTTTAAAATATGCAATGTTACCTCAGTAACAACTACAAAAATAGACAAATATACCCCCTCTCTTTTTACTAAACCACAATAATGTTTTTTAGTGCAGGGAGCTTCGCTGAATGCCCCACGCTGCTCTCGACGCTCATAGGCTCCTTGTGCTAAAATCCGCTACTGCAGTTTAATAAAAGGGGGCCATGGGCCAAAATATAGACAGCCCATATAAATTCTCAAAACGAACATATTTTGATCACTAAATTGAAAATAAAATCATTTTCACTACCTTTGTTGTCTGGTGATTTCATGAGTCTCTGGTTGCACTTTCTTCTTATCACTGTGCATCCAATATTTCTTCCCTTCTTTCTGCCTCCTGCATGCTTTGTCTCCTCCAGATCTCATTCCATTCCCCAACCAACATCTCTGTTCTTCCATGAGTCCAAAACTTTTTCTTCCTCTCTCCCCTTTCTTTCTTTCTTTCTTTCTGTCTGTGTCCCTGCCCCTTTCTTTTCTCTCTGTCTGTCTTTCTGTCTCCCTGCCCTTTTCTTATTTTCTTTCTCTTTGCCTGTCTGTCTTTCTGTCTCCCTGCCCCCTTTCTTACTTTCTTTCTCTCTGTCTTTCTTTCTGTCTCCCTGCCCCCTTTCTTTTTTTTCTTTCTTTCTTTTTCCCTACCTGTCTTTCTGTCTCCCTGTTCTGCCTCCCTGTCTGTCTTTCTGTCTCCCTATTCTGTCTCACTGTCTGTCTTTCTGTCTCCCTGTTCTGCCTCCCTGTCTTTCTGTCTCCCCTTTCTTTCTCCCCAAGCCACCACCGGGGCTGTTGCCTGGTAACAGGCCTCCAAGCCACTGCCGATGCCACCATTGCCATTGAGTTCTTCATTTTCCGATGCTGCAACAGGCCAGCAGCCTTCTCCCTGATATCAATTCTGACGTTGGAGAGAAAGTCTCGGCATCCAGGTAGTGATTGGCTGGCCCAGAACTTCCTCTCTGACATCAGAATTGATGGGGGGGTGGTGGGGGGGTGGGAGGGGGTTGGCTGGTATGCCCGGCGCTTCTTTAGTTGCTGCTGGCCTGTTGTGGTGTCGGGGAACAAGGGAGAATGCAAAGGCAACAGGAGTCGATCGCGGAGCCCGGATTTGACTCCGCGATCGACTTGCATTGCCTTTGCAATCTACTGGTCAATCGCGATCAGCCTTTTGGGCACGCCTGCTCTAAGTAGTTTGACTTCCCGTCGCTCATCGCATTACTTTTAAAATTTTACTTTTAGTTTTTAAAACATTGTCCTCAAACGAATCTCAATTTATTAATAAGCTACTTATCCCACATAGTACATCACGTCTGTAAGGTCCACTAATCAAAAACTTTTAACAGTTCCATCGCTAAAAGTTATCGGAACTCGTCGTCTTGATATTTTTTCTGTAATGGCCCCACAATTATGGAACTCTTTACCTCAGTATATAAGAGAGGAAAATGACCTAAAACTTTTTTAAAGGCATTCTGAAGAGTTTCCTTTTTAAAGACGCTTTTAACTTATAATTATTTTTTTAAACTTATAATCATATTTTTTTTTTTCTTTTTATCTTAACCACCCTACCTGCTGTTTTTACCATTTATGTATTCTTTCATATATACAATTGTAGTTCTGCCCTTCCTTTCCTTATGTATCTGTTAATATGTCAAACCTATTTAATCTATTATTATTAAACTAATGTGTACACCTCTTTCTTTTTATTTGTAAATCGCTTAGCAAATTAAATCAAGCGATTCAATAAGTTAAAAATAAACTTGAAACTTGAATGCTCTGTAACTGCCAATAAAATTCTCAACAACATCCCTGAATGCTTTCTGGGCAATTTTCTCTGGCCCAACTAACAGATCTTCAAATTTCTCATCATTGATAACGTGTCTGCTCTGTGAACTGACAAAAATGCCTTCTTTAATCTTGGCATCAGTTATTTTATTTATTTAAAAATGTATATACCTTTGTTTTCCTTGCTCATTGCTTTTACAAAATTTTTCATCAGTCCAAGTTTTATGTGAAGAGGATGCAAAAATATCTTTGTCGAGTCAACAAGTGGTTCATGTACCACATTTTTCTGTCCTGGAACCAAATTCTTAGAACAGCTGGCCCATTCACAAATAAAACAACAGTACTTGGTATATCCAAGCTGCATTACAAGTAGCAGAGCTACTACTTTAAGATCACCGCAGATGTTCTCGTTGTACTTTGTGTGCTGGATGTGCTTTAACAACATTCCATGTTTTCATATGTTTCTTTCATGTGTGCAGCATAGCCAATAGGTATCAATAGGTAGACTTGCCACTGTGTAACAAAAAAGCCTTGAGGTTTAACACTGATGAATCAATAAAAAGACACCACTCCTGTGGGTCATGCATGCAACCTAAAGCTGTGAACAACCCTTCAATGTCAGTGTAGATGCAAAGGTTTTCAACCTGTGCAAATAAATTTGTTAAATCGTCTTGGTAGCTTCGAAAGACAAACATTTTTGTACCTGGTGAGAGCAAACACTATCTCTGCAGTCTTGAACCCCAATAATTCTGTTTTTGCTTTTGACCATGTTATTTAATTCTGACTGTGTTATAAGATGAGGCTCACCAGACATATATGGTTCAAAATGAGGATCAATGTCACTGTCAGTGCTTGACTGGTGCATTGCAGATTCTTCATTGGTTTTGTTTAAGCTCCATTTCTCTGATGGCTTCGGTAACTGATGACTATTAGAGAATGACACAGGGAAAAAATCTGTCCCCGTCAATGCACCATCCCCGGCCCACCATCCTCTGCACCGCCCCGTCACCGCCGTTCCCTTCACCGCCCCGTCACCGTCACCACCATCCCTTTCACCGCCCCGTCACCGCCACTGCCATCCCATTCACCGCACTGTCACCGTCCCCGTCTAGCACCCATCTTCTTCCCTCCGCTCCCCCATAGTCTGGCATCTGTCTTCTTCCCTTCCAGCGTCTTCTCCCCACTCTGCCTTCCACATTTCCTTTCAGGGTCTGTTCCTCTCTACCCTCTTTCAATGTCTGTTCTATTCCTTTCCACCACCACCCTTCCCTCCCTCCTTTACCATCCGTTCCTTTCTACCACCCTTCTTTCATATCTTCTATCAGTCCCCCCACCATCACTAGCAGTCTCTCTTTTCCCTTACCATGAGCAAATAGAACTTCTGAAAATTGTATTGCTGAGGCATTATTTCTAGTACGCCTTTTTTTCCAGATGGATGACATCAATTTTATAATTCTTACTGTCTGCTCTGATTTCATTCACAATTTGGTTTGTGTTTTGTACCTGAGGATTCCATGAGGCATTTAACCTTTTCCTGTCTCTTCTGTGATTTCAAGCTGATTCCTTCAATAATGGAGTCTCAAGGCAGTAGCAGTTTTCTATTTTGGGCTCTTTTGACATTGTTTAAGGGATTTCTTGTACATTTGGTGCTGGTCTTCTTTGATGAGGTCACTTCAGAATCTATTTCCAAGGAGGAGAAACTTTTTCCCTTTCACCCCCTCCTTCCTCGTGTGAGCCGGAACACGCGGTCCCCACAAGCAAGTAATTTTATATCATTTTCATTCTATTCATTCATAGAAATTAAAGTCTAGATAATGCCAGTCACATAACAAAACATGATTTTACAAAAATAATTCCCTGCACAGTCAAGCCTGCAAGGATTACTAGATGTCTTTCAGCAGCTCCCTCCCTCCCTCCCCCTTACCTTTGTGGCCAAGTCAAAATGATCTACCAACAATAAAATTTTAAAAACAAAGCATGCTGTACGCAGAGAAAATGTTAATTATCATTTATATTCTGCGGGTTTTCAAAGAGGTCAAGGCAGATGACTTTATGCAATGTCACCTCAGTAACAACTATACAAAAATAGACAAATATTCCCCCTCCCTTTTTACTAAACTGCGATAGCGGTTTTTAGCGCAGGGAGTTGCGCTGAATGCCCCACGCTGCTCTCGACGCTCATAAGCTCCCTGCGCTAAAAAACGCTATTGCGTTTTAGTAAAAGGGGGCCATAGTGCAAAATATAGACAGCAGATATAAATTCTCAAAACGGACACATTTTGATCACTAAGTTGAAAATAAAATCATTTTTCCTACCTTTTTGTCTGGTGATTTCATGAGTCTCTGGTCCTTCTTCTTTCTTCTCCTGCCCCCCCCCCTTTCTTTCTCTCTCCCCCTGGCTCCCCTCTTTATTTCTGCCTTTCTTTCTCTCTCCCCCTGGCTCCCCTCTTTCTTTCTGCCTTTCTTTCTCTCCCCCCTTGACCCCCTCTTTATTTCTGCCTTTCTTTCTCTCTCCCTCTGGCCCCCCTCTTTATTTCTGCCTTTCTTTCTCTCTTCCCCTGACCTCCCTCTTTATTTCTCTCTCCCCCCTGGCCCTCCTCTTTCTTTCTGCCTTTCTTTCTCTCCCTCTTGACCCCCTCTTTATTTCTGCCTTTCTTTCTCTCTCCCCCTGACCCCTCTTTATTTCTGCCTTTCCTTCTCTCTTCCCCTGGCCCCCCTCTTTATTTTTTCCTTTCTTTCTCTCTCCCCCTAGCCCCCACAAAGCCATCGTGCCAATTTCTCAACTTCCACGATTCTTTCCCTATCCTCACCCCAAGCCAGCAGCCGATTTCTCCCTGCTCCTTCCCCGATGTCCTGAACTTCATCGGGCAGCAGCAGCATTCACAATTCACTGCTGTTGCCCACTTCAGGCCTTCCTCTCTGTCGGGTCCTGTCTTCATGAAAACAGGAAGTAGGCAGGTTCCGGCAGAGAACAAGGCCTGAAGCTGGCAACAGCAGCGAATTGTAAATGCTGCTGCTGCCCGAAGAAGGTAATGGAGCACAAAGCAGACCGCTTCTTCCCCCTCCCAGCCAAACCCCCGCTGACACTCCTATCTCCCCCCCTCTGTGAACCTTTCCGAACCTCCCAGCGAGAGCAGCAAACCTCCTTCGCGGCTTTCTCCTCTCTCTGCCGTGTCACTGATGATGTCACTGGAGGGAGGTTTGCTGCTTTCGCTGGGAGGGTCGGAAAGGTTCACTTGTGGGGGGAGAGATAGGAGGGTCAGCGGGGGTTCGGCTGGGAGGGGGGAGAAGTGGTCTGCCTCGGTGCTCCAAGGCCTGGCGCCATTACCATTTTTGCCCCTCCCGCCCCCTCCCCCCCTTGGTACGCTACTGCTCTCCAGCTCTCCTTAGTTTGTCAGTTTTCTTTTTCGGCGAACGGCACGCTTTCAAAGAGCCGCGTACGCGCGGCTGCTCAAAGTTCAATCTTCTGCTCTGCTGCAACTTCCTGTTTCCGGTTGGGTCAGAGCAGAAGATTGAATACTGAGCAGCCGCGCGTGCCCGGCTCTTTTGAAAGCGTTCCGGTCGCCGAAAAAGAAAGCCGGCAAACTAAGGTGAGGTGGAGAGAGGAAGCTGTGGAGAGAGGAAGCTGGTTAAACGATCGAGCCGGCGTGCGGGTGGGCGGGTGGGGCCTGCGGGAACCGCACGATCCTTTATGCCTCACTGCGGTGACAAGACCATTCACCGCTCCACGGGGCGGTGATGGCCTTGTCCCCGTCTCCGCAGAGGCTGCTAATTTTCATTCCCCGTTTTTGGCGGGTTACCCGCGGCTAAACACAGTAGCCGCGGGTAAACTGCCACCGTGTCATTCTCTATGACTATCATCATGAAGCACTGGTCTAATAGCTGAAGGAAGATTTGGGTATTCAATTTATTTCTTTTTTTACCAGAGAAACCAGATTTATTTATTTATTTTATTTATTTAAACTGTTTCTAATCCACTAATAATAATCCACTTAATAATGACAGATGCTTTTGTCAGACAGAAGTAACAGTCTGTCAAGTGATCCTTCTGTTTACGCCATATCATTGGGATAGCAAATGGCAATGACTTCCGAGTACTTCGGATCTAAGCTCTAAGATTGATGGCACATCTTGCAAAATAAATGTGAGGAGCCCATGGTTTGCCTTAATCACCAATCTTGCAACTGAAGTACAGTTCATATGATTTCTTAACAATTCGCGTCATGGTGCGTCTTTGAGGCTTAAGCATGTACTTACCATAAATGTAGCAGAATGTATTACAGCTGTTACCATATTGGTGAGATATTTCTGCTGTCACAAATTTTCCCATAGCAATTAATAATTAACTGGTTTACTAATTAAGTTACTTAGAGAATTATATGCCTTGAAGCATCAAAATACACCCAAACTGACTGGCACAGAGAGGGTCATAATTTTTTTAAAAATATCTAAGTCCCTTTTAGTCCCATCTCCCAGTGCATTCTGGGATACACTGGGAGTGGCTGAGATTCCAATTGACCAGATCCCCTAGGCCCCTCCTATGGGGGGTGTAAGGATGGAGATCTGATAAGTTCTTGCAGGGGGGTGGCTCATGGGATCTGGTCAATCAGAATCGTAGGCCATTCCCAGAGTATCCCAGAATGCACTTGGAGATGGGCCTAAGATTCCAGTTAGCCCAGGTGCCTAAGGCCCCTCCTATAGAAAGGGCCTTAAGTGCCTGGGCCAATCAGGGCCTTAGGCCCCTCTCCAGTGCATCTCAAGATGCTCCTGGAAGGGGCAGGCCTGCCATTC
The DNA here is from genome assembly GCF_902459505.1 of Geotrypetes seraphini. NCBI lineage: Eukaryota > Metazoa > Chordata > Amphibia > Gymnophiona > Dermophiidae > Geotrypetes > Geotrypetes seraphini. Next base: position 105,435,831 of record NC_047089.1, on the reverse strand, counting down.
ATGAGATGGTGGGCAAGCCAGCTGGAGGAAGGAAGGATAGCTCTAGCCGGCCAAAGATTTAAGGTAGGGGGTTTGGGGGGCTCGATGGTGGAGGGGGGACTGGCATGGGGATGCCTGTGATGTTCGGGGGTAGGGGGTTTCAGGCAGGAGAAACTGGGCATCTCTCCTGCCTGCGATATACAGGAGGATGGGAGGGGACTGTAAGGAGGAACTGGGCATCCCTCCTGCTGATGAGGTATGAGGGGTCCAGAAAGAAGGACTGGACATCCCTCCAGCCAGTGATGTATGGGTGGGGGTGGGGGAGTTTCATCAGGAGGGACTGGCTGTGTGATTTCTGGACAATGTTCGTGGGGTTCCGACAAGAGACAGGGCACCCTCCTGCCGTTTGATGTTCAAAGGGTGGAGTTTCTGGCAGGAGAGACTGGGCATCCCTCCCGCCATATGATGTCCAGGTGATGTTCTTGGGGTAGGGGGTTATGGTAGGAGGGACTGGGCATCCCTCCTGCCAGTGATGAATGGGGAGGACGGGCGGGGGGCCGCAGTCATGGCTGCTAAACTTATTGCAGCAGGGAGATCCCTTGCCGCAATAAGCTCAACGGCACGCCTGCTTGCAATGTAGGCCAGCATTTTGCTGGACTACATTGTACGCATCTTCTACGGGCCTAGAGAGGCACGTATGGCTGCCTAGGCCCACCTAAGGCTACTTCTAGGCCAAGGCATGCCCACGCTTAACCTTAGGCGAGCTTATGCGGGCTTACACATCTCCCTAGGCTCCCGAAGGTACCTACAATGTAGGCAGCCTGCCTCAGAATTTTTTTTTTAAGTGCATTCCGATTGGCTGGTTAGGCATCACTTGGCCGCCTACAATCAGGACACCATTTATAGAATTTGGCACATAGTGCCCTTCCTCCATTATACAATTAGCACTAAGTGTGGCCCTTTGTGACACTTTAGTTTAGGTATACCTTTATAGAATTGTCCTCTACAACTATATAACAATGTTAGGAGAGGTTCAAAGGCAAAGCATGGGCAGAGTTGACACTTAATCAGTTAGTGGCACTATTCAGTCAGGCTGGCCTAACTTTATCATCCATACTAATCATGTACTGTCTTGAATATCAACTGGAACAGAATTAGCTTCTGGGTTGCCACACTAAGTTGGATAACCAATGCTAGAGGCAAGACATGCCCCAGCATTGAGTATCCAGAATTAACTCAGCTTATAATCCACTTATCTGGATATGGACCTCACAATTGCCAGCAATATACATCAACATAATTGCAAATCAAAAATTAAAGGCAATTGGTAATTGCACGATAACCAGAGTGGAGCTAATTAAATAAGAACATAAGAAAAGCTTTACTGGGTCCATCAAGCCCAGTAGCTCGTTCTCATGGTGGCCAATCCAGGTCACTAGTACCTGGTCAAAACCCAAGGAGTAGCAATATTCCATGCTACTGATCCAGGGCAAGCAGTGGCTTCCCCCAAGTCTTTCTCAATAACAGACTATGGACTTTTCCTCCAGGAAATTGACCAAACCCTTTTTAAAACCAGCTATGCTATCTACTTTTATCACAACCTCTGGCAATGCGTTCCAGAGCTTAATTATTCTCTGAGTGAAAAAACATTTCCTCCTTTTGGTTTTAAAAATATTTCCCTGTAACTTCATGTAGTGTCCCCTAGTCTTTGTAATTTTTGACAGAGTGGAAATTGATCCACTTGTACCTGTTCTACTCCATTCAATCATATCTCCCTTCAGCTGTCTCTTTTGCAAGCAGAAGAGCTCTAAGCTTTTTAGTCTTTCCTCATACAAGAGGAATTTCATTCCCTTTATCATCTTGGTCACTTTTCATTGACCGTTTTCTAGTACCACTATATCTTGAGATAAGGAGACCAAAACTGAATGCAATACTCCAGGTGAGGTCACACCATGGAGCGATGCAGAGATATTATAACATTCTTAATCTTGTTAACCATCCCATTTTTAATAATTCCTAGCATCTTGTTTGCTTTTTTGGCCACCACCACACATTGGGCAGGTTTCATCATATTGTCTACAATGACAACCCATGAAAAAGGGCATACTCTAGACTTCACCACTTTCATTGATCTTACCGCCTTCAAAACCTCAACCGACGACACTCGCTGGGAACAAGTCCCTTGGTCCGACCACTTCTTAGGGACTACCTGCCTCCCCATCTTCATGTCACATCTTGACTCCCCACCCCACTCCTCTCATTCCATAACCTTCCGCAAAAAAACCTTGAGCAACCTATTCTGGTCCAAATTCCTCAACAAACTCTCCTCCAACCCTAGACCTACAGACCCCGAATCATATTGGCACAACTGGACCGCCCTCTCCGAGTCCACCTACCACTCCTTGCTCCATTAACCACCAAAACCATCTCCTACCCCCGAAAGGCCCCCTGGTACCTACCTCTTCACAGAGAATTGAAACAGAAATGTCGCGCTTTGGAGCGCAAATGGAAAAAATCTAAATCCTCCTCTGATAGACAGACCTGGAGGGCTAATATTACATTTTACAATTCAACATTAAAAAAAGCCAGGAAAAACTTCTTCGGAGACAAGATCTCTAGATCCAACAATCAGATCAGTGCGCTGTTCAACATCTGGCGCTCCCTAACTTCAAAAAAAGACCCATCTTTGCTCCCACCATCTCTATCAGCCGATGTCCTTGCAAATTTCTTTAATGAAAAGGTTACCACCCTAAGATGCTCCTTCCCGCCCACAGTCTCCTACAATTCCCTGATCTCAACCCTACCTTACCTGTATCCACCCCTATTCCTGCCGACAGATCCTGGACCGCCTTCGAGCTTGTCTCCGAACCACAAGTCTCCAAACTTTGCCTCAAACTAAAAACTTGCAAGTGCACTTTGGATCCTTTCCCCTCCTATCTATTCGAGAATATCCCTACACAGGCCATCGCTTCCCTCACCGAACTTATAAACTCTGCCCTAACATCGGGCCTTTTCTCCCCTGACATGGGACACATTTCACTGTCCCCTCTACTGAAAAAGGCTGACCTTGATCCCTCCATTCCATCAAATTACCGTCCTATAGCAAATATCCCTCTCCTAACCAAGCTATTAGAATCCATCATATCCACCCAACTCTCATCCTACCTAGAAAGATTCTCTATCCTCCTACCCCACCAATTCGGCTTCAGACCCAACTTCAGCACCGAATCCCTCTTGGCCTCACTAATCTCTAAGGTGCAACAACTCCATTCTCGCAACAAATTTACAGTTCTTCTTCAATTCAACCTCTCCGCAGCCTTCAATGTCGTTCACCACGACATCCTAATCTTCCAACTCTCCGAAATAGGCATAAGCTCCATAGTCCTAGATTGGTTCTCGAAATTCCTACGCTTCCACTCCTACACCGTTAACACAAACGGTACCTCATCCCCCCCCTGGAAGCCAAAATGTGGAGTCCCGCAAGGCTCACCCCTCTCCCCTATCCTTTTCAACATCTACATGTCCTCTCTGAAACTCCTTCATCTATCCCCCCTATTAACTCTCTACTCCTATGCTGACGACATCCTCATCCTCCGCGAGACCGACTCGAACCTCTCGAACCTCGCTGAGAACATATCCACATGTATTACGAACCTCCAATCCTGGGCCCAATCTGTACAAATGAAACTGAATGAGTCCAAAACAAAACTACTCTGGCTCGGCCCAATTTCAGATCATCTACCCACCTCCTTCCCACTACCTTCCGGCCCCACTCTTCAGCTTGAGTTTTCAAGCAAAGTCCTAGGCATCATCTTAGACTCCTCTCTCTCCTTCAATGATCACCTCAACTCCCTGGTAAAAAAATGCTTCTTTAGCCTCCATATGTTGAGGAAAGTAAGATCCTGCTTTCATCATTCTCATTTTGCCATCCTCGTTCAATCCACTATCCTCTCTAGACTGGACTACTGCAACTCCATCTATATAAGCCTAACTAAGAAAAACCTCCATAGACTTCAGCTAATTCAGAACGCCGCGGCCAAGCTTATTTTCGCAAAAGGCAAGTTTGATCACGTCTCCCCACTCCTCTCCAAGCTTCACTGGCTCCCAGTATACTCCAGAGTCCTCTATAAATGTGCCTGCATAGCCTTCAAGATTCTTCATGGCGTCCTTCCTCCCGTTATCCCACTCTTTTGGAATTCCTCAAACCCACTCTCTACTAGATCCTCCCAAAAACTGAAACTATCTTTCCCATCTATAAAAGGTATATCCCGCGCAGGAAAACTTGGAACATCCCTCCCCTTTAGAACCACAGAATTCTCGAACAACCTCTCACCCCCGCTCAGAAATTCTAGCTCCTTCCAATCCTTCCGCAAACACTTGAAAACTTGGCTCTTTTCAAAAATCTAATCACCTCCTGCTCTCTAATATCCTGTCCCTCTCTATCTTCTCAGTCCCTCTCCTTTATCCCTTCCTTGTAGTTCCTTTCCTCTCAACCTCTATAAACCGTGCCGAGCTCTGCGCTTGCGGAGATGGTGTGGTATACAAACCTAAGGTTTAGTTTAGTTTAGTTCAGTTTAGACACCCAGATCTTTTTCTTGGTCACTAACCCCCAAGGTGAACCCTTGCAACTGGTAACTGTGATTTGGGTTATTCTTCCCAATGTGCATCACTTTGTATTTGTCCACATTAAATTTAATCTGTCACTAAAGTCTGCTTGCAATTGTCACAATCTGTATGCATTTTAACAACTTTGAACAGTTTAGTGTCATCTGCAAATTTAATCACCTCACTTATTGTTCCAATTTCCAGATCATTTATAAACAAGTTAAATAGCACCGGTCCCAGTACAGATCCCTGTGGCACTCTGTTTACCTTCCTCCATTGAGAAAAATGACCATTTAACCCTACACTCTGTTTTCTATCCGATAACCAATTCCTAATCCACAACTGAACTTTGCCACCTATTCCATGACTCTAATTTTCACAGGAGCCTCTCATGAGGAACTTTGTCAAAAGCTTTCTGGAAATGTAGATAAACTACATCAACCAGTTCACCTTTGTTTACATGTTAATTCACACCTTCAAAGAAGTCAAGCAAATTGGCGAGGCAAGATCTCCCTCGGCTGAACCAATAAGAACATACGAACATAAGAATTGCCACTGCTGAGTCAAACCAGTGGTCCATCATGCACAGCAGTCCGCTCACGCGGCAGCCCTCTGGTCCAAGACCAGCACCCTAACTGAGACTAGCCCCACCAGCGCACGTTCCTGTTCAGCATAAACTTGTCTAACTTTGTCCTGAATCCTTGGAGGGTGTTTTCCCCTATAACAGCCTCTGGAAGAGCGTTCCAGCTTTCTACCACTCTCTGGGTGAAGAAGAACTTCCTTACGTTTGTACGGAATCTATCCCCTTTCAACTTTAGAGAGTGCCCTCTTGTTCTCCCTACCTTGGAGAGGGGGAACAACCTGTCCTTATCTACTAAATCTAACCCCTTCAGTACCTTGAATGTTTCGATCATGTCCCCTCTCAATCTCCTCTGTTCGAGGGAGAAGAGGCCCAGTTTCTCTAATCTTTCACTGTACGGCAGCTCCTCCAGCCCCTTAACCATCTTAGTCGCTCTTCTCTGGACCCTTTTGAGTAGTACCGTGTCCTTCTTCATGTACGGAGACCAGTGCTGGACACGGTACTCCAGGTGAGAGCGTACCATGGCCCGCTACAGCGGCATGATAACCTTCTCTGATCTGTTCGTGATCCCCTTCTTTATCATTCCTAGCATTCTGTTTGCCCTTTTTGCTGCCGCAGCACATTGTGTGGACGCTTCATCGACTTGTCAATCAGAACTCCCAAGTCCCTTTCCTGGGAGGTCTCTCCAAGTACCGCCCCGGACATCCTGTATTCGTGCATGAGGTTTTTGTTACCGACATGCATCACTTTACACTTATCCACGTTGAACATCATCTGCCATGTCGATGTCCATTCCTCGAGCTTGATTATATCACATTGCAGATCTTCACAATCCCCCTGCATCTTTACTATTCTGAATAACTTCGTATCATCCACAAATTTAATCACCTCGCTCGTCGTAACTATGTCCAGATCATTTATAAAGATGTTAAAGAGCACAGGTCCAAGCACTGAGCCCTGCGTCACCCCACTGGTGATGCTCTTCCAGTCCGAGTATTGTCCATTTACCCCCACTCTCTGTTTTCTATGCTCCAGCCAGTTTTTAATCCATGTGAATATTTTACCCTCAATTCCATGGCTTGCAATTTTCCGAAGTAGTCGTTCATGTGGAACCTTGTCGAACGCCTTCTGAAAATCCAGATATACAATGTCAACTGGATCGCCCTTGTCTATCTGTCTGTTTACTCCCTCAAAGAAGTGCAGCAAGTTCATCAAACACAATCTGCCTTTGCTAAAACCATGATGACTGGTCCTCATTAGCCCGTGTCCGTCAAGGTGATCAATGATGCTGTCCTTTATCAGTGACTCTACCATCTTTCCCAGTACCGAGGTCAGACTCACCGGTCTGTAGTTCCCAGGATCTCCCCTCGAATCTTTCTTGAAGATCAGTGTAATATTCGCCACCTTCCAGTCTTCCGGAATCTTTCCCGATTTGTTTGACAGATTGGCTATTAGTTGAAGCAGTTCAGCTATGGTCCCTTTCAGTTCCTTGATGACCCTCGGATGGATGCCATCTGGTCCCGGGGATTTATCGCTCTTAAGCCTATCAATCTGCCTACATACCTCGTCTAGACTGAACGTCAATCCTGTCAGCTTTCCATCTTCGTTTCCAGCATATAGCCTGATGGGTTCCGGTATGCTGTGTACATCTTCTTCGGTAAATACAGATGCAAAAAATGTGTTCAGTTTGTCAGCGATTGCTTTGTCCTCCTTTAGCGCTCCCTTCATTCCATGGTCATCCAACGGTCCCACCACTTCCTTTGCAGGTCGTTTCCCCTTAATATATCGAAAGAACGGCTTGAATTTCTTTGCCTCCTTGGCTATTTTTTTCCTCGTAGTCTCTTTTGGCCCCTTTTACCGCCTTATGGCACCTGCGTTGATGTTGTTTGTGCTTTGTTCCAGTTTTCATCTGTTTTTGATCTTTTCCATTCCTTAAATGAAGTTTTCTTGTCTCTGATTGCTTCTTTCACCTCTACAGTGAGCCACTGTTCTTTTTCCTCTTGGAGCCCTTGTTGATACGTGGTATATATAGATTTTGCACCTCGATGACTGTGTCCTTAAAAAGGGACCAAGCTTGCTCTAGCGTTTTTACAGTGCTTATCCTCTTCTTAATCTTCTTCCCTACCATGAGTCTCAACCCTTCATAATTCCCTTTTCGGATGTTCAGTGCCGTGGCTATCATTTTGGACTGATGTTTCTCCCCTGCATCCAGATCAAAGCGGATCATATTGTGATCGCTGCTTCCCAGCATCCCTTCTACTTCTACATCTTGTGCTGGTCCTCGCAGGCCATTTAGAATTAAGTCCAGAATTGCATTTCCCCTAGTATTTTCCTTGACAAGTTGTTCCAGGAAGCAATTGCCTACAGCATCCAAGAACTTGGTCTCTCTAATGCAGCTGGAGGTGCCTAGGTTCCAGTCTATTCCCGGATAGTTGAAGTCACCCATGATAACTGTGTTGCCTCCCTTGCAGTTGCATTTAATCTCGTCTGTCATTTCTCCATCAATTTCTTTAGACTGCCCTGGGGGTCTGTAGTAGATGCCGATCTTCATTTCCAGGCCATTTGTTCCTGGAATTTTGACCCATAGAGACTCTAACTTATCCGTCAGTTGTGGCGTGTTCTCTCCAGCAGATTCAATTTCCTCTTTGACGTATATGACAACGCCCCCACCTTTTTGAGCCACTCTGTCTCTGCGGTATAGTTTGTATCCCAGTAGCACAGTGTCCCAGACGTTTTCCTCAGTCCACCATGTTTCAGTGATGCCTATGATGTCAACGTTATCTTTTTGTGCTATGGCTTCTAATTCACCCATCTTGTTTGTAAGGCTCCTTGAGTTTGTGTACATGCACTTGAGTTTGCAGCTTTTTCCTTTCTTGCAATTCCTTCCCTCTTGTGTCCTTTTCAATCTCTCTTGCCTGTAATCCGGTGAGTCTTTCCCTCTATCTTCTTGCACGGTATCCTCTGGGTATACCGGTTCCCGAACCATCGACTCTCTCTCTCTGTTGACTGTCGGCTTTCCCCTTCTTCCTAGTTGTCCACTTCTCTCTTGATGTTGCTTGCAAGTAGCCTCATTCCATCTCTGCTTAGGCGGAGTCCATCCTTCCTGTAGAGCTTGCTCTTCCCCCAGAACGTTGTCCAGTTGCGCACGAAGTGAAATCCTTCTTCCTCACACCAGGGCCGCATCTACACGTTGAATGCTTGCAGCTCCATCTGCCTCTTCTCATCTGCCCTGGGTACCGGCAGGATTTCTGAGAATGCTATCCTCTGCATTCTTGTCTTCAGCTTCCTTCCTAGCATCCGGAACTGGTCCTTCAGTACTTTCCTGTTGTAGTTCCTATTGCTCACGTTGTTCGTCCCCACATGGATCCACACTGTTGAGAATCCTGTCAATGTGGCTCACTATGTCTTCTACCTTGGCTCCCAGTAGGCAGGTCACCAGCCGAAAAGTCTTCCTCCCGCTATGTGGCTATCAACTTGTCTGATGATGGAGTCGCCCACGACGATTGCTGTCCTCTCTATCTTCTCCTGATTCTCCAGCCTCAGGTCCGTGTTCCTGGTGTCTGTCCATCTCTCTTGCCGCAGGTCTGCATCCTTCGTTCTCACTACTGTATCACCCATTTCTTCCTGGTGGTTGTCTGTCGGGTGGTCCACACTCTCTGTAGGTGTTTTTCGGCAGTTCCACAGTTGCTGGTGATTTTCCATGGCCTCCCTGTATGCCTCCTTTATGAACTTCTCCATCTTTCGGACTTCTTCCTCGATGGTGTCTTCTGTCTTGTTCTCTGCTTCCTCTGTCTGGATGTTCTCTGCATCTATGTCTCCTTCCCCCCCTGCTTGAAGTGCCTCCAGTTCCAATATTCTGCCCTCCAGGAGTCTGACTTGTCTCTTCAGGCTCTCCAGTTCTCCGCATCGGGCACATACGTAAGACTGCCTCCCAGAGGAGAATAGTCATACATATGGTAGATGATGTAGAAAACTGGGTAGCTCAACATCTTGCTTCCATCTGCTGCTTCCATTGCTGTCTGCTTGCCATTCTGCTGTGGATGCCTTCTGGGTCTGCAGTGGTTGCGCCTGCTCTTTTAACTGCTTTTTCCCCCTTTGGATTCTCTCTCCCTCTGCCTCTCTCTGTAGCTGCTTTTCTCCTGCTCATATCAACTCTGCTCTGTTGGCCCCTCCCCTTTTAAGGCAGAGCTTCGGTGGTGGATGTCGGGGGTGGGTGGAGCTAACTCTCACCGATTCCCCTCTTGGTCTCCTGCCTCTGCTTCTCTCTCCTGCTCTTTTACCTGCCTTTTCCCCCCTTTGGCTTCTCTCTCCCTCTGCCTCTCTCTCTAGCTGTTTTTCTCCTGCTCTCTCCTGCTGACTCTGTCCCATTAAATCATGTTTGTCTACATCAGGGCTGCCCAATTCCGGTCCTCGAGATCTACTGGCAGGCCAGGTTTTCAGGATATCCACAATGAACATGCATGAGAGAGATTTGCATACCAAGAAAGCAGTGCAGGCAAATCTCTCTCATGCATATTCATTGTGGATATCCTGAAAACCTGGCCTGCTAGTAGACTGTGAGGACCGGAATTGGGCAGCCCTGGTCTACATGTTCCTCAATTTTATTTTTTTTAAACTGTTTCCACCATTTTGCCTGGCATTGAGGTCAAGTTTACCAGTCTGTAATTTCCCAAATCTCCCCTGGACCCCTCTAAGAATTGGCATAACGTTGGCCATCCTTAAATCTTCAGGTACTGCAGATGATTTTAGTGACAAATTACAGATCACTAACAGCTGGTCCGCAAGTTGATGTTTGAGTTTTTTCAGTACCCTGGGATGTATACGATTGGCCCAGGTGATTTATCACTTTTTAATGTGTCTCTAATGATGAAGTAAAAGAGGAGATGCTCTCCTGGTTTCAGGAACAGCCAAAAAATTTATTCTCTGTAGGAATGCAGAAGCTAGTTGAATGATACAACAAATGTGTCATCTTGCATGGAGACTATGTGGAAAAGTGATATGTTCAATAGTTCACAGTTACTTCTATTAAAACCATTAAATGTATTTTGCCTTTTCCTTTTGGTTTATACTCATATATCCACAAACCGCATTCTAATCCTATTTGCTCTGAAGGTTGGGAAAAACCTATCCTCAGTTTCAAAAATACCCCACTAAATAAATTCCACAAACTTCTCTATCTATCCAAAGGCCCTCCCAAAGGAAGAACTCCTTTTGATTCACCCTATTCTAGGAGGCTTGCCGTGTTCTGATTACCCCAGTGGTGGTCCTCATCTTAATGATGAATAATCATGACTTTATCAAAGGAATTGAGCAATATGAGGGGGTGCTGATAGATCTTTGGCTTTTCTTTTAGCATATCAAAATTTATTATTTCATATTTGTCTGACCTAAATTTCATAACTGTATTCTGATGATGATTATTATTATTATTATTGTAGATATGAAGTGAAAATAGCACAAAACAACATAATTTTGCTTGTAGATTACCTGGAAAAAGGTGCAACTATCATGGCAAAGTACTTCTCAACAAACTGAGGCAGTTATTGGTCTCCAAATGTTGAAGTTAGCTTTCAAAAGGAATCTTGTTTCTTTAAGACAATGCTGCTCCTCACAATGCAGCAGAAATTGACAAATCTCCACTTTAAAGTTCTGAAATGTACAGCCTACTCTCCTGATTTGGTCCCCTCAGACTACTACCTCTTTCCTAATCTCAAGAAACACCTTAAGGGAAGAACGTTTTCAAGCACTGAGGATGCCAAATTAGCTGCAGGTGAGTGGTTTAAAGCACAACCTAAAGAATTTTTTCTTTGATGGGTTAAATAAGTTAGAATAACAAAGTCGTAAGTGTATGGAAATCAGTAGTGAATATGTAGAAACATAGAAACATAGAAAAAAGCAGCAGAAAAGGGCTATAGCCCACCAAGTCTGCCCATTCCAAGTATCCCCTCCCCTGAATTTACTCCCTTAAAGATCCCACGTGAGTATCCCATTTTCTCTTAAAATCCGTCACGCTGCTGGCTTTTATCACCTGGAGTGGGAGTCTGTTCCAATGATCCACTACTCTTTCGGTGAAGAAGTACTTCCTGGAGTCGCCATGAAACTTCCCTCCCCTGATTTTCAGTGGATGCCCTCTGGTGGTCGAGGGTCCCATGAGCCAGAAGATATCATCTTCTGACTCAATGTGTCCCGTGATGTACTTATATGTTTCAATCATATCTCCCCGTTCTCTTCTTTCCTCAAGTGAATACAGCCGCAATTTTTTTAATCTTTCTTCATACGTGAGATCCTTGAGCCCCAAGACCATCCTGGTGGCCGTTCGCTGAACCGACTCGATCCTCAGCACGTCCTTTCGGTAGTGTGGTCTCCAAAACTGAACACAGTACTCCAAGTGAGGCCTCACCATGGCTCTGTACAACGGCATCATAACTTCAGGTCTCCTGCTGACGAAACCTCTGCGGATACACCCCATCATTTGTCTTGCCCTGGAGGAAGCCTTCTCCACTTGATTGGCAACCTTCATGTCCTCACTAATGATCACCCCTAGGTCGCGTTCCGCCGTGGTCCTAACCAAGGTCTCACCATTTAGTACATAAGTTCTACGCGGGTTTCTCTTACCCAGATGCATTATCTTGCATTTTTTAGCATTGAAGCCTAGCTGCCAAGTAGTTGACCATTGTTCCAGCAACAGTAGGTCGTGTGTCATATTATCAGGTAATAAGCTTTTGCCTACTATGTTGCAAAGTTTGGCGTCGTCGGCGAACAGTGATACCCTTCCTCTAAGTCCTTGTGTCATATCTCTTATGAATAAGTTAAATAGAATCGGGCCCAGGACCGAGCCCTGCGGCACTCCACTGATCACGTCTGATGCTTCGGATGGGGTACCGTTCACCACCACCTTCTGAAGTCTACTGCTCAGCCAATCCCCAACCCATGTAGTTAGAGTGTCTCCTAATCCTATCGATTTCAGCTTGTTCAGTAATCTTCGATGAGGGACGCTATCAAATGCTTTACTGAAGTCCAAATATACCACGTCCAGTGACTCTCCGGCGTCCAGTTGTCTAGTAACCCAGTCAAAAAAGCTAATCAGATTAGATTGGCAGGATCTGCCCTGGGTGAACCCGTGTTGGTGTGGATCACGCAGTTTTTCTTCGTCTAGGATTGTGTCAAGATTCTGTTTGATCAGTGTTTCCATAAGTTTACACACTATAGACGTGAGACTCACTGGTCTGTAGTTTGCTGTCTCTGTCCTGCAGCCCTTTTTGTGGAGTGGGATTACGTTGGCGGTTTTCCAGTCCAAGGGGACCCTTCCTGTGCTTAGGGAAAGATTGAAAAGAACAGATAATGGTTCTGCCAGGACTTCCCTTAACTCCCTGAGCATTCTGGGGTGTAGGTTATCCGGTCCCATGGCTTTGTTTACCTTGAGTCTTGATAGTTCATCATAGACGCTACGGGGCGTAAATTCAAAATCTTGAAACGGGTCTTTCTGGTTATCTCCCGTCTGCAGCTGTGGACCAGCTTCCGGCACTTCGCAGGTGAACACTGAACAGAAGTATTTGTTTAGTAGTTCTGCCTTCTCAGAATCTGATTCCGCAAAGTTACCGTCCGATTGCTTCAGGCGTACTATCCCATCTTTGTTTCTTTTCCTGTCACTAATATAGCTGAAGAAAGATTTATCCCCTTTCTTAATTTTCCGTGCTAGCTCTTCCTCCATTCGGAGTTTGGCTTCTCTGACTGCTGTTTTGACAGCTTTAGATCTGTCTAGATAGTCCTCTTTCGCCCCATCTCTGCCTAAATGTTTGTAGGTGATAAATGCGTCTTTTTTCTGTTTAACTAGGTCTGAAATTTCTTTACTGAACCATTGGGGTCTTTTGTTTCTCCTGCGTTTACTTACTGTCTTTATGTATCGGTCTGTTGCTTCGTGTAGGATGGACTTCAGAGACGACCACATATCCTCCACATTGTCAGATATTGCTTGTTTATGTAGCTCCTGATGGACAAAATCTCCCATGCGGTTGAAGTCTGTGCCTCTAAAGTTGAGAACCCTTGTTGCTGTGTTTGTCTTAGGGAAACCTTTCTTGAGGTTGAGCCATACCATATTATGGTCGCTGGAGGCCAGTGTGTCTCCTACTGAGACTTCCCTGACGCTATCTCCGTTGGTGAGAACTAGGTCTAGTAACGCCTGGTCCCTGGTGGGCTCCAATACCAATTGCTTGAGACGTGCACCCTTTATGGAGGTTAATATTCTTTTGCTGCTACCCATAGCCGCGGAGAGTGTGTTCCAATCTGCATCTGGCATGTTGAAGTCTCCTAGCATTACTGTGTCCCCGCGCAGTGTGATGTTCTCTATATCCTCGATTAATTCCATGTCTTTGTCCTCCTGTTGCCTGGGAGGTCTATATATCACCCCAAGGTAAAGGCATTTTTCATTCCCTCTGGCCAGGTTCACCCAGAGGGATTCCTCGGTGTATCTAACATCTGTGATTCTGGTGGTTTTGATGCTTTCCTTAGTGTATAGCGCTACTCCTCCTCCCAATTTACCCTCTCGGTCGCAACGAAGTAGGTTGTACCCTGGTATAACCATATCCCACCCATGCGATTCTGTGAACCAGGTTTCGGATATCGCTATCACGTCAAGATCGGCGTTTGTTATCTCAGTCTCTAATGCTAGAATTTTATTGCCCAAGCTGTGTGCATTAACATACATAGCCCTCCATATCTGTGAAGAGATTCCTTTACGAGCTAGTGTGGCTCCTAAATTATCAGTGATATTTCTCCCTGAATTATTGTGGATATCATTGGTACTTACCTTAGACTTGGTAGTGTGAGTGCGACTTGCCTCCTCAGGGTGGTTTCTTACTGCTCTAGGATATAAGTATGTACCCTCCCCCAACTTACCTAGTTTAAAGCCCTATGGAGTAGGCGGGCCAATCGATGTCCAAATACGTTTCTACCTCTTCTGGTTAGGTGGAGTCCGTCTGGTCCTTGTAGTCCCTGGAGCGTCTCGCCGTGGTTTAGGAATCCAAAGTTCATTTCTATGCACCATTCTCGGAGCCATTCGTTAGTCCGTTGAATACGCTCTTCTCTAGCTCTGCCTTTGTTTCTTACTGGAAGAATTGATGAAAAGACCACCTGTGCTCCTATCTGCTTCAACTTCTTTCCCAGCGCTCCAAAATCTCTGGGGATGTTCTCTGTGGCATTCCTAGCAGTGTCGTTTGTGCCTACATGGATGAGAAACATGGGAAAATGATCATTAGGTTTTAGAATTTTGTCTAGAGTAAATAGTTTTCCAATCTTGTATCTTATTTTGTTTATAAAGCCAAAGACTTATCAGCACCCCTTCATAGTAACAATCAGAGCCAACATTAGCAACAAGAGAGGAATAGTTTGGGAGAAAGATAAGGAACAAAGTCAATAGAGTCCCTGCCCCCCTCTCTGTATACATCAATAAATCCTCAGGAGCTTATTGTACCCTTTGATGGCTAACCTTATATTAATGCTGACCACAAAATTATTATCAAAGAAGGCACAGAATTAGGAACTGTCAAAGCCCTATTTTATCAGTATGAGGCCCATGAGGAGCAGTTGTGAGTCTTTATTTTAAGTTAAAATTAAACAGAAGGTGCTGAATGAAAAATATTGTACTGATTATTCTGCTTATCTATCAAAGTATGCATCATTCATTTTTCTCTCTCCTTCTCAAAATATTATGTGTGCATGTGTATATCTCTCTGATCTCAACATTTTAATTATGCACCAAAAAATGTATATGCATCAGATCATGCACTGTATATAACTCATTCTTAACTTTCATTTTATTAGCTCCACTAGTGAAGGGTCATTTGAATCTCTCATTGACTCAGTTCAACACTTTCAGAATTTGTTTTCTGCTACAGTCATTGTGAGGTTAATGGGTTTATTCAACCATAGACAAAGAATAATTTTACTGGGTAAATGATAAATTCATGTGCTTGAAGGTATAATTGTGCTGCACAGTTCAGTGCCATTGTAAACACTTTTAGCTGAATAAAATCCCCTGGGAATAATAGTGGAATTCCCTATTTTTATGTGTTTGTATAAGCTGTTTATACTAATAGGTTCAATCAGAGAGTAAAATCTAAAAACAAACAAAAAAATCCTATTATTTCTTGTATTGTTGATAATGTTTTATAATAAGAAAATTTCAATAAACATACTTAGACACACACAAAAAATAAAAATGCACATTTTGGTTGGGAAGGACATATTATCTTGGTGCAATTTTCAATAGCCCCCCTATCTGCAATGTACTTTTCATAACCTATCTTTCCAAATAATACTCAAGACAATGTATAATATTAGTAACTCAGATACAGAAGTCCCAGCCACAGAGACTTTACAATCTAGGTGGCTACCTGATACAATGATAGATAAAGGAGTCAATATTCAGCTGTACTTGAGTAAGAGATGTAAGGGAGTATAAAAAGTAAAATCATGATGATGTAATGGTTCAAGCACTTTAAAACCAATGAAAAATAGCATAACTGGAGCTGACTGGGACAACATAGGATTCTCAGTGTCATATAACTAGATAGTGATGCATTACACCCTTTCCGACCACTGTGGCAAAAAAGTGTAGTTACTTACCTGTAACGTAGGTTCTCCGTGGACAGCAGGATAGTCAGCCACATATGGGTGTTGTCCCAACAGCTCCCAATTTGTGGATAAGCTCTCCAATAGCTCAGAGAGATTTTTTTTTCTTCTTTTTTTCTCTCTCTGAGCACGTGCAGTGCCTGGGCCCCACTGGGCATGCCCTAGCCCTACCCATTTCCCCCTGCTTCCCTCTAATCCCCAGGATGTTCCTAGCTGTGGCCGGGTCGGCCGTATGGGGAGGCGGGTGGGTTGTGTGGCTGACTATCCTGCTGTCCACGGAGAACCTACGTTACAGGTAAGTAACTACACTTTCTCCTAGGACAAGCAGGATGAGTCAGCCACATATGGGTGACTCCCTAGCCGAGGGATGTACCGACTGGACCTGCGCCTTAGTGCTCTGTGCATTCCTCACCTGGCTGTGGAGGCCGAGTCGGGCAGGGTAATCAGGCGAAGCAGGTGAAGTTGAGGAAACAAGGTTTTAGATAAAGTGCTGTGTTAACTGAGCAATAATACAGAACAGTGAACTGGTCAATGACAATCAATGAACAGTGAGAAACCAACTGGTCAACAGTGACAATTCGTACTTGCATGTGAGAATTCATACTTGCCTATTCCACATTCAGTCTAGACAGGAGTGCTGGAAGACCTACTTAACTCACAGAACAGCGAAACTGGTCAATGACAATCAATGAACAGTGAGAAACCAACTGGTCAACAGTGACAATTCATACTTGCATATGAGAATTCATACTTGCCTATTCCACATTCAGACTAGACAGGAGTGCTGGAAGACCTACTTAACTCACAGAACAGTGAAAATGGTCAATGACAATCAATGAACAGTGAGAAACCAACTGGTCAACAGTGACAATTCGTACTTGCATATGAGAATTCATACTTGCCTATTCCACATTCAGTCTAGACAGGAGTGCTGGAAGACCTACTTAATATCTATAACACCCTACTTGATCAGTGTTTGTCGATATTTATAACACCCTACTTGATCAGTGTTCGTCAAGGCTGGGCTCGTGGTTGCTGTCCCTCCCGGGAGGGGAGAGTCACTTCCAAGACTGCTCGGCCGAATGCATTTGGAGCATGGAATGCTATGTCGAGGCAGTAGTGCTTGGTGAAGGTGTGCATGGAGGACTAAGTGGCTGCATTGCAGATGTCCCCTATTGGTATGTGGTGCAGATGAGCCGTTGTGGTGGCTATGGCTCTGCGCTGGTGGGCGTGGGCTCCCACCTGCGGTTGACGCTGCGCTTTTCTATAGGTGAAGGGGATGCACTTGTATATCCAGTGCGAGCGCCTGCGTTTGGTGGACGGAAGTCCTGGTCTGTTTTGGTCGTAGGAGATGAACAATTGAGGCTTGTCTAATCTGCTGCATAGTCAGGGCCCGCACACAGTCCAGGAGGTGTTGCTGAGGTGGCTGTGTGCCTCCCTGTGGGGAGATGTAGAGTGCCGGGAGGCACGCTGAAGCCACCTTCGGCAAGAATCGGGGGTGGGTTCTGAGTACCACCCTGTTCTTATGGAGGAGTGTGTCAGCCGACACGATGGTCAGGGTTTTCCCGGCCAGGAATACGGGATCTGCCTCCCCCAAAGGTTTGAAGGGGTCGAGGTGAGCTGATGCAGCACCAAGTTGAGGTCCCATCCGGGCGGTGGTGGTCTGACCGGTGGGTGCCGATTGGATAGTCCCTTCATGAAATTTTGTGATTACTGGATGCCTCGACACTAGTTTGTTGTCTAGGCCAGTGTGGTATGCCGCAATTGCACTTAGGTGGACCTTGATGGAAGTGGGTTTTAGGTCCCACTGAGATAAACTCAGTATGTACTGCAGGATGTACGGTATGGGGCAGTTGTAGGGGTCTCGGTGTGTGTCTGTGCACCGGTAGCGGAACCTTCTCCATTTCAATCTCATAGCGTTTTCTGGTTGAAGGTCTTCTGGCTGCCATAAGGGTGTGCTCCACGTCTTGTGGTAGGTTCATCCTCTCATCATTCATGCGGTCAGGGCTAAGGAACGCAGGTCGTGGTGGAGGGTAAGGTTCCCGCGTTGTGTTATGAGAACTGCACTGATCGGGAGGGGGGGAGAGGTGGGTAAACCGCTATCCCTTGCTGGAACGGGAACCTTGGTTGCAGGGGCCCGGACAGGGCAATCATGATCACCGTTGGTCTGTCCTGAAGGATCTTCTGCAGGACTTAGGGTATGGCGGGTAGGCGTATAAGAGTCCGTGGTTCCAACTCACTGACAGACCGTCGGGGCTGAGACGGCGATGGGTTGATCTCTTTGCGCAGAAGGTCGAGTATTTTGAGTTCGGTTCGGTTGCCAACAGGTCGATGCTCGGTGTGCCCCAGATGCTGAAGATCGCCGCTGGTTGAGACACCACTCATCGGGATCCAGCTGGTGGCTGAAGCTTTCTGCCAGGTCGTTCTGCTCCCCCGGGAGGTAAGTTGCCTGGATGGGGCATTGAATGGAGTTGGTGAACTCCCACATGCGGCAACCTTCCTTGCATAGCGAGGCTGACCCTGTCCCTCCCTGCTTGTTGATATAGTGCATGGCCACCTGGTTTTCTGTTTGGGTGAGGACTGCCCTGCCTGTCACCCATTGTTTGAAGGTTTCGAGGGCATTTCCTGTGGCCCTGAGCTCCAGTAGGTAGATATGGAGTGAGGACGCCTGTGCGAGGATCGAGAAGGTGTTTCCCCCCTCCATGTTTGGAGGCATCCATGGTGGCCACCAGCTGGTGAGGTGGTGGTCTGGTTTCCCTTTTGCTTAGTTATCTCGGGCCGTTCACCAGTGAAGCGTCTTGTGTATGAGCTGGCGAATGGGTATCTGGGTGGCCAGAGGTTGGGTACACTGGTCCCAGTGACGTCTGAGGTGCCCTTTTAGGGATCTCATGTGTAGTCTGGTGTGCTGGACAACAAAGACCGTAGCCGAGACACAGGAGGGAGCGTGCTGACGATGAGCTTCTGGCAGGGATGCACTGGGCCAGGGATGTCATGGTGTCGATCTGGTAGTCCCGTAGGACGGCCTTGGTCTGTCGATGACTGCCCAGATGAACGATATCCCCTGGGGGGGTATCAGGTGGGATTTCATGTAGTTGATGAGGAACCCCAGTTCTTGGAGGAGGGTTATGGTGGTTGTCGGGGCTGTCAGCTGTCGAGATAAGAAAGGACACACACCCCTTGAAGGCGAGGATGTGCCACTGCCACGCACTTTGTGAACGCTCTTGGAGCCGTTGAGAGTCCAAGGGGTAGGACCTTGTACTGGAGGCGTCTGTCTTGGCTTTAGAAGCGATGATGCCTCCTGTGGGCTGGGTGCATGGGCACGTGAGTGTATGCATCATGTAAGTCCAGGGATACTAGCCAATACACGGGCTGCAATAGGGCCAAGACTGTACCCAAAGAGTGCTTCTGGACCTTGTGTATGCACCTGTTGAGCTTGCAGAGATCCAGGATCGAGCGTTGTCCTTGTCCATGGGGACGCGGGGGTTCCTGGAGTAGAAACCCCTTGGTGATCTCCTCTGTTCGTCACCGCCTCTATTGATTCTGCCGAAGCAGGTCCTCTCCTTG
This sequence comes from Geotrypetes seraphini, assembly GCF_902459505.1. Taxonomy (NCBI): domain Eukaryota; kingdom Metazoa; phylum Chordata; class Amphibia; order Gymnophiona; family Dermophiidae; genus Geotrypetes; species Geotrypetes seraphini. The sequence goes on along the minus strand of NC_047089.1, from coordinate 105,416,474 downwards.
CTGCAGGAAAATTGGGTCGTCAGATGGAGGGTGCCCCGCCCACTCAGGGGGGGGGGGCGGGAGTGGAGACGAATTCGGAATCCCTGCTTGATGATGCTGAGGGCCCACTGGTCGATGGTGATCCTAGGCCAAGCCTTCGCAGACAATCTGATCCTGCTGGGCCGGAGAGTTATATAACCAGATAGTGATGCATTACACCCTTTCTGACCACTGTGGCAAAAACTAGTTGTGCTGGGGTGGTTTAGGGATAAAGTAGAGCAGAGATGAGAGTTTTCCAGACACTGCTGATATTCATTGGTGGTAACTGGGAAACTATGTTACTAACTTACAACAATAACAAAAACAGGTCTGCCCTAAATTAATTAGATTAGCTATCCATGAACAATTTCTGACAATTAGTGATACCCAAGTATCCCCAGCAGGCCACGTAGGACTCAGATAGTCAGTGCCAGCACTGAATTATAATTCAGCCTGCGGTGGCCAGCAGTTTTAAAAAATGCTGCCTGCTTCCAGCTAAATATTGCCCCCAAAGGGGAACAATTCCATAACTGGACACAAAAAGTAAGCAGATAGCACACTTTCTGCTACTGAATACTAGCATGAATTGGCTTCAATGTACCTATAGTTAGGTATGTCCATTTATGACAGGTCAATGGCTGGCATAAGTGGACAAAGTTAAATGTAGCACTTTAGGGGGAAATTCTGTATAGGACACCGATTTCTGCAGCCGCCTAAGAATCAGCTGAGAATCGCACACCGGCGTCCTATACAGAATCACGTCTGCCCTAAGGGATAGACCGCGTAACCTCACCTAACCACCCTGATTTTCTAACTAGCACCCATGTCACAGGTGCCGCTTAGAGAATCATGTAATGTCTATGGCCTTTAGTATCTGGCCAATTGGATTCTTAGGCCACACCCAATGCATCCCAGAATGCACTGGGAAGGAGGCCTAAGATTCTGGTCAGCCCAGGTGCTTTATTGGAAGGGCCTTTGGCACCTGGGCCAATCAGGGCCTTAGGCCCCCCCTGGTGCAAACAAGGATGCAACCGGAAAAAGGAAGACCCTCCATTGTGAAGAGGCAGGCCTGGCAGCAGGAGGGAGTAAGCATCCCTCTGGCCTGCCATACTACATAAAGTACGGGGACTACATAAAGTACGGGGGTCGGGGGGGGGGTTGAGGTGCCGGGAGGTTTGAGTCTGGGGGAGGGTCATAGATTAGGGGAGCATGGGTTTGGGGGATCTGCTAGCAGGGAGAGTGAGCATCCCTCCTGCTTATCGCAGTTGGGGGGTTGTCTTGGGGGTTCTGACAGGAGGAATTGGCATCCCTCCTGCCATGGATAGTGTCAGGTATGAGTTCAGGGGTGCTGGCAGGAGGAATGTATGGGCATCCCTCCTGCTATGGAAAGAATTGGGGGGGGTTGGGGGTGGCAGCAGGAGTGCGTGAGTATCCCTCCCGCTGGCTGACTTACGGTGGGGTTCATGGGTTCCCTGCCATGGCTCAGCTGATTATAGCAGGGAGATTTCATTGTAACAATCAGCTCAGAGGCAGCATCTATTTGAAATGTAGTTTAGCATTTTAATGGTCTACATTTCAGACGCCTGTTGCAGCTCTAGGGAGATGCCTAGGGCCGCTAAAACTAACCAAGGACCACTTTCAGGTGAAACCATGCCCCTTCCCAGGCTTGGGCAAACTTAGTTTTTCCTACACATCTCCCTAGACTTGCGAAAACAACTGCAGTGTAGGCCGCCTGCCTCGGTTACCTTTTTTTCTAAAAACATGCATCCTGATTTGCTGGTTAAACAGTGGTAGGATGCCTACTACTGCCTAAAATTGGGATGCCATTTATAGAATTTGTCCCTTAGTGTGTAACTTACATGTGGTAATTGTAAACTTGTCTATGCCCTGTCCTTGGCCCTCCTTAGTGAATGCTGATTTTATATGTAAACACTAAGAAGGCAATTCTATAAACTGCACCTAGAAATATGTGTAAAGTTGAAGGTTTTAGACACTACTTGGGCTTCCAGGTTTTATACATACTGTACATGTCCAACATGGTTATGTTTCGCCTGATCATATCTAGGGTTACCAGATGTCTGGGAAAACTCGGACATGTCTGCTTTTTAGAGGACTGTCCGGAAATCTAGATGGATTTAAAAAAAACTGGCAGTTTGTCTGAGTTTTGGAAGGCCCTGAGTTCGGAATCACATCTGGAGGATCTCTGAGCTTCTGCGGATGCAACACGATGATGTCATATGCATGTGTATATGTATGTGACATCATTGCGTCACATCCGCACCTGCTCAGAGGTCCTCCAGATGTGTCCCAGACATATCCTATTTTTTTTCTTGAACAAATCTTATAATCCTAAGCATATCTGACCGAAAATGTTTGAGGCATAGGCATGTCCCTAGTTTGCCTATGCCTTATTCTGAATTGGAGAACATCTCTGTACAACTGGAACCCTCCTACAAAATGCATTTAACCTAAATAAAAGTCTCAAACAGAACAGAAGGCAATTATTTCTTCTCTGTAGCAATGCTTTTACTAGAGACACTATTTTGGATTTAACTCACTTCTTTTAAAGTTGTAGTTCAAATTGAGTTACATTCAGGTACATTAAGTACTTTCTTCTCTCTAGAACAGGGGTGTCAAAGTCCCTCCTGGAGGACCGCAATCCAGTCGGGTTTTCAGGATTTCCTCAATGAATATGCATGAGATCTATTAGCATACAATGAAAGCAGTGCATGCAAATAGATCTCATGCATATTCATTGGGGAAATCCTGAAAACCTGACTGGATTGCGGCCCTCCAGGAGGGATTTTGACATCCCTGCTCTAGAAGATTTATAATCTATGTTTGCAATTGAGGCAATGGAAATGATTTAAATAAGATGGCAAAAACCTGCAGTGGAATTTGAACCAGCTTTCCAGGGATATCAACCCACTGCTCTAAACATTAGGCTTTACCTGTACTCTATTCAAAAGAAAGCAACACTGTGGATAAAAACAGTTTGCCTTCCCTTCTATCTGTGAAGAACAAGGACCCTCAGGAATAAAAAGGATACCTTCAGATGTATACCAAGGTATATGTGTGTTCCATTACTAAAGTGGATTTGAATCCCATATTGGGAAAATTTAGAGATTTAATTACTAATCTAATCTGGAATGTCTGAGTTGCACTATGTCCAAACAGATTCATGGTGACTTAAAATTAGAAAATGTATGTGTATACAAATTAGTACATTTCAAACAAAATAAGAAAAAATACAGTTCTATAGAAAAATAGGAATTGTTCAGTTTTTGAGTAATACAGAGGTAGTTTATAGACTTGAGCTGGTAGATTGTATAGTATAAGTTCCAATGAGATAGGAGGTACTGAGTGGGGTCTGAGAGTTAATTGTCAGTGGAGTATATGGTGTCGAAGAGGTAGGTCTTTAGCTTCTTATGAAATATAAGGTAGATTTGTTCAGATCTGATGGTAGTTGGGAAACTGTTCCATGCTTTTGCTTCAATATATGTGAACATGGTGCTAAATATGCATTTGTACTTGAGTTTTTTTTGTTGAGAAGAGGTTAAGCTGGAGCTTGTCAAGATTTCTGGGTGAAAAAGACCGTGCCAAGGAGAATAAGCGAATAAGTGGTGTGCCCAAGCAGGAAATTATGCAGGAAATTTTGAAATTTATTTGGGCTGAGACAGGTAGCCAGTGTAGTTGTTTGTGGTAGGTAGAGATTGAATCATATTTTTTCAGCTTTAATATGGGGTTTATTTCTGTGTTTTGTATGAACTGCAGTTTGCGGGCTAGGGTGGTGTTGATACCCATGTAGATGAAATTGCAGTAGTCCAGTTGTGATAGAATAAGCATCTGCAGAAGTGGTGCAAAGTGTCATTGGTGGAAGTATGGTCTGATGAGTCTCAGTTGTCTCATAGTGAGGAAGGTTTTCTTCTAGAGGTTGGAGTTTTGTGGTTCAAGGGTTAACATGGAGCCCAATATGACACCTAGCACTTTGGATGATTTTTCTACCTCTATGGTGGTTCCTGATGGAAGGATGATGCTTGTCAGAGCTGTCTGTAGTGGAGCATAAAACCAGAGAATTTTGATTTTAGATGCATTTAATTGAGTTTGTTGCTTGTGATCCATGTTTTGTATCTTGTTGATGCTATTGGAGATTTTTCAGATTGTATCATGCTGGTTTCTTATTATTGGAATGAGGAGAAGGATATCATCTGCATATGATAACATGCATTGATTGGGCATCAAAATGGCAGATGACATTTAATGTGAGCAAGTGCAAATTGATGCATGTGGAAAAAAAAACCTTAACTATAGCTACGTGATGCTGGGTTCTATGTTAGGAGTCACTGCCCAGGAAAAGGATCTAGGTGTCATGGTTGAGGATATATTGAAACCCTCAGCTCAATGTGCGGCAGTGGCTAAGAAAGCAAATAGAATGTTAGGAATTATCAGGAAAGGAATGGAAAACAAAGATGAAAATGTTTATAATGCCCTTGTATTGCTCAATGGTACATTTGCAACTTGAATGCTGTGTGCAGTTCTGGTCACCATATCTCAAAAAAAGATATAGCAGAATTACAAAAGGTACAGAGAAGGGCGACAAAAATGATAAAAGGTTTGAGACAACTTCCCTATGAGGAAAGGCTAAAGTGGCTAGGGCTCTTCAGCTTCAAGAAGAGACAGCTCAGGGGGTAATATAATAGAGGTCTTTAAAAACTGAGTGGCATGGAAAGGATTTATGTGAATCACTTGCTCATTCTTTTCAAAAAAATATTAGGACTAGAGGGCATGCGATGAAACTACTAAGTAGTAGATTTAAAACAAACACGAGAAAATATTTTTTCACACAATGTGTAATTAAACTCTGGAATTTGCTGCCAGAAAATGTGGTAAAATCAGTTAGCTTAGCAGGGTTTAAAAAGTCTTGGATAATTTCCTAAAAGAGACATCCATAAACCATTATTGAGATGAATTGGGGAAAGCCACTGCTTATTTCTAGGATAAGCAACATAAAATCTGTTTTACTACTTGGGACCTGGGTTGGCCACTGTTGGAAACAGGATACTGGGCTTGATAGACCTTCAGGCCCTGATTCTCTAAAAGTGCGTCCCGATTTTAGGCAGCTGTAGGCGTCCTACAGCTGTCTAATCAGCCAATCGGGATGCACGTTTTTTTTAAAAAAATGCTCCCCAGGCAGGCCGTCTATATTGAAGGCGAGGCCCGCAAGACACCTAGGCCCTGATTCTGTATAGGACGCCCGGGAGAGGCGTTCTATTCAGAATCGGCCTAAACTAAACCCCGATTCTGTAACCGGCGTCCATGTTACAGACGCGGGTTAGAGAATCGGGTTAGATTAGACACGGCCCACTACACTTATCGCGGCAAGGGATCTCTCTGCCGCTATAAGTATAGCGGGCCGTGGCCCCTGACCGATCACTGGCAGGAGGGTGCCCAAACCCTCCTGCCTGAAGATGCACCCCCCTCCCCGACACTACCGACCGCCCCCCCCCCCCCCGACAATATCAGTCGCTGGCAGGAGGGTGCCCAATCCCTCCTGCCCGAAGACGCACCGCCCCCGGCGCTAACAACCCCCACTCCACCAAACCTGTTCTTATAGATGGGTCTTGCACGTCGAGCAAGCAGGCACGCCTCATTGAAATGAGGCGGGCCCGCCCCTTCCCGGCCCATCCCGCCGAAGCCTAAGGCCTGATTGGCCCAGGCTCTAGAAGCCTGGACCAATCAGGCCTTAGGAATAGCGGGTCCGCCCATCCCTACTAAGTCTAAGGTCTGATTGGCCAATAAGGCCCAAGTGAGTTGTCCTTCTAATGTCACCCTAAGTTTTAAGTTTAATAATAATTTGTTATCCCGCCTTTTCAAATTACAAAGCGGCTAATAATAAAAAAAAAACCAGAAAACGGGAAAATACAGACATATTAAAAATTAATTATATCAATAAAGAGAAGTACAAAAGATGTACAAGACAGACATACACGAGAGGAAAGAGGGAAAGAACTACAATAATCAAAGGAAAAAAAAACAAAAGGTAGGGGGTATGTTTACTAAATTGTTAAGAATGCCAAGGAAATGTCTAAGAAGAAATGGTAAAATATAATATATCTATCCTTAAAAAGACAAGTGGAGGGGCATAATCAAAAAAAACGTCTAAGTCCCCTTTTGGCCTAAGGCCTTAAACGTTGAAAGTAGAAGCAGGGAAAATGTCCATAATCAAAAAAACATCCAAATGGAGTTATTTTTTTATAATAGCCTGCCTCTACATTCAGCTGTTTAAACGCCCAGACCACCACTACGTCTACACTTATACCCCCACAACGTCTACACTTATACCCCATAATGAACCAAAAAACACCTAAGCCCCAAACGTCCAACACAAAGGCTTTTAGGCGAAGGAGGAGCCAGTCCTTCGCCTAAAAGCTGGATTCTGTAACCGGTGTCTGTCAAAAACAATACCGGTTACAGAATCCACACCAACCCTCCGCCCCCCCACGACATCGGGGCAAGAGGGAGCCGAAGCCCTCCTACCCCGGGCACCTGCGGCACCCCCCGATTACGATCAGGCCAGGAGGGAGCCCAAACCCTCCTGGCCTCTCGCCCCCCAACCCCCCTACACGATCGGGCAGGAGGGAGCCCAACCCATCCTGCCCAGGTGGACCCCCTACCCCCCACCCCCCACTACAATATGGGCAGGAGGGATCCCAGGCCCTCCTGCTCTCGACACAACCCTCTCCAATGACCGCCCCCGAACCCTTGATCGGTCCCCCCTGCCGACCCGCGACCTCCCGCCTACCCCACGACTCCCCCATCTCCAATCCCACCCCCATACCTGTAAAATGTTGGCCAGACGAACGGGTACCAAACCCGCCTGTCCATCAGGCCAGCCGGCTGCAGAATGGGGTTGGATTGACCCAGGTGTCTGAAACCCCGCCCACAGGTGGGACCTAAGGCGCCTGGGCCAAACAGAATAGGTCCGGGAGTCTTAGGCCCCTCCTGTGGGCAGGGCCTTAGGCACATGGGCCCAACCCGGCCCATGTTGTGTGTGTGTGGGGGTGATGTATCGCGACAGGGCATCTCTCCTGCCACGGTTTGCAGCAGTTCGGGTAGAGAAGTGATGGCATCATGGTAAGGAAGATGAGGCATCTCTCCTGCCGCGATTATTGCTGTAGGGGGGTAGGCCGGTTGCTGGGGCTGCTGAGCTGATCGCAGCAGCCACAATCAGCTCAGCGGCCCCTTTTTCGGCACTTATACCTGTTTTGACTTCATCTAAGTCAAAACGTATAAGTGCCGACTAGGCAACCTGCCTAAGGTTTTGGTTATACCTGCTGCACGCCTAGGTGTAGGTCGGCCCACCTCCCACCCACCGCCCACCCTTTCCCTTCCTCTAAACACGCCTCTTTTCTCTCTGTGCGTTTAGTGGCAGGGGAAAGGCCTAACCTGATTTTAGATACGTCTAAAATCAGCTTTGATTATGGGTACTTGGATGATCAGGCTTTTTGATCGTCCAAGTAGCCATATAGGCCATTTTTTAGATGTTTTTTTTTTTAAATTATGAACCCCCTAGACTGCAATCAAATTGCAAAAGCATCTTTAAAAAGTATTGATTATAGAGTTGACTTGAATTTATCTAATGTGCAGATCTCCCGTAAATATAACGGGGCTGAATTCCAAAATGTGGGAGCGGTAACAGAGAATATATTATTTCGCATAGTATTGATGATTTTAAGTGAGGGAACAGTTAACAGATTTTAGTTTGATGACCGGAGAGTACACTGAGAAGATACCCTGGACCCCTCGTGCACCAAACACCCTTCACACTAGAGAGCTGCATGGGAATGGGGACGATGGGAATCCTATGGGGACGCCCCCTAGGGTTGCGGGGATCCTGAGGGAACACCCCTCGTGCTCTTGGGGATCCCGCAGGGTTCAGTGCGAGGCTCATCTGATTTTCCTACCTGCCCTGCTGCGAGGCTCGTCTTCCATTTCCTGCCTGCCCTGCTGCAGCACACATAGCCAATCGGAAGTCTTCCCCAATGTCAGCACTGACGTCGGAGGGAGGGCTTAAGCACAGCCCTCCCTTCTTCCAATGTCAGCGCTGACAATGGGAACACTTCTGGTCGGCTGTGTGCAGCAGGGCAGGTAGGGAAAAGGCAGTGGCGTACCAAAGGAGGGGCGGTCCGCCCCGGGTGCAGCCATGTAGGGGGGTTGCACAGCTGGCCAGGTCCCCTTACCTTTGTGGCACTTCCCCCGACCGACCGACAACAGGCCGGCCGAAAAATCTCCCTGCCCTGTAGCCGCGAATCTAAATTACCTTCTTACAGCAGTTTCAATACTCCAGCTGCTATAAGAAGGTAATTTAGATTTGCGGCTACAGGGCAGGGAGGTTTGTTGGACCGGGCTTGTTCTGTTGTCGGTCGGGTGGGGAAGCGCCACAAAGGTAAGGGGCAGGGAGGAAGAAAGGGAGGAAAGGTGGAGTGGAGAAGGAAAGACGCTTAAGGGAAATGGGTAAAACTGAGGGGGGAGAAGGATGCTGAAAGTACATGGGGAAGACAGAGGGGGAGAAGGACGCTGAAAGCACATGGGGAAGACAAAGGGGTGGAGAAGGTTGCTGAAAGGACATAGGGAAGACAAAGGGGTGGAGAAGGACGCTGAAAGGACATGGGGAAGATGGAGGGGGAGAAGAACACTGAAAGGACATGGGGAAGACGGTGGAGAAGGACGCTGAAAGGACATGGGGAAGACAGAGTGGATAGAAGGACACGGAAAGCACATGGGGAAGACAGAGGGGGGGGAAGGACACGGAAAGCACATGGGGAAGACAGAGGGGGAGAAGGACACTGAAAGCACATGGGGAAGACAGAGGGGGGAGAAGGACACTGAAAGCACATGGGGAAGACAGAGGGTGGAGAAGGACACTGAGAGCACATGAGGAAGACAGAGTGGGAAGAAGGACACTGAAAGCACATGGGGAAGAGAGAGGGGGGATAAGGATGTTGACAGGACATGGGGAAGATGGGGGGGGAGAAGGACACTGAAAGGAAATGGGGAAGAGAGAGTGGGGAGAAGACGCTGGCAGGGAAGAAGACAGAGATGCCAGACTATGGGGGAGCGAAGAGAAGAAGATGGGTGCCAGACCAATTTGGAAGGGGGGGGAAAGGGAGAGGCACAGTAACAGAGCAAATGGAAGACGCAGAGAGAAGAGAGACAGTGGATGGAAGGAATTGAATGAGAATATGAGGAAAGCAGAAACCAGGCAACAAAGGTAGGAAAAAAATTCTTTTTTTTTTTTTTTTGCTTCAGGATAAAGTAGTATATTAGTTGTGTTGATAAAAATTTATAAACATTAGAGGCTCTGGTAGAAACCCGTTTACAAAGTATGTATTCTTCCCAATTAATATTTCCAAATTAATAAAGTCTTTCTGCTTATTTTTAAATGGGTTTCTACCATAGCCTTTAATTCAGTAGCATAATTAACTGAAATAACTATTTCTGAAGTTTATAGGGACGGGCGGGGACGTAGGGGATTCCTCGCGGGGACAGGTGGGGACGGAGGGATTCCTCACAGGGATGGGTGGGAGTCCTCACGGGGACGGGTAAAGACGGGTGGGACTTTGGCGGGGACGGGTGGGATTTCTGTCCCCGTGCAACTCTCTACTTTATACCCTACAGTCTCTTTGCAAATGCCCAGCTTTATCACATTTATAGCATGTCACCTCCCTCCTAGACCCTCCTCGCTTAACAGGGGGTTGTCTTGGGCGATATAACAGGAGCTGCTATTCGTCTGACCTCACTATCAGGGTAGGTTTTACTTGGGGCTCTAGTACTCCCTTCTGCCCCAGCATATGGTGCACTAGCACCCAGGAAATTCTCTGTTACTTCTACCACTTCTGCAAGATCTCTACTTCCTTGTTTTTTGACCCACCCTTGAACACGCTTGGGCAAAGCCTCTATAAACTGTTCCTAAAGGATTTCAATGAACAATGCCTGTGGGTTAGTTAGACAGGACTGCAAACACCGTTCCGCCATGTGTTGCAGGTATTGCAGTAATGCCTTGGGGAGCTCCCCTTCCAGCATATGAGCTCCCATGAATTGTTGGCGGTAATATTCTTTTGTGAGACCTAGAGTTTCTAATTTGTGGGTTTTAACTTGGGCATACTCAGTGACATGATCTGGGCTTAGAGTCTGGTATGTCGACAGAGCTTTTCCCGCCAGACAGGTTGCCAATCTTACGGCCCACTGGCTCTCCGGCTACCCTGCAGCAGTAGCCACACACTCAAAGGTGTTGAGAAAGTCATCTGCCACATCCTACGGACCCATTTTACAAAGAGTCAAAAATTGTAGAGGATTAGGTCCTACCAGATTCTGGACACTTGTCTTTGGTACATTTGCCCCAATGGGTGCTTGCAAGCTTGTAGGTCCAAGTCTAGCAGTTTTCAGCTGTGCTGAAACAATTTTGACCAGTTCCTCATGTGCAATCTCTTGACTGGCTCTCCATATCTCCTGATTGGAGCGGAACACTGCATACAGGCTTTCCATCAGCTGTTGTCTTCCAGCATCCAACACAGCGGCCAACTGCTTAGCATCCATCTTGGAACACAAAGCAACAAGAAAACACACCAAGTGCAGTTCCTCAAGGCTCAGAATTCTCTCCTCAAGGCTCAGAATCCACTCAGTTAGGAGACCCCCCTTACTCCACGTATCCTCTCCAGCCCCCTTCCAGGTACCTCTTACCTTAGGGAATGAAGAGTCAGTGCCTTTGGTATCTTAGGGCATCACTAAAGCAAAAAGTGAAGATGAAAAGTGAGGTAAATAGGAAAACTCCACAACAAAAATCAACCTCACTACTTAGGCCAGTTAGAACTACATTCTACAACAGATCAAGATAAGTTCTCAGGCCATTCTATAATTAAACCCTAAGTAGTGAGGTTGATTTTTGCTGTGGTATCTTAGGGCGTCCCCAACCACAGGTTACTGCTGCTTCTGGCCTCTCTGGAACTGGCCCTCGTTGCGTCCTCCACGCTGCTTGGTCACACTTTCATGCACACTCCACAGCTGCCGCTCCCACGTCATAATCCAACACCATCCAGATCACAGGAACACACAGTTGTAACAGGAACAAAAGAAAAATGGTTTACCAAGTCCATGAACAAAATAAACTAACAGGGAACAAGAAAACAATTTCTTGCAGTGTCCACTAGGAGGCAGTAAAATCCTACTCCTGATACCACTTATGTGAGACAAGATCCTGGCTAGGCCTAGTTGCCCCTATGAATCCCTGTCCCAGAGTTTGAATGAAGGCAGTGGAATACAGTTTTCAGTGCCTCCCACAAATTGCACACTGAGCTTCCCTTGTTGAATTAAAACAAAACATTTTAATAGCAAACAAAACTCCAAAACACACTGGTAAATATGGCATGAGCAAAACACAAAAAGGCTTCTGTAAATCCAGTTACTTCCTATTAGAAAAACAAATAAGTTCCAACTCAGCACACACAGTGCTCTAGACAAAGTCCAGTCTTCAAAACCAAAAGTCAAAAACTTTTCCTTCTGGCCCCACTCTTGGGCCTATCAAAATAGTGCAATAAATAAACACTTTCCCTTTGAAAAAAATAGTCACTGGCTCTGGCTTTGGCCTGGTTGGGTAGAGCCGAATCCCCAACAGGCTGGGAGGAGATAGGCCTGTACACCACAGGTGTTGCCGCCCTCCCAAAAGACAGGCTCTGATTTTAATTCCTTACTCCCAAAGACAACTCAGAACAGAGCACAAGCTGCTCCAAAGAATAAACCAAAAACCAAAATTGCAGCTACTGCTTCTATAGTTCTTGGGGTGGCTGGACACACCTCATAATGTCTCCAGCATAACACACTGGCAGGTTTTAAAACAAAACTCCAAAATGCAAACTCCAGTAAAAAAAAAAAAAAAAAATTAAAAAATATCTGCTTGGCTTGGTTAGGCGCCTGGGCCAATCAGGCCTTAGACTTAGTGGGGATGAGCGGACCCACTATGCCTTAGGCCTGATTAGTCCAGGCTTCTAGAGCCTGGGCCAATCAGGCCATAGGCTTCGGCGGGATGGGCCGGGAAGGGGCGGGCCCGCCTCATTTCGACGAGGCGGACCTGCCGGGTGGACGGGCAAGACCCGTCTGGCCAAAAGAAAAGGTTAGTTTGGTGGGGTGGAGATTTGGGGGCTGTTAGCGCGGGGGGGGAGAGTGCAGGGGGGGTGCGTCTTCAGGCAGGAGGGATTGGGCACCCTCCTGCCAGCGATCTGTAGTGTCGGGGGGGGCATCTTCTGGCAGGAGGGTTTGGGCACCCTCCTGCCAGTGATCGGTAATGTTGGGGGGGCATCTTCTGGCAGGAGGGTGTGGGCACCCTCTTGCCATCGATCGGTATTGTCGGGGGGGCAGTCGGTAGTGTCAGGGGGGCATCTTCTGGCAGGAGGGTTTGGGCACCCTTCTGCCAGCGATCGGTAGTGTCGGGGAGGGCATCTTCTGGCAGGAGGGTTTGGGCACCCTCCTGCCAGCAATCGGACAGGCGGCCGCGGCCCGCTATACTTATAGCGGCAGAGAGATCCCGTGCTGCAATAAGTGTAGCGGGCCGTGTCTAATCTAACCCGATTCTCTAACCAGCGTCTGTAACATGGACACCGGTTATAGAATCGGGGTTTAGTGTAGGCCCGATTCTGAATAGGACACCTCTCCCGGGCGTCCTATACAGAATCAGGGCCTCAATGTTAGCTTTAGCTCTGGACACTTAAAGGGACAAGCTTCTTTCTAAAGCTCTGCCCAGAATCTCTAAACACTTCAGGATGTTTACTAGATCTGAAAACAGGGTTTTTAAAGGGGCTTACAGGATTTTCCTCCCTGTTTCTGGTAGGGCTAGCAGGATTCCTGTCACAAAATATAGTACCATTAGTAGTCAACTGGCCCAGAAAGATCTTTTCATTCAACAAGTGGTTTATTATGGTTGTTCTAACAAAGCAGAGTGTTGGCTAATTATCTTAAAGTTAAAAAATGCAGAGATAAGATCTCTGCAATCAAAAATGAATTTGGCAATGTTTATATTCAATAACCTGATATCCTTGCCCAATTTCTAAAATATTACAAGATTTATATTCTTCTGATGTGAATTCTTGCATTCCAATGGTCCTAAATTACCAGATCATATTAAAAAATCTCTTGATATGCCAATATCGATATCTGAACTCCACTCAGCATTGAAATCTCTTAAAGCAGGTTCAGCTCTAGGCAACGAAGGATATACTGTATAGTTCTTCAAAACATTTCAGTCAATAATACTTCCTCATCTTTTTCAATTGTTCCAATCACAATTGGCAAAAGGTCAGATAACTGGTACCATGGCAGAGGCCCTCACAATAGTGCTTCCAAAACCAAACAAAGATCATATGCTGGTAACAAACTACAGACCAATTTCCTTAATTAATGTTGATGGGAAAATGTTAGACAAACTTTTGGCTTTGAGACTAGCAAAAGCTCCCTCTCACATCATAGGAATGCATCAAATAGGTTTTATTGCTCATAGACACTCTACTACCAACACAAGGTTACCATTCCATTTGATTAATTTGGCAAAATCCTTAAATATTCTAGTCTTCTTGGTATCATTAGATGCTGAGGCCTTTGATCAAATAGAATGGTCATTTCTGTATCAGGGTATGAATTGGTTTGAAATAGGGCCTGGGTTCTTTCAGATGATCAAAACCATATACAGTATATTTTTCCCTCTGCTAGATTGGGCATTAATGATGCTTTTACAGAAAGATTTCATCTACCAAGAGGGGTACATCAGAGATGCCCTTTGACTCCTCTGTTATTTGATATAGTTTTAGAACCGTTATTATTGGCAATTCCATATACCGGCAGAATATATAAGGTTTCAGCATACATAGATGATATCTTATTACATTTAACTCATTTGGAACAAACTATCCCAACTTTGCTCCAATTGACTGAAAATTTCAGGAAATTTTCTGGTTATAAAATCAACTAGAGCAAATCTGAGGTTATACCATTAAATGTTCATTGTGTTAAGGGATTACTCAATCTATTCCTATCCCTCTAGAAAGAAAAAGGGTTAAAATATTTATGAATTATTATTCAAAGAACTCTGGAGGAAACTATGATTTCCAATGAAAAAAAAGATTATTTACAATGGTGAAAGAGATGTGTGAGCGATGGAACTCGTTGCAGCTTTCTTGGTGGGGGAGAATTCAAACAATCAAGATGATAATTGCTCCTGTTAATTTGTTACCAGTTGAGTATGTTATCAATTTTTTTTTCAGTTATCCTTTTATAAAAAGTTAAATAGAATTCTTTCTGATTTCCTATATCTAGGTCAAAATACCAGAATAGCTATGTCATCCTTCAGAAATTTAAATCAGGGGGTATATTTTCCTAATTTTCGTACATACCATCAGGTGTCAAGGTATGTACTGGATCCTTCCAGAATTATTTGATGAACTACCAAATTGGTTAATTCTTGAAAGTCAATTGATGGTCCCTCTTCGTCTTAAACACTTATTAAGTATTAATCTCCCCAAAATATATAAAGGTAATATGATTTTTCAAGCAACTTGGAAGACTTTAAAATTATTGGATAATTTACTCCCTACTTCTATTATGAAAACAAAATCCAAGTCTTTATGGCTAAATTATGGTGAGGAAAACAAAAATTCTATGAAAAACATGGTTGGAAACTGGGATTAGAACCCTAGAAGTGTGGAAGAGGAAAGTACGGCGGTGGTGACCAACGTGGGGACAAACAATGTGAGCAACAGAAACTACAGCAGGGAAGGACTGAAGGACCAGTTCCTGATGCTAAGAGGGAAGCTGAAGACCAGAACACCGAGGGTAGCATTCTCGGATATTCTGCCATTACCCAGGGCCAATGAGAATAGGTAAAGGAAGCTGCAAGCAGTCAATGCATGGAAGAGGTGCTAGTATGAGAAAGAAGGATTCCACTTCGTGCGCAACTGGATGATGTTCTGGGGAAAGAGCAAGCTATTCAGGAAGGATGGACTCCACCTCAGTGGAGATGGAATGAGGCTACTTGCAAGCAACATCAAGAGAGAAATTGAGAAGTTTTTAAACTAGGAAGAAGGGGAAAGCTGACAGTCGACCAAGAATCAATATTTCAGGAAGCGGTATACCCAGAGGATACCATGTATGAATATAGCAGGGAAGACTCACCAGATCATAGGCAAGACAGAAATCCCAACAGATTGAAAGGGACACAAGAGGGAAGGAAATGCAAGAAAGTAACAGGCTGCAAACTCAAGTGTATGTACACAAACGCAAGGAGCCTAAGGAATAAGATGGGTGAATTAGAAGCTATGGCACAAAAAGATAACGTGGACATCATCAGCATCACGGAAACATGGTGGACTGAGGAAAACGTCTGGGACATTGTGCTACCAGGATACAAACTATACCGCAGAGACAGAGTGGCTCAAAAAGGTGGGGGTAATGCCCTATATGTCAAATAAGGAATTGAGTCTACCGGAGATAACACGCCGAAAATAAAAAATAAGGTAGAGTCTCAATGGGTCAAAATTCCAGGAACAAATGGAATGGAAATGAAGATCTACTACCGACCACCAGGGCAGACCAAAGAAATTGATCGAGAAATGATGGACGAGATTAAATGCAACTGCAAGAGAGGCAATGCAGTTATCATGGGTGACTTCAATTATCTGGGAATAGACTGGAACCTAGGCACCTCCGGCTGCAGTAGGGAGACCAAGTTCCTGGATGCTGTAGGCGATTGCTTCCTGGAACAACTTATTAAGGAAAATATGAGAGGAAATGCAATTCTGGACTTAATTCTAAATGGACTATGAGGACCGGTGCAAGGTGTAGAAGTAGAAGGGATGCTGGAAGCAGTGATCAGAATATGATCCACTTCAATCTGGACACAGGGGCAAAACATTGATCCAGAACGACTGCCATGGCACTGAACTTCTGAAAAGGGAATTATGAAGGGATGAGACTCATGGTGAGGAAGAGGATAAACAGGGTAAAAATGCTAGAACAAGCATGGTCCCTTTTTAAGGACAGTCACCGAGGCGCAAAATCTATATATACCACGTATCAAAAAGGAATCCAAGAAGAAAAAGAACAAGGAATCAGTGTGGCTCACTGTAGCGGTGAAGGAATCGATCAGAAAGAAACATAGAAAGAAAGAAAGATGACGGCAGAAAAGGGCCACAGCCCATCAAGTCTGCCCACCCCACTCACCCACCCCATTAAGTCTGAATGCTGATGACCTAGTTCCTTAACTCTCGTAGGGATCCCACTGGATGTCCCATTTATTCTTAAAGTCGAGCACGTTGGTGGCCTCGACCACCTGCACTGGAAGTCTGTTCCAGTGGTCTACCACCCTTTCTGTGAAAAAATACTTCCTGGTGTCACCATTAAATTTCCCTCCTCTGAGTTTGAGCGGGTGCCCCCTTGTGACCGAGGGTCCCTTGGGAAAGAATAAGTCGTTTTCCACTTCGACACGACCTGTGATGTACTTAAACGTCTCAATCATGTCACCCCTTTCCCTACGCTCCTCTAGAGTGTAGAGCTGCAACTTGCCCAGTCTTTCTTCGTATGAGAGACCCTTGAGTCCGAAGACCATCCTAGTGGCCATCCGCTGGACCGACTCAGCCCGAAGCACATCTTTACGGTAATGTAGCCTCCAGAATTGCACACAGTATTCCAGGTGAGGTCTCACCATGGTTCTGTAAAGTGGCATTATGACTTCAGGTTTGCGGTTAATGAAACTTCTTTTGATGCATCCCATCATTTGCCTTGCCTTAGATGAGGCCTTCTCAACTTGTTTGGCAGCCTTCATGTCTGCACTGATGATTACTCCTAAGTCCCGTTCTTCTGAAGTCTTAGCCAGTGTTTCTCCATTCAAGGTATAAGTTCTGCATGGATTTCTGGTACCAAGATGCATGACCTTACATTTCTTAGCGTTGAAGCCCAGCTGCCACTTCGAGGACCAGTTTTCCAATGTGATCAGATCCTGCGTCATATTATCCTTGAGAATGCTTTCACTTACTATATTACACAGTTTGGTGTTGTCAGCGAACAGTGCTACTTTACCCTGAAGCCCTCGGGTCAAGTCACTTATGAATATGTTGAAAAGGGATGGTCTCAGGACTGAGCCCTGCGGCACTCCGCTAGTCACCTCCGATGTCTCAGAGAGGGTGCCGTTGACCACCACCCTCTGAAGTCTTCCACTCAGCCAATCGTTGACCCATGCAGTTAGTTTCTCACCTAACCCCATCGACTTCATCTTGTGCAATAGTCTGCGGTGTGGGACACTGTCAAAAGCTTTACTGAAATCCAAGTACACTATGTCCAGAGACTCTCCCGAGTCTAACTTTACCGTCACCCAATCAAAGAAGCTGATCAGATTGGATTGGCATGACCTACCCCTAGTGAATCCATGTTGACAGGGATCCCTTAGGTTCCCCTCGTCCAAAATCGTGTCTAGTTTACCTTTAAGTAAAGTTTCCATGAGTTTACATACTACTGATGTGAGACTTACTGGTCTGTAATTTGCAGCATCTGCTCTGCAACCTTTTTTGTGCAGAGGAATGACGTTGGCTGTTTTCCAGTCCAGGGGGACTCTCCCCGTACTTAGGGAGAGATTGAAGAGTACTGCTAACAGTTTCGCCAGAACATCGCTTAGCTCTCTGAGCACTCTTGGGTGCAAATTGTCCGGTCCCATGGCTTTGTTCACCTTAAGTCTTGACAGTTCACTGTAAACATCAGCAGGTGTGAACTCGAGTTTCTGAAATGGGTCTTCCATACTTTGCTTTGTTTCCAGCCGTGGCAAGAAAACTTTGTTTAACAAATAGAAAAGGTCAAAAATGGACAAAAACTGGAAGAAGCACAAACAACATCAAAGCAGGTGCCATAAGGAGCTAAGAAGGGCCAAAAGACACTATGAAGAAAAAATAGCCAAGGAGGCAAAAACTTCAAGCCGTTCTTTTGATATATTAAGGGGAAATAACCCGTGAAGGACATGGTGGGGCCATTGGATGACCATGAAATAAAGGAAGTGCTAAAGGAGGATAAAGCCATTACCGACAAACTGAACACATTTTTTGTGTCTGTATTTACCGAACATGATATACACAACAAATTGGAAGTTGATAGGCTATATGCAGGAAATGAAGACTGGAAACTGGCAGGGTTAATGGTCAGTCTAAAAGAGGTATGCAGGCAGATTGATAGGCTTAAAAATGATAATCTCCGGACTGGATGGCATTTATCCGAGGGTAATCAAGGAACTGAAAGGGGCTATAGATGAACCGTGTCAACTAATAGCCAATCTGTCGATTAAATCAGGAAGGATTCCGGAAGACTGGAAAGTGGCAAATGTTACGCCGATCTTCAAGAAAGGTTTGAGTTGAATTCCAGGAAACTACAGACCGATGAGTCTGACCTCGGTACCGGGAAGGATGGTAGAGGCGCTGATAAAGGACCACATCAATGATCATCTTGACCGACACAATCTGATGAGGACCAGCCAGCATGGCTTCTGCAAAGGAGTTCATGCTTGACGAACTTGCTGCACTTCTTCAAGGGAGTAAACAGGCAGATAGTCAAGGGTGGCCCGGTCGATACTGTATATCTGGATTTTCAGAAGGCGTTCGACAAGGTTCCACATGAATGACTACTTCTAAAAATTGCGAGCCATGGAATCAAGGATGAAATACTCATGTGGATTAAAACTGGCTGGAAGATAGGAAACAGAGAGTGGGAGTAAATGGACAATATTCTGACTGGAAAAGTGTCACGAGTGGAGTGTACAGGGTTCAATGCTTGGACCCGTACTCTTCAACATATTTATAAATGACTTGGAAATTGGTACGAAGAGTGAGGTGATTATATTTGCAAATGATATGAAGTTATTCAGAATAGTGAAGATGCAGGAGTATTGTGAAGACCTGCAACGTGACATAAACACGCTCGAGAAATGGGCTGCGACATGGTAAATGAGGTTTAACGTGAAAAAGTGTAAGGTAATGCATGTTGGTAACAAAAATCTTATACACGAATACAGGATGGGGTCTGTATTAAAGGAGGCATAGCCCCTGACAAAGCTAGGAGTGAAACGGTTGGCAGCCATCGGGCATAAAGATAAGTGCCTTTCCTTCACAGCAATCTATAGCACTTTACAGCACTCTATGCACTTTATATTTATGCAGAGCTGGAGGAAAATTAATCCATATAAAAGATTAAACGATTTTTTTTTTTTTAGTCAAATGTTTTATTGACAAAAGAACACCAAAAACAGAAATATACAAAAAGTAACATAAGCAGTAGAGCAAAGCAGCCATTATGTTGTACATACAATCACAGGTTAATTCGTGTCATAAAGAGTCGCAATAAAATAAGAGAAAAATAAGTAAATGTACAAAGATACAAAGAGATATAGTAAGTTGGAGATATGGATATATGTAGTCAAGGTTTACAATCACAATATTGCATCACAGGAGACCATATAAGTCGGAAGGTCTTTTGCGACCCCCTGCATTCAGCCAGCCGGAGTTCATATTTGTAACACATGAGAATCATATTCCACCACTGTGATGTGGGCACTGGCTTTTTCTGTTTCCAGTGAAGTAACACAGTTTTGATTGCCAGACCCAGAAGAATGTCAAAGAGTAAAGAATGCTGCCGAGAGAGTGGGGGATCCAGCACGGCTGAACGCAGTATGATATGACAGTAAGACAAGGACACTGGAGTGGGAAGAATCTGGCTCACTATGCCTCCAACTTCGGACCAAAAGGTAGAGACGAGAGAGCAGTCAAATAACATGTGCTGAAAAGTACCAAGATGAGCCGCACACCACCAACAGCTGTTGGAGGAGGATGGAGACACATGTTGTTGTTTTATAGGAGTCCAGAGTGATTTATGAAGAACAAAAAACAAAGATTGTTTCAAAGAGGCTGAGTGCAGGGGTCGGTTGCAGAGACACCATACTTGAGTCCACTGTTGTTCAGAAAGTTCACATTGAAGGTCATGAGCCCACAATCGTTGGATAGGAAGAAAATCAACTGTACCCGAGTTTTGTATAATATTATAGATTTTAGACATCACATGAGGTTTATTGCTCCAAGAAGTCAGTAGGACAGATAAAGAGGATGAATTCTGCTGCAGTTTTTCTAGTGAAGGCCCATAGGCTGCATGAAGACTATGGCATAGTTGAAGATATCTATATGCCTGATGGGAGGGTATCTTATACTTTAATTGCAACTGGGCAAAATTCAAAAGATCATGATCTATCAAAAGATCTCGGACAAACCATATTCCACTGTCTATCCAGGAAGGCCAATGCACCATACGTGAGCCTATGGTAATGTTTGGGTTACCCCATATGGAAGAGTGTATGGTCATAAAGAGGGGATACTGTAGAGTACAACCCAAACTGAGTATCGCCCGCTGAGTGGCGCGCATCACCTCCCAATCCTTAAAGCAGGGAACAGTCTTGGAATAGCAAGCAGTTTCTAAATTATATGGTAATGCTAAATTACATTCCAACACACCCCAGTAAGGCATAGTAATATTTGTTTGGGGTAAAAACCATTTACCAGCCCCTCTCAATAAAGCCGCAGTGGCATAGCGTATATAATGAGGAAAATTAACCCCACCCTGGTTCCACGGTTTCTTAAGAGTAGATAAAGCTATACGAGGGGGCTTCCCCTTCCATAAAAAGGTGGTCAAAGTCTGGTCTATTCGTTTAAACAATAGAGGAGGGAGGGAGAGGGGCAACATCTGAAGAACATAGAGAATTTGTGGGGTCATTATCATGCGAATGGTTTCTAACCTACCCCACCAGGTTAAATATAGTGGGGACCACTGGTTACATAATGTTTGTAGTTTGGAAAGTAATAATTTGACATTAAGAGCCACTGTATCTTGCCATGTATTACAAAAGTGGATTCCCAAATATTTAATGGAAGTTGAGCACCAGGTAAGACCATAGGGAGCAACCATAGTTTGTGTGCAGTGGACATTTAAAGGTAGGACCTCGGTTTTATCCCAATTGATGGTATAGCCGGATAACCGACCAAAACTAGAGAGAAGGTTGAGAATTGCCGGAAGGGTAGCTTTAGAATTGGAGACATAAAGAAGTACGTCATCTGCGAATGCAGAAAGACGCACTTCGGTCAAGCCCACCTGTATACCTGCAATTGCAGGATCAGTATCAAGTTTGCGTAGCAAGGGTTCCAGGGCCAGATTAAATAGGAGCGGCGACAGGGGGCAGCCCTGCCTTGTGCCCCGTGATAGAGAGAAATATGGGGAAAGATATCCCTCCACATTCAATCTGGCCCTGGGACTGGCATATAAAAGATGTACCATATCAATGAAAGAATCTCCCAATTGATACCACCTTAGTGTGTAAAATAAATATTTCCACTCCACATAGTCAAAGGCTTTTTCAGCATCTAATGACATCACACAAGCTGGAGTGGAAATATTACGGGCTGCCTGCAACACATGACAAAATACTCTCGAATTGTCCGCCGTCAGGCGGCCCTTTACAAAACTGCATTGAGTAGGATGAATGAGCAATGGGAGAGCCTTAGCTAGTCGTTCTGCAAGAAGTTTCGCATAAATTTTACAATCATAATTGAGTAGGGAAATAGGTCTATAATTTTTCGGAAGTAAGGGATCACGTCCAGGTTTGGGAAAAACTACTATATCCGCTTCAACAAAGGTGCCAGCACTAGTTCCTTTTTCCAGAAAATCAGTGTACAGTCGAAACAAATGGGGAAGAAGAGACGTCTGAAAGGTTTTATAAAAGCCTAAACGAAGGCCATCTCCTCCTGGAGCTTTACCAGGCTTCAGCCCAGCTATAGCGACTTCGATTTCTGAAATAGTGAGTGGTTTATTTAGATTATCAAGTAGTTGAGGCGGAAGTGTAGGGGGGGGTCATACCTTGGAAAAAGTCATCGAAATCTTCTTTGGAGGGGTCTATCCCAGAAGTATATAGTTGTTTATAAAAGGATTTGAAGTGATCAGCTATGGCATTAGGATCAGTAATGAGAGATCCTGCAGATTTAAGGGCCTTTATGTGTCCAACTCTTTTTTTATGCTTGAGATAATTGGCCAATAGCGTACCCGCTTTATTACGATGTTCATAATAGATAGCCCCTTCTTGTAATAATAGGACTCCTGCCCTCTCAGATAATATAGAGTTATATTGGAACTTGAGCTTACGAATCTGCGCTAAGTCTGGCAAAGTGGGAGAAATATGATATACCACCTCCAGTGACTTAATTTGATTCTCCAAGGTAATGATTACCCGTTTTCGTTCTTTATTCAAGTGGGCTGAGTATGCTATGATTCTACCTCGTAAGTATGCTTTATAGGCATCCCAAATAGACTGAAAGGCTATCTCCGGGGTATCATTATGTTCAAAAATTCTGCAGTCCAGTTCGCAAACTGTGTGAGAAAATCTTTGTTTTCCAGGAGGGCCGTATTTAGGCGCCATGTAGGTGTAGGAGAAGATGGTGCAGACAGGGTGAAGGATACTGATATAGCGGAATGGTCAGTTAGAGGACAGGATAGAATAGAGGATGAACGCACAGCATGTAACAGGGAATGAGACAGGAGAAAGTAGTCTAGTCTCATGGCAGAGGCATGAGGTGCAGACCAGAAGGTGTATTCAAGATCCTTAGGATGAAACAGACGCCAGACATCAGCCAGTCCGTAGGACTGGATAATATGCTTCAATACCGGGAGAGTGGAGGGGGAACTGTAAGAAGAATGGGATCTCCGGTCTAGATGGGCATCCAGTACCAGATTCCAGTCTTCACCCATTACAAAATAATCAGTGGATATAGATGTTAGTTCTTTAGCTAAGTCTCTGAAAAAATCTGTATTAGGCGTATTTGGGCCATAAAGCGTAAAGAAGGTGTACCTACGAGAGTTTATGTCTAGTGTGACAGTGACCCATCTTCCCTGAGAATCATGAGAAGTATGCACTATAGTGTATTTAAGTTGTTTAGAGAGTAAGATGGCCACCCCTCCCTTAGATGACACTGCAGGGGAGAAAAAACAATGAGAGACCCAGTCCCGCTTCAATTTAACAGATTCAATCGAATTTAGCTTGGTTTCTTGCAGAAAAACTATATGTGCAGAATGATGCTTACAATTCAGAAGTGTCCGTTTTCTTTTGATGGGGTGGTTTAAACCTCTTATATTCAAAGATAACACATTACATAGAGCCATAAAGAGTGGTATATTGAAAAACTGAGTGTCGCTTGTCTATATCACACGTTAACCTGATAGCACTCAACCAGTCAATATCTGCTCTGCTCTGGTCAGAAAAAAACAAAAATAAACCCCATACACACTCTCTTGCATACACCCCGCCACCCACCCCACATGTAATCCAACATCCCCCTCCCGCCCACAAGACAAAAGTCTTGTAATCATCCCGCCAAAAAGGCGCCCCGAAGGCCTTTGGAGGGTAAGAGGCAGTACAATACGGAGGCTCAAGGCCAGGCCCCTCACCCATCGGCCCCGCTTCAAGTATGATGGTAGAAATCAATATTATGATGGTAAAATACTCCACCCATAGCTCTAAGAAGAGCTAAGCAATTAAGCGCTTGCAATAATGCATGGAAACAGTATAACAGTAACTATAAGTAAGAAAGTCTAAATAGAAAGCCTGATACGCGCTCAGGTGTCCATACGCTGCAGGTCCTCCTGTTCTCTCAGGAACCGATCCACGTCCGCAGGGTCATTGTAGGTTTTGGTGCGGTTGTTAAAGGTGATTTTAAAGCGTGCTGGTGAAAGTAAGCCAAAGCGCGCCTCGAGTGCACGCAAGCGAGGGCGCATGGCCAGAAATTGGCGCCGCTTCTCCGCAGTGGCTTTGGTGTAATCAGCAGATATATACACAGTTTGCCCCTGCCATTCAAGCTTCCGAAGTGATCGCATTTTTTCCAGGATTTGGGCCACGTGCGGGAAGCGCAGCAGCTTCATCACTACCGGACGTGCCCGTTGAGAGCCTGAAGGAGATTTGGCTGGAACACGGTGGGCTCTCTCTACTTCGAGCGGTCTGTCGAACTGCAGGGAGAGCACTTTGGGGAACCATTCTTCAAAAAATTGGCAGGCATTAAGACCTTCGATTCCTTCACGTAAGCCGGTAATACGTAAGTTGTTCCGTCGGCTGTGGTTGCCAAGATCATTCAGCTGATCTTCTAGGGCGCGCAGGGCCTTCCTGTCCATCGATTGATTCGTGGTGAGCTCGTCAATAGTTTGGCACTTTCGTTCCAAGGCTTTTAGCTTGGAATCCATCGCAGACATTTTCTCAGTGAGAGATATCATTTCGTGTTTGATATCTTTGATGTCATCTTTGCTTTCAGATAGCATGTTGGAGATGAATTGGAGCTGGTCCGACACCGTGAGTTCCGGGTCGACACGTGGCCGAGGCGCATCGCCCTTGATAGGGGACGGCGGGTCCTGTTTCTGTCTTTTAGCGCCGGATGTGCCTGCAAAGGCAGCCTCAATTTTTCCCTGCTTGGGTGCAGGCATGGTTCCCGAACGAATTAGCGCGATCAATTACCGTGGTGCATGTGGGGAGTAAAAATATCGGAGCCGTGGACGAGAGCTCTAGCCCTAAGCCTCCATCTTGTTCGGGCTCTCTAGCGCCCCCGATTAAACGATTTTGTTGCACATGCTACTTGCTAAAACCAATGATGAAAACACGACCCTAGTAAGGGTCCAAATAGAAATTCAAAGTATTACCTTGGGTGTTTGAAGTCTAGCAAAAAAAAATCCATTTAATACAGTTTTGTTCTCATTATTTGGTATACAGACATCTTTCAGCACAGTGGGAGCAACCATGGTAACCTCTATTGCCAGTTTGTTTATGGTTTTATTTGAAAGATGGTGAGTGCATGATTATAATTTGTAGAATGCATTGTTTTGTGGTTAATATACAGTACATTGATATTTAATTTTTTTTAAAGGATAGAGTCTAATAAGTTTTCAAAAATGGCTTACTCATGTAATTCCAGTGTAAAATTTATCTTACAGTTCCATTATGAACTTATTTCTTATTTAGAATCATAGTGATTAAAAACTTTGAAAGGGTTACCCATGTTAGTTTGGTGAACAAAATTGACAGAGACAGATGGTACTTTTTAGACTAATCAATTTACTGATGCAGGAGCTTTTGAAGACCAGAGTCTACTTCATCAGATGTATGAAGTGAAGTTCAGGACCTGGGTGTTTAAAAGAAAGATGCATGACAAAAGGAGAATAATTAAGAGATAATGCATTAGAAAATGCAGGGCAGCATATGGAAAGGGAGAGGTAATGGCTGCATACATCAGTTAAATGACAGCTCTGATAGGTAGGAAACAGGATGAATTCAGAGTAGTTAAATCCATTCACAATGCTAATGTGCCATGAATTCATTGTCTCTCTTTAGGACTAAGGAGCAAATGCAGACAATTTTCTGCATGGTTACTACAGGTCAACTTAGTTTCATCACAAGATAGCAATGCAGAAGAAGTTTCAGCATGGGTGTTAATATGTTTGAAAATCCTGACCATAATAGTATCTAAATAAAAACAATTTAAAAAAAAATTCCTGCATGACTACAGCAGAAAAAAATAATGCCAGGGTCCAGGGCAACATATCAGGGTTGGTTGAGAGGAATGGGTGCCTACCAGCATCCTCTCTCTCCCCCCAAGCTAACTATCTTGCTCAAAATGCCTGTATCAGTCCCCCTAGTGGTCTAGAGGCCTCCTTTCCAAAAGATCTGATCCAACCAAAAGCTAAACCAATCCCTCTGCACTTCAATAGATTTCCCTGGTAGTCTAATGATACACCATGCACCCAAAACCTTTTCCATCAATAAAACAAAAATAAATCCCTGATGTCTAGTGGCACCATCCTACCCCTGATCTCCAGAGCACTCAAGCCAACACAACATACCAAAGAGGAGAGGCAGCAGCAATTCCCTTATAGCAGGCAGGTCCCACCCAATGCATCCCCAGGATGGACTGTAAAGGCAAGGTGCCTCCATTTTTCATGATGGTGGTGCTAGAGGCAGGAATTATTGGGCATTTTACACTGACCTCCCTACGGAAGAAGGCTTGTTCAAGTTTCAAGTTTATTCAAGTTTCAAGTTTATTCATATTATTTGATTGAACGCTTTACCAAATTACAAAGCGTTGTACAAAAGGTAAAAATATGATTTTAGAGAAATCACATATACATAATTCGTTACCAGACCTACTTGGGTATTTGCTTTTTAAAGCCATGGGAAACAGTAGGAAAGAGGGGAGGAAATACAATTTTAAAGAAAAAGTACATAAAAGGGAAGTACATAAGGAGGGTAGGAGGAAGAGGATTGCTTGCGGAGATGTGGTCGAATAAAAGAGCTATTAAAAATCTTAATTTGGAGATGGCTGAAATCGTAAAGTATAACATCTTGGTTGGACAGTGTATTTTCAGTTAAAGGCTTCTTTAAAAAGAAGGCACTTTAAGCTACTCTTAAATTTCTGCAAATCTTGTTCGAGTCTTAGATATAAGGGAAGAGAATTCCAAGTCATTGGAGCAGTAACAGAAAAATAGAAGCACGGCGTGTTCCAATAATTTTCAAGGAAGGAACATTAAGGGTAAACTGTGAAGTAAATCTAAGAACTCTCGATGAGCTCTGTGGAATCAAAAGCCTATCTATAAATGCCGGAGCGTTGGTTTGTATAGTCTTGAAGACTAGAAGAGCTATTTTATATGTAATCCTATATGTAACTGGCAACCAGTGAGCTTTTTGCAGTAATGGGGTGACATGGTCAAATTTTTTTGAGCCTGAAATTATCTTTATTGCTGTGTTTTGTATGAGTTGAAGACGCCTTATGTCTTTTAAATATACCCCTTTTAATAAAGAATTGCAATAATCTAATTTAGAAATTACTAGGGAATGAACTAGTATATTGAGGGAGTTTTTATCAAGGAGGGGAACTAGTGATCGTATCATCCTCAACTTATAGAAGCAATTTTTTACCAATGCACTGATGTGCGAACGAAATGTAAGTTTATTGTCTATTAACACACCCAGAATTTTAGTGTTGTTAGTTTGTTTGAGTGGCTTGTTATCAATTAACACACTCTGTCAAGGTAATGGAAAAAAGTCCTCCGACTATAATATAGAACAAAACTAGGACTTATAGTATTGTCATCAAAGATGATTAACTCTTAAGCTCTCAGACGCCTGCGTTAGCTACCATATTGTATATTAGCCAACTTAAGCAGGAAAGTGGTATCTTTCATTGAGCTATAGAGTATTCTAAAACTTTTTTAAAGAATTTTATAATGCAATGTGCACTGTGCAATAAACTTAATGTGCAACTTAAAATAATGTTGAGACACAACTAAAACCGGCACTTAGCTTAATTGGTGTTTGTTGTCGGTATAGTATATAGTTGCGAATTCCAACCCAACGGGCCCCGTTTCACCCTATTAGGGGTTTCATCAGGGGTAAGTATTGCGCTGTTAAAGCCATTTTTCAACTTTAAAGATTGAGCTTTAACAGCGCAATACTTACCCCTGATGAAGCCCCTAATAGGGTGAAACGGGGCCCGTTGGGTTGGAATTCGCAACTATATACTATACCGACAACAAACACCAATTAAGCTAAGTGCCGGTTTTAGTTGCGTCTCAACATTATTTTAAGTTGCACATTAAGTTTGTTGCACAGTGCACATTGCATTATAAAATTCTTTAAAAAAAAGTTTTAGAATACTCTATAGCTCGATGAAAGATACCACTTTCCTGCTTAAGTTGGCTAATATACAATATGGTAGCTAACGCAGGCGTCTGAGAGCTTAAGAGTTAATCATCTTTGATGACAATACTATAAGTCCTAGTTTTGTTCTATATCTTTGTTATCAATTAAGACTGGGGCAATAAGTTGTACCCCTTCTTTCCCTGAGAAAAGCACAGTAGTAGTTTTGTTGATGCTTAGGGATAGCTTATTGACATTTAGCCAGTCGTGGATTTTGGCTAGCTTTTGGTTGATGTTAGAAATGTCGTGTGAACTTGTAGGATCAATTGTGTGCAGAAGTTGGAAGTCATCTGCATAAGCATATACTGTGAACCCAATGGATTGACAAAGAGTTAAAAGAGGAGCCAAGTAGATGTTAAACAGTAAAGGAGACAATATAGAACCTTGTGGAACTCCGAAATTGGTTTGATAAGGTTCTGAA
Source organism: Geotrypetes seraphini (assembly GCF_902459505.1). NCBI lineage: Eukaryota > Metazoa > Chordata > Amphibia > Gymnophiona > Dermophiidae > Geotrypetes > Geotrypetes seraphini. The sequence goes on along the minus strand of NC_047089.1, from coordinate 105,388,200 downwards.
AATGAGTTTTTGAAATGCACTGTTGAAAATCTATCTGTAAGAAGCAGTGCTATGGTATAGAGCAGTGTTCTTAAATCGCTGGTCCATGGACCAGTGCTCGTCCGCAGAAATTTCCTGCTGATCCACAAAGCCGGCACATGTATCGGACCTGAGACAGTGTTCTTCAGTTGCCGGTCCATGGTATGATCGATGCGGCGTTATCTTCAGGCTGGCTCCCTCTTCCTCAGTGCTGCAGTGCACAAAGCTACGGGCAGCGGCTCCTACTCACGTCCTCTGCCTGAACTGGAAGATTTCCCTCTGATGTCACAACATCTATGTGCCTTCTTCAACTCAGACACTAACACTGTCTCCAACACCTCTATCAGGAGATCATCCCATGCATCTAGCATCCTTTGTGTAAAAAAAGTATTTCCTTAAATTGCTCCTGAGCCTATCACCTCTTAAATTCATTCTATACCCTGTCATTTTGGAGCATCCTTTCAAAAGAAAGAGATTTGTCCACTCACCTAACAATCCCCCCAGTACTCCTCCATGGAGAGACCCCCAAGCCCAAAATCTACTCCCCCCCCCTTGTACCTTTGATGGACAATCACCAGGATGGATGCCCATCTCATCAAAATGGCAGACTTTCCCCTTCCCGGTGTACCCTGGGATGCACTGGAAGGGGCCTAAGGTCTTGATTGTCCCAAGTGCCTAAGGCCCCTCTTGGAGAGGTACTAGGGGATCAGTTGGTAGATAGGTGGGAGGGAGAGAGATAGGAATAAGGGATCTCTCTGCTGGTTCAGCTAATCACATAAGGGGAATCTCCAATCAGCTGAGTTGGCAGGACTCCCCGAAGCTGCAGTTTAGGGAGTCCTACTAACTTAGCTGCTGAGAGGTTCCTCTGCCACAATGGAAAAAGGACCAATCAGAGGAAAACCAAAAGGAACATAAAAAACACCTAAAGGAGTGTCACCGAGTGGTTAGGAAGGCAAAAAGAGAATATGAAGAGAGACTGGCGGGGGAAGCAACAAACTTCAAATCATTCTTCAGGTACGTCAAGGGGAAGCAACCAGCAAGGGAGGAAGTGGAACCCTTAGATGATTGAGAAGAAAGGGAGTGGTAAAAGAGGAAAAGGAGATAGCTGACAGGTTAAACGAGTTCTTCACGTCAGTTTTCACGAGGGAGGACACAATCAACATTCTGGAACCCGAGGAGATCGTAAATAGAGATCAGGATGAAAATCTGGTCCAACTAGAGGTGAGCAATGTGGATGTCCTCAGGCAGATAGACAGGCTAAAGAGCGACAAATCGCCAGGTCCAGATGGCATTCACCCAAGGGTACTCAAGGAACTAAGGAACGAAATAGCTGAGCCACTTCGACAGATATGCAACCTATCCTTAAAAATTGGAGAGATTCCGGAGGACTGGAAAATAGCAAATGTCACACCCATCTTCAAGAAAGGCTCAAGGGGAGACCCGGGAAACTACAGGCCGGTGAGCTTGACCTCGGTCCCGGGAAAGATGATGGAAGCACTGATTAAAGACAGCATCTGGGAACACATCGAAAACAATGGGCAGCTAAAGTCGAGCCAGTATGGCTTCTGCAAGGGCAGATCATGCCTCATGAACTTATTATACTTCTTTGAGGGGGTAACCAGCCAGGTGGATAAAGGGGAATCCATAGACATCATTTACCTTGACTTCCAAAAAGCCTTTGACAAGGTACCACACTAAAGACTGCTAAGGAAACTATGGAACCATGGGGTGCAAGGGGAGGTCCACCGATGGATCAAAAACTGGCTGGTGGACAGGAAACAGAGGGTTGGAGTAAAGGGCCATTACTCAGACTGGCAATGGGTCACGAGCGGAGTTCCGCAGAGGTCGGTGCTGGGACCACTCCTGTTCAATATATTTATTAACAACCTGGAGGCAGGAACAAAATGTGAGGTTATTAAATTTGTGGATGACACCAAACTATACAGCAGGGTTAATAACATGGAGGACTGTGAAGATCTCCAAAAAGATCTGACAACGCTGGAAGAGTGGGCCAAAAAGTGGCAAAGGAGCTTCAACATAGGGAAATGCAAGGTCATGCATGTAGGGGAAAAAACCCGATGTTCACTTACAAAATGGGGGGATCACCGCTAGGGGTGAGCAACCTTAAAAGAGACCTGGGAGTGATGGTAGACACAACCTTGAAGGCATCGGCACAGTGTGCGACAGCCTCAAAGAAAGCAAACAAAATGTTGAGTATCATTAAGAAAGGTATCACGACCAGGACGAAGGAAGTCATCCTGCCACTGTATCGTGCAATGGTGCGCCCGCACCTGGAGTACTGTGCCAGTACTGGTCACCGTACCTCAAGAAGGATATGGCGGTACTTGAGAGAGTCCAGAGAAGAGCAACTAAGCTAATAAAGGGTATGGAGGACCTCTCATATACTGACAGACTGAAAAGGCTAGGGCTTTTCTCCCTGGAAAAGCGGAGACTTAGAGGAGACATGATAGAAACCTTTAAGATCATGAAGGGTGTAGAAAAAGTAGACAGGGACAGATTTTTCAAATTATGGGGAACTACAAGTACAAGGGGGCACTCAGAGAAATTGAAAGGGGAAAGGTTTAGAACAAACGCCAGGAAGTTCTTTTTCACCCAGAGGGTGGTGGATACATGGAACGCGCTGCCAGAGGATGTGATAAGCAGGAGCACGCTACAGGGCTTCAAAGAAGGTTTGGATACGTACTTGGAGGACAAAGAGATTGAGGAGTACAGATAGGAGTAGAGGTAGGTTATAGGGATAGGATTAGAGGATTAGAGGTAAGTTACAAAATTAGTCTGGGATCACTGTTCAGGCAATAGGCCTGATGGGCCGCTGCGGGAGCGGACCGCTGAGCAAGATGGACCGCTGGTCTGTCTCAGCGGAGGCACCTTCTTATGTTCTTAATCAGCTGATGGCAGGCTGTGGACTATTGTTGGAATCCCCCAGCAAAGATAGGCACCAGAAATATAGCCCAGGAGCAGCAAGATGAGCTACCCAGTTTTCTGCACCGTCTGCCATATGTATGACTACCTCCCCTCTGGGAGGCGGTCTTATGTATGCACTCAGTGTGAAGAAATGGAGAGCCTGAAGAAACAAGTTAGACTCCTAGAGGGCAGAATACTGGAACTAGAAGCACTTCGAGAAGTGGAAGAGGAGGACAGAGATACAGAGAACGTCAAAACAGAGGAAACCATTGAGGATGAAGTCTGGAAGCTGGAGAAGTTCATTGAGGAGGCATACAGGGATGCCGTGGAACATCACCAGCAACAGTGGAACTATCAGCCAGCACCAGATACACCTACAGGGAGTGAGGATCGCCAAGAGAACAGCCACAAGGAAGAAATGGGTGACATAGCAGTGAGCTCTGGAAACAGCGGTGCAAACCCCAAAAAAACCCCAAAATGAAGCTAACCTCACGAGCCCAGCACTTCATACTGTTAATCCTTCTTTTAACCAGCGGGAAGACAGCAGCAAATAGCCTTCTCCCCACACCCGCTACAGATATAAATAAATCTCTCTTCCAAAATAGGAGAACATCAAGTGACAGAAACTCAAACCTACAATCTAATACTCTACACTCCATTACCACAGCATGGGGAAGAAGACCAACATACACTAAGACTAAACCACACCGGCACACCAAATCACTTATATATCCAAACACAACCCACAACTATCACACAGAGAAATCCACACTCAAATGCGCCTACTTAAATATCAGAGCGCTAGGTCCAAAAACAGAGCTTATAAAAACCTGGATAACACAAGAAAACCTGGACTGTCTTTTCCTCACAGAAACCTGGCTAACCTCCGACTCAGACCCCAGAATAACTGAAATCTGCCCACAAGGATACAAAATTACAGTGGTCTGCAGAGAAAAAAAAAGAGGCGGAGGCCTAGCAATCTTAATCAAACAAGATCTAACCCTTAATATAATTGAGAAAACATCTAACCCGTACATGGACCTTTTAGCTTGCCAACTCTCAAGCACCACACTAAAAGACACACTAAACTGCATGCTCTGCTACATAGTGCCGGGAAATTGGTCTTTAGCAAGAACCGAAGTGGAAGACTTCATATACCAAAACTCACTAATAGCAACCTACAACCTACTCCTAGGAGACCTAAATCTAGACCTAGATGATCAATCATCCAAACAAGTAGACAGCTTTCTCTCATTTCTCAAAGCCTTATCCTTCCAAATGCTAAATCCACAAACAACTCATGAAAAAGGCCACCAACTTGATATTGCAGCCTTCATGACCCACCAACCATCCTTAACAGAAATTCATACATCTAACGGAACATGGTTCAGATCCATCTGGTCAGACCACTACACCTACACTTTCAACATCAACTGGACCAAAAACAACAAAAAAAACTATAGCAAAACTCAATAAAGTAACATACACCTCACGCAAACACATCGAACCCTCCATATTCTGGTCTAAAATAGATGAAACTATTCTAGAAAACAACCCCGAGGACTTCATCTTACATTGGGAAAGACTTTGCTCCAAAATGCTTGATGATTTAACCCCACTGCAAACCAAATCCAGACCCAGCAGGAGATCAGATAAATGGTTTGACTCCGAACTGCTACAACTCAAAAGACAATGTAGACGACTAGAGAGAAAATGGAGAAAATCGAACTCGGATCATACAAAATCCGCCTGGAAAAAAATCAACAAACAATACAAATCACAATTTAAGGACAAGAGAAAAGCACACTACACCAACCTAATAGGCACTGAAATCCAAGATACAAAAAACTATTCCAAATTCTAAAAACCCTAACCGACACCAAACCCTACCTGACCACAAACAATACTACCCCCCCTCAGCCACTCTATTAGCTGAACACTTCCAAAATAAAATTACCAATGCAAGAGCTACCCTCAATGACACCTCTACCATCCTAACAAATTCACAATTCTCCCCATAGATAGAGATTCTACTGCAGCAGATAGAATATGGTCTCAATTCCCCAACATACAATGGCCTGAATTCAACAAATACTACAAAAAATACAGCCATGCAACCTGTGACCTCAACAACTGTCCACCATATCTCCTAAAAACATTCAGCACAAAATTCCACGCTCTTCTTCTAAACTGGATACAAATCTCGCTAATAAACGACCACAACCCTACCAACCTCAGCAAAATCATCATCACCCCGATCCTCAAAGACCCCAAAGGACCGATAGACCAAACAGCCAACTACAGACCCATTGCCTCTATTCCACTCTACGTCAAAATAATAGAAGGACTAGTTGCCAAATTCCTCTCCAAGTACCTAGAAAACCATAACATACTCCATCCCACACAATCCGGCTTCAGAAACAACTTCAGCACGGAAACACTACTAGGATCTCTATTGGACACAGCCAGACAACATCTCAGCACAGGAAAAAAAAATGATGCTCATACATCTAGACCTTACCGCTGCATTCGACTTGGTGGACTATAACATTCTACTACAAATCCTGGATACAATAGGTATCACAGGCAAAGTATACACAAGGTTTGAAGGATTCCTTAAATCAAGAACCTATAGAGTAAAATCAGACAAACAAAAATCTGAACCTTGGTCAAACCCCTGCGGAGTTCCCCAAGGATCCTCTCTATCCCCGACTCTCTTCAATCTCTATACAGCCTCCCTCAGCTCTCACCTGGAAAAATAAGGCATAATCTCCTACAGCTATGCCAATGACATTACCATTCTCATACCCTTCGATCAACCTGAACTCTCCATGACGAACACAATATACCAAACACTAAAATCAATAGCAACCTGGATGAAAGATCACAAACTGAAATTGAACCCAGATAAAACAAAATTCATCCTCCTAGAAAACAACAAAATACCAACCATAACCAACATTGAAATCAACGCAATCAACTACCCCATACAAACCACCCTAAAACTGCTAGGAATAACTATCGACAGATGCTGCACCATGCAACCGCAAATCAATAAAACAATACAAAAGTCATTCTTAGTCATGAGAAACTTAAGACAAGTTAGGAAATTCTTCGAGAAAACTCAATTCCAGCTCATAGTTCAATCCTTAATATTAGGCCTACTTGACTACTGTAATATCCTCTACCTCCCATGCCCTACAACCAAAACAAAACAACTACAAACTATCCAAAACACAGCACTAAGACTCATCTACTCACTAAAGAAACATGATCACATTACAGAAGCATATCTCCAATTGCACTGGCTTCCAATCCCAGCAAGAATACAATTTAAATTCTACTGCCTACTATTTAAGACTTTTATACGGAGACAGTCCAAACTACCTGAATAACCGCCTCATCCACAACACCGCAACCAGACATAGGAAAACTCACACCCCATTCTCATACCCCCCAATTAAGGAGGTCAAACGGAAAAAACTATATGATGGCCGCCTGGCCACTCAAGCAGCCAAACTAGACAACCAAATCGCCAATCTACTGATGGCATCCCTTGACCAGAAGACTTTTAGAAAAGAAATAAAGACCACTTCAAGAAAACTCTGAAAAAAGAAATAATACCACAAGTCTCAAACTCCACCTCTCACTAAAGCCAACTACCCCAAACAAATAACCTTACCCATTTCTTACTCTTTTTGAAAATGACCAATTTTTTTATTTTTTTTTTTGTAAGTTCTTGTTGTAATACATCTTGGATAATTCTTTTGTAATCCGCCTTGAACTGCAAGATAATGGCATCACGGAAACATGGTGGACTGAGGAAAACGTCTGGGACATTGTGCTACCAGGATACAAACTATACCGCAGAGATAGAGTGGCTCAAAAAGGTGGGGGTAATGCCCTATATGTCAAAGAAGGAATTGAGCCTACCGGAGAGAACACTCCGAAAATAAAAAATAAGGTAGAGTCTCAATGTGTCAAAATTCCAGGAACAAATGGAATGGAAATGAAGATCTACTACCGACCCCCAGGGCTGACCAAAGAAATTGATCGAGAAATGATGGACAAGCTTAAATGCAACTGCAAGAGAGGCAATGCAGTTTTCATGGGTAACTTCAATTACCCGGAGATAGACTGGAACCTAGGCACCTCCGGCTGCAGTAGGGAAACCAAGTTCCTGGATGCAGTGGGTGATTGCTTCCTGGAACAACTTGTCAAGGAAAACACGAGAGGAAATGCAATTCTGGACTTACTTCTAAATGGACTTCAAGGACTGGCGCAAGCTGTAGAAGTAGAAGGGACGCTGGGAACCAGTGATCATAATATGATCTGATTCAACCTGGACACGGGGGAGAAACAATAATCAAGAATGATGACCACAGCGCTGAACTTCCGAAAAGGGAATTACGAAAGGATGAGACTCATGATGGGGAAGATTAAATAAAGGATAGGTGCTGTAAAAATGCTAGAGCAAGCATGGTCCCTTTTCAAGGACTCAGTCACCGAGGCACAAAATCTATATATACCGCGTATCAACAAGGGATCCAAGAGGAAAAAGAACTGCTCCAGTGACGAGAAGCCAGTTCTCCATCCCCCCGTATTGATACTTGTGGGCCGCCGGGGAGTCAGAGACCAGCAGAGAGGAGAGGAGCATGGGAACACTGCTCCGCCCCTCCCCCGAACCAGCAGAGGACCTCCGACAGTAAAATAACTACTCCAGCAATGAGAAGCCAGTTCTCCAAGCCCCCCGCACCGATACTTGCGGGTCTCTGGGGAGTCAGAGACCAGCAGAGAGGAGAGGAGCATGGGAGCACTGCTCCGCCCCTCCCCCAAACCAGCAGGGGACCTCCAACAGTAAAAGAACTGCTCCAGCGACGAGAAGCCAGTTCTCCAGCTCCCCGCACCGATACTTGTGGGCCGCCGGGAAGTCAGAGACCAGCAGAGAGGAGAGGAGCGTGGGAGCACTGCTCTGCCCTCCCCCGAACCAGCAGTGAACCTCCGACAGATACTTGCGGGCCGCTGGGTCAGAGACCAGCAGAGAGGAGAGGAGCATGGGAACACTGCTCCGCCCCTCCCCTGAACCAGCAGGGAACCTCCGACAGTAAAAGAACTGCTCCAGCGACGAGAAGCCATTTCTCCACCCCCCGCACCGATACTTGTGGGCCGCAGGGCAGTCAGAGACCAGCAGAGAGGAGAGGAGCATGGGAACACTGCTCCGCCCCACCCCCGAACCAGCAGGGAACCTCCGACAGTAAAAGAACTGCTCCAGTGATGAGAAGCCAGTTCTCCATCCCCCTGCACCGATATTTGTGGGCTGCTGGGGAGTCAGAGACCAGCAGAGAGGAGAGGAGCATGGGAACACTGCTCCGCCCTCCCCTGAACCAGCAGGGGACCTCCGACAGTAAAAGAACAGCGCCGTTCAGCGCGCCGATGAAGGCGCACGACAAAGGCATGTATGCCTTAGTGCGCGCCTTTGTGAAGCGACTGCAGGGAAGTAGTCCAACCACCATCGACGGCAGATACGACCATTCTCCCCAAAAATCTTCCGAAAACCACTTCCTACTCTGAACCGATTCCATCCTACCAGCCTTCCAGGAAAGGAAGCTATCTCAATGCTCCCGATGCCGGGAAACCACCCACTCCACCAAACTCAGAGGGAACACCAGCGGTCTTACCCTCAAGGTGAGTGAGTCCCACTTCACTTACTCCCCCCAACCAACTGGAAGAGGAAACATTCCCAGATCAGAACTCACAAGTGAGCATAGCAGACTCCCTAACACAACAGGACAGAGTGGAAGAAAGACACTCTCCCCTCCCCCAACCTTCTCTATACCTCCCAGATTCTTGCACCTCACACCAGGTACCAGGCTAAAGAAGATACCCCTCTGCACACAAAAACACAATGTCTCCCGGTTTAACAACAAGTTTACTCGTCCATCTACTACTCTTCCTATTCCTAACCAGCAGGGTACCATACATCCTCAATCCAAACCTTAACAGAATCCTACAGGCATCCTCAACCATCCAGAAAACTCTACTCTACCAGAAACCTGATATACTGCTCCTCATTCAACCATATCAGCATTCCTACCAGCTGGTGAAAAAGACCACCCCCAAAACCAAGATCTTCAGTCCACAATTCTCATCCTCAAACTAAAATTTTCCTCCACCCAAAATGCACCCCCTCTCCCCACACAAACTATACCTCACTAGCCTGTGCATATATGAACATCAGATCAATAAGCACAAAAGCAAACCTTATAAACCTTATATAGTTAAAAAACAGTTAAGTTGCTTATTCCAAACCGAAACCTGGCTAACCTCTGACTCGGATCCCAGCATCACAGAACTCTGCCCAAAGGGTTACAAAATAGAATTGGTCTGCAGAGAAAAAAAACAAGGAGGAGGTCTAGCCATTATACTCAAAAACAACATCAACAAAAAGACCCTAGACAAACACTCCACTCCCCATCTAGATCTCCTAGCCTGCCAATTATCCGACGATACACTCATAGGAATTCTAACCTGCATTTTTTGTTACACAACACCAGGAAAATGGAATGCTAACAAACAAGCTCTCGAAGAATTAATTTACCAGAACTCCCTAACATCACCTCATAACGTATTCCTTGGAGACATAAACATCCACCTAGAAGACCACAACTCCAAACAAGTAGAAAATATACTATCATACCTCAAAGCACTGAACTACCAGATCCTCAACCCCCAACCCACACACGAAAAAGGCCACCAACTAGATGTCGCTGCATACATGTCCCAACACACTCACAATTCCAAAATCCACATCTCAAATGGGGCCTGGCACCCCTCCCTCTGATCAGATCACTACAAATACACCTTTAACATCAATTGGGCTCAACGCAATAACAAGAAAACCCCTCCCAAAACCTCCTTCAAAACACGCCAAAAAATTAAACCCTCCACATTCTGGGACAAAGCAGATACCGCAATCACCAATATAGCCCCCAACGAATTCATATCACAATGGCATACTGTAAGTGAAACCATCCTGAATGAGCTAGCTCCTGAAAAATCAAAATTCAGAATCTGCAGACCATCAGACAAATGGTTCGACACTGAACTTCTCCAACTAAAAAAGCTCTGCAGACAACTAGAAAGAGAATGGAAAAAAAGAGCCTAGAGCACACAAAAACAGCATGGAGAACTCAAATCAACCAATAAAAGAATAAACTCAAGGAAAAACGGAAAGCCTACTACTCCAAAATGATAGGCACGGAAACCCTAGACACAAAAAAGCTATTCAGTCTAGTAAAGAATCTCACTGACAACAAACCTCACCTAGCTACACAAGGAAACCACCGACAGCTATCCAACTAGCAGACCATTTCAAAAATAAGATCACCAAGATCAGAACCGCATTCAACAATACTCACACCCACCTCGACAAGATAACAACAAACCCTTCAACAGGAGAAGCCATCACCGCTGACAGAAGCTGGACAGTCTTCCCCGTATTACATTGGTCGGATATGAATCGACTCTACAAAAAATACAGCCAAGCTTCTTGCGACCTAAATAACTGCCCCACCTACCTGTTATCAAACTCCTCCACCACATTCAGAGCCAACCTCATGCTATAGATTCAAACCACATTAACAGAAGGTCAATTCCCTCAAGACCTTGGAGAGATCATAATTACCCCAATCATGAAAGACCACAAAGGCTCAATAGATAACCCCTCCATCTACAGACCAATTGCTTCAATACCAATATACGTTAAAATAATAGAAGGTCTAGTTGCACAATACCTCACCAACTATCTGGAAGAGCATAACCTACTTCACCCATCACAATCAGGATTTCGAACCAAACACAGCACAGAAACACTACTTGTAACACTACTAGACACAGCTCGACAGCAAATTAGCAAAGGCAAAAAGATGATGCTAATCCAACTTGACTTCTCCGCAGCATTTGACCTGGTCGACCACTCCATACTGCTACAGATACTTGACGCCATTGAGATCTCAGGCAAGGCCTACAATTGGTTCCAAGGATTCCTCAAATCAAGAACCTACAGGGTAAAGTTCAATAATATCAAATCAGAACCATGGTCCAACCCATGCGGAGTTCCACAAGGATCACCTCTATCACCTACGCTCTTCAACCTCTTTATTTCCTCCCTTGGAGCCACTTTAGATAACTTAAATGTTACACCCTTCAGCTACGCAGACGACATCACCATACTCCTCCCCTTCGACCCATCAGAGCCCACCACTACAGCAAAACTGGAAATAACCCTAGATGCAGTGGAAAAATGGATGGTAGACCACAAACTATAACTAAACTCAGATAAAACAAAATTCCTTCTGCTCGAAAAGGCCAAAACTCCCACCATTATAGAACTGAAAATTAAAAACACCAAATACCCAATACAGCCCGAACTCAAACTCTTAGGAGTAACGATAGACAGATGCTGCACAATGCAGTCCCAAATCAATAAAACATCCCAGAAAGCTTTTTTAATTATGAGAAATCTACGTAAAATAAGAAAATTCTTTGACCCAGCACAATTCAGGCTAATTGTTCAATCCCTAGTCTTAGGTCTACTGAACTATTGCAATTCCCTCTATCTACCTTGTCCTGCCAACATGATAAAACAACTTCAGACTATACAAAACACTGCCCTCAGACTGATCTACTCCATGCCTTCCTAGACTCTCACTGACTACCTATGCAAGCACAAATTCAATTCAAATTCTACTGACTATTATTCAAAGCATTAACCGGCTCCGCCCCCCTATCTAAACAGCCGCCTAATCCAAATCCTCACCTCAAGACAAAGAAGAACTCCGAACCCTTTTGCCTTCCCTCCACTCAAGGGCACTCAGCGCAAAAAGATGTTTGATAACCTTCTGGCGACGCAAGCAGCAAAACTTAACCACTCCATCTCCAACCTGTTGACGGCAACGGGCGACTTCACAACTTTTCGAAAAGAAATCAAAACCCTATTTTTCAAAAAATTTATCCAGATATCTTAACCCAACCCTTCCCCTCCTCCTAGATAAATTCTCCCCCAAAGCCTCCACTTAAATAATCTCTTCCTCCCCAAAACACCAACCAAGTATTCAGATCCCTTAAATGTAACGTAATCTTATTTGTACTCTAACTGTAATCTATTTGTTATATCACACAGTAACATAACGTACAGTCAATTTAATATCCAATCCAGCTACCTCTCCTCCCTTGTAACCGAAAAAAACCCCCCCAAAACTGTTGTAACTTCACTGGAAATGTCCAGTTAGCTCTTTTGTAATCCGCCTTGAACTGCAAGGTATAGGTGGAATAGAAGTCCCTAATGTAATGTAATGTAATGTAACAAGGAACCGGCGTGGCTCACTGTAGCAATGAAAGAAGCGATCAGAGACAAGATTTCTTTTAAAGTATGGAAAAGGTCAAAAACGGACGAAAACTGGAAAAGGCACAAGCAGCATCAATGCAGGTGCCATAAGGCGGTAAAAGGGTCTTCGAGGAAAAAATTGCCAAGGAGGCGAAAAACTTCAAGCCGTTCTTTTGATATATTAAGGTGGGTGGGCCGTTGGATAACCATGGAATAAAGGGAGTGCTAAAGGAGGACAAAGCCATAGCCGACAAACTGAACACGTTTTTTACATTTGTATTTACAGAAAAGGATATACGCAACATACCGGAGGCTGACAGGCTATACCTAGGAAACGAAGACGGGAAACTGACTGGGTTGATAGTCAGTCTAGACCTCGGTACCAGGAAAGATGGTAGAGGCGCTGATAAAGGATCGCATCGTTGACCACCTTGAAAGACACAATCTGATGAGGACCAGCCAGCACAGCTTCAGCAAAGGAAGATCTTGCTTGACAAACTTGCTGCACTTTTTTGAGGGAGTTAACAGGCAGATAGACAAAGGTGACCCAGTTGACATTATATATCTGGATTTTCAGAAGGCATTTGACAAGGTCTCGCATAAATGACTACTTCAAAAAATTGCGAGCCATGGGATTGAGGGTGAAATACACACATGGATCAAAAACTGGTTGACATATAGAAAGCAAAGAGTGGGGGTAAATGAACAATACTCGGACTGGAAAAGTGTCACCAGTGGAGAGCCGCAGGGTTCGTGCTTGGGCCTTTGCTCTTCAACATATTTATAAATGACCTGGAAATTGGAACGACGAGTGAGGTGATTAAATTTGCAGATGATACGAAGTTATTCAGAGTAGTAAAGACGCAGGAAAATTGCGAAGACCTGCAAAAGGATATAAACATGCTCGAGAAATGGGCTCCAACATGGCAAATGAAGTTTAACGTGGACAAGTATAAGGTGATGCATATTGGTAACAAAAATCTTGTACACGAATACAGGATGTCTGGTGCAGTACTCGGAGAGACACCCCAAGAAAGAGACTTGGGAGTACTGTTCAACAAGTCGATGAAGCCATCCACATAATGTGTGGCAGTGGTGAAAAGGTCAAACAGAATGCTTGGAATGATTAAGAAGGGGATCACGAACAGATTGGAGAAGGTTATCATGCCATTGTACCAGGCCATGGCATGCCCTCACCTGGAATACTGCATCCAGCACTGATCGCCATACTTGAAGAAAGACACAGTACTACTCAAAAGGGTCCATAGAAGAGCAACTAAAATGGTTAAGGGGCTGGAATAGTTATCATACAGTGAGAGATTAAAGAAACTGGGCCTCTTCTCCCTTGAAAAGAGGAGACTGAGAGGGGACATGATTGAAATCTTCAAGATAATGAAGGGAATAGACTTAGTAGATAAAGACAGGTTGTTCACCCTCTCCAAGGTAGGGGATAGATTCCGTACAAACGTAAGGAAGTTCTTTTTTACCCAGAGAGTGGTGGAAAACTGGAACGCTTTTCCGGAGGCTGTCGTAGGGGCAAACACCCTCCAGGGATTCAAGACAAAGTTAGACAAGTTCCTGCGGAAGTAGAATGTATGCAGGTAGAGCTGGTTTCGGTTAGGGCACTGGTCTTTGACCTGGAGGCCACCACAGGAGTGGACTGCTGGGCATGATGGACCACTGGTCTGACCCAGCAGCGGCAATTCTTATGTTCTTAGGTTCTACCTTTCCCTACTTTTGTTGTCCCTACCTTTGTTTTTTTCTGTGCTTTTAATTGTTTCCTTCTTATCCATTGACTATTCTTCTCTCCTTCACTTTCTTCCTTGCATCTATCTTTGGAATTAACTTAACATTCAGTTTTTCCATTTTTCTGCTCATTTTCTCAAAATCTACTTTTCCATGTCTTCCCTTCCTTTCCTTTCTCTCTCTCCTTCCCTCCCTATTTCCATGCACTGTTATCTCTCTCCTTCCCTCCTTCCTCCCAGTGGTCTGATATTTCTCTCCTTCCTTTCCCCCTTTCCAGTCTGGCATCTCTCTCCTCTCCTTCCCATAATCTGACATCTCCACTACCACTACTATTATTATTTCTATAGCAATACCAGACTCCTCTCCTTCCCTTCCAATCCCTGGTATCGTATCTCTTCCTTCCTTTAGTCATCTCTCCTCCCCCCAGTGTAACATTTCTCTCTCCCTCCTTTATTCCCCCTGCAGTCCATCTCCCTTCCCTTCCTCATTTCTAGCCCCCCTCGCAGTCCAACATTTCTCCCTCTTTTCCACCAGTCCAACATTTCTTTTTCTCTTCCTCCTGCATGCTTCTCCTCCAGACCTCCTTCCTTCCCTAACCAACATCTGTCTCTCGTTCTCTCTCCCCCTCCATGAGTCCAACTTTTCACTTTCTTCCCTCTCCCCCTTCCTCCGAGTGCGACATTTCTCCTTCCCTCCTTTCTGGCTGCATCTCACTCTCTCCATGAGTCTAACACTTTCTGCCTCCTGCACACTTTCTCTATCTGTCCTTGCCTATTCCCTTGAGTGGCATCCCTCTTTCACATCCCTCAACACAGCATGCTCTCTCCCCATGCACCATTTCCTTTCCCTCCCTTCCTCCCTGTCCAGCAGTACCCGTTCTCCCTTCTCTCCTCCCTCTGTCCAGCAGTAGCTCTCCTCCCTTACCTTTCCCTGCTCCCCGTCCAACAATACCTCTCCTCTCTCCAGTCTTACAGCAGCTCACTGTGTGCTTTTAACTTCACCACACAGCTGTCACTAGCATTAGTTTAGATGTAGTTTCATCAGGCAGCCTTTGCTCATATAATCAAAGTGGGTCGGCCCATCTTGAAAATTTCAAAAGGTGTGCCTGAAGGTGTGATACCAGCACAAATGTTGCCGTATATTTACAATGAAAAAACTATTTGATGCTGTTGTTGCCAAATGCAATGCAGAAGAAACTAACCAACCTACAACATCCAGGAAATCATTAAGAGGAACTTCCAACACATCTAGAGTGTTTGAAAAACAATGTATTTTTTGTCAAAAGACTAATAGATTCCTGAAAATGTCAAAGACAAGGGAACAATTAATTCAGTGTTCAGAATTCTGTACTGACCAAAAAAATTAAAGAAAGTACAACTTGGAAGGTATAAAAAAAAATTATTGCTCTTATTGCTCTTATTGCTTGTAGCTGGAGATCTTTACTATTGCTCATATATATGCTAGAGATAGTAGTTCTCTAACTGCAACAGAAGCAAATTACTAAGATAATATAGCCAGTTTATATGTTGTAGCTGAAAAGCAAGTCTTCAATGATATTTTTCCTATGCTTCAGTCAGGATCTAATTCCCAATCTTAACATAGTAACATCATTGAACAATCACGGTTAAGAAATGGCTAAAGAGTCAATCAAGAAACGCTAGAAGTGTATCCTGAGAACCTGTTTAGGATGAAATGTCAAGAAAAACGCAATGAAGTCTGAGCTTGAAAGTAACAAAAAAAATGGCTAAGTAAGACTTTATTGTGAAACATTTTTAAGTCTAAGAACAGATAGAAATTTATTTATTCAATATTTTAACCAATCCTCCCAAAAGGAGCTCAGAACAGGTTACAAATCAGGTATTGAGTCATTATCCCTATTTGTCCTAGCAGGCTCACAATCTTTGTACTTGGGGCAGTGGAGGATTAAATGATTTGTCACAAGGAACAGTGCAGGACTTGAACTCACATTATGGTGCAATCACTATGCCATATTATTTTCTTGACTTCTGAAATATATAATGACAATTATATAATTCCTAAGCCTGATATTCAAAACAATTTAAATCAGGGGTGTCCAACTTTTTGGCTTCCCTGGGCAGCATTGGCCAAAAAAATTGTTTCTGGGGCCACACAAATGCGCAAACACTGCAGCAAGACAGAGGAGGGAGCCGGCAAGACAGTAAACACCTGGGGGCAGCAGAGGAAATTACTGCATCGCCCTCGACTGGGGCCGCACAAAATACTTCATGGGGCCGCATGCGGCCCTCGGGCTGCAGGTTGGACACCCCTGATTTAAATAGTCAGGAGAGTCTCCTGGCTGTTTATATCATCTGTCTGGGGCTAAACAAGCTGTGTCATGTAACTAGATAATGCCATTGAAAATGCTCAGCTAGCCCCTATATTGGGGGAATTCTTGGGGGTGAAGTCAGTACTTAGCTGGCTAAGTGCAATTTTCAGTACTTAACCGCTTAAGATAACCACATAAATATGACCACATAAAACACAGTCCTATCTTTATGTGGCTCTTCATAGCCGATTAAAAGTCAAATACCATACTTAACCAGCTATGTTTTTCCTGGTTTCACATACCTAGAAATTCAATTCCAGAGCCCAGACATTGCCCAGCATTGAATTTCTGGGTATAATGCAAAACGTGATCACCAGTTGAATATTGGGCCCTCTGTATTCCTCAAACAGTCCCTTGTTCTGCTTACAGGGGAATAAAAACTTTGTTAGTCAGTGATATGGTGCATGCCAGTGTTCTTCAACTGCTGGTCTGTGGATTGGTGCCGGTCTGCAAAAAATTCCTGCCAGTCCGTGAAGGTTATGGGTCTCCTCCACAAATTGAACACTAGGCAGGAAGAGAGGCTCCGGTGCTGGCGTCAGCTGACTTGCAACTTTCTGTTGCAGTCGCATATGCCTTCTGCCTTCGCCAGGACTCCTGCCTTCATCTTGTCTCCACACCCCCATACCAGCAGCGGCAGCTCTGTGTGCTTTTAACTTTGCCACACAGCTTCTGCTAGCAATAGTTTAGCTGTAGTTTCATGAGGCATCCTCGGGGCCTTTGCTAGGCCGGCCCGCTTTGATGATGCGAGGCAGACCAGTTTAGCAAAGGCCCCGAGGGTGCCTGATGAAACCGCATCTAAACTACTGCTATCGGCAGCTGTATGGTGAAGTTAAAAGCACACAGAGCTGCTGCTATGCTAGAGAGGAAAAATTTGCTAGAGAGGGAAGGAGGGGTACTCCTGGACAGGAAAGGAGGGAAAGGGAAGAGAATTGCTGTTGGATAAGGGGGAGGAGAGAAGGGAGAAGGGGTACTGCCAGGGCAGTATTAATTCATCGAGAGCCCCTAGGCACACAAGTCCACTGGGTCCCCCACCCACCATGTCCCCCCCCCCACATTTATTTTCCCATTTTCTTATTTAGGTTTTTATTTCCACTTTATTTCTTTTATTTTAAAGTTCAAAACAAACAACAAAAATTACCATACCAGTGTTATTACCATACCATACAGTTATTCTTCTATGCAACCTCCAAATATATCTGAACAAATTCCCCCTTCCTTCTAGAGGAAGAGATCTTCAGCTGGCAGGACATTGGGAAGCCCACCAATTTATATTTTGCATTTGGGTAGGAGGCAAGGAGCATGGCAGGAAGAAAATTTAGTGCCCATTATTTTATTGGACTAATACATTTCTCATTTAGCTTTCAGAGGTTAAAACCTCTTTCTTCAGGTCAGTAAATTATACTACTGTTGCAGTATCTCTGTCCTGACCCGAGGAAAGGTGTTATGGTCTCTGAATTAGTAAAAAATGTGTTAAAATTAGTCCAATAAACAGGATCACCTTATTTCCATTTTTTATTAATAAACGATTATCAACACAGCTACAATAATACTTTATCCTAAAGCAAAAATAAATAAATAAAGCAAATATAAATTTTTTTCTACCTTTGTTATCTGGTTTCTGCTTTCCTCATCTTCTCATCATTCTCTTCCTTCCATCCACTGTGTGCCCTCTCTCTGCCTCTTCCATAGGGAATTTGCTCTCTTTCTATGCCTCTTCGTTCCATCTTTCCCTCTCCCTCATTGGTGTGGCATCCATCTACTTCTCTCCACTGTAACCAGCAAGCTCCAGGCCGAGTGCCTGGGATCACTGGCAACAAGTAAACTCTTGTGAGTTGCTGTGGGCTTCACTGGGAGTGATGGTAGACGCAACACTGAAGGCATCGGCGCAATGCGCCACAGCCTCTAGGAAAGCAAACAGAATGCTGGGTATCATTAAGAAGGGTATTACAACCAGGACGAAGGAAGTTATCATGCCGCTGTATCGTGCAATGGTACGGCCGCATCTGGAGTACTGTGTCCAGTACTGTTCGCCGTACCTCAAGAAAGACATGGCGGTACTTGAGGGAGTACAAAGAAGAGCAACCAAACTGATAAGGGGAATGGAAAATCTCCCATATACCGACAGATTGAAGCAGTTGGGACTTTTCTCCCTGGAGAAGCGAAGACTTAGAGGAGACATGATAGAAACCTTCAAGATCCTGAAGGGCATAGAAAAAGTAGACAGGGACAGATTTTTCAAATTAAGGGGCACCACAAGCACAAGGGGGCATTGGGGGAAATTGAAAGGGGACAGGTTTAGAACAAACGCTAGGAAGTACTTTTTCACTCAGAGGGTGGTAGATACATGGAACGCGCTCCCAGAGGCTGTTGTAGACAAGAAAACACTAAATGGTTTCAAAGAAGGTTTGGATAGATTCCTAGAAGAAAAAGGGATTGGGGGGTATAGATAGGTATAGACCATTGCTCAGTCAATGGGCCTGATGGGCCGCCGCGGGAGCGGACCGCTGAGCAGGATGGACCTATGGTCTGCCTCAGCGGAGGCAACTTCTTATGTTCTTATGTTCTTATGTTCACAAGGATATGTTATTTCAGCGTTCAATGAAAGGTACACCATCCAAAAGTAATAGGCCCAGTGTCAATGAAGGGAATACTTTTAATTGTCAAAGCAAACAAAAACAGTAACTTGCTTGTCAGGATCAAAATACCAAAGCCAACGGGTTTCCCATACAAAGTGCAAACAATGTTTAATAAACAGTCTCTGGTTGAGAAACCAAAAAAAGTTCAAATTCAAACAACAACAAAAAAATCTCTCTTCCTCAGAGGTAAGTTTTCTTTCAAATTATAGTCCAGTTAGAGACTATTACAAAAGAAAGAAAAACTTTTCAACCAAAAACAAAACTCCAAATCAGTGCAGTAATATTGGCTTCTTCAGCAACTGAATGCTGGAAAGACAGTGTGCTCCATGTGGTCTTAACTGCCAATTATTAGGCCCACTATCCCACCACGTAACATGGGGCCCACTATCCCCCACTGTCTCCGCATACCACAGTACACTTTCCTCAAGGAAAAAGCACAATTAAGCTTTCAAAAAGGAAAAACAAAACTTCAAAATAAAAGTCCTTGCTTAGCTTCAGCATAGAGAAAATTCACTCTTTAGCATGAGTCAGAATTATGCAATTCTTGAAACAAAGCAGGCAAACACAACTTGCAGTACACTTCAGCAAACATTTAGATACTTGTTTTTGTGAGGCAAACCTCCATAGGAGCACTTTCAAGAGTCAGCACAGCATTAGCTTCAGGGTTTATTTCCAACTCCATGGCCAGCGGTTCCTCACACAGACTGGAAGGTACTTCTTCTCCAGCCTCTGAAAACTCCATAGCCTCAGGAGCTTGGCTGCTATCAGAAGCTCCCAGCCCTAAGCTCTGTGACCTCTCCTCTTGCTGTTCCTCTCTCCTCTGATTTTCTAGGAGCCTAGTCTTCAGGGATAGCAGCTTGCAGCCCCGCCCCAACCCTCAGGTGGAAAGGATTTCCTGTGATTCACTTTAGGACACAGAGGGGGATGGGAACCTACCACTGCTGCTCTCCTATTCCCTCTACAGGCCCTAGAAGGAAATTCAGTTTGAGAGACAGAAAATGGTGTATAAGGCAGATTATGGGCAGGGTCTGGATTAGCACTGGGACCTGCACTAGGGATACTCCTAGCAGGCATAGTCTGCTTATCACACCATCCCTCACCACCCGCCCCCCTGGCATGGTGTGGCATCTGTCTTCTTCCCTTCCATCTCTCCCTCCCTCCTTCCCAGCCAGCAGATTTTAGCATATCTCTCTCTCCTCCTTTCCTCCTCTCAGATCTGGTATCTCTCCTCCCAGATTTTAGCATCTATCTCTTACTTTCCTCCCCTCAGATCTGGTAGCTGTCTCCTCCCTTCCCCCCTGCTCTAGCATCTCTCTCTCTCTCTCTCCAATCCCTTCCTCCTGTTCTTCCTGGTCTTCCTTCTCAATTTATTTTCTGCCTCTGAGACTGAATAATAAGAGAGAATTTAGACAATTTCCCTCTTTCCTTGTGTCTACCTATAGCTTGCCAACTCTTTCCCTCACCCCTTCCAGTATCTAACTCTATCCTCTTCCCCCAATCCAGCATGTACCCTTTTTTCTTTCTCCTCACCACTTCCTTCCAGTGCCTGCTCCCCTCTCTCACCCCCTTCCATTTAATGCTGCCCTCCTCACCCACATTTCCATTCAGTGTCTGTCCCCTGTCTCTCATATTTCCATCTACTCTTCACCCTCTATCTCTCCTTCCATCCACTGCCCTCTCTGCCCTTTCCATCCAGTATCCGTCCTCTCTATTCCATATGGTACCTTCCGTCTTTCTATGTCCCTTCAATAAACTGTCTGTCCTGTACCCCTTCTCTCCTTTGTACATGTTTCATTTCAGCTTCACCCCCCTCTCCATTTTTCTGTCCCCTATGCTCTGGCATCTCTCTCTTATCCTTTCCTTCCTACTCAACTCCATGGCCTGGCATCTCCTCTCCTTCCTTTCTCTCTGGTCTGGCATATCTTTCCTTAGTATCCCTTCCCTCCCCCATGCCCTGGCATCTTTCTGCTCTCCTTCTCTTCTATCTCTTCCTCCCCCCTCCATTATCTGGCATTTTCTCCTTCCTTGCCCCTGGTCTGGCATCTTTCTCCTTCCCTTATCTCTCCCTCCATGGTCTGATTTCTATTTTCCTTCTCTTCTCTCAGAAGCCCGTGGCATTTACTTTGCTTCAAGTTTCAAGTTTATTTTTAACTTATTGAATCGCTTAATTTAATTTGCTAAGCGATTTACAAATAAAAAAAGAAAGAGGTGTACACATTAGGTTAATTATAATAGATTAAATAAGTTTGACATACTAACATACAAACTAACAGATACATAAGGGAAGAAAGGGCAGAACTACAATTATATATATATATAAAAGAAAACACAAATGGTAAAAACAGCAGGTAGGGTGATTAAGATTTAAAAGAAAAAAAAATATGATTATAAGTTAAAAGCGTCTTTAAAAAGGAAGCTCTTCAGAATGCCTTTAAAAAGTTTT
Source organism: Geotrypetes seraphini (assembly GCF_902459505.1). Taxonomy (NCBI): domain Eukaryota; kingdom Metazoa; phylum Chordata; class Amphibia; order Gymnophiona; family Dermophiidae; genus Geotrypetes; species Geotrypetes seraphini. The sequence goes on along the minus strand of NC_047089.1, from coordinate 105,366,700 downwards.
AGGTCATTTTTCTCTCTTATGTACTGTAATTGTGGGGCCATTACAGAAAAAATATCAAGGCGACGAGTTCCAATAACTTTTAGTGATGGAATTGTTAAAAGTTTTTGATTAGTGGACCTTAGAGAACGTGATGTACTATGTGGAATAAGTAACTTATTAATGAATTGAGGTTCGTTTGAGGACAATGTTTTAAAAACTAAAAGTAAAATTTTAAAAGTAATGCGATGAGCGACAGGAAGCCAATGTGATTCAATCAGGAGTGGTGTGACATGGTCAAATTTTTTACGGTTGTGTATTAATTTGATGGCGGTATTTTGAACTATCTGTATTCAATTCCATGTTTGGTAGCCAGGCTGGAGGTAAAGGGCGGCATCACCCCACACATTATAAGGTCTGGTTTGGACCTTTCAGACTTGCTGGCTAGTGGCCAAGAGTCACTTGCCCTGCCTTATGGAGAAGCCCAAATGAAGGAACAGGACACAGCCACTTGCCTTCTCTGGCTCTGGGGAGCAAAGCATCATGGGGTTCTGGAGCAGGAGAGGGTGACAGAAAAATTGATGGGGAGAGCGGCACTCACCCATTTATGTTTGGCGGTGCTCTCCTCGGGGGCGGATACGAGCAGAAACTTTCCACAGGGAGGGAAGGCGATGCTCAGAGCGGGGCTGCCACTTTCTGCCCCTGCTCCTTTGGCTGTCCAGATACATGCCGCTGTGGCCATGTAAAGAAGATGTGTGGGACACATCTGCGGCTTCAGCCAGCTACCAAGAGTCTCATGCCCTGGGACCGGCGCTTGCAAGGTGTGTCATTCCTGTTTCGGAGCATGCAGTGTTAGAGCGAACTGAACCCAGGCGGGGGGTGGGGTTCTAACACTGCGTGCACTGGCTTCCCTTCTCTTTTGAAACAGGAAACATAGAAACATAGAAACATAGAAAATGACGGCAGAAAAGGGCTATAGCCCACCAAGTCTGCCCATTGCAATTTGCCTCCCCCCAGAGTTCATTCCCATAGAAACATAGAAAATGACGGCAGAAAAGGGCTATAGCCCACCAAATGACATAACTTTCTGTTTCGGAGAAGGGAAGCCAGCGCATGCAATGTTAGAGCCTCGCGGTCTGAGTTAAGTTCACTTGTGGGTAAGAGGGCAATGAAGGAGTGGAATGGAGGGAAGCTGTCTTCACCAGGCAGTCAGGGGGGCCCCCTGCCTGTTTGCTCCCCCACAAAGCCAGCTCTGGGGCTTTCCTGGTATTTATGGGTCCTAGACACGTGCCTATTGGGCCTATCCTTTAATCTGGTCCTGGGTACTGCTGGACAGGGGAGGAGGAATAAAGGAAGGAAACAGCTGGCAGAGAGATTAGAGAAGGGGAAGGGGTCAGGGTGCAATGATGAGATCAGCTGAGGGAAAGGGGAGAGATAGGAATGAGAAAGTAGATTGATACTGGGAAGGGGATCAACAGAGAAATAAGGAGAGAGGGACAAAGATAAAAGATCTGATGTAGGAGAGATAAAAATGAAGATAGCAGTGAAGCTGGAATGAATCATGTAAAAATGAAAGGATGGATGGAAAGGGGAAAGAGGCATAAAAAGAAGGCAGACAGTGGATGGAAGGGGTAGATGCTGGATTGAGGAGACAGAGGGCAGATGCTGGAAGGAAAAGAGTAAATGCTGGAAGGAAAAGAGTAAAAAGATGTTGAATGCAGAAACTAGAGACGACAACAGGTAGAAAAAAATTTTTTATTTCTATTTTGTGATTAGAATATATCAGATTTGAAATATGTATCCTGCTAGAGCTAGTGTTAGACATAACTGGGGACTTCAAAGCCCAGGCAGTGCTTCTTTAGCTTCCAGATAGCTTAGGGATCTCTCTGACCAGGGGGCAGTTGCCCTAGTTGCATTCCCCTAACACTATTCCTGTCATGTGTGACTGCGGTATTCTGTTAGCATGATATTTTTGTGTAGCATTCTGTAATAATTTGGCTTATTCAATTTTCTTGATAGTAAAGGGGATATATGTGAAGAAGATGGGAGACAGGGGTTTTATTGATCCTTGCTCTGCATTATTTGTATTTATAAAATGACAATTGTACAGAATTTTGTTTCTTATTATACTTTAAGAAAATACGTTCAATATAAAATCATAACTATTTGAGGCTTGTGCAGATGGGATCAGATGGTTCTTGGGGACTGAGCTCATGGGGACGGGGCAGAGATGGGGGGGTTAATTTCAGTCTTAGTAGTTTGCCGGTCCACTAAATAATTCTTTTATTTCCGCTGGTTCATAGGTGTAAAAAGGTTGAAGAACACTGGTATATGCTATCTCTCATGGTAAAATAAAGCTTCAAAAGCACATTCAGCTATTATTTGCAGTTACCATATTTTCACGCATATAACGCGCGCGTTATACACGATTTTTACAAACCGAGTATAACCATGCGCGTTATATTCGTGAGCGCATTATCCCCTTTTTTTTTACATAGTTCCCCCCGACGTCCGATTCACCCTGCAGGATCACTCGCACCCCCACCCCGAAGGACCGCTCGCGCTCGAACACGCACCCGCACGAGCACCCGCACCAGCACCCTCACCCTGAAGGACGTCAGAGAAAGGGCAGGACCACCAGAAGAGGAAGCAGCATAGAAGCAGGGCTAAGAGAAGGGGCAGGACTGCCAGCAGAGGAAGCAGCAGGACGACGGTAGGCAGCTTCTACATGATGGGGGTGGGGTGGGGAGGCTGGCGGAGTGCGAGCAGTCCTTCGGGGTGGGGGTGCGGGTGTGGGTGCAAGCGCGAGCGGTCCTTCGGGGTGGGGGTGCAAGCGGTCCTACGGAGGGGTGAATCGGACGTCGGGGGGGGGCATCAGGCTTTCAGGGTGGGGACAGGACTTCAAGGGGGGACAGGACTTCAAGGGGGAGAGGAGAGTCGGGGCGGGCTAAAGGAGAGTTGGGCTGGCTAGAGGAGAGTCGGGGCGGGCTAAAGGAGAGTCGGGCTGGCCAGAAGAGAGTCGGGGCGGGCTAAAGGAGAGTCGGACTGGCCAGAGGAGAGTCAGGACGGGCGAAAGGAGAGGTGAGCAGCGACGGGAGAGTCGGGGCGGCATGCGCGGTATAGGGGTGTGCACAGTAAATAAAAATTTATTTACATAAATTACAGTTTCCCGCGCGCTATACCCGTGTGCACGTTTTACACGGGTGCGCGGTATATGAGTGAAAATACGGTAAATCCCGTACAGGCAACGTAGAGCTTACACAAATCCTGAATTTTTTCCTGGATTTTGGCTCAATTTTCCAACGGTCAATATATAAGCAGCTAGACAGGCTTCAGATATCAAGATCGATGATGATATTATTGTCACTCAGCACAATGTTAGTTATTTGCCCACAGCAATTGCCTCTGCAGCTCAGTTTTCAGACTGTACAGTTCATGCTTCAGCAATAGTTTGAAATATACCGAGATGTGTAAGTTGCAAACTTGTGAGAATCAGCAAATAGAAGATGACATTTCTTAAATGGACATTGATCAGATTCAGATGATGAATATTAATTAGAGCAAGTAGTTGTCAATTTTATCTGTGGTATATATAATGATTTACTGTGTAAAGCAATAGTGTAATGTTATAATATATGACTAAGTCACAATGACATGATGAATAGTGTGGACTGATGAAGATTAATCAAGTTATCAAATTTATCTTTTCCATGTGACCTGCCTTTGTAATGGATGCTTGAGTTTTTTTCTCCTAATAGTGCGCTTTTTTTTCAAACTTCTTTTTCAACCACCACAAGGTATACTTTAATATTTTTAATTTATCTAGATGCTGATGGCATCTAGATAAACTAAATCAGATGCTTCCCATGTGGTAGAATCAGCTTCTAAGCATTCAAAACAAGAATCAGAAGCATCGGAACAGGCCATAGTAACTCCTTTGCTTTTCAATCAGGAGAACACACATTGATTATTTGAAAATACTGAAGGAGCTTATGCAGCTTAATCTTGATACTAGTGAAATTAAATCTGAAATACTCACTATTAATGTGCCCTTGACACAATTCAGTACTCAGATTGAACTCATGGAGGAGCATATAGCTGCCACTGATGCGTAGATCATACAGTTTAAACAGTGTTTTCAAAAACTTAATGTGTTTCAATTGGAAGTGCATGACTTGGCAAACCACATGAGGCAAAATAATGTGAGAATATTGGGTGTCCCTGAGTTATTTCAAGGTAACCTGATGACTTTCCTGTATAAATTAATGCCACAGGCTCTTATCATGTTTGATACACCATTGGAAATTGAAAGAGTGCACCACACTCCATCCAGGCCTCTTGTAAGCGATACCCGCCTAGACCAATAATAGTGAAATTCTTGTACTTTAATCATGTGCTCCAGATTCTATAAGCTGCTAGATCTAAAAAGTTGATGTTATGTGGTCACAGATGCTGGCAGTTTAACAGTTAGGGATCAAGCCTTGAAAAAGCTGTTTGTGAAACATGTCGGCACTGATATCCTTAGCCAAAGACCGGCAATTTAAGCTAAGTATTTGCTTAATTATTAATGAAAATGAAAAATAGAGTATAAAATAAGCTTAAAGAGAGAATATATATATATAAAATAGATCCAATGAAGAGTAGACACATGAAGCTTGGGACAATGAGACATATTGAGTCCTGAGTTGTGCCGCTGAGGATCTTACAAGGGCTGTTTATAATAGCTGAAAAAGTTCAGCTATTTTGGTGAAATATTCATAGTCTATGCACCCCTTGAAACATATTTTATACTTTGTGCAAATATCATTTAGATCTAAAATGTTTGTCATGCTGTGACAGGGTGGAGTTCCCTTTCACTGGTTTTCCATCAGAGGGAGCCTGTACACTGGAACGTAAGAGCTGCAGGTGCTGCTGGGAGCTGTCCACTCACCCTGAGTAAGCTGTGGTGCTGAAAAGAACAATTCACAGGCAGAGAGCTGGAAAAATAAGGAGCTTGCACATCTCTGCGTTTCCACATCAGGAGGGTGATCAGGCGACACCGCCAGAGTGAATAGTCAGGACCATCCACCTCCAACCACTTGAGCAAAATACACTTGAGGGAGATCATTACAGTCCACCGAAGGAATGCAGCAGTCCCTGGTTGTCGAGGAGAAAAATGGAGAGGGACACCAAATAAAAGCAAGGGGGAATGTTGAATGGTGACATGCCAAATACTTTCTACAAAAAGAAAAATGGTATCCCAAAAGGACTGGATGACAGGACAGGTCCAGAATATACAGGGCCGGATTAATGAATAGGCCCAGTAGGCACATGTCTAGGGCCTGAAGTTGTCAGGGGGGCCCGATGAAACAGAGAACTCAGGTGTTTTTTTCCCTTGGCAACGCAGGCCCCCCGGGAAAGATTGGCAGCACTGGGGCCCCCTCCCGGAAAGATTGGCAGCGCTAGACCTCCCCTCGGGAGATCGACAACACCACCCTCCCCCGGCGTCGATATCAAGCAACTAGAATAAGTGACATTGGAGGGGGTGGCAGCAGATGCAAGGAGTTGCTGCAAGGTCCCACGATGACTGCGTCTGTTGGCCCAACCCCTCCAACATCACTTACTTCTTCCCTGAGCAGAGCCGGCAGACGCAATCATTGTGGGAGCTTGCAGTGACTCCTTGCATCTGCCGGTCTATCCCCCTCCAACGTGACGTTACTAGAAATGTAGATGGCGGGATAGTTCCTGTTCAGTTTGCTGGAGTGTGATCTGGGACTTTGCTTTCTACGGTGATGAAAGCCGGGGGTTGGTGGTTGGAGTTCGGTCTGGCAGCCGCTCACTTCCTGTCGCTAGCAATTATACTGGTCTCCGCAGCACTAGGTGAACAGAGCCCAAGCCGATGCTGGGAGGAGAGAGGTGGAGTGGTCCAGGGATATTCAGGTCTAAGAGAAAACTTTGCTTTTAGAAAGCTTCCGCAAAGGTTAGGGGAAAGGAGGGAGATGGCCCAATAACAGGAAGAGGTGCTTTAGGTTTAGGAGGACAGATGCTGAATGGAAGGGGGGTAAGTGAGAGAGGGGCAAAGACACTGAATGGAAGTATGTGTGGGGGGGAGGGCTGAGAGAGGGGCACAGACACTGAATGGAAGTGTGGGGGTGAGAGAGGGGCACAGATGTTGAATGGAAGTGGGGGGGAGGTGAGAAAAGGGCACAGACGCTGAATGGAAGTGGGGGAAGACATTGAATTGAAGGGGTGATGAGAGAGGAGAACAGATGCTAGAAGGAAGTAAGGACAAGAAAGAAAAAAGGCACATGCTGGATTGGGTGAAGAGGATAGTTAGATACTGGAACGGGTGAGGGAAAGAGGTAGCAAGCTTTAGGTAGACACAATGAAAGAGGGAAATTGAGGACTGAATAGTAAAAAAGAATTTAGACAGAGGCAGAAAATAAATTGAGAAGGAAGACCAGGGAAGAAAATGAGGAAGGGAGAGGAGAGAGAGAGATGCCAGAGCATGGGAGCGGGAGGAGACAGATACCAGACCTGGGAGGAGGAAAGGAGAAAGAAGACAGATACCAGATCTGTGGGGAAGAAAGGGAGAGAGAGATGCTAAAATCTGCTGGAAGGGATGGATGGAAGGGAAGAACACAGATGTCACACCATTGGGGAAGCGAAGAGAAGTATATGGATACCAGACCTGGGGGGGGGAGGAGGAGGAAGAGATGGAAGGGAGAAGCAGTTAGTTTCTGCAAGAGGCATAGAAAGAAAGCAGATGCCATATGGAAGAGGCAGAGAGAGGGCAGACAGTGGATGGAAGGAAGAGAATGATGAGAAGATGAGGAAAGCAGAAACCAGTCATCAAAGGTAGAAAAAAAAATTCTATATGTTTTATTTATTTTTTTGCTTTAAGATAAAGTATTATTGTAGCTGTGCTGATCGTTTATTAATAGAAAATGGAAATAAAGTGATCCTTTTTATTTGACTAATTTTTATATATATATATATATATATAATTTTTTATTTTATTTTTTTTTTACTAATTCAGAGACCAAAACTCCCTTCCTTAGGTCAGGACAGGGATACTGTAACAGCCGTATAGTTTACTGACCTGAAGAAAGAGGTTTTAACCTCTGAAAGCTAATTGAGAAATGTATTAGCCCAATAAAATGGCAGGCACTAAATTTTCTTCCCACCGTGCCTCCTACCCAAATGTAAAATATAAATTGGTAGCCTTCCCAAAGCTCCACCAGCTGAAGATCTCTTCCTCTAGGAAGGGGGGATTTGTTCAGAGATGTTTGGAAGCTGCATAGAAGAAACACTGTACACTGGCATTGGTATGGTAATATTTGTTGTTTTGAATTTTAAAATAAATGAAAAAGAGAAATCAAGTGGAAATAAAGAAGTAAAAAAGAAGAGTAAATAAATGGGGGCAGGTGGACCAGTGAACTTGTGTGCCTAGGGGCCCTTGATGAATTAATCCTGCCCTGAGAACATATGTCCCAAGCCAGCTTCAGGAGCAGCACAGCGGGAACAAGCAGCAGATGGTTGTAACCCGGAAAAGTGAACCCTTTTAGGGGAGATATACAATAGCAGAACCAATTTGTAATGTTGTTCCCAAAAGGTGGTATATTTGCGGATAGCAGGTAATTTTTGTACAGCGTGTAGAATAACCTCATCAGGTAATGCTATAGAAAGATAATGATTACATTTATAAGATATTTGTTAACTTATTTGTAGTGTGTTTCCTTTACTCAGTTTTCTTTTATATAAGCAAACCCAAAAATGATTTATACATTTCAAAACTGCTTTCACTAAAGAAATGATTGTTGTGAAGCTACAGAATTACACCAGCCCAAAATTATATCAGCTTTAGTAGAATTAAAGTGGTTACTTGATGGGCCCAATGGTGACTAGGTGAGAACTAGGGGCCCCCTCAGAAAATATATAAATATAAGTTTAAAAGAGCAGAGTTTTGCATACTGTACACTGTAAAATTTTAGGGCTCCTTTTACAAAGGTGCGCTAGCGTTTTTGGCACATGCACAAGATTAACACACGCTAGCTGTAAAAATTACAGCCTGCTTAAAAGGAGGCAGTAGCGGCTAGCGTGCGGCATTTTAGCACGTGCTAAAACCGCTAGTGCACCTTTGTAAAAGGAGCCCTTAGTCTTAAGAATAGAGTTTTGCTAGGGAATCAAATCATTGGCAATGAAATGTTATACTTTACAGCCTTGACTGTCCCTGAAAATGAAAAGTTACGTTGATTAAAATTATTTACAGTTTCATTGCTCTGTGCCCTGATAAAGAAGCAAGTAAAACTGTTTGTTTATGAAATGTACATTCTGGACAACCCTTGAGGTTAATAAGGACAATATGAACAAAGGTCATATGGCAATGTAAAAAGGGAACAGGGACATGGCCTTTAGATGCAGAATGGGTGATGGGTAAACAGGATCAAATATGTTCTATGATGCTCTATTATGTAACACACTAGTGATGTATTTTATGCATCTTCTGTGGAGCAATGTCATCACATCTGATGACATCTAGTCCTGCTGCTTATCTTTAAGTACAGTAATGACTATAGTATTCCACTGTAAAATACAGTATACATATTACATTAATCTACATCACAACTTTTAACAAAAAGTCAATCATAAGCACTGTTAAAGTAGGCATCTGCTTAATTCCCTCTAAATTCTATACACAGATCAATGTTTGAAGTTTTTTAATTTTAGAGAATAATATGACAGCTGCTTTTTATACTTTGTCACTGATTATCTTCCTAAAAATAAATAAATAAATAAATATATATATATATATATATATATATAAATGTGGTTGATAAAATATATATTATTTTCAGAAAATAAATTAACCATGAGACAATAATACTTAAAATATTTGGTTTACTATTTTATTTTTCTTACTAGTCTTTAAGCCCATTACATTAATGGGTGCTAGAATAGATATGTCTGTCTGTCTGTGTTTCTTTATCTTTCTCTCCTTGGCCGCTGTCTGTGTCCTTCTGTCTTCCCCCCCCCCAAGCAAAGCTGTCTGCCCCCAGCACACACCTCCCCCCCAAAGCAGCCCCCTTTCCCTCTCCCTAACTGTCTCTCCATGGCCCTCTTCTGTCTTCCCCCCAGAGCAAAGCTGTGTGAACCCAGCACACCTCCTCCCCAAAGCAGCCCCTTTTCTCTCCATGGCCCCTTCTGTCTCCCCCCAGCACACCCCTCCCCCCAAAGCAGCCCCCTTTCCCATTCACTCTCCCTCTGGCCCCCGGTATTGATCCCCTTCTTCCCTCCCTCCATCCCGGCGTCTTCTGGCCTGCTCCTCTTCAAAGCAGCCTGTGATCATGGTGGCCGGCTTTAGCGAACCTCGCAGGCCGCTCTCCAACTTGGTAGCACGTTCCCTCTGACGCGATCCCGTGTGTCAGAAGGAACGTGCTACTGAGGTTGGAGAGTGGCCTGCAAAATTATTTAAAGCTGGCCACGATTGCAGGCTGCTTTGAAGAGGAGGATCAGCGGCGGCGGTGGCGGTGGCGGCAGCGGCAGCGGCAAGTGAGGGCGGGAGACGCGGGCAGGGAGAGAGCTTGCCTGCGCTTCCAAATGGTGAGTGAGGGCGGGAGGAGGGGAGTGGCCAGAATGTTCCCTGCTGCCGGGTTCTAAAATGGAACATGGCCACGGATCACACACCACAGCGGCAGGGAACACGAAACCCTAAGTGCGCATGCGCGCTTAGGGTTTTATTATATAGGATATAGAAGCACTTTTCCAAATTACATAAGAATATAAGAATAGCCTTACTGGTCAGATCAATGATCCATCAAGCCCAATGGCCCTTTCTCACAATGGCCAATCCAGGTCCCTAGTACCTGACAAAACCCAAGAAGTAGCATTATTCCATGCTACCGATCCAGGGCAAGCAGTGGCTTCTTCCATGTCTTTCTCAATAACAGGCTATGGACTTTTCCTCCAGGAAATTGACCAAACCTTTATTAAAACCAGCTATGCTATCCACTCTTACCACAACCTCTGACAATGCATTCCAGAGCTTAACTATTCTCTGAGTTAAAAAATATTTCCTCCTATTAGTTTTAAAAGTATTGCCCTGTAACTTCATTGAATGTCCCCTAGTCTTTGTAATTTTTGATGGAGTGAAAAATTGATCCACTTTTACCCATTCTACTCCATTCAGGATTTTGTAGACTTCAATTATATCTCCTCTCAGCCATCTCTTTTCCAAGCTGAAGAGCCCTAACCTTTTTAGTCTTTCCTCATATGAGAGGAGTTACATCCCCTTTATCATCCTGGTTGCTCTTCTTTGAACCTTTTCTAGTTCTGCTATATTTTTCTTGAGATAAGGAGACCAGAATTGAACACAATACTCCAGGTGAGGTGATTGTATCATGGTCGCCTCATGAACATTATAACATTTTTAGTCTTAACCATCCTTTTTAATAATTCTTAGCAACCTGTTTGCTTTTTTAACTACCACTGCACATTGGGCAGAAGGTTTCATCATATTGTCTACAATGACACCCAGATCCTTTTTCTGGGCACTATCCCCAAAGGGGAACCTAGAATTCAGTAACTGTGATTTGGATTATTCTTCCCAATGTGCACCCCATGAGGGTAACCAGGAATAGTAACTTATTTGCATACCCAAAGATTTTAGGCTGAAAATTTAGGTCTTTCTTAGGCAGTGGCGTACCTAGTGGGGGGCAGGGGGGGCGGTCCGCCCCAGGTGCAAGCTCATTAGGAGTGCTCGAGCCTTGGAGTCATGGCCCGGGAACTTCCCTGCTATGGCCCGACTCCAAGGCTTTTGCGAGTCCCCGAAGTGATCCTGCCTGAGCCCTCTCTCTTAACTTCCATTCCCCCACGGCCACACCCCTCGTCACCGTCGGAGCTTGGTCAGCAACTTCCGGTTTCCGGCTGGGTGGAAGCAAGAAAGGGAGCCCAAGCCGCGTGGGACACTGCAATTAAGGCAGGAACTGAGGGTGAGTATCGCTGGGCTGCTTGGCGGTGGTTTTATTGTTATTTTTTTTTTTTCCCGAAACAATTTTTTAAAAACCCCAAAATCGGCCTCCCGAATCATCAACTGACCCTCCCCCCCTAAAGCAGGATCGGCCACTTCCTCTTGCTAGCCGGCTCCTGCTTTAGAGGGCGAGGGGGGAGGGTCAGTTGGGAATTGCTGCAATGTCCTGCTTCCCCTCTGGCCTCCTGACCCGTACCTAATTGCATTAGACAGTACTAGATGGGGGGTGTAGGCCTTAAGGGGTGGGGTGTAGGCCTTAAGAGGGAGGTGTAGGCCTTAAGGGGGGGACAGACCTTTGGGTGGGAGGTAAAGACCTTCGGGGGGGTGTAGGCTTTCAGGGGGGGACAGATATTCGGGTGGGGGGTGCAGGCCTTCAGGGGGGGGGGTGCAGGCCTTCAGGAGGTACAGACCTTCGGGGGGGTGCAGGCCTTCAGGAGTGGGGTTTAGGCCTTCAGAGGGGGACAGACCTTCGGGTGGGAGGTAAAGTCCTTCGGGGGGGTGCAGGCCTTCAGGGGGTGCAGGCCTTCAGGAGGTACAGACCTTCAGGGTGGTGCAGGCCTTCAGGGGGGGTGCAGGCCTTCAGGGGGTTCAGGCCTTCAGGAGCTACAGACCTTTGGGGGGGTACAGGCCTCCAGGGGGGTGCAGGCCTTTAGGGGGGTGCAGGATTCAGGGGTGTGTGCAGGCCTTCAGGGGGGTGCAGGCCTTTGGGGGGGTGCAGGCCTCCAGGGGGGTGCAGGCCTTCGGGATGGGTGCAGGCCTTCAGGGGGGGACAGACCTTCGGGTGGGGGTACAATCCTTCGGGGAGGGTGCAGGCCTTCAGGGGTGGGGTTTAGGCCTTCAGAGGGGGACAGACCTTCGGGTGGGAGGTAAAGTCCTTTGGGGGGTGCAGGCCTTCAGGGGTGGGGTGTAGGCCTTCGGGGGGAGGACAGACCTTCAGGTGGGAGGTAAAGTCCTTTGAGGGGGTGCAGGCCTTCAGGGGTGGGGTGTAGCCCTTCGGAGGGGGGACAGACCTTCGGGGGAGGGGGGTCCTGGTGTAAAAGTACACAGAGGGAGAGAGGGAAGGGGGGGTTCAAAGATACGTGCATATGCTAGACTTTGGGGGTTAAATAATGGGTCTAAAAACAGAGGAGTGGGGGAGAGATGGTGCATAATGGGATTTAGGGAGGGAAGGAACAGAAAGGGAGAGAACTTGGAAACAGGGGATGGTGTGGAGGGGGGGATAGAGATACTGGATAGGAGGATAGTTGGGAACAGAAAGGGAGAGATAGTGGATTCTGGGGTGGTGGGGAGTTGAGAAAAGGTGAATCTGTGGATGGAGACAAAAAAAAGGAAAGATGCCAGATCTCCGGGAGAGGGAAGGGAAACGGAAGGGGAGGACAGAGATGGCAGACGGATGGTTAGCACGGAGAAAGGAGATCCTGGCAAGCAAGACAACAAGAGCCTGGGACCAACAAGATTTGAATACTGACCAGAGAACAAAAGGTAGAAAAAATAATTTTATTTTCTGTTTTGTGATTACAATATGTTAGATTTGAAAAGTGTACATGAGACAGCTTGAAATGGGAACTTTTCTATTTTTGTGAATGGCAAGGCTGAGTTCAGTTAAAATATATGCTTTATAAGAAAATATAATAATGTGTTTTATAAAGTTTATAAGCATTGCTGGCATACTCGGTGAGGTGTTCCTAGTGTTGGTGGTGGTGGTAGCATGTCAGTGTGTTGAGAGGAAGAGGTAGTCTGGGAAATTCTGCTGAGCAAACTCTGGGCCCATTTCCACCCCCAGTTAGTCCACTCCACTCAACTGGTTCACACACTGAGTGGGTCTTTGGGTGTTATTTCTGGGTAGTTGTTTTAGAATCTCTTCCAGTGGTTTGTCAGTATCTCCTTCTGGTCCAAGGAAGGAAACTTTGTCAACCTTAGCATTGACCTTCAGAATATGTTTGTAACAGCGCTGCTTGTGTGGCATTAGGCTATGTAGTGATCGAAAGAAAAAAACAGACCTTTTCACAGTTTTGCACTATATGGTGGGTGTATGAGGAGATTCATTTCCTGCACAGTTAAGTCCGTGTGAAGTTACCTTGTGCTGTATTTGACATCTAGCAAGGTCTCTGTTTGGAAGGAAAGATCTAAGCTTAAAAATGAAGTGGCCAGAAGTTATGTTAAAAGTAGATAGCGTAGCTGGTTTTAAGAAAGGTTTGGACAAATTCCTGGAGGAAAAGTCCATTGTCTGTTATTAAGACATGGGGGAAGCATCTGCTTGCCCTGGATTGGTAGCATGGAATGTTTCTACTCTTTGGGTTTTCACCAAGTACTAGTGACCTGGATTGGCTACTAGTGCTGCCCGATTCACGATTCGAATCGGTTCATCGATTCGAATCAGGTGAATCGACGAGTTCGGACTATTTCACGCCGCCGGACTCTTCCCATCTAATGTAACTTCCGGTTTTGCGAAACAGTAAATTACATCGGAAGAAATGAAAGGAGTGGGAGAGTCAAGCGGCGAGCGAGCGGACCTCGTGCAACAGACCTCGGCACTCAGCAGCAACAAATACTAGTTTTGGCTGGCTCTTTCCCCGCATTTCTCCTCTCTTCCCCACAATTTAATATCCAGTTCAGGCAGTAAGTAAATACATCGGCAGGGGGGGTCTGGTAAGTCTTGGGGACTGGGGATGGAAGGTGAGAATCAGTTCTCTAGGCTATCAGAAATTTGCTTAATTATCTATTCACAAGGGGGGGCGCTGCTGAGCCCGCGACGAATGGCAGCTTGAATACAGAGCTCCTGCCTCGATTACTAGAATCGCTCCCACCATACCATTAACAGCGCTCAAGTGATCGATTAAGTGATCGTTATCGATCAAACAAATACTCCTGCTCACATTAGTCAGGCGACTTTGTAGATCGGGACAACATGGCTGATAAAAAAATGGGAAAAAGACACAAACCCGACCCGCCATCACCCTCGAAGGTTCCACTTCCGGTATCGGATGGAGACAACTGCACCAAAGAAATTCTGGCCGAATTAAAGGTACTTAAAGAAATAGTCACTGACACTAAAACCACCACTGATGAGATTAACGACAAACTCACAACCTTATCGGCAGACTTCTCCGTGTTGCAAACACGTGTCACCACGCTCGAGGAAAAAATGGCCGCGACCTCCGTTTCGGTTTCTGAGCTGCACAAACAAATGAATAGAATCTCCACACTTGAGAAAGAACTGGAAGACAGTGGGAATCGCTCACGAAGATGCAATATTCGCATTTTGGGCCTGAAGGAAGGGCCACATGATCGTGACTTAATCAAGCACTTGGAAGATCTCATACCCAAACTACTTGATATCACCTTCACTCACGACTTTGAAATCGAGCGGGCACATCGTGTCCCTTCCTACCGCAATGCAAATGACCGATTTCCCAGACCGGTTGTCTTCAAATCTCTCAGGTACCAACATGTACTTGAGATAATGCAAAGAGCTAAAATTCGCTCACCGGTAAAGCATGAAGATTCCACCCTGCTTTTTGTTCCTGACCTGAACAAATCCACTGCTCTCCGCCGCAAGCAACTGCTCTCGTACAGGCCTCAGCTCAAACAACTGTCAGCTAAGTTTGGAATGATGTATCCTGCCCGCATGAGAGTCACTCTTCACAACCAAACTAAAGATTTCACCTTACCAGAGGAGCTTGCGGCGTATATTGAACAGCAGTCACCGACTCCAATTCATCAAGTCTGATTCTGCTCTGCTTATCCAGACACCTTCCTGTGGGTAATGATCAAATCCCATCTGCCTGACTGATTTGAGCTCTCCAGCCAAATATGGCCTCGAGCTGCTGTTTGCTTTCTTTTCCACTATTGTTATTCTTGAATGGTGGCTATTGTCATGTTTGAACTATGTTCACATTCTGTTTATTAAGGGGCTTCTGTATTCCTCTCCTGCTGTTCTAGCCTCTCTGCTGCACTCATAGGTTTTCTATTGGCTATCTTGCCAGATATTCCTGTGCATGTTCATGAGTTCTCAAATGTCTCTATCATTATGTTGCTCTCTCATATAATATGTTTTGGCTTAATATTGAAATGTTCTAGATATGTATTTGCTTTTTCATTGTTGAGGTGGTGTACTTCTCTCAGAACTGCGTTTACAGTATTTTCTCCCTCATATAGTTATGTCACTTAATATCATATCTCTGAATGCAAAGGGACTTAACAATCAAATCAAGCTGAAAAAGATTTTGACGCATCTGGACACTAACAACCCAGATATCATAATGATACAAGAAACTCATCTGGACCAGACTGCCTCCAGCAAAATACGTCTCCCGTGGTCTCTACCAGCTTACTTCTCCGCTGCCATAGATAAAAAAGGTGGGGTGATGACCCTGATCAGGAAAAAACCCGGGCTGGTGATAACCTCTCACTCCTCTGACCTAGATGGCAGATGGATAAAAGTCATATTACATTATGCAGGCCAAACCTTCACAGTACTTAATGTATACGGTCCTAACTCAGACTGCCCTGATTTTTTCCGCTCCCTGGCTTCTTCTGTACTTTCAGATCCTGACTCACAACTCATACTGGGCGGTGACTTTAATATGATTCTAAACCCCTCAATAGACAGGAAATCTAAATGCTCATACAAGAAATCCAGATCCTGGTTTGCGTTACATGACCTCATTCAAATACTGCACCTCACTGATATCTGGCGCTGTATGCACAAAGCTGAAGAAGCATTTACTTTTTTCTCTAACCCCCATCTCACATATTCTCGCATCGACTACTTTTTGATAAGTAACTCTTTATGTGCTCTGGTCTCTGAATCCACCATCTCTCCAATAACAGTTTCTGACCATGCCTCGATAGCAATGAAACTCACCTTTCCTATGCGGTCATATCAACAAAAGCAATGGCGTTTCAACTCCTCCCTGCTTCAGGATAATAAGTTTAAAGACACGGTCAGAGAAGCTATCAAAGAGTATTTTGTTCTTAACACACCGGAGCATACATCCTGGCCTATCTGCTGGGATGCATTCAAGGCGTCAATAAGAGGCGTTATAATATCTTATACAGCTCATCAACATAAGACACAAAAAGAAGAAATACTCCGTTATGAGGCTGATATTAGGGATATGGAATCTAGACACCAGCATGACCCTACTAACATAGATAATTTAATACATTTAAACAAACTCAGGTTTCTTTATAACTCTGTCTTACGTAAACAAGCCGCCCTGGAGGTGTTCAAGCAATCCACCACATACTACTCGGAAAATAACAAAGGTGGACATCTTCTGGCCACTTATCTAAAAAAACGTGCTGACAAGTCCAATATCACAAACATCATACTAGATGATGGAACCTCAATAACAGACCCGGTTGATATTTCCCAAGCCTTTAAAGATTTTTACGAATCCTTATACACCTCTGATCTACCTCCCTCTTGCCCCAGCGCTTCACCTAAATTCTTGGACAACCTTGCACATCCAGGCTTAGGTGACAACGATAACTCTTCATTAGATTCACCTATTTCAATTTCCGAGATCTCCTCGATCCTCAACTCTATGTCACTCAGAAAAGCACCAGGGCCTGACGGCCTCACCGTCGAATTTTATAAAGAATTTCAAGATGTCCTATTGCCTCCATATCTACAATTCATTGACCACCTCATCACTTCGGGAAGAGCCTCTGGCACTTTCACTGAAGCGAACATTATCGTACTTCCTAAGCCGGACAAAGACCCAAGATACATTTCCAATTACAGACCTTTATCACTGATAAATGTGGACGCGAAGATATACGCAAAACTTCTAGCCAATCGCCTACAGTCTGTTATTACAAAACTAATCTCCCCTGATCAATGTGGCTTCATCACCGGTAGATACTCCAATGATAACACCCGCACCTTCTCACATGTCATCAACCAGGCTCAACACTGTAATCAAGATCTCATAGCAGTGGGCCTGGACGCCGAGAAAGCCTTTGATAGAGTGGAGTGGCCCTTCATGTTCTCAGTGTTGCGTTGGTTTGGAATATCTCAGTCCTTCATTGATAAAGTTCATATCCTCTACTCCTTCCCATCAACCAGGACCCTCATAAACGGCTCACTATCAGCGCCCTTCCATCCATCTAGGGGTACTAGACAGGGTTGTCCTCTATCCCCCTTACTCTTCGATTTGGCCCTTGAACCACTACTCATGGCTATTCGCTCGTCCCCCAACATAGAGGGATTCAAGTTCCGTGAGCTGGAAATCAAAACTTCGGCTTATGCCGATGACATACTACTATACATGTCACCCGCATCACTCACACCGCTTTTTCAAATAATCAAAGAATATTCCTTGGAATCTGGCTACAAACTCAACACTGACAAGACTGAGGTGATGCCGCTCAATTGTCCTTCTATGGAATCAGAAGTGAAATCTCTAGGCGTCACCTGGTCGAGTTCAAAAATGAAATATTTGGGAGTCATGTTTGGCCCCTCGTTGGAAGAGACTACTCAACTCAATATCGACTATCTTCTCAACATCGCTAAATCTACTACGAGCAAATGGTCCCCTTTGTTCCTATCCTGGTGGGGTAGACTGGAAACCATCAGAATGATGATATTACCAAAACTAAATTATGTACTGAACATGATCCCTTTTCTTCTTCCATCTTCGTTTTACAAAAATATTGAATCCATATTGTCTCGCTTTTTATGGAAAAACAAGCAGCCACGGATAGCTCTACTTAAACTAAAGGCGGACAGATCTTGTGGAGGGGTCAACTTCCCTGATCTATACAACTATCACTGTGCATATCTAATCCGACAATGGTCTCAACACTATCCGTCATTGATAGCAGCTGAAACGTCGTCTTGGCAGCTCTTGGAAAACCTTAAATATGGCAAGACTCGTATGCAATTCTTGATGGGAACCCAACTATCCCGTCTGGACAAAAAGGATCCAATTCTTATTTCCTACTCCTCTGCTCTGCGCAAGGTTGATTCTCAACTTGATATTGGCTGGGATAAATCCAAACTCATTCCTATCTGGAACAATGCCAGATTTCAAATTCAAGACTCTCCAATTTCCTGGCGACAATGGCAACTCCAGGGTATACTCACAATCCAGGATCTGATGCAGGATGACAAATGGATGTCTTTTCAGGATCTCTCTCTAAAATGGAATTTACCAAGCAACCAACAATTTCAATGGATTCAATTAATGCATTGTATCAAGAAAGAGATTCCTGACCCCCATACACTAACATCTCATCCAAGCCTGGAGTCACTATTATCCAAATTTTCTGCTTGGCGCTACAGAGCTTCACTATGGTACAAATGGCTACAGAAATCTTGTTTCAGTATCCCCAAGTATTCAGCCCTCAAATGGAATGAAGACTTAAATCTTCCATCGGATGCTATAGACTGGATGGTTATCTGGCAACAATTGTTCAAAAACATTAAATCAGCTTCATTATTACAATCGATGTATTTTGTCCTACACAGAGCAGTTTGGACACCCCTCCTAGCCCACAAGATTGACTCAACAAAACCTACAAGCTGTTGGTCATGCTTAACTCATACGGGCTCGCTGAAACACCTACTATTTTCTTGTGTACACCTCACATTATATTGGGAGAAGGTTTGGCATATAATTTGTTCAGTGCTACACATACAAGAGCCGCTCACTTTTAATGCTATCATCCTGTATTCTTATGGCATTTCTTCTTCCCTTGATCCCTTTGAATGTAAATTACTGTCTATAATGATGGCTTTAGCTATACAAAATGTTCTCCGTTGCTGGAAAGACCTCTCACAGATTGACTATCACACCTGGTGGAATAATCTTTGTCTTATTAGCAAATATGAAAAAGTCTTGGCGGAAAGATCTGCTTCCCTTTGCAACTACGACAAAACTTGGTCCCCTTTAATTGCATATTGCTCTGAGTTTATTAACACGCCTTAAATGATAATGATTCGTTTCTTACTACCTCATCATTTGTGACATCAGATCATAAATATTTTGACTCTGTTTTCCAGCCAATGTATTTCTTATGTACCTGTAACTCATATATGCAGCATTCTTGTTTCTCTCATGAACATATTGTCAAAATTGGTATTCTTTTTCTTCTGTTGTTATCTCATTTCATCCTTAATAAAAAAACATTTGAACTTAAAAAAAATTATCTATTCACACAGAAAAGCACTAAAGTCAATAGGTTCTCTGAGTGGGAACAACCTGTTTGATCTTGCACTCTTGTTATTGACCAATTGTTTATCACAGTTTAATTTATCACATTGATTAATTTGAGCACACCTGAGGTGTCCTATGATGGTGTGCACTGCAGGCAGAGGGTGATTAACTTGTGCCTTATTGTGTAAAGCGCTGGAGAATTCTCTCCTCTCGCTTACCTCTCACGCTGAGGACACCCTGCTTCAGTATAATCATTTATATGATTTATCTTATAAACATTATTATGTGGTCTTTTCCTCAAGTGCTGAGACATCAGGTTGTTCCCACTTGGAGAACCTATTGACTTTTACTGCTTTTCTGTGTGGCTTTAACATTTTTGCTATTCAGTATACCTAAACTATTATTCAGTAGAAAAAATTTGGTTTGTTCAATCAAATCCTGTGTGGACATTGGACTTCTATGAGTGAATGTTCTGCTTGATTGAACAAACTAAATTTTTTCTACTGAATAATAGTCTAGGTACAATGAAAGTAAATAGCAAAAATGTTTGAGTAGATAATTAAGGAAATCTTTTTCATATTGCTTGCTTATGGACTGGGAAAAAAGACTGTTCAAGCAAATGTTTCCAGAACTGCTTTAATGGAAAAATGTGATTTTTTTTTTTAAGTACTTTGTGAAATTTATTGTTGTTGTGAAATTTATTGCTGTACTTTGTTTAAACTTAAAAAGCGGTGTCATTAACAGTGAATCGAATCGAAAAATCGATTCAACAGGGTGAATCGAATCGAATGAAATATTTTTCTCTGAATCGGGCAGCACTATTGGCTACCATGAAAATGGGCTACTGGGCATGATGGACCATTGGTGTGACCCAGTTAGGCTATTCTTATGTTATGTTCTCATCTGTAGGGGCCTTTGTTTTCACTTCTTATTTTAATGTATTTTTTTCCTGGGAACTTATCAGTGTTTTTTTATAATGGGAACAAAAATGGAAGAGAATTCTAAGTTGCTTTTAAGTTTGTTGTTTTAACCTTCTTACTCAGTCTCCAGATATGCTCCGCTATCCCTACTAACCACTTCCAATTTGCCTGCCTACTATTTAAAGCAATAAACGGAGACAGCCCAGCCTATTGGAACAATCGACTAATTAAATCCACCTCAACTAGACATAGGAGAACTCACGCACCATTCACACACCCTCCAACCAAAAACTGTTCAACAACCTCCTAGCCATTCGAGCTGCAACTCTCGACCTCCAACTCTACAACCTATTGACTTCAACCGCAGACTACAAAACTTTCAAAAAATAAATAAAAACCCTTCTATTCAAAAAACACATGAAATCGAACTAACACAATCAGAACTGTCCCAAGCATCACTTTCAACTACTCCATATGTACTTCTAATGTCATGACAATTTAGACATAATTTATGTTATGTTATGTTTGGAATAATGGTTACATATATGAGGTTCAATAAAAGAAAATTTTCACTGCCTGTTTCTATTCTGACCATTTATTCCATTTCATAGTTATTGCAAAAATAAAAAAATTTTACATGGGGGGGGTGTCAAAAAATGATGGGTATGCCACTGTTCTTAGGATGCTTGCATTTCAAGCAAGTAAACAACAGTCCTGGTTGGGTAGCTATATTAGCGGAGCCATGTTGTCATACGGTGCCTTCTAAAAAGAAATTAAGACAGTACTATTTGATAAATTTATCTCCTAATTTGAGGTTTTATTCTCAACATAATAATTTTACTGCTTAACTTAAATATTTTTATTGTCTTTTTAATTAATATGCTGTATTCTTACCATTAATATTTTGTATTTCGCTGATTGTCCAGTTTTCTCTTTTCTGTAAACCGCATAGAATTCTTTTGATTGTGGCGGTATCGAAAAATAAAATTATGTTATATGTTATGTTTGCATTTGTCTACATTAAATTTTGTCTGCCACCTGGACTCCCAGTCTTCCAATTTCTTAAGGTCTGCCTGCAATTTTTCACAATATGCATACATTTTGCAACTTTGATCACCTCACTCGCCATTCCAATTTCCAGATCATTTATAAATATGTTAAATAGCACCAGTCCCAATGCAGATCCCTGCAGCACTCTGCTTCATAAAGAAAAAAATGACCATTGAACTCTACCCTCTATTTTCTATCTGATAAGCAATTCCTAATCCACAACTGAACATTGCCACCTATCCCATGACTCTTATAAGATCATGAAGGGCATAGAGAGAGTAGAGATTCTTCAAATTTTCAAATAATAAAAGAACAAGAGGGCATTCAGAAAAGTTGAAAGGGGACAGATTCAAAACAAATGCTAGGAAGTTCTTCTTTACCCGTGTGGTGGACACCTGGAATGTGCTTCCAGAGAGCGTAATAGGGCAGAGTACGGTACTGGGGTTCAAGAAAGGATTGGACAATTTCTTGCTGGAAAAGGGGATAGATGGGTATAGATAGAGGATTACTGCACAGGTCCTGGACCTGTTGGGCCACCGTGTGAGCGGACTTCTGGGCACGTTGGACCTCAGGTCTGACCCAACAGAGGCATTGCTTATGTTCATATGTGGAACTTTATCAAAAGCTTTCTGAAAATCTAGATACACTACATCAACTGGCTCACCTTTATTCACATGTGTATTCACACCTTCAAAGAAGTCAAACAAATTGGTGAGGCAAGATCTCCCTTGCTGACTCTGAACTCATAGTAACTCTGTCTCATTAATTCATGTTTGCCTATGTATGCCATAATTTTATTTTTTATAATTGTTTCCACCATTTTGCCAGGCACTGAAGTCAGGCTGACTGGTCTGTAATTTCCAGGATCTCCCCTGGAACCCTTTTAAATTATCAGCGTAACATTGGCTACCCTCCAGTCATTAGGTACTATAGATGATTTTAGCGACAGGTACAGATCACTAACAGCAGGTCAACAATTTCATGTTTGTGTTCTGTTACTACCTTGATATGTATACCACCTGGTTTAGGTGATATATCAGTTTTTAACTTGTTGATTTGGCTCAGTACATCTTCCAGATTCACCGAGATTTCTTTCAATTCCTCTGCATCTTCACCTTTGAAAACCATTTCCGGTTCACGGTTCAGATAGATCTCTTACATCTTCATCTGTAAAGACCAAAGCAAAGAATTCATATGCCAGTGTTTTGCAAACTTTTTGAAGCTGCAACACACTAAACTTAGGGCTGCATCTGAAGGGCGCAGACATCAAACTGTTGACATCACCACATTGATGTCTGTGCATGGATGGAGGCCTTCCAGACAGGGCACTTAGCTTGATCTTACTACACTAGTGGGGGGGGGGAAGGGGGATGCAGAGAGGAGGATAGGCACTGGCACTGGTTGAATGCTTATAGGACTTGCCTCTCACCATGAGAGCCACATCCTGTAGGTAGTCAGATGGCATTGGCACCTGTCCTCCTCTCCAGGATCTCACGACACATCTGGAATCTTGCCTCGGCACAGTAGTGTGCCATGGCACAAAGTTTACAATATACTATTTTACATACTTGGGGGTGGGAATTATCAATATGGGCTACAGTTAAGAGACCCTGTGCTAAGATTGCCCCACTTGTAAAATATTACAACTTAATAGTAGCCCATGTTAATAACTTCCCTCTTACATCAGGCTATTTTAGTACATCTCATTTTACACATACACACTATCTGCCCCATTAAAAAAGGGGAAAAAAACCATACACCACCCCACTGATGATAGCCCTCCCCAAAATCTTCCCCCCCCCAACACACCAGCACCAGGAACTGATCCCCAACCTGCGGCAGCAAAAACAGCAGGAGGGATGCCCACTCTCGACTGCCATGCCGACCCCACACCTTGCACATGAAGAAATGGCAGTAGGGATGTCCACTCCCTCCTGCCAACAGGGGCCCTCCCCCATGCCAGGTAGCCTTCCCTGAACCATCCCCTCCCCTCTCCTCTTCCCCTAACACAAAAAAGGACAGGAGGGATGCCCACTCCCTCCTGCCACAGGATGCTCTCCTGAAACCGCAACCCCAACTGGTTCCTTTTTCACATGTTGGGAGTAAGAGAGATGTGGTCTCACCTGCTTCAGAGGCTCGCTAGTCCAAAATGGTGGGTCTTCTCTTCCCCGGTGCATCATGTGATACACAAGGCGGGGCCCAAGGCCCTGATTGAGCCAATTGAAGCCTTAGGCTCTTCCCTCTGTATCCCTGGATATAGAGGGAGGAACCTAAGGCCCTGATTGGCTTATATGCCCAATGGGAGATGCACCATGGTGGGAAGGCCCACCATTTTGGACTGGCAGGCCTCTGGAGCAGATGGGACTGATCCCTCCTGCTCCCAACTTGTGAAAAAGATATCATGTGGGTTTGGGGGAAGGGGGTTCAGAGGAGCATTCAGTGGCTGGAGGGAGTGGGCATCCTTCCTGACTTTTTTGAGGGAGAGAAGAGTGGAGGGGAGGGGTGCTGGCACCTGGCACGGGGGGCCTCCTTTGGTAGGAGGGAGTGGACATCTCTCTTGCCAATTTTTTCTCATGGGGGGGAATCAGCAAGGCAGGAGAACATAAGAATAGCCTCACTAGGTCAGACCAAAGGTCCATCAAGCCTAGTAAGCCATTCTCAATGTGGACAATCCAGATCACTAGTATTTGGTCAAAACCCAAAGAGTAGCAATATTCCATGCTATAAATCCAGGGCAAACAGTGGCTTGCCTCATGTCTTTCTCATGTGCATCCCTCCTGCCGAGGGTTGGGGGATAAGCAAGGCAAGATGAGTGGGCATCCCTTCTGCCAATTTTTGCTGGCATGGGGAGGTTGCTCCCCAGTGCTGGTCCTTCAGGGAGGACTGTCATCGGTGAGAAGGAGGGGCTTTTTCTTTTTTAATGGGACAGATATTGTTCATGAGTAGCATGCACACAGTATCTGTTCCCATTAAAAAAGGAAAAAAAAGGTTTCTTGCCCTGAACAGCTGAGTGACAGGAGGCTGATTTGGGGCTTCCCCTGCCTCTGAGTTGTTGAGGCTTCCCTTGCCAGTCTGCACATGTGTGAGATTCACTCTCATAGCGATCAATTAGATGGGAGAATCTGGGATTATGATGAAGCTCCACGTGAATCATTTGTATGCAAACTTTTAAATGCATCAATAGCACTTTTAGAATCGACCAAAAATCGGATTGTAGCGGACCCATGTGGTCTTACCGATCCTGTTTAGTGCATCTCGCCTTTAAAAAAAGAACCCACTAGTTATTTATAACCTGGGTTAACAATAAAATAACTAATTTTAATGGTAGCCCTCATTTATAACTTTATCCTTTTCTTGTATAAAAATCTCATTTATTAAAGCTTCACTCTGTCAGAACAGTTTATTATTTTTATTATTATTGTTATTATCCAGGCTATAAACTCACATTGCACCAAAAAGCCATGAATTTCTTATATAAATGAATACATTTTGTTGTGCAACTGATATTAATATAGGAAATGTTACCAAGAATATAAAAATGTTGCACTATTGAAAAGTTTTATTAAAAAAGAATGAACCATATTCAGGATTTTAATATGAATGTGCTCTTCTTTATCAAATTTGCTTTATTATTTTTCATTGTTTTTTTTTTCTTGACAAATTCAATTACAAAAAATGAGCTCCAAAGCTTTAATGTTCTTTGTAATCCTTTTGAAAATTAATATTCCCATTTTAATAATGCAGTGATATGGAAGCATAAACAGAACTTTATTTAGTGGAGTCATATGAACTAGTTAATCAGATTGACTGATTCAGGCATCACAGATAAATCAAGTCAGAATCACTTTGATGGAGTTTAAGTAATAAGAATAGCTTAAGATATCTGCATGAGCATTGGTGGTAATTCATAAGTGCCACAGAAAGTAAGGTTTTTTTTTGTTTTGTTTGTTTGGCTAGATTGACTTTTCTGATGAATATTTCAGGCCTCAGAATTTGTTTTATAAACTTTCTGATTTATTCAGAAAAATCTTTGTGTATGACATTGTTGAAATCTACTTGGGCAAATCATAGCCTACAAACATTTACCTGGAAAAAGAGAAGTTGCCCTAAGGTGTTCCTGCAGCATGGGTAAACTTTGTTCAGCACTGATATTTAGAGCTGGCAGGACAGTTACTGGAGTAACTCTTCTAAGCCAAATAGGTCTACAGCTAAGAAGAAGATTTCATTAAGTTTAGACTGTATATTCAGCATCTTCTTACTTGAGATGAATATCCAAAAAAAGTGTGTTGTTTTTTGTTTATAATTCTTTATTGATTTTCCATACTTCAAAAGTGCAATACATGAATATATAACACATAAAACATCAATTTAAGCACATCCACTTACAATTATATATATAACCACTCATTTTCTCCCACCCCACTCAATGATTATACAATAAAACATAGCGACATTTATTTGCCCAGTAACCTTACCCTCTTCATATTAATAATATCTTCCCACCCTTCTTCCCACCCCAAGTGTAACTACTCTAGGGTCAAATTAGGACAGAAATATCCCCCCCCCCCCCTATTTTGGATGTGTATGAAATTAAACAAAACCTGACTTATAATCAGAGACCTGCTATAGAGAAGTAACATATGATGCCAATGGACCCCAAACCAATTTAAAAAGAATATTGTGCCCCAGACTTTCTACATTCATTTTCTCATATCCATAGCTACAGCACAGATTAGCCCACCAGAAAAGGAAATTCAATCATAGTTTTTCCAGTTCTGGGTTATCATCTGCATGGCTATCCCAGTCATTATAAGGAAAAGACGGCATTTATATCTATCTAAGGGAGATTTAACATGTAATAATGTTTCGCATATGACTGCCTCATACATAAGTGGAATGGATGAATCTAATATAATGTTAATTTTCCCCCATATTGACTTCTAGAAGTTGAGTATCAAAGGACAATAGAACAACATATGATCCAGTGTCCCAATGTCTAAATGACAGTGCCAGCATCTATTAGACTTAGAACTGTCTAACTTGTGTAACCTAACAGGGGTCCAAAAAGATCTCTGTAACAGAAAAAAAAGACATTTGTCTCATAGGTGCTGATGCTGTACATTTCATCCTCCAAGTCCAAATTCATGGCCATCGAGTCACAGAAATATACTGCTTAATATCGATGCTCCAAATGTCCCTAAGACTATTTTTCTTTTTTTAGCCAATAATTCAGAAATTAATTTATACCACCTGGTGGCCTAATGCCCTAAAAAATCTGCCTGGAAACATAGGATCTACAAGCTATAATGAGGGTTTTTTTTTTGTAAATCTTTATTGATTTTCCAAACTTCAATAGTGTAATACAATTGATATATCAGAAAGACTGCACGAAAAACACACTATTAACTATATAATTATTACATTAACAATCATTTCTCCACTCCTGAACTTATTATTTGAACAATAAAACATATAAAATAATTTCAATATTATAATGAAATAAATAAACTTTTCAAAATATATTTCCCACCCCCCACCCACCCTCCCTGGATGTGCAATCAATGTAATGAAAAAAGAAAGAAACATGACCTTAATTATCTACTATAATAAAATGCTACTCTTACCGGCGTGTTCCCTGATCCCTGATCTATAGGTCCTTGGTCGGCAGAGTGCGCATGCGCGCTTAGCTTTCCAGTGGCCACCAGACAAATTGGAAAGCGCTGGCTTTTAAGTTAAAGGCTTCCGATGCAGGCGGCGATCGTAAGAAGAGCCGCCATGGCACCTTTACACTTAAAAATAACCTTCGCTGGAGAGAGCCTTGGGAGCTGGCAGGAGGGGGAAGAGGTGCATGTGGCCTACGCCATTACCCGGGCGCAGTGAAAGGAGGGTTTAAATCTGCGCCTTCTACCGTCCGGACTCGAAGGACGTCTCTGAAGGTGATTTCCGGCTGGGGAGGGGGAGGGGAAGCAGATGGTCGAAGCCCGGGCTGCTCGGTCCGTGCGGCCGCTGTCAGGTGTGGGAAGGGAAAGAAGCTGCCAGCAGGTACCCATCGCCTTTGGACCTGGGGAAACCAGACAAGACTTTCCCATAACCTTTTTCTTTTATATACTGTATATCTATGTGGATTTTGAGTGGGGGTTTTCATAAACACAGAGACATATAGAAAGAAAGACAGGGGGCCAGGAAGATAGAAGAGGGCAAGGGAGAGAGACAGACTGAAAAAAAGACAAACAGACAGGGGGCCAGAGAGACAGACAGAAAAAAGGCACATAGCCAGCAGCTAAGGAGAGAAAGGCAAAAAAAAAAAAAAACCATCCAGTGGCCAAGGAGAGAGAGAAAAAGAAAGAATGACAGATAGACAGGGGGCCAAGGAGACAGACAGAAAAAGACAGACAGACAGCCAGCATTCAAAGAGAGAGAGAGAGAAAAGACAGACAGACAGAGTCCAACGAGAGAGAGAGAGAAAAAAAAGCCAGATAGAAAGACAGCGGCCAAGGAGAAAGAGATAAAGAAAACAGACAGCGTCCAAGGAGAGAAAGAGAGAGAAAGAAAAAAAAAAAAAAAAGACTGTGGCCAAGGAGAGAGAGAGACAGACAGAAAGAAAGACATACAGACAGACATCTATTCTAGCACCCATTAATGTAACGGGCTTAAAAACTAGTATTACAATAAAATTAGTCAATGGACTCCATACATCTTTAAAAGACTTATTATTTCCAAAACGTTCTGCCATCATCTTTTCATACTTGTACGTGGTACACACAGTTACCCACCAAATAGTAAAATGAATCCTATCATGATTCTTTCCAATTATGGATAATCAGCTGAACCCCTATTCCTGTCACTATCATGAAAAGGCGTTTTTTAAATTTATCTAAAATAGGTTTGACATGAAGTAGTGTACCACATATTATCGCCTCATATGACATGGGGATAGATGATTCAAGAATAAGATTTATTTGTCCCCTAATTGACTTCTAGAAACTAAGGGGTTCATAATCAAAAAAAAAAAAAATGTCTAAAAAGTGTCCTAAATGGCTACTTGGACGATCAAAAAGCCTGATCGTCCAAGTACCCATAATCAAAGCTTCTTTTAGACGTATCTAAAACCAGCTTAGGCCTTTCCCCTGCCACTAAACACACAGAGAGAACAGAGGCGTGCTTAGAGAAGGGGAAAGGGCGGGTGGTGGGTGGGAGGTGGGCCGACCTACACCTAGGCGTGCAGCAGGTATAACCAAAACCTTAGGCAGATTGCCTAGTCGGCACTTATACGTTTTTGACTTAGACGAAGTCAAAACAGGTCTAAGTGCTGAAAAAGGGGCTGTTGAGTTGATCGTGGCTGTGGCGATCAGCTCAGCGGCCCCAGCAACCTGCCTACCCCCTACAGAAATAATCACAGCAGGAGAGATGCCTCATCTCCCCTACCGCGATGCCATCACTCCTCTACCCGAACTGCTGCGACCCGCGGCAGGAGAGATGCCCTATCACTCCTGCCACAGGTCATGGCAGTTTGGGTAGAGGAGTGATGGCATTGTGGTAGGGGAGATGAGGCATCTCTCCTGCCGCAATACATCACCCCCCACACACATCGGGGCAAGAGGGAGCCCAAAGCCTCTTGTCCCGCGGCACCGACCCCCCCCGATTACATTTGAGGCAAGAGGGAGCCAAGCCCTCTTGCCCTGCGGCACAGACCCCCCTGATTACAATCAGGCCAGGAGGGAGCCCAAGCCTTCCTGGCCTCTCGTCCCCCACCCCCCTACACGATCGAGCATGAGGGAGCCCAACCCCTCCTGCCCAGGCGGACCCCCTATCCCCCACCCCCCACTACAATATGGGCAGAGGGATCCAGGCCCTCCAGCCCTTGATACAACCCCCAATGACCGCCCCCCCAAGCCTCCGATCGTCCCATGTGCCTAAAGCCCCGCCCACAGGAGGGGCCTAAGACTCCTGGGCCTATTCTGATTGGCCCAGGCGCCTTAGGCCCCACCTGTGGGTGGGGTTTCAGCCACCTGGGCCAATCCGGCCTCATTCTTGAGCCGGCTGGCCTGCTGGACGGGCGGGCTTGGCACACGTCTGTCCGGCCAACATTTCAAAGGTATGTGGGGTGGGATTGGGGGTGTGGGGGGTCGGGGGGTCGGCTGGGGGTTGCGGGTCAGTGGGGGGAGTGATCGGGGGTTCAGGGGGGCGGTCATCGGGGGTTGTGTCGAGGGCAGGATGGCCTGGGATCCCTCCTGCCTGTATTGTAGTGGGGGGTGGGGGTAGGTGGTCCACCTTGTGGCCGGGCCAGATCCCGAGTAGGTGGGAAACCCCGGCTTTGGCCACAGGTAATATTTTAGGAACGCCTTTTGTCTGGTTGGTTAAAGGAAAACCCGGACACTGGACTTTTCAAAAACTGCACCGGGTTTATTAAAGTAAAAAAAAAAGACTTTACTGAACTGAACACTTGTCTCAGGCTTAGTCATTAATTTTGCAGTATATTGTACACAAGTCCAGGGCACGCTTGATGTGCCTCTGCCTAAGACTGACAAGCTTTGTCAACACATTGGCATCATAAAAACAAACCAAAAATGCTTCTGCAGTTTCTTCACTGCTTCTGAATTGTCCCCTCTTAGGACTAAGGGCTTCTCCTAGCCAGAGTTGGCTTGTTACTTTACAGCTGAGCACAACAGGTGTCAGCAAGCTTTCCGCTATACTTTCAAAAAAAACGTTTTTAACTTTTATTATTTTTCCTCTCTCTCACTCTGTCCCTTCCTTTGAAGGACATTCACAACCTGGACACAGGCTGTGTGGGGCAAGCCTCCCTTGCTAAGGTCTTCAGCCCACCCAAGCATGCCCCTAACATCCTGAACTTTCTTCCAAAGGGCAACAAGGAGAACTGAGGTTCTAGGAAATACTTTTCCTTTTCTTAATTGGACACTGCTGCCATGCCTTTTCCAGCTCAGGACTCAAGGTCCATGTCTTCTCCAAACATACATTCTTCAGTGTCTCCCTCATTGAGCATTTCCCTACTGGCTCCTAGGAACTAGGGCTCTCCACGAAGTCCTCCACTTCTGTCTGTTCCTCCCATCCCCCTCTCTGAATACCTGCCAGCCTTCTCAAATCATTTTTCCCTTCAGGAACACCCTCCAGCTCCTCACCCCAAAATGTGCTAGGAAAGTTATGGTACTTCCCTGGAGGTAATCTCTCTCCCCTGGTGGGCTGGCATCCTGGAAGCTTTCTTGGCTGGCTCATGGAAGAAGGGAGATAGCAGCTATCTTCGTGTGCTGCTGGGCTCCTACCATCAGGAACAGCTGAGCCTCCTCCTCCTCCTCCCCGATTACTCTGCCTTCTGCCTATTTGAAGTTTGCATGGTTGCAGGGCTCGGTGTCCAGCTCCACCCCCTTCTGCCTTGATTTCCCTAATCTTGGGAAAGGAATAATAGGGATTGGCTTGTGGTTTCAGTCCCTCCCTTCCTGAATTCCAGGCTGGCTCCACCCCTGCTTTTCCTCCATGCTATGTGGTTGTACTAACCTACTGCTTTTCCCAGGGTACACAGGCTTTATTTTAGAGCTTATAGCCTTTAGGGCAGTATTTCTGACTGGACCCATAGTCTTTTTACCTGTAACAGGAGCTTCCCTGTCACATACCCCCCTACTTAAAACACTATTAGTCCTTTCCGTGACCACCTCTTCAGAATGTCCTTCCCCCAGACATGATAGGACCTTTTTGGGTATAGGTTCTTTCCCTGTCCCCTCTTTCAAGTCCGAGGAGCCCCACCCTTGCTCCCCTCAAACTGTGTCCATTTTTATTTCTTCTTCCTTTAGCTCTGGAATCACTGCACGCTCACATATGAGTTGGGCAATCCAATCTCCCTCTTTTATCTTGTATTCTTTTTCCCCTAGATTCATTACTAGAATCTTTAAGGGACCTCGGAAATCCGGGTCAATCACTCCAGCCCCAATGTGGATCCCATGCTGGAGCGCCAATCCCGACCTAGGCACAATACGCCCATAACACCCCTCGGGTAATACTACTACCAGGCCAGTGTTCACTAATCATCTGCCCCCCTTGGGTACTTTAAGCTCATGGATACTGCTTAAATCTACTCCCACTGAGCGCGGAGTAGACCGGGCTTACACCCGGGCTTTAGAGGATAGCCTCATGATCTTTAACACCGGCTTCCTAGCAACTTGCTGGGCTACCGCTATCTGGACTTCCTTGCGACTAGCCCCTGGGGAAGCCTCAGCATCCCCTCCTGTAGGACGTTCTATGCCCTTATTACATTCCGAGCATTCCTCGCACCATTTCCTCACATCTTGCTCTAGGCCTGGCCAATAAAATCGGGCCTGCAGCCATTTAACAGTAGGGTCTTGGGGTAGGTGGGCTTTTCCCAGGTCCCTATGAATGGCCCAAAATATCTGTCTCCTAAAGACAGCCGGCACTACTATGTGCCTTTGTTTATGCCTAACCCTGGGATTCCACCCCACCTGGTACAGGAGACCTCCCACTGCTCTATAGCATAACTCAACGTAGGATCCCCCCTTTGCTCCCGGCCTAAGGTAGGGAACCGTTGCGCAACCTTATAGGGCACTCAGGGTTTCCAAGGCAGCTGACCTTCTCCCCCCTTGCTTTGGCAACAGGCCTTCTTATCGGCTCTCCTCTCGGACCTACTCTTGGGCCTTTTCTGGGAAGGCTCACTTAGAATATCATCCTCTAGAGGAAAAATCTAGGCTAGCTCCCCTTCGGGCCTTACCGGAGCCCTACCTCCCTGGGCGTGAAAGCAGTCCCAGAAATAGGGACCTGCTGACCCCTTGTTTTCAGGATATTCCCTCACACCTTCTAGGACAAGATGGATTGGTTGGCCCCAGAATATAACAAGGCTGCTACCGGAACCCCCTCCAATTTTAGTTGGACCATGCACTCCTCTTTACGGCCCGGTACTAAGGGCTTAACCCGGTTCATTAGGCTTAGTTTGGCTTGGCACTGCCGGCTCCTATGGCCTGGCTTTTCACAGGAGAAACACCTAATGGCCGGTGGAGCCCTACCGGGGCCTCGATATGTCCCTCCAGACTTCCGGAAGCTTGGGGTTTTGGGCCCACCAGACTCGGGAGTGGTAGGCCCCTGTTGTTGAACCTCTAAATAAGCCTCCGCCACCTCAACGGCTTGCCCTAGCACCGTTATAATTTGTTTAATTAGCCAGTTCTTTAGGAACGTTGGCACCGTCTCTAGGAATTGTTCTCTCACCAACTCGCGGGGCAAGAGGGCTTGGGCTCCCTCTTGCCCCGATGTCGTGGGGGGGGAGGGTTGGTGTGGATTCTATAACCGGTGTTGTTTTTGACAGACACCGGTTACAGAATCCAGCTTTTAAGCGAAGGACTGGCTCCTCCTTCGCCTAAAAGCCCTTGTGTTGGACGTTTGGGGCTTAGGCGTTTTTTTGGTTCATTATGGGGTATAAGTGTAGACGTCGTTGGGGTATAAGTATATATGTAGTGGTGGTCTGGGAGTTTAAACAGCTGAATGTAGAGGCAGGCCATTATCATGCAAAACTTCCATTTGGATGTTTTTTTTGATTATGGACATTTTCCCTGCTTCTACTTTCAACGTTTAAGGCCTTAGGCCAAAAGGAGACTTAGACTTTTTTTTTATTATGCCCCTCTAAGTTTTAATGGACAAAAATATAACAGATGATCCAAAGTCCCTATATTAATATGACAATCCCAGCATCTATTAGATTTAGAATTATATATTTTTTGTAAGCGAACTGGGGTCCAAAAAATCCTATGCAATAAAAATAACCATGTTTGTCTCATAGATGATGACACTGTACATTTCAACCTCCAAGTCCAAATTCATGGCCGAGACACAGAAATATACTGTTTTATCTCGATGCTCCAGATATCCCTAAGACTATTTTTTGGCTTCTTGTTTAAAAATCCAGAAATCAATTTGTACCACTGAGCAGCCTGATGTCCTACTAGATCTGTCTGGTAGCAAAAGATCTGCAAGCTAAAATAAGTTTTTAAGCTTTTCCATTCAGGGAACCCACTCTGAATAGCCTGCTTCAAATGCCCACAGAAAAAGATTCAACTGCAGCAGACAGAACATGGTCTCAATTCCCCAACATACAATGGTCCAAACTCAATAAACTCTACAAAAAATACAGCCATGCCTCCTGTGACCTCAACCACTGCCCATCATATCTCCTTACTACTTCCAGTGTAAAATTCCGTACTCTACTTCTACAATGGATTCAAACCACGCTCACAGACGGCATTTTCCCTACTGACCTCAGCGAAATCATCATCACCCCAATCCAAAAAGACCCAAAAGAACCACCAGACCAACCATCCAACTTCAGACCTATTGCCTCAATACCGCTATATGTCAAACTTACAAAAGGCCTAGTAGCCAAACTCCTCACCAACTATCTAGATGACCATAACCTACTCCATCCCATGCAATCAGGCTTCAGAACCAACTTCAGCACAGAGACACTACTAGGCTCCCTTATGGACACAATCAGACAACACCTTAGCACAGGGAAAAAAATGTTTCTTATACAACTGGACCTGTCTGTAGCATTTGACCTAGTTGATCATAACATCCTTCTGCAAATCTTGGATGCAATAGGTATCTCAGATAAAGTATACTCTTGGTTTGAAGACTTCCTAAAATCCAGAACCTACAGTGTAAAATCAAACAAAGAAAAATCAAAACCTTGGTCAAACCCCTGCGGCGTACCACAGGGATCCCCTCTATCCCCTACCCTCTTTAACCTATACACTACCTCTCTCAGAACATATCTGGACAATCTAGGCATAACCACCTATAGTTACGCGGATGACATTACCATTCTCCTACCATACGATCAGCCAAAGCCCACCATGACAAACACACTACTTCAAACACTAGAAGCAGTTGCGACCTGGATGAAAGATCACAAACTTAAACTCAACCCAGACAAAACCAAATTCATCCTCCTCGAAAATGACAAATTCCAAACCATAACCAACTTAGAACTCAACTCAATCAACTATCCCATCCAATCCACCAAAAAACTACTTGGAATGACTATAGATAGATGCTGTACCATGCAACCTCAAATAAATAAAACAATTCAGAAATCCTTCGCAATCATGAGAAATCTGAGACTAGTCCGGAAATTCTTTGAAAGAGCACAATTCCAGCTTATAGTACAATCCCTAATCCTGGGACTGTTGGACTACTGCAACATCCTCTTCCTTCTATGCCCTGCTACTATGACCAGGCAACCACAAACTATCCAAAATACAGCTTTGAGACTCATCTACTCATTGAGAAAACATGACCATATCACAGAAGCTTACATCAACTCACATTAGCTACCAATCCAAGAAAGAATACAATTTAAATTCTACTGCATGTTATTTAAAGCCCTAAACGGAAACAGCCCATCCTACCTGAACAACCGCCTCATCCAAGCATCCACAACCAGACACAGAAAAACGCATTCCCCATTCATACCTCCACCGTTAAAAGAAGTAAAACGATCAAAACTACACGACGGCCTCTTAGCCACTCAAGCCGCAAGACTGGACAACCAGATCTCCAACCTTCTGATGACCACCCCTGACTACAAGACATTCAGAAAAGAAATAAAAACTATACTTTTCAAGAAATTCCTGAAGCAGCCCTAACTTCACGTTCTCTTAATAACTCTAAAACTGACAAATGAGCTACTCTTTTCTTCCCTAGTAATGACAATTGTGCTTCCATTGTTACCCCCTTTCAAATCTTTTGTAAGCCGCCTTACTCTTAACAACCCGAGAAATGTCAAAAGATCCACCCTTACCACCCTAGTAAATCAATCGTTCTCCCAATGTAACCCCCGTTTATAATTCTTTTGTAAGCCACCTTGAACCGCAAGGCAATGGCGGAATAGAAATCCCTAATATAATGTAATGTAATGTAATTGTTGCAGTCGTGAAAAATCAAGCAGTTTTCCATTAGACATAACATTATCCAATGTCCGAATACCTGCTTACATCCAATTCTTCCAGGCAATCCCAGCACCGCCTATTTGAATCTTGGAGTTTAACCATAAGGACTGTAAAGTAGATTTCATTATAGGGACCCCTGTTAATTTGTCAATGAATTTAATTGTTTTCCATTAAGAACATAAGAAGTTGCCCCCGCTGAGTCAGACCAGAGGTCCATCTTGCTCAACGGTCCACTCCCGCGGCGGCCCATCAAGCCTAGTGCCTGAACAGTGGTCCCTGATTAATTTTGTAACTTACCTCTAATCCCATCCCTATAATCTACCTTTACTCTTATCTGTACCCCTCAATCCCTTTGTCTTCCAAGTACCTATCCAAAGCTTCTTTGAACCCCTGTAGCATGCTCTTGTTTATCACATCCTCTGGTAGCGCATTCCATGTATCCACCACCCTCTGTGTGAAAAAGAACTTCCTGGCGTTTGTTCTAAACCTCTCCCCTTTCAATTTCTCTGAGTGCCCTCTTGTACTTATTGATCCCCTTAATTTGAAAAATCTGTCCCTGTCTATTTTTTCTATGCCCTTCATGATCTTGAAGGTTTCTATCATGTCTCCGCTTTTCCAGGGAGAAAAGCCCTAGCTTTTTCAGTCTGTCAGTATATGAGGGGTCCTCCATGCCCTTTATTAGCTTAGTTGCTCTTCTCTGGACCCTCTCAAGTACCTCCATGTCCTTCTTGAGGTACGGCGACCAGAACTCGACACAGTACTCCAGGTGCGGGCGCACCATAGCACGATACAGTGGCAGGATGACTTCCTTTGTCCTGGTCATGATACCCTTCTTAATGATACCCAACATTCATTAAGAAGGGTATCACGACCAGGACAAAGGAAGTCATCCTGCCACTGTATCGTGCTATGGTGCGCCCGCACCTGGAGTACTTTATCCAATAAAATTATGTTGTCCTTAGCATATCTAGGTAGCTTGATACTTAGTACATGAGGTAGTCGCATAGGGGACATAATTTTCCATTCAAGATATAACCAATCTGGCTGATGTTCCATGAACTCAGGGAGGATCCAGTACATACCTTGATGCATTATATAGGCTTGATGATACCAATAAAAGTTGGGAAAATTTACCCCACCCTCCGCAATTGGTTTTTGTAAAGATACTAAAGCAATTCTTGCATTTTTCCCAAGCCAAATAAATTTTGTTAGAATACTATTTAGCTTTTTGTAAAAGGACCCATGAAAATAAACCGGTAACATACCTATTTGTCATTACATTGTTCATTACACATCTGTCACTTATGGGTTCACATAAAGATTTTTCACATTTTTTGTTTCCTTAGTTCCAGCCTAATCCAAGCCTCATTTTCATTCCACCATTCATTCGTTTGCTTGTTTAGCAATTCCACATAAGCACATCCACCAATCGGCTACACCCATGTTTCTGAGCACACCAACCAATCGGCTACGCCCACATCGCTGGTAGATCTCTATTTCAGCCTGTAGCTTACTGTGGAGTAACCTTTTTTACCATTGTGTAAGACTTGCTTGACCCCATTTGATCGTGATTGGCGTGTGGTAAGTAAAGTTTTCCATATTTTAGATCCACGATGATTAATTTTACCTTGTTCTTTTATTATTTATGCTTATCATTGTTACAAGAGTATAGCTGGTTTTAATTCATATCTCATGTGCATTACTCTCCCCCCCCCCCCCTTTTTTAAATATATGGTATTTTTATGTCTGAATGGTATGTTTGAGTACATAATCTAATCTTCAGTTCTAATACTGTTAGGCTTATTTAATTGCTCTTAGCTATTGTTAAAGAGTATTTAGGCCACATTTGAGAACACTAGCTCTGTGCATTTAGTCATCACTCTGTTAATCGTCTTTTCTTATAATTCTGTGGTCGCCACCCACTCACATTGAACCCATGGTATATCAATCTAAATGTCCATGGCATGCAACAGGTTTAAGTTTTAGCAAACATTTTATGACCTTTTTATATATTGTTTTAATATTATTTCTTACATTGTTTTTAATATAGTTTCTTCTTATTGTTGTTTAATATTGTTGTTTAACATTGTTTTCTAATAAAGTCTTTTAATAATTTTTTGTTATTAACATACAATAATGCATTTTAATATTTTAACATTCATATAGTACATTTTAGTTTGGCTTTTATTAACTGTTAGGCGTTAAAATGCACTTTCTCCAGCATATTTGGATCAACTGTTATTTTAAGTTGTATTCATAACATTGATTACAACCTTTTAAGAAGTGCACATTATGAAGATTTATATTATATTGTCTTTTGTATCCTATGTTATACAAATTCCAGTATGAGACAGCCACTGTACATATTAGATATTCTTAACCTATTCAGTTCTGTTCTTAATGTTTTAGGACCAATGCTTTTATTGACTCCATGCCTTATCATTTTTATTTTCATCAGTTTGTTATCTTTTACGCAGTTTGCTTTATACCTTAACCACCATGGTATGTTTTTTCAGGTTTTTGTTACCTATATGCTGGTTTCCTATTCACACACTCACTGCCCCTTTTTCATTATGCAGTATCACTTCCGGTTATTAAGATTTGGTTTATTTTTATTGTTGGTCTGCTCCAATTCTCGTTTCACCACCACTTCTGGTTCCCTTTTCTTTTCTTATATTTGTGATTTGTTTCTTCCGTCTGTCACGTATCCCTATGTTGATATTAATTGCTTTTCATTTGACACGTGTCACTTCATTTCTAGTTTTTCATTCAGTGATATTCTAGTCATTAAAAATCTTTGCATCCTTTTGCACTATATCATTATATATTTCAATCACACTCAGAGACACCCGATATTATTTGTACATTTTTACTTTTTCTCTTTAATATGTTCTTGTATGACATTATCACCTTTGTCACATTACCATTTGCTTGCTTCACCTTTTTATGTTCACACATTATCCTAAGTATTTATGCTTAAATTCATTAGGACCCCTGAGGAAGGCGTGTCATCCGAAACACGGACCGTGTCGGGTCCCTTGGTTGGCTATAAGGTTGTATATGTTACTGCATTTACTAATAAACAACGCCTGCATCTTGTACATTGTCTGCAGTCTGTTTGTTGTTTTCTGGTTGCTGTTGTTTACTGCAGACTACTTTGGATTTTCTTTCTCCCTTTTATGCTTCAGTTGCATCCATCTAAAATTTTCTGATTTATTAAGTCCAAACTTATGTTGCAACTGTGAAAATTCAAGCATAGCACCATTAGAAATAACATCATCCAATATACGTATTCCTGCTGCATCCAATGCTTTCAAATTCATTAGTTCAACAAGTAACACAAGCCTCCATAGATCCAATTATTACTTAAAATTAAAATAGTTGACCTTAAGATTTCTAAGCTTAACTGGATATAACATATATGGGTTAATCATATACTGCTTTCTTAATCTTTATTTTCCTTGATGGAATCCCTTCCATGGGTAAATTGGATCTCTCTTGATTAATGGTAGTCTAAGAAAGAAATATTTGTATGTTTCAATTATAATTTCCTATGTACAATGTACCTTTTCTGCTTTTTTCTGTAACAAGTGTTTTACTTGTATATTATTGCAAATCCGATAAATAAATAATTAAAAAGAAAGAATGGGTGTGTTCAGCAGCAGACACATTTTAGCAGCATTAAAGAGTGCTATGTATGTGTACAAGGGATGCTGGGCACAGGCTAGCAGGAATTTCCTGGGTATTTGCAGTGGAGATGTGCATAGTAGTGCTGCCCGATTCATGATTCGAATCGATTCACTGATTCATTTCGGGTGAATCGATTTGAATCGATTCAAAAACAAAAAAAAAAATCGCCCTTCAATTCATTGTCTGACCCTCCCCCCTCACTCCCTAAAGCAGGATCAGCAGCGTTGCCATGCCTCCTTTAGAGGGCAAGGGACGAGGGTCAGTTGTGAAGTGTTACATTGTCCGGCTTCCCCCTGGCCTCCCGCACCTCCTTTTACCTGGTTTCAGCAGGGAGCAGTCTGCAGCGATGATCGCCTGTACTTTAGCGATCATTGCAGGTTGCCATAGGTCTCAGAAGCTGTCATTCCCCTGCCGCGATCCTGCTTCTGATGTCAGAGGAGGGGCGTGACCGCGGCAGAGGGTTTGTTATTGATTCGCTTTTTGGATAGGTGTCATTACCAATGTTTTGTGAGCCAGCAGACACACTCCCCCTATCCTATGGTGGTGGTGGGAGCTTGATAAGAGAGGGAGGAGCATGGGGAAATGGGTGCCAGCTTGGCACCAGCCACTCGATAGTAGGCTGCTCCCTGAATCATGTAAATGGAGGCATGGGAGGTCAGGGAGGAACACACAGGGGGGAGGTGCAGTCCTTTGGGGTGGACAGGCCTTCAGTGGTGGGGTGCAGGCCTTCAGGGGAGGGGTCCCTGGTGTAGAAGTAGATGGAGCGAGGGAAGGGGAGGTTCAAAGAGATGTGCATATGCTGGACTTTGGGGGGAAGAAATAATGGGTCTAAAAACAGAGGAGAGGGAGGGAGATGGTGGACAATGGGATTTAGGGCTGAAAGGAACAGAAAAGGAGAGATGGTGGACCCTGGGGTAGTGGGGAAGGAGGGAGAGATGCTGGATAAAAGTTGAGAAAAGGTGGATGAAAAAAGGAGAGATGCCAGACCTCCAGGAGAGGGAAAGGAAATGGAAGGGGAGGATAGAGATAGAAGATTGATGGTTAGCATGGAGAAAGAAGAAAGAAGGAGACCCTGGCAAGCAAGTTATCAGAAGACAACCAGAGCCTGGGACCAACAAGATTTGAATAATGACCAGACAACAAAAGGTAGAAAAACTAATTTTATTTTGTTTTGTGTTTACAATATGTCAGATTTGAAAAGTGTATCCTGCCAGAGCTGATGTTAAACCACGAACGTGAGCTAGGATTTAACAGAGAGAGGAAGTCTTTTTTGTTTATTTATTCTGTTTGTACCACAGCGCCAGTGTGGTTAGGAGAAGGAAAAAGGGGTGAAAAAGCTATAAAATAAACCCACCAGGATGTTTTATAAAAACACCCAATTGGGCAGGAAAATAGAATCAAATCAAATCAAAAAATTGATTCAATAGGCTGAATCGAATCGAATCAAATTTTTTTTCCTGAATCGGGCAGCACTAGTGCATAGAGATAGATGAATGGAGCAAGGCAAGCTACATGGGGTCAGAAGTTACATGTATGGGTGAATCAACAGCATTTTATAAATAAATGTTAATGTGTGTGTTAGTGTGTGAATACTTATGGGAAGCATTTTTAAAACTTGGGCACAATTGTTGGAACAAAGAGGACATGTTTTGAGATATTTCATTTTGAATTGATCACAAGGGTTCTTTTTGTAGATGTGTGGCTATAGGTACATGGAACATGATGATGCAGGCTGTTTACTGTGAGTGACAGCTGTTAGGTTCAGTTGAGAGCCTGTGCTGATGACAAAAGGGTGCTGATGATTTGGGTACTAAAGAGGGCTCTTTTGGGTCTAAACTAAGTAGTAATAGATGGGTTTGGTTGACATGTGTCTGGATTTAGTCAGGGAAGGTTGAAAGCATGTGTGAGTTTTGTGGATTTTAAAAGTTTTTCTAGTAATCAGCTGAATGGAGGAGACCTTGAAAGATCACCTCATGTAGCGACAGTGACTGAGAACAAGGAAGAATTTGTAACAGAGTAGACACCCCAGAGGGAATTAAAAACATTCAAAAAATATTTGCAAAAGTTAAAAGAATGGTCTAATATTTGGTAACTAAAATTCAATGCAAAGAAGTGCAGAGCGAGGCATTTGGGGATTAGAAATCTGAGATAGCCATATGTGCTGGGAAGCAAGATAATATGCACAGAGGGACCTTGGGGTGATATTGTCTGAGGATCTAAAGGTGATGAAACAGTGTGACAAGGTGGTGGCTATAGCCAGAATGATGCTAGGCTGTATAGAGAGGCATAACCAGCACAAGAAAGGAGGTATTGATATCCTGTACAAGTCACTGGTGAGGCTCTACTTGAAGTATTGTGTTCAGTTTTGGAGGCCGTATCTGGCTAAGCTTATAAGAATAGTTGAAGTGATCCAAAGGAAGATGACAAAAATGATAGGGGGTTTGAGCCAAAATATGTACAAGAATAGACTGGAAGACCTGAATATGTATACTCTAAAGGAGAGAAGGGGCAGGATACAGACATTTAAATACTTTATCAGGGAAGTGAAAATGGTAAAACTAGAGAGCATAAATTGAGGTTGCAAGATGTTAGACTTAGGAGTAATGTTAGAAAATTCTTTTTTCACAAAGAGGGTGGTTGATGCCTGGAATGCCCTTCCAGTGGAGGGGGGGGTGGGAAGAGAATAATGTAATGAAATTTTTAAAAGCATGATATAAACACAGTAGATCTCTAATAAGAAAATGAATGGCATTAATTCAAGAACAAGGGCCAGTACTAGACAGACTTGCATGATCTGTAACCCATATATAGCAATTCAGTTAAGGATGGGCTGGAGAGAGCTTTAATGGGAACTCCAGTAATTTAGAACATGAGGAAGGTGTTTGGCAGCCTTTTCCAGTCTGTACCCCTCAAATGATGTGATGGTTTGGATAGGCTCCAGTAGTTGAAACTCAAGGTATCAAGCTTTGGCAGTAACTCTATTCCAGGTGGACTTCTATGGTCTAGCACCTAGTAATATCAAATAAAAAAGGCAATTTTTCAGAAGAAAGTTGTTGAAGCAATTGCCTGTTTTCTTGATAGTCTCCCCTGATATAGAGACTAAGTGAAACAGGGCCTTGTCAGGAAATCTATTAATTTGTATACTGGTACATCTGAAGAAAAGAACAGAACAGATACCGGATGCCTTTATCTTCTGCTCTGACTTTAACAACCACTGGAGCTAGAATATTCTCACAGATAAGTGCTTGTTTTTGAATAATCTCTTGAATATTGAAAGTGAACATATGATATTGTAGAACTTTTGAGAATTTCAATAAAGTAAATGGAGTTTTTTTTCTGACCAAGGATGTATTTGCTATAGCAGTTTTGAAGCTGATATAGAGACTTTCAGGAGATACTGATCCCTGAAAATACTAAGGTCTTTTTCTCCACATTAATTTATATGCTTATTTTCTACTGTGGTGATTTTCCATAGTTTTTGGTGTCAAATTATTGAATATCTTTTGGTGGAAGTTTTTTTGATTTTCTGATATTCAGCTTTTTAGATTTATATTTACTATGTTATCAATGCTAGAGCCTGATCAAAGACAGTTTTAAAGGGGTTTTTAGGAAGGTGTGAGGCTCTGTAAGTAACCTTGGATTTTTGTTTGTTTTTTTCGGGGGGAAGCTTAGCTCCAAGCATGGGAAGTTCAACTTCTACTTAAGCTAGACAAGGCTGAACTCTGTTTAGAAAGAGGAAATTAGAACTTTCTAGCTATATCTAGGCAAGTTCTTTAGGGAAGGATTTCAGGAACCCCAATTGTTGGAACAGTGCTGTACTAGGCTGGAAAGCCTGCATGTTTAAAAGCTATCAAGCATACCTGTAGCTCCTTAAGGGAAAGAAATACAGCTGCGTAATTTAAGGTTGAGTTCCGGAACTAAGACTGCACTGGGTGAAAACTGTTTTCCTCTGGCAAGGGCTGAAGGACAGGATTTCTAGAGAAGAAATATAATAGCAGGACCTTAAGGGTAAAGCTTTGAAGACATACCACCAGATTCCAAGGCCTTTCAGCAAGTTGTGGCCCCAAGGATCGATGAGCCCACTCGATCCAAAGTCTCTTCCTGTAAAAACCAGCAAATCAGGGCCCAGTGTCAGGAATCCCCCTACACCCGTAATGGGTGCGGTTCTCCAGGTCCTCCACTTTATTGAGCAAGCCATGGAGCTCACCCCTCATGTCCTCCAGGCCATGCTGTGTTCCCACCACTGTTTCCTTGCATGAATTCATCTATGTCTCTACTGTATCAATGAAAGTTCTCAGTTCTGCCAGATCATATTTGTGTTCTTGAAGCACCTCTCACATCTGTGTTCCGACTGAAGCAATCTCTGATTTAATCTCTGAAAGCCATCATCTCATGTTGGCTTTAGTCATTACTTCAGAGTCCTGCATACCATTGTGGTCCATGCTCTCTGGGCATGCTGTTCCCAACATCTGCCAGCACTGTTTTTCCTCCGCTGGCCCCACACCAGTTCCCAAATGAGGCAATCTCTGATTTAATCTCTGCAAGCCATCCTCTCATGTTGGCTTTAGTCAGTGCTCAACAGTCCTGCATGTCGTTGGGGTTCGGGTTCTCCGGGCATGCTATTTTCAGTGCCAGCCAGTGCTGTTTTACCTCCACTGGTCCCACACCATGTGGCACCCAGCCCATAGTCTTCTTGCCAGTGCGAGAGATGGAGCCATCCATAATCAGCATTTTTTGTAGCCATATGGTACTCCAAGGAAGGATCCCCCTCTACTGCTGATAAACACACTTTTGGGGGGATTTGCTGGGGCTACAAACGGAGCTCAACACTTAAGCTCCCAACTTCTCTGGTGACATCACTTTCTCCACCCAGAGACTTGCCTCCCATACATCTATGCTATGCAAGTATTTAAATATCTCTATCATTGTTCCTCACTTCTGTCTTTCTTCCAAGATAATCATATTTAGATCTTTATATCTGCCCCTATACACTTTATGGCAAAAACCACAAACTATTTTAGTAGCCACCCTTTGGACTGACTTTATGTTGTTTATATCTTTTTAAAGGGACAATCTTGTCTCAACAGAGACATACAGAGGTATTATCACCTCCCATTTCCTGTTGGACATTCTTCTCCCTATGTAGCCAATTATCCTTCTGGCTTTCACTGTTGTCTTTTCAACCCATTTGGCTGCCTTAATATAGAAACATTCTATCACTGTTTTCATCTCCACCACCACCCTCAGGAGGGCATACCAGGCATCCATCACCCTCTCCATGAAAAAGAATTTCCTAACATTACTTCTTTGTCTACACCCTGCAACCTCAATTCATGTCTCTAGTTTTATCATTTCCCCTTCTCTGGTAAAAATTTGTTTCTATATTAATATCTTTCAAGTAGTTTTTCAATGACATTCCCTATATGCAGGCGAGCATTGTCATGAAGAATGAGTGGTCCAGCCAAGAGCAACTGAGGTCAGGTTTTGTGCATTTTTCTGCGTATTTTTTGCAAAAAAAATCACGATAATACACTGCTGTGACACTTCTTCTACATGGAACTTTGTCTGTGATGATAGTGCCTTCATGATCATAAGCAAAAATCACTATTTGTTTGACTTTTGGTTGAGCTCATCAAAATTATTTTGGTCATGGGGAAAATGGAACTCTCCACTCGTCATTTAAAAACTACGCGAATAGGCTGGGAGGTGTTACACTATGTTTCCTACAGTCCAGACATGAGTCAAGCAGACTTCAACCTTTTTCCAAAGTTGAAACAACCTATGGTTGGACATCATTTTGCATCTCTGGAAGAGCTTTCTTCTACTAGTACCCGAGCCATT
The DNA here is from genome assembly GCF_902459505.1 of Geotrypetes seraphini. Taxonomy (NCBI): domain Eukaryota; kingdom Metazoa; phylum Chordata; class Amphibia; order Gymnophiona; family Dermophiidae; genus Geotrypetes; species Geotrypetes seraphini. The sequence goes on along the minus strand of NC_047089.1, from coordinate 105,322,089 downwards.
CTTGGATGGAATAATGAAGCTTCCTGGATGCTGGGACACGGTCATTGCAAAATTGAAGGATTGTAAAGAAATACTTGGAAAAAAAAAATAAAACGTAAATTAAAAAAAAATAGTGTGCATTATTTATGAAATGACTTCATAACATAGAAAAAGAATACTTAATGATAATTACATCATCCACATACAATATCTTCTACCTTTAGTCCACAATGAAAGTGTCAATGATATTGAATTACATTTAAAAGAAAACAAATTATACAAAGAGGAATGAAATAGGCCACTAGACTCCTGCAGCTGGAACATGTAAATTATGGGAAGATAGTAGAGAATGACACGGTGAAAAAATTGGTCCCCGTCACCGCCCCGTCCCCGTCTCACCATCCCCGTCACCGCCCCGTCCCCGTCTCACCATCCCCGTCACCGCCCCGTCCCCGTCTCACCATCCTCTTCACCGCCCCGTCACCGCCACTGCCACCCCATTCACCGCCCCGTCACCGCCACTGCAATCCCATTCACTTTTCTTTATTTACGTATAAATGAAACATTCTTTAAAACTTTAAAACTTAGTTAAATATTAGTTAATAACTATACAAAAACAAAACACGCAGAGAAAAAATTAATTAATATAAATTCCCTGACTTCCCTGCACTGTCCCCCCTTGAAGGTCTGTCCCCATCCTGAAAGCCTGATGCCCCCCCCCCCACGTCCGATACATCCCTCCCCCCGAAGGACCGCCGACTCCCCAACAATATCGGGCCAGGAGGGAGCCCAAATCCTCCTGGCCACGGCGACCCCCTAACCCCACCCCGCACTACATTACGGGCAGGAGGGATCCCAGGCCCTCCTGCCCTCGACGCAAACCCCCCTCCCCCCAACGACCGCCCCCCCCAGCCGACCCGCGACCCCCCTGGCGACCCCCACGACCCCCCCACCCCCCTTCCACGTACCTTTGGTAGTTGGCCGGACAGACGGGAGCCAAAACCGCCTGTCCGGCAGGCAGCCAACGAAGGAATGAGGCCGGATTGGCCCATCCATCCTAAAGCTCCGCCTACTGGTGGGGCCTAAGGCGCGTGGGCCAATCAGAATAGGCCCTGGAGCCTTAGGTCCCACCTGGGGGCGCGGCCTGAGGCACATGGTCGGGTTGGGCCCATGTGCCTCAGGCCGCGCCCCCAGGTGGGACCTAAGGCTCCAGGGCCTATTCTGATTGGCCCACGCGCCTTAGGCCCCACCAGTAGGCGGAGCTTTAGGATGGATGGGCCAATCCGGCCTCATTCCTTCGTTGGCTGCCTGCCGGACAGGCGGGTTTGGCTCCCGTCTGTCCGGCCAACTACCAAAGGTACGGGGAAGGGGGGTGGGGGGGTCGTGGGGGTCGCCAGGGGGGTCGCGGGTCGGCTGGGGGGGCGGTCGGAGGTTCTTGGGGGGGGGCGGTCGTTGGGGGGGAAGGGGGGTTTGGGTCGAGGGCAGGAGGGCCTGGGATCCCTCTTGCCCGTAATGTAGTGCGGGGTGGGGTTAGGGGGTCGCCGTGGCCAGGAGGGTTTGGGCTCCCTTCTGGCCCGATATTGTCGGGAAGTCGGCGGTCCTTCGGGGTGGGGGTGCGAGTGGTCCTGCCGGGGGGGGGGATGTATCGGACGTCGGGGAGTCGGCCGGGCAAGAGGGCTTGGGCTCCCTCTTGCTCCGATCGCGGGTGCGGGTGGGCGGGTTCGGGGTGGGGGTGCGAGCGGTCCTGCTGGGGGGGGGTGAATCGGGCGTCGGGCGGTAAATAGCGGTTCCTAGAAGGGGGTACATTGGCCCGCGGGGACAAACCTGTTCACCGTTTCCGCGGTCGGTGAATGGCCTTGTCCCCGTCACCGCAGCGACTGCTAGTTTTCTTCCCCGTTTTCGGCGGTGACCCGCGGCTTAAATGCGGTGGCCGCGGGTAAACCGTCACCGTGTCATTCTCTAGAAGATAGCACTACACATTCTAACTCTTTAGACAACAAACATTCTTTCAACTATCAAAGAAAAGATAATTTCTACCTCTTAAAGACAAAAAAACATTTAGCAGGAAATTGTAAAATAAATGTAGTACCAAGCACAATGATTCTTGACTTAAAAGACAAGAATTCTGTTAGGAAATATTCAAATTACAGATCCAAAATATTGTTCATTCAAATGACAGAAATAAAGATGAAGAACATAACTTCTGTCATGCTCCAAGATAAAAGTCACAAGAAGTGTTGATTTTCACTTATCAACTTCTAATGAGTTTTCCAAAACTGCTGTTAAATTAGAGAATCTGGAGATACCCAGGCATTCTTCATGTTGTAAAGCTTATACCTCATGAGCTTAAGCCTTGGCTTGTACATTCTCAATATCTTTCTTCATTTCCAAAAGTGAACATTTCACAGAGTTGTCCAGGGTCTGTATAGCATCCCATAAAGCATTCATATCTGCCACCGCTGGTTTCTGCAATTCCCCATTTTACTCCAGTAGGTGTTGACCCCTCAAAGGCTTGGGACTCACTCTTCATAACAGATTTGTCACTCACAGAGGGCTCCATCTCAGTTGTTCATCCATTCCAAAGAACACCATCCTCCCAATCTCATGGTTTATAGTTTAATATTTATATTCTGCCTTTAAACAAGGTGGATTACAACCAAACGTACACAATTAAAATAACAAAACAAACATGTCAAAAACATCAAAATTGCCAGATTATATTAAAAAACCCATCAACTATCAAACTTCCACTTACAAAACACATGACGTTTTAAAATTTTTTTAAAATTTACACAAACCTTTTTGTTGCTTCATATATTCTGGTGATACATCTTTTCTCCAAGCCATATACTTTCTGGGACATGGGGGGTACAGAACACTGTTCCAGGCTAAGCGAAGTCCTGTATATATTGAGGTTCACAACAGTGTCAGGCTTCCCTCCTGAAGCAGAAGTCATAGCCAAATCGTAGGAGGTAAGCAAACCTGAGATTGTGGTCTGAGTCAAATATAATCCTGCTGGAGGAGGTTTAAGGACATAGATAATCCATTTCTGCTTCCCTATAATCACAGGGTACAGCAAGCTGATTCAAGGCAACGAACTGAAGAGCTCCTCTCAAGCATTCATCCTCAATGCCATCTTGACTCAACCCAAAAGGTATTAATTTTATTTATTTATTGAAATGATTTATCAACTGCCTATTCCTATGCGGCATTATTGAAGTACAAAGATTCAAAAATATCACTTGAATACAAAAGCACCACACAAGCCAAGAAAGCTAGCTTATTACTTAAGCGAAAGAAAAGCCTCAGATAAACGGAGAGGTGTAACCACACTCTTCCACCAAAGCATCATAGGCAAAAAATTGTCGCATAAGTTTAAAGTTAGCAGTGGGAGCAAAAAATAACCGAGAATGTAATGTATTGGTAAAAACCACTGAACACAAACAGGCCAGGCCGACGATTGTTTCGTGGCCGGTACCCACTGCTTAGCGACAAATCCAGGCTATCCTATAACACAAAACACAAACCCAAAAGGGAAATGAAATTGCTCACCTGCTGAAAGTTGAAAAAGAGCAGAAGCTCATTCAACTACTTACAGTACGCAGATCCTAACTGCTGCTTTCAACCACAACTTTCAAAGCACTGTTGTGGGGCTTATAACCATGTCCAGCCCTGTCAGGAGAAAAATCACGTGACAGGTCAGCTGAACACGAACCAGCCAATCTGGGCAGACCATGTCAGCTCATTCACAAAACAGAATGATTGAAGTCACTTGAGCTAGAGACAGCTGATACACAAAAGTGAGCATACTAGAGAAAAACTGCAAACCAGATAAAACTAAAATGATAACATGATTAACTGTAGAAATGCTGACAAGATTCAGTAAAAATAGAACCAATCGATGCTTGTATTTAATCCATGGGGCTGTACAGCCTGGAGCTGAAAAATCCAAAATTGCTCCCTGCGCTGGAGTTGAAGTCTTCTATTGCCACCCCTAGGATGAATAAGAATCTGATCAAGTACTAAACAGCGTAGTTGAAAAAAATCATGCTTGTGAGTATCACAATTTTGAACCATCGGAGCTGAGGCTAGTCCTCTCTTTAAAGCACTTCTGTGTTCATTTAGGCGTAGTCTCAGAGGAGGTGAAGTTTGTCCCATATAAATAAGTCTGCAGTGGCAAACAATACAGTAGATCACATGATCAGATTCACAAGAGGTATGAACCTTAAGTTGGTAGCGTTTCCCATCACCAGGATTAACGAACTCATAAGTTCATCCAGACCCTGGCCAAACAAGAGTAAACCTTTAAAAGATAATCTGCTCAGTGTAGCCTTAGAGAAAGAATCACCTGACCACTGGCAAATCCAAAGCATTTATCAGGTGGACACAGAATAAGCTCCCAGATTAGCAAAAAGTCAGTAGCTAGGCTGCAGAAACAAAATGAGCTGGGCAGGGAGTATCCGGCGAGGTGATCTAGGAGAGGGGGAATGGATTTATTTGTAAGTTCTGCAGCCAAGGCTAGAATAGATGGAAGACCCTATGGTGAAGTTTTCAGAGGTTATTGTCCAAGAAAGGGCATTACAATAGTCCAACTTCGATAAGACTATCGTCTGAACCACAATCTGGAAATCATGTATTGACATCATCGATTTTAGGTGACTTAACAATCACAGCTGTCTTTATATTTTTATCTTTACTTTTCATAAATTGTTTCTTCAGGTACTTTAGTTAGATTGTGAGCCTTTGGGACAGTTAGGGAATTTCCAAGTACCTATCTTATTTATTTTTATTTATTGTATCTTTTAATGCATCATTTTTGTAAACCGCTTAGAAACCTCACGGTTATTAGCGGTATATAAGAATTAAATTAAATTAAAATTAAATTAAATTAAAGTAGATTTAACTACAGACAAAATATGGTCCTTCATATTAAGCATTAAGTACAGCCAGACCCCTAAAATTTTCAGCTTTCGTTGTATCAGTAAAACCTTAATTGCTAACTTTGTATCACTAATCTTAATCTCTTTTGGCCATCTTTCCTCTCAAATATTTCCCAGAGAAGGGAAAATGGTATAAGCAGAGGGCATGAATTGAAGATGTAGGGTGATAAACTTAGGAGTAATATTAGGATTTTATTTTTTCACAGAGAGGGTAGTGTAGGATCTCTAATTAGAAAATGAATGGTATAAAACAAACTAAGGCCGGTACTTGCATTCTTGCATAGTCTGTGTCCTGTATATTGCAATTCAGTTTAGGATGAGCTAGTGAGGGCTTTGATGGAAGCTCCTTTGATTTGGAATGTGAGGACAGTGCTGGGAAGACTTTATGATCTGTATCGTACAAATGACAAGATGTTTAGCACAGGCTGGAGTGAGCTTCAATGGCAACTCCGATAGTGGGAACCTAAAGACGGTACTGGGTAGACTTCCACTCTCTATGGCCCAGAATTTAACCATGAATGTATCATTCGTGTGAATATTGTGCAGCCTGTACGTACCATTCAGGACTTTGCTGTCAGTTACTATGATACTCAATAAAGGCCAAATGACCCATCCAGTCTTTCCCTTCATAGCATCCACTAATTACACCCAAGTCGCAATTCTCTTTTATGCACAAAAGTACTTCACTCCCTTACATTTTTGTAGCTCAAATGCATAACCTCTCTCATTTGGTTTTTTTTAAATCAAAAAAAGGCTTAATCATTCCTTTGGTCCATTTAGCTCCATTGAAGTGAATGAAGAAAACAATGTACAGTGGTACCTTGGTTTACAAGCATAATTCGTTCCAGAAGCATGCTCGTAAACCAAAATACTCATATATCAAAGTGAGTTTTCCTATAGGAACTAAGGGAAACTCGCTTGATTTGTTCCCACCCACCCCCATCCCCCAAGGCCAGCGGTGCTGCTCTACCCCCCCAAGAACTGGCATTGCTCCACCCACTCATGAAGGCCCCCCGCATGATCTGCCATCCCCCCCGCTCATTCCCCCCCCCCCTGCTTATGGTGCCCCCCCCCGTGATTCAGCACCCTCCGCTCGTGTTGCACCCCTCCCCTCCGGATCCGGCATCAAAAAGGCACCCACCCAATCACATTTCTTACCCCCCATTTGGCACCGGCACCAATTCAGAGGACATGCCGGTGCCGATGCCCGAAGATCTACCTCCTTCGCGCTGGGCCTTGAGCATCTGCGCATCCTCAAGGCCTTCGTGTTCCCGTTCTCTCCAAGATCAGTAAGGAGGGAGGGAACGCGATAGTTAACCGTGCGCGTTCCCTCCCTTAACTACGTGGACAAGGCCATTCACCGCTCTATGGGGTGGTGAATGGCCTTGTCCCCGTAGCCATGGTGAACACAGTTTTTTCCCCACCATTTTGGTGGTTTACACATGGCTACCCGCGGGTAACAGCTACTGTGTCATTCTCTACTACAAGCAGTCAACGCATGGATGAAGTGCTGATGTGAGGAAGAAAGATTTCAATTTGTGCAGAACTGGACAACGTTCTGGGGAAGAGGAAACTATATAGGAAGGATGGACTCCACCTCAGCAGAGACGGAACAAGGCTGATTACAAGCAAAATCAAGTGAGAAATTGAGAAGTTTTTAAACTAGGAAGAAGGGGAAAGTCAACAGTCGAGCAAGAGTCGATGGTTCAGGAAACAGTATCCCCAGAGGATACCATAAAGGAAGATTGCAGGGAAGACTCATTGGATCATAGGCAAGACAGAAATCCTGACGGATCGAAAGGTACACAAGAGAGAAGGAAATGCAATAAAGTAACAGGCCACAAACTCAAGTGAATGTACATTAATGCAAAGTGCCTAAGGAATAAGATTGGGGTATTGGAAGCTATGGCACAAAAAGATTACCTTCATATCATCGGCATCTCAGAAACATGGTGGAATGAGGAAAACATCTGAGATACTGTGCCACCGGGATACAAGTTTCATGTTTCTTTATTGTTGATATACCATTTATCATACAGGTATATAATAATATGTATACAGATATACAGTATATTATAAAATATTGTATACAGGTATACAATAATATGTAGTAGAAATAAACAGAAGATTAAAAACTTATCTAAAAAAAAAAAAAGGGGGGAGGCATGTACATATGAACATACATGATACAAGCTATACCGCAGAGATAGAATAAGATAAAAAGGTGGGGGTATTGCCCTATATATCAAAGAGGGAATCAAGTCTACTGGAGAGAACATGATGGAAATGAAAAATAAGGTAGAGTCTCTATGGGCCATAAATGAAAACGAAGATCGGCATCTACTACCGCCCCCAGGGCAGTCTTAAGAAACTGATGGAGAAATGACAGACAAGATAAAAACGCAACTGCAAGGGAGGCAACGCAGTTATCATGGGCTACTTCAATTATCCGGGGATAGATTGGAACCTAGGCACCTCTGGCTGCAGTAGGAAAACCAAGTTCCTGAATGCTGTAGGCGATTGCTTCCTAGAACAACTTGTCAGGGAAAATATGAGAGGAAATGCAATTCTAGACTTAATTCTAAATGGACTTCGAGGACCAACGCAAGGTATAGAAGTAGAAGGGACGCTGGGAAGCAGTGATCACAATATGATCCACTTCAGCCTGGACACAGGGGCAAAACATCGATCCAGAATGGCGGCCAGGGCACTGAACTTCGGAAAAGGGAATTGCGAAGGGATGAGACTCATGGTGGAAAAGAAGATTAAGAAGAAGATAAGCACTATAAAAATTCTAGAGTAAGCATGGTCCCTTTTTAAGGACACAGTCACCGAGGCGCAAAATATATATATACCACATATCAACAAGGGATCCAAGAAGAAAAAGAACAAGGAACCGGTGTGGCTCACTGTAGTAGTGAAGGAAGCGATCATAGACAAAAAGACTTCAATTAAGGAATGGAAAAGGTCAAAAATGCATGAAAACTGGAAAAAGCACAAACATCAAAGCAGGTGCCATAATGCGGTAAGAGGGGGCAAAAGAGACTAGGAGGAGAAAATAGCCAAGGAGGCAAAAAACTTCTCGCTGTTCTTTTGATATATTAAGGGGAAACGACCCGCGAAGGAAGCGGTGGGGCTGTTAGATGACCATGGAAAAAAAAGGGAGTGCTAAAGGAGGACAAAGCCATTGCCAACAAATTGACCACATTTTTTGCATCTGTATTTATTGAAGAGGCCAACAGGCTCTACACAGGAAACAAAGACGGGAAACTGACAGGGTTGACAGAGAATGTACGTCCCCAATTTCAGGAAAGGCTGCAAGAACAAACGATCAAAGGACCCGGTTTGGATGTCAACAGAAGTAAAAAGGGCGATAAAGGACAAAAAAGTATCTTTCCGGAGGTGGAAAAAGGACCCAACAGAGGAAAATCATCAGGCGCATAGGAAATGCCAAAAGGAATGCCACCGAGAGGTAAAAAAAGCAAAGGGGAAATACGAAGAGGGGCTGGCCAGGGAGACGAAAAACTTCAAGGCATTCTTCAGTTACGTTAAGGGAAAGCGACCAGCAAGAGAGGAGGTGGGGCCGTTGGACGATGGGGACAGGAAGGGAGTGATTAAGGAGGATAAAGAGGTAGCTGAGAGGTTGAACACGTTCTTCTCGTCGGTTTTCACGAGCGAAGACACAACTAATATACCGGACTCAGAGGAGCTCATGAGTGGGGAACAGGCTGAAAAATTAGAGCACATAGAGGTAAGTAAGGAGGATGTCCTCAAACAGATAGACAGATTAAAATGTGGCAAATCACCGGGCCCGGACGGGATCCACCCAAGGGTTCTGAAGGAACTAAGACAGGAAATAGCGGGCACAATCCAACATGTTTGCAACCTATCCTTGAAAACTGGTGAGGTACCAGAGGACTGGAAAGTGGCAAATGTCACACCTATCTTCAAGAAGGGATCGAGGGGTGACCCCGGGAACTACAGGCCGGTGAGCCTGACTTCAATTATAGGGAAGATGGTGGAAGCTATGATCAAGGACGGCATTTGCGAGCACATCGAGAGGAATGGCCTACTGAGAACAAGCCAGCACGGATTCTGCAAGGGAAGATCATGCCTAACGAACCTTCTGTACTTCTTTGAGGGAATAAGCAGTCGGGTGGACAATGGGGAGCCCATAGACATCATTTACCTCGACTTTCAAAAGGCTTTCGACAAGGTGCCACATGAAAGGCTACTTAAGAAGCTGTGGAGCCACGGGGTGGGAGGGGATGTGCACAGATGGATCAAGCACTGGTTGTCAGGTAGACTGCAGAGGGTCGGAGTAAAGGGTCAATATTCTGACTGGCGGGGAGTCACGAGCGGTGTGCCACAGGGATCGGTGCTGGGGCCGTTACTCTTTAATATATTCATCAATGACCTGGAAAGGGAGGTAAAGTGTGAGGTTATAAAATTCGCAGACGATAACAAACTGTGCGACAGAGTTAGGACCAGGGAGGAGTGTGAGGACCTGCAAAGGGACCTGGACAAGCTGGAAGACTGGGCAAACAAATGGCAAATGCGCTTCAACGTGGACAAATGCAAGGTCATGCATATAGGGAAAAAGAACCCGTTGTTCAGCTACAAATTGGGGGGGGTATTGTTGGGAGACAGCAGACTCGAGAGAGACTTGGGTGTGCTGGTGGATGCATCACTGAAGCCATCTGCACAGTGCGCGGCAGCCTCGAAAAAAGCCAACAGGATGCTGGGCATCATAAAGAAGGGCATAACAACCAGAACACAGGAAGTCATCATGCCACTGTATCGAGCGATGGTGCGCCCACATCTGGAATACTGCGTTCAGTATTGGTCGCCGCACCTCAAGAAGGACATGGCGGTACTTGAAAGAGTCCAAAGGAGAGCAACGAGAATGGTAAGAGGGCTGGAACACTGCCCATACGCCGAGAGGCTGGATAGGCTGGGGCTCTTCTCTCTGGAGAAAAGGAGGCTCAGGGGAGATATGATAGAAACCTTCAAGATCATGAGGGGCATAGAGAGGGTGGATAGGGACAGATTCTTCAGACTGAAGGGGACAGCTAATACGAGGGGGCATTCTGAGAAACTGAAGGGAGATAGATTCAAAACAAACGCAAGGAAGTTTTTTTTCACCCAGAGGGTCGTGGACACTTGGAATGCATTACCGGAGGAAGTGATCAGGCAGAGTACGGTCCAGGGATTCAAACAGGGATTGGACGGATTCCTGAGGGATAAAGGGATCATGGGATACTGAAGGAGGAGCTGGGATGTAACACAAGTATAGAAAGTTAACCAGGTAATGAGTAAAAACCAACCAGGTCGTGCATGTGAAAGACCGGAGGGCTAGGGCTTCGATAGGAAGGCAGGACTTAAATGGGAAGCCAAGGTGGCAAGGGAGCCCCTTCTGATGATTCTGACAGGTCGTGACCTGTTTGGGCCGCCGCGGGAGCGGACTGCTGGGCAGGATGGATCTGTGGTCTGACCCGGCGGAGGCACTGCTTATGTTCTTATGTTCTTATGTTCTTAAGTCTAGAAGAGGTATGCAGACATATTGGCTGAAAAACGATAAATCCCCAGGACTGGATGGCATCCATCCGAGGGTAATCAAGGAACTGAAAGGGGTAAAAGCTGAACTGCTTCAACTAATTGCCAATCTGTCAATCAAATCAGGAAGGATTCTGGAAGACTGGAAAGTGGCGAATGTTACGCTGATCTTCAAGAAAGGTTTGAGGGAATATCCGGGAAACTACAGCCTGGTGAGTCTGACCTCGGTACTGGAGAGATAGTAGAGGCGCTGATAAAGGACCGCATCATTGATCATCTTGACGGACACAATCTGATGAGGACCAGCCAGCATGGCTTCAGCAAAGGATGATCTTGCTTGACGAACTTGCTGCACTTCTTCAAGGGAGTAAACAGTCAGATGGACAAGGTAGGCCTGATCGACATTGTATATCTGGATTTTCAGAAGGTGTTCGACAAGGTCCCGCATGAATGACTACTTTGAAAAATTGCGAGCCATGGAATCAAGGGTGAAATACTCATGTGGATTAAAAACTGGTTGGTGGATAGGAAACAGAGAGTGGGGGTAAATGGACATAAGAGCATAAGCATAAGCAATGCCTCTGCTGGGTCAGACCTGAGGTCCATCGTGCCCAGCAGTCCACTCATGCGGCGGCCCAACAGATCCAGGACCTGTGCAGTAATCCTCTATCTATACCTCTCTATTCCCTTTTCCAGCAGGAAATTGTCCAATCCTTTCTTGAACCTCAGTACCGTACTCTGCCCTATTACGCTCTCTGGAAGTGCATTCCAGGTGTCCACCACACATTGGGTAAAGAAGAACTTCCTATCATTCATTTTGAATCTGTCCTCTTTCAACTTTTATGAATGCCCTCTTGTTCTTTTATTATTCGAAAGTTTGAAGAATCTGTCCCTCTCTACTCTCTCTATGCCCTTCATGATCTTGTAAGTCTCTATCATATCCCCTCTGTCTCCTCTACTCCAGGGAAAAGAGACCCAGTTTCTCCAATTTCTCAGCGTATGAAAGGTTTTCCATCCTCTTTATCAGACGCGTCGCTCTCCTCTGAACCCTCTTGAGTAACGCCATGTCCTTCTTAAGGTACGGTGACCAGTACTGGACGCAGTACTCCAGATGCAGACGCACCATCGCCCGATACAATGGCAGGATAACTTCTTTCATTCTGGTTGTAATACCCTTCTTGATTATGCCTAGCATTCTGTTTGCCTTCTTAGCGGCCGCTGCGCACTGTGCCGTCGGCTTCATTGTCATGTCCACCATTACCCCCAAGTCCCTTTCTTGGGTACTCTCATTTAATAACATCCTTCCCTTCATATAGTTGCACCTCGGTTTTCTGTTTCCCACATGTAATACTTTACATTTCTCAACATTGAACTTCATCTGCCATCTCGTTGCCCATTCCTCTAGTTTGTTCAAGTCGGACTGGAAAAGCATCACAAGTGGAGTGCCGTAGGATTCTGTACTTGGACCCGTGCTCTTCAACATATTTATAAACGACCTGGAAATTGGTACAACGAGCGAGGTGACTAAATTTGCAGACAATACGAAGTTATTCAGAGTAGTGAAAACACAGAAGGATTGTGAAAACCTGCAACGTGACATAAACACACTCGAGAAATGGGCTGTGACATGGCAAATGAGGTTTAACGTGGATAAGTGTAAGGTAATGCATGTTGGTAACAAAAATCTTATACACAAATACAGGATGTCTGGTGTAGTACTCGGAAAGATCTCCCAGGAAAGAGACTTGGGAGTACTTGTTGACAAAGCAATGAAGCCATCTGCACAATGCACCGCAGCAGAGAAAAGGGAGAACAGAATGCTAGGAATGATTAAGAAGGGGATCACAAACAAATTGGAGAAGGTCATGCCTCTATACCGGGTCATGGTACGCCCTCACCTGGAATACTGCATACAGCACTGGTCATCGTACATGAAGAAGGACACAGTACTACTTGGAAGGGTCCAGAGAAGAGAGACTAAAATGGTTAAGGGGCTGGAGGAGTTGCCGTACAGTGAGAGATTAGAGAAACTGGGCCTCTTCTCCCTTGAAAAGAGGAGGCTGGTAGGGTACATGATTGAAACATTCAAGATAATGAATGAAATAGATAAAAACAGGTTGTTCACCTTCTCCAAGGTAGAGAGAACGAGAGGGCCCTCTCTAAAGTTAAAAGGGGATAGATTCTGTACAAATGTAAGGAAGTTCTTCTTCACTCAGAGAATGGTAGAAAACTGGAACACTCTTCCGGAAGCTGTTATAGGGGAAAACACCCTCCAGGGATTCTAGACAAAGTTAGACAAGTTCCTGCTGAACTAGAACGCACACAACAGGTAATCCTTAACTCAGTTAGGGCACTAGTCTTTGACCTAAGGGCTGCCATGTGAGCGGACTGCTGGGCACGATGGACCACTGGTTTGACTCAGCAGCAGCAATTCTTATGTTCTTAGTTTTCTCCCCACTGATAGGAGTATAGGTAGAGGACTCCAACTCAGCATAGAGTAAATAGTGTTCCAAGGCATCAGAAAACTGTTAGCAAAGGGCACCCAAACTATGGCCTTAGCAATTAAAGCTAAAGAGAGAGGGGAAACAGTATGAATGCCCCCAAAATATGGGGAAAATATATTTTAATAGGGGTGTGAATACACAAGGCATTGAAAGGTAACAAAACAGTGCAAAACACCCTAAGGCTTTATGAAAGAAGAAAAACATTAGTGCCATGATTGACCTAGGTAGTATAGAAGAGTTAAATCAGCACCAAAAGTTGCATCAGCACTCAATGTATTAAGACGGCAAGTACAGAGAGAAAGAGATGAAGGAGAAGGTTACAGAGTAGCAACATAAGAAGCAAAAAGGTTTCAAGACCCTAAGAAATCCATAAAGGAGTAAAGGAGGTTTAATTTACTTATTTTTCATTTGTATTTTTTTGGAGGAGGAGGAGGATAAATGCTCATGTGTAACCAGAAAAATACAAGGTAGGAGCAACAGGCTGGGCAATAATAATGGCACAACAGCAACAACAGAGCAAGGCATTGAGGCCAAAAAGCATATTTTTGCTTCTCCATAAACCAGATGAGCTGAAAATGTTTCAGTTTAATTTCCCATTCAGATGAATATGAATAATATCAGTATAAGCTATGGAACTGGTCTTTAATAGCAAGAAGTGTTTAAATGAAATGTATATTGATAAACACAATAAAAGTCACACATGCAATGTTGATACAAAATAAAGTACAGTGCTCCCCCAGTCATTCGTGGTCAGTGATTCGCGGTCCCAGTCATTTGTGGTATTTTCTGACCGCGAATAACCAGGCAGGAGAGGGCAGCCGGAGAGGCAGGAGAGAGCAGCCGGAGCACTGGCAAGTGAAGGAAATCACTCGCAGTATGCTCCGACCACCTCTTCCTGCACTAAAGTCGGGCCTCACCAATCAGGAGCTGTTCCGGCTGCTCTCTTCTGTCCTCTCCTGTCTCCCCCGGTTTTTCCAGATTTGCGGGGGTTCCTGAAATGGAACCCCCGTGAATATCGGGGGAGTACTGTATACCTTATAGATACAAACAACAAAGAAAACCACAAATTATGAGCCACTACTACAAAGTCGGTATCCTAAATATAAACAACATACACTATGCAGATGATACAATGCTCATCACCAGCAGCAAAGAAAACATACATTATATGATGAGAAAACTCAAAGCTGAAAGTCATAAAAGGGATTAGAACTGAACATAAACAAGACAAAGATCACGAACACGGAAAATGATGAAGATTTTGAGCTTGAAAACACAGAATAGAAGTTGTAAAGGATTTCAATCTCCTGTGCTCTTTTGTAAACAATGAAGCAACTAGCAGGGAAGAACTACTCCACAGAATAGCACTGGGCTGCTCTTCAATAAAGGCTCTTGGCAAATTATTCAATGGTAAGGAAATAACACTCCAAACAAAGATCAGACTTCTCCATGCATTCATTTTCCCAGTGATCAATTATGGATGTGAAAACTGGACACTATAGAAACAATGCATATTCATTATTGGTATTCTGAAAACTTGACTGGCTGGGTGTGTTCTAAGGATAGGGTTGAGAACACATGAGCTATCCTAAAAACAAGACATTTTTACAGCATTTGAGAACCAGTGCTTGTAATTGCTGTCAAAACACTTTAAACACAGACAACAATTTATATTCTGCTCTACTAATGCACTAGAGCTGCTCAGATTAAAAAAAAATAAAAAAAAAATCAATGGGAGTTTGTCAACAAATTTATTACAGTAATGCCAGTGCTTAAGAAACTACACACTCTGATGATTTTGAATTGCTGCCTTAATATTTTACCAAGCAGACATTGTGAACTTGACAAGAGAAGATTGTATGAACAATGTTTTCAAAGAATTTTAAAAAAAAGAGTTTGATGTACATAAAATTTTCAGTAATGCATATAAATTTTTCCCCAACCCCTCAATACCATATTTGGGAGGTGGAAGGAAGCATTATTCTTTAACTGGCATGGGCTTAAAAAACAAAATGGTAGGATTTAATAGAAAAATAGAAAACTTAGAAAAAGATAGCATAAAAGGACCATATAACCTATCCAGTCTGCCAATCTATAACATATCTTTTTCTGCCTAAGAGATCCCATAATTACTTGTCACACTTTCTTGAATTCAGATACAGTCCTTGTCTCCATTGCTTCCACTGAGAGGAAGTTCCATGTATCCAATGCCTTTCCATAAAGAAGTATCTCCTTATATTATTCCTAAATCCCTTATATTTCAATTCTAAAGCAGACTAAATCCAGACTTTCCTGTGCATTTATGCACATATCTCCTCTCTCTTATTTCTACCAAAGTATATCTATTGAGGTCTTTAAGTATGTCCCCATATGATTTATAATGGAGACTGCTGACCATTTTTGCAGCCACTCCCTGGACCTACTCTATCTTGTTTTTACATTTTTTAAGGTATTGTCACCAGGATTTTACACAGTATTTTAAATGGGACCTCCTTGTTCGTTCTGGCAATTCGCTCCATTTTCATTCAAACATCCTTCTGGCTTTTGCCTTCACATTTTCTATCTATTTAACTGCCTTAAGATCATTGGATATTATCACTCTAAGTCTCATTCTTTCAGACACAGAAGTATTTCACCCCCTATATTTTACCACTCCCTCAGGTTTTTGTAGTCTAAATCAGTGGTTCTCAAACCTGTCCTAGAGGACCACAAGGCCAATTGGGTTTTCAGGCCAGCCCTAATGAATATGCATATGAGAGATTTGCATATAATGGAAGTGACAGGCATACAAATCTGCTCCATGCATATTCAGTGGACGATTGCTTCCTGGAACAAATTGTCAAGGAAAACATGAGAGGAAATGCAATACTGAACTTAATTCTAAATGGACTATGAGGACCGGCGCAAGGTGTAGAAGTAGAAGGGACACTGGGAGGCAGTGATCACAATATGATCTGCTTCAACTTGGTCACAGGGGCGAAACAATGATCCAAAACGATGGTCATGGCGCTGAACTTCCGAAAAGGGAATTACGAAGGGATGAGACTCATGGTGGGGAAGAAGATTAAGAAGAGGATAAGCACTGTAAAAATGCTAGAGCAAGCATGGTCCCTTTTTAAGGACACAGTCACCGAGGCACAAAATATATATATATCGCATATCAACAAGGGATCCAAGAGGAAAAAGAACAAGGAACCGGCATGGCTTACTGTAGCAGTGAAAGAAGCAATCAGAGACAAGAAGATTTATTTTAAAGTATGGAAAAGGTCAAAAATGAACAAAAACTAGAAAAAGTACAAGCAACATCAATGCAGGTGTCATAAGCCGGTAAGAAAGGCCAAAATGGACTACAAATAAAAAATTGCCAAGGAGGCAAAAAACTTCAAGCTGTCCTTTCAATATATTAAGGGGAAACGACCCACGAAGGAAGCGGTGGGGCCGTTGGATGACCATGGAATAAAGGGAGTGCTTAAGGAGGACAAAGCCATTGCAGACAAACTGAACACATTTTTTAAGTCTGTATTTACAGAAGAGGATATACAAAACATGCTGGAAGCTGACAGGCTATACCTAGGAAATGAAGACGGGAAACTGGCTGGGTTGACGGTCAGTCTAGAAGAGGTATGCAGGCAGATTGACAGGCTTAAAAATGACAAATCCCCTGGACCGGATGGCAGCCATCTGAGGGTAATCAAGGAACTGAAAGGGGTTATAGCTGAACTGCTTCAACAAATAACCAATCTGTCGATCAAATCGGGAAGGATCCCAGAAGACTGGAAAGCGGCAAATGTTACACCGATCTTAAAGAAAGGTTTGAGGGGAGATCTGGGAAACTACAGTCCAGTGAGTATGACCTTGGTACCGGGAATGATGGTAGAAGTGCTGGTTCAGGAACCCATCATTGACCATCTTGACGGACACAGTCTGATGAGAACCAGCCAGCATGGCTTCAGCAAAGGAAGATCTTGCTTGACAAACTTGCTGCACTTTTTCAAGGGAGTTAACAGGCAGCTAGACAAAGGTGACCCGGTCGACATTGTATATCTGGATTTTCAGAAGGCGTTTGACAAGGTCCCGCATGAACGACTACTTTGAAAAATTGCGAGCCATGGGATTGAGGGTGAAATACACATGTAGATCAAAAACTGGTTGGCAGATAGCAGAGATTGGGGTAAATGGACAACGCTCAGACTGGAAAAGATTCACCAGTGGAGTGCCTCAGGATTCGGTGCTTGGGCCTGTGCTCTTCAACATATTTATAAACAACCTGGAAATTGGTACGATGAGCGAGGTGATTAAATTTGTAGATGATACGAAGTTATTCAGAGTAGTGAAGACACAGGAGGATTGCGAAGACCTGCAATAAGACATAAACACGCTCGATAAATGGGCTGCGACATGGCAAATGAAGTTTAACATGGGCAAGTGTAAGGTGATGCATGTTGGTAACAAAAATCTTGTACACAAATACTGTCTGGGGCAGTACTTGGAGAGAAACCCTAGGAAAGAGACTTGGGAGTACTGGTCGACAAGTCGATGAAGCCATTTGCACAATGCGTGGCGAAAAGAGCGAACAGAATGCTTGGAATGATTAAGTAGGGGATCTTGAACAGATTGGTGAAGGTTATCATGCCACTGTACTGGGCCATGGTGCAACCCCACCTGGAATACTGGGTCCAGCACTGGTCACCGTACTTGAAGAAGGACACGGTACTACTCAAAAGGATCCAGAGAAGAGTGACTAAAATGGATAAGGGGCTGAAAGAGTTGTCGTACAGCGAGAGATTAGAGAAACTGGACCTCTTCTCCCTTGAAAAGAAGAGACTGAGAGGGGACATGATTAAAACATTCCAGATAATGAAGGGAATAGAGTCAGTAGATAAAGACAGATTGTTCACCTTATCCAATGTAGGGAGAACGAGAGGGCACTCTTTAAAGTTAAAAGGGGATAGATTCCATACAAATGTAAGGAAGTTCTTTTTCACCCAGAGAGTGGTGGAAACTGGAACGCTCTTCTGGAGGATGTCATAGGGGAAAACACCCTCTAGGGATTCAAGACAAAGTTAGATGAGTTCCAGCTGAATTGGAGCATACGCAGGTAGGGCTGGTCTTGGTTGGGGCACTGGTCTTTGACCTAGGGGTCGCTACATGAGTGGACTGCTGGGAACAATGGACCACTGGTCTGACCCAGCAGCGGTAATTCTTATGTTCTTATTAGGGCTAGCCTCAAAACCCGATTGGTCTGGTGGTCCTCCAGGACAGGGTTTGGAACCACTGGTCTAAATGCATAGTCATGCATTTTTTAGCATTAAATCTTAGTTGCTAATTTCTGGACTTTTTTTCAAGCTCCACTAGATAGCATTAGGAGATATCCACACCATCAGGGGTGTCTACCCTATTATAGAATTTAGTATTATCTGCAAAGTGGCAAATCTTACTAGACAGCCATTCCACAAAATCACTCATAAAGATGTTATAAAGAACTGGACCAGTGACTGATCCCTGTGGCTCATCATTGATTAATGCCATTTTTTTTTCAGTTAACTCCATTTAGCACTACTCTGTCTCCTCCCACTTAACCATTTTTCTAACTCAGTGAGTCTCCTTAGGGCCCATACCAAGGGTACTCAGTTTATTTACCAGTTGCTAACATCTAAGTCCACAATGGTGAGTGAACTAAAAAAAATGCATGGGAAAGATTCAGGGGATGACTAAATGGAAAGAGGATGAGATATTGAGGTATTATCTTGGGAAGGAGTAGTGATATTTGAGGCCAATGTTGGACAGACTTCTTTGGTCTGTGTCCCACAAAAGACTGAAAGAAGATTAGCCAAATCCAGCATGACAGACTGAGGTCTGACAGACCTGACCTGAGGTCTGAGGTCAGACAGACTTCTACAGGTCCCACAAATTGCAAAAATACAGATGAAGCTTTGGCAACTCCAGTGTTGCAGATCACTTTATTGTCACATGCTGTGAGTGAGGGTGTTTTGAAGGGGTAAAGGAGGACATCTTGACTGGTCAATTGAATACTCTCAGTCTTGATTATAACCACATATCATTCTCATCATGTTTGGTTACCTATCTGGTTTATATGATGGGGACTTGACAACCAACATTTAAGCATGGGTGACTGGGAACTGTACAGAATGGTGGGCACAGCCAGCTCTGGCCACCTTTTCGGGCAGACCGGATAGACCATGTGAGTCTTAGTCTGTTGTCATTTACTTTGTTACAGTGTAATTGACTTAATGCTGCTTAGTAAATCAAAGCAAGGCTGTCTAATTGCATTATTTTTTTAAATTTGAAAATGTGCACTAATCTACATATTTGTTACTCTTTTTCATCTTCTATTTTCAAGTGTTGATGTCTACCCTCCATGTTGCTTAGTCTGGAAATGGAGTCCTACCCCAGGAAAATTTCAGTATAAAGCTAGATTTAAAAACAGATTGCACAATCATTTTATGAAGGCTGTAACTCCTGAGGAGATTAATGAAAAATATAGCGTCCTATGGACCTCTTTCACTGAGCTGTTAGCAAAATGGCTTGACTAGTCTTTCTTTGCTAAGGCTTTTTTTTACCACCGACAATGTTAATGAATCAAACTGTTTTGAAGCTGTTAATACATACATACTGTCATAAGTTGTAATAAAAAGAATTGACCCCCCCAGATGCCACATTTTATAAACCTACATACTGTATGTAAGTGTTGCCAATTAGTGAGGCTTCAATTTTAATTTGGTTTTGTTATAAGAACATAAGAGCCTTACTGGATCAAACCAGTGGTCCATCTAGCCCAGTTTCCTGTTTCCAACTAGGCCAATCCAGGTCACAGTACCTAGTAAAAACCCAAATAGTAGTAAGGTTCCCTGCTACCAATCCAGGGCAAGCAGTGGTTTCCAAGTTTCAAGTTTTATTAAAATTTGATAAAACGCTAATTATAAATACTAAGGGCTCCTTTTATGAAGCCGCTTTAGTGACTTTATCACACGCACATTTTTAGCGTGCGCTAACCCCGCACTAGCCGAAAAACTAACGCCTGCTCAAGAGAAGGCGGTAGTGGCTAGCGCGGCCTGCAAATTAGCTCGCGCTATTACATGCATTAAACCGCTAGCGTGGCTTTGTAAAAGGAGCCCTAAGCGTTTGACAATAAAAATTAAAATGGTGAACAATCAACAGACTTAAAACGCAACTTTGCTTACATGAAAACAACAGGAAAGTGGGGAGAAATACAATTTTAAAAGGAGAGAGTACAATTAAGGTTAAAAACAAAAGGGAAACAGGAGAAATATTCTAATATAATCTTCCATTTGTGAGTCACACATACCTATACAGGCTCAAGGTGACAGATCAAAGAGAAGGAAAAGTAGAGGGTGAAGGGGGGAAGGAGAAGCTAGAGGAGTGAATATTGAAGTAGGGGGAGCTATACAGAAACTAAGACAGTTAATTGTCAAAGAGGAGGACATGGCGGTACTTGAGAGAGTCCAAAGGAGAGCAACGAAACTGGTAAAAGGGCTGGAACACTGCCCATACGCCGAGAGGTTGGATAGGCTGGGGCTCTTCTCTCTGGAAAAAAGGAGGCTCAGGGGAGATATGATAGAGACCTTCAAGATCATGAGGGGCATAGAGAGGGTGGATAGGGACAGATTCTTCAGACTGAAGGGGACAACAAGTATGAGGGGGCATTCGGAGAAACTGAAGGGAGATAGGTTCAAAACAAATGCAAGGAAGTTTTTTTTCACCCAAAGGGTCGTGGACACTTGGAATGCGCTACCGGAGGAAGTGAACTGGCAGAGTACAGTACAGGGATTCAAACAGGGATTGGACGGATTCCTGAGGGATAAAGGGATCGTGGGATACTGAGGGAGGAGCTGGGATGTAACACAAGTATAGAAAGCTAACCAGGTAATAAGTATAGAAACCCAACCAGGTTGTGCATGTACAAGACCAGAGGGTTAGGACTTCGATGGGAAGATAGGACTTCAATGAGAAACCAAGGTGGCAAGGGAGCCCCTTCTGGTGATTCAGACAGGTCGTGACCTGTTTGGGCCGCCGCAAGAGCGGACTGCTGGGCAGGATGGACCTATGGTCTGACCCGGCAGAGGCACTGCTTATGTTCTTATGTTCTTTAGGTGAGTCTTCAGGTTTTTTCTGAATGTGATGTAGTTTGTCTCTTTCCTGATAGCTTCAGGTAGGTCATTCCAGGTTTTTACACCCAGATAAGTTAACATAGAGTGAAAATTTGCTTGTAGTGAAAGTATTTTGTGAATGGTAGGTTTAGTTGGATTCTGTTAAGGATTCTTTTTGATGTTGACCATACAGTAGAGAATAATTGGATGAGAGGGGCTGCTGAGTTTCTGTATAGAATCTGGTGCAGGATACATGATGATTTGAAAATTATTCGGGATGATATTGGGAGCCAATGTAGTTGTCTGATGAAGATTGTGATTGAATATAATTTCTTTAATTTGTAGATTAGTCTGACGGCTGTGTTCTGGATTAGTTGTAGTTTGTGGATTAGATGTAGTTTGTGGATTAGAGTAGTGTTGATGCCAAGGTAGGTGGAGTCGCAATAGTCTAGTTGAGGCAGGACCATCATCTAGACGATCAGAGCAAAGTAGTGTGAGTGGAAGTATGATCTTGTCAGTC
This sequence comes from Geotrypetes seraphini, assembly GCF_902459505.1. Classification (NCBI taxonomy): domain Eukaryota; kingdom Metazoa; phylum Chordata; class Amphibia; order Gymnophiona; family Dermophiidae; genus Geotrypetes; species Geotrypetes seraphini. The sequence goes on along the minus strand of NC_047089.1, from coordinate 105,300,461 downwards.
GCAGTTGATGCATAGAGTAGATGGTCTTTTTCCGAAGGCTAGATATTTGTGGTTCCATTGTGAGAGTGTCGTCTAAGATGCAGCCTAGTACCCTGGTGGATTTTTCCATTATGAGAGTGATGCCTGATGAGATAGTGAGTTTACATATGACATTCTGTTGTGCGGTGCGGAAACCAATGGCTTTGGTCTTAGTGGCGTTCAGTTTCAACTTGTTCATTGCCCAGGTTTGACTTTTATCTATATTGTTTGAGATTGAATATGAGTAAAAACAGAATGTGGAAAGAAAGGAGCCAGAGATCGATTATTTATTTATTTAAATTTTTATCCCATCCTCCCAGTAGCTCAGAATGGCCTACAAGCAAACATTCACAGTGGAGTACATTTGGACAATACAAAGACTATACAGTAGTTTAAGTACAAGGACTATATAGCAATTTAAGTACAGGTTAAGAATGGTCTATACAGCAATTTAAGTAGAGGTTTAGAATGGAGAAGAGAGGGTAGAAGAGAGGGGGAGTTTAGGGGGGTGAGGGGTAGATTGTGGTTGTAGTTTTAGTTCAAGAGGATGGCCTTTACCGCTTTCTGGAATGTAATCAATGAGTTCTGTAATCTGATTTGTGGAGGGAGTTGGTTCCAGAGTTGGGGGATGAAGTGGCTTTAGGAGCATTTGCGGGCGGTTTCCGAAGGAGGGACATTCCTGGGGGTATGCATAGGCGTTTCTCCATTTCCAAGCGGAGGGGGTGGGTAGGGGTGTGCATGGTTAGCTTGGATTCTATGTAGGCAGGGGTGGTAGCATAAATTATTTTATGTGCTAGTACCAGGGCCTTGAATGCGCAGCATTGGTTCATTGGAAGCCAGTGCTCTGCGATTCAGGGAAGCTTGCCTTCTGGCCAGTGGTGTACCAAGGTGGGGCGGGGGGGGGGGGGGCGGTCCGCCCTGGGTGCATGGCTTGAGGGGGTGCACATCCAGCCAGGACCAGGTCCGGGTCCTCCTGCCCTTCATATCCCCTGGCCCGCGCCGCTGCAATCTTACCTCCCCACGCCGACAAGAAGTCTTTCTGATGTCAATTCTGACGTCGGAGAGGACGTTCCAGGCCAGCCAGGCAGTGATTGGGTCCCACAACTCAGGGGATCTCCTTTATTTTTTTTTTTAATTTATTTATTTATGAAATTTACACATTTATTATCAAGCATATCATCTTGTACAGAAAGTGAGATCAAGAGAACATAATAGTATTATTTACTCTCAAGCCTGAAAGTAATTCAAAATAATAAAAGAAAATAAACATCATAACTTAATCACACACTAGTCCTCAAATTAGGATCCAAGATTAATGATAAGAGTAGAAATTAAATTAAAGAAAAGCATTTTTTAACAAGGAAAATCGCTTAAACTGCTACTGAGAAGTGAGCTAATTATTATTACAAGGGTACAGATGGTTCTACAGACTCAAGACGTTTCGCAGAAAGGAAAGCAGTCAAGTGAGCTGGTTCTATAAATACATATTTCAAGGAGCGGTATCTTATGACACATTTACAAGGGTACCTAAGAAAGAATAAACCCCCTATCTGAGTCACTCCTGGTTTTAACATTAAAAATTCCCTTCTTCTCTTCTGAGTCTCTCTCGAGACATCAGGAAATATCTGGATATGGAAACCCAGAAAGTCCTTGGCCCTATTTTTAAAGAAAAGTTTAAGAATCCAATCCTTGTCTGGGGCCAAAGCCACAGTCAATAAGAGAGTGGCTGGGATAGCCATTTCTCTATCTGATTGCTCTAATAAAGTGGAAACGTCCAAGGGTTCTTTCTGTGGTATTCCTTCGTCTTCTTTCTTTTGAGAATCCTGATTTCTTATAGGTAAATAGTAAACCTTTGTAAGAGGTGGTAAGGAATTTTCAGGTATTTTAAGGATTTCCAGAAAGTACCGCTTTATCATATCTCGTGGAGAAATTGATAATACTTTAGGAAAATTAATTAAACGCCAATTATTAATCCAAATATTGTTATCTAAAGCTTCCAATTTTCTCTTCATAATCGTATTATCTTTAACAAATAAATCTTGGTTACTCTTAATTGTTTTTAAATTCTTCTTTTCTTCTTGGATATCTAATTTCAATGATACAGTCTCTTCCTTTAAAGTTTTTATCTCTTCTTTCTGGATTTGTATTTCTTTATCCAAGTTTTTTACCTGTAAGTTAAGGGCATTTCTAAAATTGGACACTAAGTCCCAAAGAGAATCTAGAGTGACTTCAGAAGGTCTAACAGGAGAAACAAAAGTTGCTTGTGTCGTTAATAAATGTTCACTCGGCTGGTTTACCTCTCTGGAGCCTTGATCCCCTTTAGCTGGAGTTGTTCCTGCCGCCGTTTTTTCTAAAAGGAGTAAATCACTTTCAGCTGTCTTCAGTTGCAAGCCCTCTGACGTACTGGCCTCTCAAGAGGAAGACACTTCCTCCTCCGGCGTGCTCTCCTCTCGCGGTGAGCTTGCTCCCAGCGGCAACGGCTGTAGGGGCGGTGACCTTACGTCGGGGCTCAGAGAGACTTCTAGCCCAAGGGAGTTCGCCGTGGCACTACTCTCTGCCGGCGATCCCAGCGGGCGATTCCCCGACGAAACCTGCTCACTCAGGAGACGCCTAAAAATGGCATCCACTGCAGGCAGAGGGGTCTCCGAGCGTCGGGAGGCTCCACCAATGCTTCTTCCCCTTCTCTTGGGCATTTTCTGAAGGTAAGCGAGACACTCCTAAGCGTCCACACAGCACAGGGGATCTCCTTTAAGCTGGTATGCCTTCCTCGTTCTTTCAGCGCCAATCTGATGTCTACCTAACCTTGAATATCAGCCCTGCGATACCAGTGCATCTCGCTGACAAAATGATCGTGGCAGCAATTCTGAAGCACTGCCTATGGCCTCCTCCATGCTTTTCTTCTGTCGAGATCTGCCCAAGAGGAAACAAGTAGTTACGTCAATGAGGGCAGGCTGTGGCAGAAGGAAATCACAGAGGGGGCCACAGACAGTGCTTCAGAATTGCTGCCATGGTCAGTTTTTCCTCTTCTTCCCCGATAAAAGAAATTACATCATGGAGTGGGAGGAGGAGGGAGAGTGCCAACACCGGCAGCGTAACTATGGTTCCATAAGAACATAAGAATCACTGCTGCTGGGTCAGATCAGTGATCCATCCTGCCCAGCAGTCCGCTCATGCGGCGGCCCTCTGGTCAAAGACCAGCGCCCTAACTGAGACTAGCCCTACCAGCGTACGTCCTTGTTCAACAGGAAATTGTCTAACTTTGTCTTAAATACCTGGAGGGTGTTTTCCCCTATGACAGACTCCGGAAGAGCGTTTCAGTTTTCCATCACTCTCTGGGTGAAGAAGAATTTCCTTACATTCATACGGAATCTATCCCCTTTCAACATGGTGGTTTCATTGTTTTCAGACAAGTTGGTGAGAGAGCAACACAAATCAGTGAGTGAAAGGAAAGGAAGGGAAGCTTGTCCATGTCAGAAGGAAGAAGCCTGAACAAGCCAGAAATCAGGAAGGTGAAGGACAGGGAGAGAAAAATGAGGTGATTGTGGAGTGAGGGGAAGAACGATGGACAATACAGCATGGTTGGGCTTGGGAGGAAAGAGAGATGGGGAACAAATTATGCTGGAGGGTGAGGATAGAGTCGAGAGAGATGGATGGATGGATGGATGGAGGGAGGGGAAGGATAGAGTTGAGAGAGAGCAATGCTGGATACTGGGGATGATAGAAGGGCAATGTTAGAGGGGACAAAAGAGAGAGACAGAGGGGAATGAATGTGGAGAAGAAAGAGAGAGGTCATATTGGATGATAAGAGGTGGGTCAGTGTGATGAGGTATAGTCATTATCACCTCAATCACCACTGAGAGAAAGATGCATGGAGAAGCCCTATGCTAAAACCTGCTGGGTATAGGCTCTTCCCAGTAGACCAAGCAAAGCAAGATCATGTGCACATTGAGTCAAGTTGGAACAGATCTCACCCCAAAAGAAACAGGAGCTTTCAGACAAGATCCAGAGCCCAGAAAGAAAAGTGAAGGAGAGTTCCTGGCAATAGGAATTCCTAAGAGTGACCCTTGAGGGGATATATGCTGGCATCCGCCTAACCCTCAGTAAGCTCAAACCTGAGAGCTGAATTGACCAGTAACCAGTGTTACTGGTGTGCAGGGACCAAGGTACTGGGAGAGCTGAATTGATTGGTGACCAGTGGGTCCACAGGGACCAAGGTACTGGGAGAACCGAGTGACTGGAAGTGACTGGTAGTGAATGGAAGAGAACCAAGTGATCATAGTGACTGATGGTGATTGGAAGAGACCTGACTGACTGAAGTGACAGGTGGTGATAGAAAGAGACCCAAATGACCAGAAGTGACTGGTAGTGACCAAAAAATCCCGAGTGACTGAAATAACTGTTGGTGACTGGAAGAAACCCAAGTGACCAGAAGTGACTGGAAGAGACCAGAAAGAAATAGAAAGAGAGAGACCAGGGATACATGAGTGACTAATCAGCAGTCTTTGCCAACAGCAACGAAGTGACCACTCAACAGTCAGACAGGAGGCAATGTTGAGTGGGTGTAGTGTAAAAGATCCAGCATGGCTGAGAAGGGGGAAGAGGAGATCATGCATGGCTAGTGCAGGGGGTTAGGGGCAGAGAGAGGAGATCCTAGATGGCTATTGGGGGGGAGGAAGAGGAGATATTGGGTGGGAGTGGTTTAAAGAAAAGCCAGATTGAGGGGGAGGGGGTAAAGTGAAGTGGAAGAACTTAAGGAACCCAGAAACAGAAGATTTAGAGAGAAGGTGGGCAATGGTCTGGAGGGAGAGAATGGAAAGAGGGAAAAAGAGACACTTGAAAGGAAAAGAGTTGGGAAGAGAAAGGGAGAGATGGTGGACCTGGGGGAGGGAGGGAAAGATAAAGGATGAGAGGGTAGTATAGTTAGGAAGAGAAAGGGAGGGAGAGATTGTAGACCAGGAAGGGAGGAAGAGATATAAAATGAGAAGACATTTGGGGAGAGAAAGGGAGAGAAGTTGGACCTGGGGATGGAAGGAATGGAGGGTGAGAAAAAATGTTAGGTTTGGGGTTGGAATGAAGCTAGAGATGCAGCATCTGTTTCCCAACCATTCTATTGTTCAGCATTAGTTTTAAGTTTTATTAGGATTTTATATACCGCCTATCAAGGTTATCTAAGCGGTTTTTACAATCAGGTACTCAAGCATTTTTCCCTCTCTGTCCCGGTGGGCTCACAATCTATCTAGCGTACCTGGGGCTATGGAGGATTAAGTGACTTGCCCAGGGTCACAAGGAGCAGCGCGGGGTTTGAACCCACAACCCCAGGGTGCTGAGGCTGTAGATCCAACCACTGCGCCACACACTCCTCATCAAGGGGAGAGGGAAAAAAAACAACAAAAAAGAGAGGGAGAAATGTTGGAGAATGGGGAATGGAGAGAGAGAGAGATGGATTCATGGGAGGGCAGGAGTGAATTGAGGTGGGATGCTAGGAGATGGGGATAAAAGGACAGGGAAATATAGTCTGACAAGAGGAGAGAGAGGGAGGAGATTATGGAAATGGTGGAGCCATGTGGAAGAGGTCAAAAGGGGAATGACAAGAAGATAAATGAGACAACAGTAAGGGAGAAGTGAGTACAGTGGTAGAAATGTGCTAAAGGGGAGTAGATAGAAGGAAACAGGAGGCTGGGAAAGGAGTGAGATGAGAAATAGGAGAACTGGAAATAGGAGAAGGGAGATGGAAAGTTGGTAGGTAGCTGAAAAGTAAAAAGAAGGGTAAAACTTGAGTGGAAGGAAAGATAGAAAATGAAAAAAAGGTTTAGTAGAGCTAAAAAAGAAAGATCAGTATATCAAGGGCAGGTATAGTGAGGGAATGAAACAAGACAGGAGAGATGAGAAAAGATATGGACAGCAACCACTAGAAATAGAATTATCAGGAGACAGAAAAGAAGTGACAAAATGGGATCAACATGAAGGAAAAAATAAAATGCCCAGACAACAAAAGGTAGAAAAGTATTTTATTTTAAATTTATTAACTGGAATATGTTAGCTTTGGGATATGTTTATCACAGATCTTTGTATTGTGTTCAGTAGTTTAGCAGATAGCCGATGGGGGGGAGGAAGGAATTAATAGTAATAGTAGTAGTAGTGGTAATAGTAGGAAGGATGGGCAGTGGTCTTGAGCCCAAAATGGGTGAGTACCAAATTTTCTCCCTCCGCAATCCTCTTGCCCAAATACAAAATTTAAATTCCTAAGCTGATGGGGAATCCCAAAGCCCTGTCAGCACAAAACCTCTTCTTCTAGTCTATTAACCAGAACTCTCCAAGCTCTGCAGCTGGTGGCAGCTGAGGGACACTGCAGCTAGCTACAGAGCTTGGAGATTTTGTAGCTGTCAGACCAGAAGAGGTGGTCTTCAACTAGCAGGGCTTTATGATCCCCACCAGCAAGGGAGGTAGCTAAATTTAGGAGAGCCTGGGCCCAGGACCCCTGTGTGTTCAGAACACAAAATGTGCATAATCTATTATTATTTTTCTTGCTGAGTTAAATTATTTGGATTCTCAGTTCTATATTTGGTAAAGGCCTGTTTTGTGTTTGCATGTGAAAAAGTCATTTAAAGTTGTTTTTATGTGTGGTAGTAATGGCAGGTGGGGAGATTTTTTTTTTGGGGGGGGGGCAGGTGAGATACATATAGGGATGTTTATTTTCAGCTCATACATTTTGCATACTTTAAAAACTGTAGTGCATACCAAATGAATTTAAAGCTCATTAACTGACAAATTATTATATTATTTATTTATTTTCAAAATTTATAAATCACTCGAATCTAAGCAGTGTACAAATAGCACACACACAAATTGAAAGCACAGACAAATCATCATGAAATACTTAATTTAATCTTTCCAATTTTCCTTAGTACCAACATTTACTGAAATCTAGATAAAGCAAAGCCCACTGAATATAGAGAAAGGCATCTATAAATAGTTGTGTTTTTAATAATTTATTAAATAATAATAATAATAACTTTATTCTTGTATACCGCCATACCCAGGGAGTTCTAGGCGGTTCACAGCAATTTATCAAAAGTTATAAACATGTCAGAGTTACAAATAGTGCACAAACAATAATGAACAATTGACAAAGAATGATGTCGTTAAGGTTAGCCGGAGAAGGGAAGTATAGGTTATTGAGGGTAGTGGGAAGGGATAGTACAGTAAAGGAGAGGGAGGGGATTTCAGTGCATTGAAGAGGGGGTGGGAGTAGTGGGGGATGGGGTATCAGGGGTTGTGTATGTGGAATAGGTGAGTTTTGAGTAACTTTCTGAAGTTGAGGTAGGTGGGGACCTCGAACACCATTTGGGCTAGCCATGGGTTCAGTTTAGCCGCCTGAAAGGCGAAGGTTTTGTCGAAGAACCTTTTGAGGTGACAGTTTTAGTGAGGGGAAGGCGAATTCTGTGGGAGTTCTTAGTGTTGTAATTCAGGTTGAAGTGTGGGTTGAGGTAGGTTGGAGATAAACCGAGTACTGTTTTGTAGCAGAAGCAAGCAAACTTGAATATGACTCTGGATTCGAACGGTAGCCAATGAAGTTTGAGATAGAAAGGGGTGATGTGTTCCCATTTATTTAGGCCAAATATAAGGCGGACAGCGGTGTTTTGAATTAGTTTTAGTCTCCTGATGGTTTTTTTCATGGAGCCCAAGTAGATAATATTGCAGTAGTCCAGGATGCTGAGAATGGAGGATTGTACCAGCAGATGGAAAGAGGAGTCGTGAAAGTGTTTTTTTATGGTGCTGAGTTTCCAGAGTACTGAGATGCTTTTCCTGATTGTAAGATCAGAGTGTTTCTCTAGGGATAGATGTTTGTCTAGCGTGACTCCCAGTATTTTTAAGGTTTGTTCAAGGGGGAAGGCCGATCCACTCATTTGAATTGTGGTGTCTTTGATTTTGTTATTGGGGGTGGCTAGGAAGAATTTAGTTTTGTCGGGATTTAGTTTTAATCTGTAGGATAACATCCAGAGTTCTATCTGATTAAGTAAGCTTGAAAGGGAGGAGAGCAACTCTGGGGTGAAATTGGTTAGTGGGACGACTATTGTAATGTCATCTGCATAGATGAAGAATTTGCGCTTGGAGCTTTGTAGGAGGTTTCCCAGGGAGACGAGATAGACGTTAAACAGGGTGGGAGACAGGGGGAACCCTGTGGGATATGAGTAAGAGTCGTTCTTGAATACCCTGCATGATTTATTTCTTAGGAACCCGTGGAACCAGTTTAGGACCTGGCCAGAGATGCCGATGTGTTCAAGGCAATCAAGGAGGATGGTGTGGTTGACAAGGTCGAAGGCACTGCTTAGGTCAAGTTGCAGGATCAGGGTGCTAGAGCCTTGACTAAAGAGTGCGTGCAGGTGATCGAGTAGGGAGGCTATAATGGTTTCGGTGCTGTGGTCTGAACCAAAGCCCGATTGGTTTTCATCTATCAAATGATGCATGATCTTTACATAATCTCATTGTTCCTGGGATGGAATTCCAGGGTTTTTTTTTACCAGCAATAGAAAAGATAGATATTTTAGATTTCACATAATGAATCCTATCTTCCTTTAATCTAGTTAGTAACATTGTCCCAGCAGATCTCAAGCTTCTTACAGGTTGATAAACTTGCCACAAGTTGTGAAAACAAGTGAAAGCAGAGGAATACAATATTTGGTGAACAACTGACATAATAAAAAGATGTTTGGGGACCATTAACAGATTATTGTAATGAGTAATAACACTTTTCCCTTATTTACATAATTTTAATTTCTTCCTCCCCCCATCGGCTATCTGCTAAACTACTGAACACAATACAAAGATCTGTGATAAACATATCCCAAAGCTAACATATTCCAGTTAATAAATTTAAAATAAAATACTTTTCTACCTTTTGTTGTCTGGGCATTTTATTTTTTCCTTCATGTTGATTCCATTTTGTCACTTCTTTTCTGTGTCTCCTGATAATTCTATTTCTAGTGGTTGCTGTCCATATCTTTTCTCATCTCTCCTGTCTTGTTAGATAAATTATGAGCCCACCGGGACAGATAGGGAAAATGCTTGAGTACCTGATTGTAAAACGGCTTAGATAACCTTGATAGGTGGTATATAAAATCCTAATAAACTTGAACTTGAAACTTTCATTCCCTCGCTATACCTGCCCTTGATATACTGATCTTTCTTTTTTAGCTCTACTAAACCTTTTTTTTATTTTCTATCTCTCCTTCCACTCAAGTTGTACCTTAAGAAGGATATGGCGAGAGGGTTCAGAGGAGAGCGACGTGAATGATAAAGAGTATGAAAAATCTATCATATGCCAAAATATTAGAGAAGCTGGGCCTCTTTTCCCTGGAGAAGTGGGAACTTAGAGGGGATATGATAGAGACTTACAAGATCAAGAAGGGCATGGAGAAAGTAGAGAGGGACAGATTTTTCAAACTTTCAAAAACTACAAGAACGAGAGGGCATTCGGAAAAATTAAGAGGGGACAGATTCAGAACCAATGCTAGAAAGTTCTTCTTCACCCAAAGGGTGGTGGACACCTGGAATGTGCTTCCAGAGTACGCTACTGGGTTTCAAGAAGGGATTGTATGATTTTCTGAAGGAAAAGGATATAGATAGAGGACTGGATGATTTCCTGAAGGAAAAGGGGATTGAACGGTACAGATAGAGGATTACTATGCAGGTCCTGGACCTGATGGGCCGCTGCGTGAGCGGACTGCTGGGCGTGATGGACCTCTGGTCTGACTCAGCAGAGGCACTGCTTATGTTCTTATGTACTAGGAAAGAGCTTATCACCCAAAATAAGCCCAGTGTTTGTGAAGCTGATGGATTAAAGTCACCAGGATGTCATTTTGCTGATGTTGCTGGACAGAAAAGGGAGGTCAGAAGCTGTAAATATATTCTTAACATAGGAACATGGAACGTATGCAGCATGAATCAAGGAAAATTGGAAATTGTTAAAGATCAAATGGAAAAAGCAAAACAAAATTGATTTGATAGGGATCAGTGAATTCAGATGGACAATACAGGGCTATTTTCATTCAAATGAACATTGGATCTGCTATTCTGGTCATAAAACACACAGGAAAAATGGAGTGGTATTCATTCTTAACAATAAGCTTTCAATGTTATCAGTGATTTTCATGTCAATATCTCTACAAGTGAAGCCAATCAATGTCACCTTGATCCAAGTATATGAGCCAATGACAGATGCGGAAGATGAGGATGTAGAGTTGCTCTATGAACAACTTCAAAATGAAATAGATCTAATGCTGAAAAAAGATCTACTGATCATTATAGAGGACTTCAATGCAAAAGTAGGAAGTACACCTGAAGATGAAGTGGTTGGAAAGCATGGCATAGGAGAAAAAAAATGAAGCTGACGATAACTTATTACAGTTTTGCAAAATGAACTGTTAATCATGAATATGCATTTCCAACATCACAAATGTCACTAGTACACATGGACCTCTCCAAATAGCTTATATTGAAATCAAATTGACCATATCTGCATAGGACATAGATGGAAATCTGCAGTTTTGACTGCAAGGACTAAACTAGGAGCTGATTGTGGAAACAACCACGAGCTTTTGACATGCAAGATCAAAGTAAAGCTTTGTAAGATCATTAGAGACCTCCCAAAATATGACATTGAAAATATTCCATCAGACTATTGGATAAAGTACTGTATTTGCCTGCTCTGATACAGGAGATAGAGAACCCGAAGAGTTATAGAATGACAACAAACCCATAATTAGTAATGAAGCTAAAAATAACACTCCAGAAGAGAAAGCAAGCCAAGAAATCACCTTGGATCTCAAAAGAAACTAGAAAAGTAGCAGAACAAAGATCAGCAAAACTTTCCGGTAATAGAGAAAAAGTATCACAAATGAACCAAGTGTTTCAAAATCAAGTTCGGCAAGACAAATAATGATATATAAAGGATATATATCAGAAAATTGAATCGGAATATGTAAATGGAAAAAAAACAGATTAGCATACCAAGAGGTTATGAGATTGTGGCAGAAATTCCATTCTTGACTGTGGATGCTTAAAAACACAAATGGAATGATATTGAATGATCCAGAGAGCATTAAAAAGAGATGGAAAAAATATATGAAAAATCTGTACAAAAAAAATCAATGAGGATAATACTGGGAAAATTGAACTGGAAACTGATGCTGAAAAAGAGCCAGATATTTTAAAAGAAGAAGTCATAGCAGCAATTAGAGCATTATCAAAAAATAAGTGTTAAATATTGTGCATAAAATAAAAAAAATGCTTATTGAATCTTAGCTCCATCACATTTTTGTATCAAAGTTTCAAGATATTCTTTAAATCAAATCAATGCACTAATTTTAGATGTTTATCAAGGTGCCAATACATTCAAATCAATCTTATAGCCAGAATATACACTTTCTTAAGGCTATGAAAACACCTTGTTCAAATTTTCCCCGACCCTCAGTGGCACCACTCAGGACTCAAACTTCTCATCGTCCTAAGCTTTATGTGTCGGTTCGTCATCGGGTCTATTACTTTTTTGGTAGAGCTTAATCTTATTTATATTATTTGATAAATTCTTATAAAGGTGAATACTTAGCTTAAAATATGGCTAAGTCTTCTTGGTTAGAGATGTCAGCACTATTAAGGGATGTCAAAGCCGACATGTTTCGCCTAGCTTGCTTTTTCAAGGCTCAATCCCTAAAGAAATAACCAACATAACCATAAATTAAAACCGGTTTCAAGTCATTTATAACTAAACCAATGCTTTTATAACCATAAATTGAACTCAAAACAAGCTCTTTCCTATCCAGCATGTTACTGAAACGTTACTCACCCTCAGTGGCGTACCTAGGGTATGTGGCACCTGGGGCCCATCATTTTTTGACACCCCCCCCCCTCATGTAAAATTTTTTTTTTTTTTTTTTTTTGCAATAACCATGAAATGGAATAAATGGTCAGAATAGAAACAGGCAGTGAAAATTTTCTTTTTTTTTTTTTTTTCCAAAGTATTTTTATTGAGAATGGCAAAAGGTCCAGACAAGCAACCATGGTCTGTACAGAAACTTATACATTATCAAAAAGAACACAGAATGAGAGTAACAGCAACAACAAGCATGAACAAGCCTCTCCCAAGAGAAAATTGCCAATGAGAGGCATAGCAATACACAACAAAAGGCCAAAACTTGGGGCAAGCAAACAAATCCCACCCCAGAACCCACAAGAATAATAAGCCGGACTAGACTCTCAGCCATATTTTATAATGAAAAAAACCCCCACAAGCAACAACACCCAGACCGCTCACCAGACACACCAATCCGCACAACAAGCACCCAAGAAACACCCAGCCACCACCCAGACAAAACTACCAGACACACCTACCCCACCAAGCCCAGACCCAACCCCCCCTCCCCAGAGAGTGCAAGCGCAAAGTGGACCGTGAAAAGGGCAGCTGCAGAAGTGGAAAGCCCCAGATAAGTAGGTTAGCTAAAGAAAGCCCACAGATAGAAGAAATCAGGATAACAGAAGTTCCAACAAATGCTCCCACAGAAAATTTTCTTTTATTGAACCTCATTTATGTAACCATTATTCCAAACATAACATAACATAAATTATGTCTGAATTGTCATGACATCAGAAGTACATATGGAGTAGTTGCAGGTGATGCTTGGGACAGTTCTGATTATGTTAGTTTGGTTTTATGTGTTTTTTTAATAGAAGGGTTTTTATTTCTTTTTTTAAGGTTTTGTAGTTTGTGGTCGAGGTCAATAGGTTGTAGAGTTGGGGGTCAAGTGTTGCAGCTCGAATGGCTAGGAGGTTGTCGAACAGTTTTTTTTCTTTTGACGTTTTTGGTTGGAGGGTGTGTGAATGGTGCGTGAGTTCTCCTATGTCTGTTTGAAGTGGATTGAATTATTTAGCTGAAGAAATTAGTTACCCCCCCCATTCCACACACATTAATTCTCTTCCATTTTTGTTCCCATTATAAAAAAACACTGATAAGTTCCCAGGAAAAAAATACATTAAAATAAGAAGTGAAAACAAAGGCCCCTACAGATGAGAACATAACATAAGAATAGCCTAACTGGGTCACACCAATGGTCCATCATGCCCAGTAGCCCATTCTCATGGTAGCCAATAGTGCTGCCCGATTCAGAGAAAAATATTTCATTCGATCCGATTCACCCTGTTGAATCGATTTTTCGATTAGATTCACTGTTAATGACACCGCTTTTTAAGTTTAAACAAAGTATAACAATAAATTTCACAACAACAATAAATTTCACAAAGTACTTAAAAAAAAAAAAATCACATTTTTCCATTAAAGCAGTTCTGGAGACATTTGCTTGAACAGTCTTTTTTCCCAGTCCATAAGCAAGCAATATGAAAAAGATTTCCTTAATTATCTACTCAAACATTTTTGCTATTTACTTTCATTGTACCTATACTATTATTCAGTAGAAAAAATGGACTTAACTGTGCAGGAAATGAATCTCCTCATACACCCACCATATAGTGCAAAAATGTGCAAAGGTCTGTTTTTTTCTTTCGATCACTACATAGCCTAATGCCACACAAGCAGCGCTGTTACAAACATATTCTGAAGGTCAATGCTAAGGTTGACAAAGTTTCCTTCCTTGGACCAGAAGGAGATACTGACAAACCACTGGAAGAGATTCTAAAACAACTACCCAGAAATAACACCCAAAGACCCACTCAGTGTGTGAACCAGTTGAGTGGAGTGGACTAACTGGGGGTGGAAATGGGCCCAGAGTTTGCTCAGCAGAATTTCCCAGACTACCTCTTCCTCTCAACACACTGACATGCTACCACCACCACCAACACTAGGAACACCTCACCGAGTATGCCAGCAATGCTTATAAACTTTATAAAACACATTATTATATTTTCTTATAAAGCATATATTTTAACTGAACTCAGCCTTGCCATTCACAAAAATAGAAAAGTTCCCATTTCAAGCTGTCTCATGTACACTTTTCAAATCTAACATATTGTAATCACAAAACAGAAAATAAAATTATTTTTTCTACCTTTTGTTCTCTGATCAATATTCAAATCTTGTTGGTCCCAGGCTCTTGTTGTCTTGCTTGCCAGGGTCTCCTTTCTCCGTGCTAACCATCCGTCTGCCATCTCTGTTCTCCCCTTCCGTTTCCCTTCCCTCTCCCGGAGATCTGGCATCTTTCCTTTTTTTTGTCTCCATCCACAGATTCACCTTTTCTCAACTCCCCACCACCCCAGGCTCCACCATCTCTCCCTTTCTGTTCCCAACTATCCTCCTATCCAGTATCTCTATCCCCCCTCCACACCATCCCCTGTTTCCAAGTTCTCTCCCTTTCTGTTCCTTCCCTCCCTAAATCCCATTATGCACCATCTCTCTCCCACTCCTCTGTTTTTAGACCCATTATTTCTAACCCCCAAAGTCTGGCATATGCATGTATCTTTGAACCCCCCCTTCCCTCTCTCCCTCTGTGTACTTTTACACCAGGACCCCCCTCCCCCGAAGGTCTGTCCCCCCTCCGAAGGGCTACACCCCACCCCTGAAGACCTGCACCCCCCGAAGGACTTTACCTCCCACCCGAAGGTCTGTCCCTCTCTGAAGGCCTAAACCCCACCCCTGAAGGACTGCACCCCCCCCCCGAAGGCCTGCACTCCCTTGAAGGTCTGCACCCCCCCGAAGGCCTGTCCCCCCCTTGAAGGCCTGTCCCACCCCCTTGTAGGCCTGTCCCCCCTTTAAGGCCTGCCTGCCTGCCTTTCCCCCCCTTGAAGGCCTGTCTCCCCCTTGAAGGCCTGCACCCCCCTTGAAGGCCTGCACCCCCCCTTGAAGGCCTGTCCCCCCCCTTGTAGGCCTGCCCCCCCCCCTTGTAGGCCTGTCCCCCCCCTTGAAGGCCTGCCTGCCTTTCCCCCCTTGAAGGTCTGCACCCCCCCGAAGGCCTGTCCCCCCCTTGAAGGCCTGTCCCACCCCCTTGTAGGCCTGTCCCCCCTTTACGGCCTGCCTGCCTGCCTTTCCCCCCCTTGAAGGCCTGTCTCCCCCTTGAAGGCCTGCACCCCCCCTTGAAGGCCTGCACCCCCCCCTTGAAGGCCTGTCCCCCCCCTTGTAGGCCTGTCCCCCCCCTTGTAGGCCTGTCCCCCCCTTGAAGGCCTGCCTGCCTTTCCCCCCTTGAAGGCCTGCACCCCCTTGAAGGTCTGCACCCCCCCAAAGGCCTACACCCCCCCCCCCGAAGGTCTGCACCCCCCTGAAGGCCTGCCTGCCCCCCTGGAAGGCCCGCCCCCCTTGAATGTCTGCACCCCCCCCCCCGAAGGCCTGTCCCCCCTTGAAGGCCTGCCTGCCTGCCTGTCACCCCCTCCCCCCTTGAAAGCCTGCTTGCCTGCCCGCCCGCCCCACCCTGAAGGCCTGATGCCCCGACCCACCCCGAAGGACCGCTCGCCCCCCTGGCCTCCCCGCACCACCTATGAACAGCCGCAGCAGGATCGCGAAGTCAGCGTCGGGTACCAGCCCTAAGGGGGTGTTCCCGGCCTTGCCGTTCAGTCCCCCGCCACCCCCGAAGGACCGCTCGCCCCCCTGGCCTCCCCGCACCACCTATGAACAGCCGCAGCAGGATCGCGAAGTCAGCGTCAGCGATCCCTGCTGCTTCCTGCGCCACGGTCCCGCCCCTCCTCTGACGTCAGAGGAGGGGCGGGATCGCGTCGTAGGAAGCAGCGCAGGGATGCTGACGCTGACTTCGCGATCCTGCTGCGGCTGTTCATAGGTGGTGCGGGGAGGCCAGGGGGGCGAGCGGTCCTTCGGGGGTGGCGGGGGACTGAACGGCAAGGCCGGGAACACCCCCTTAGGGCTGGTACCCGGGGCGGCCCGCCCCCCCCGCCCCCCCCTAGGTACGCCACTGCTCACCCTTAGCCATCTATCTCTGGTGTAACAGTCAATACTTTACAGCGGGAGCGACAGCGTTCTTTTGTTTAAATATCTTGTGAGGTCCAATCAGCCGGAAGAGACGTAATGACGTGTCATCCGACGTCCTGGAGCTCCCATTACTGTACTTTTTTCCTTTAAACTCCTCCCACTTTTCTTCTATCGTACTGGGTCAAACTAAAGACAGCCATTCAAGCTCTGTATTCAGCCCATGTGGAATAACTGTATTTAATGTATAAATCCACCGTTGTTCTTTATAGTTGAGTTTTTCTTCCACATTCACCATTCCCTCCCCCCCTTCATTTAACTGATCTATAACCCTCCATTTTAATTGGCTTGAGTCATGTTTTTGATCTATGCAATGTTCCACTATCGGAGCTTGCAGCATTTTAGTTTTTATCCTAGACTTGTGCTCATTTAATCGCACATGGATAGACCGGGATGTACGTCCTACATATACAAGATTGCATGGGTAAATCAAAATATAGATCACTCTTTCTGACCGACAATTTGTAATTGTAGATGCTGTAATAGTTCTTTTAGTTTGAGGATCTGTCCATGTACTGCCTTCAATGGTGCTACTGCACCATTGACAGCTCCCACACTTACTATGGCTGCCTATTACGTTGTTATACCTAAAGCCTAATTTTTGTTGAATTAAAGTTTGACCTATTGTTTTTCCTTTCCTGAAAGCAAACGTTGGAATTTCCATGAAAATATTATGTAATTGTAATACATGCCAGTAACGTTTTATCTGGTTAATCAGAGCCTTAGCTGCTTCAGAGTACTATTACACCATCTACAATTACAAATTGTTGGTCAGAAAGAGTGATCTATATTTTGATTTGCCCATGCAATCTTGTATATGTAGGGCGTACATCCCAGTCTATCCATGTGCGATTAAACGAGCACAAGTCTAGGATAAAAACTAAAATGCTGCAAGCTCCGATAGTGGAACATTGTATAGATCAAAAACATGACTCAAGCCAGTTAAAATGGAGGGTTATAGATCAGTTAAATGAAGGGGGGAGGGAATGGTGAATGTGGAAGAAAAACTCAACTATAAAGAACAACGGTGGATTTATACATTAAATACAGTTATTCCACATGGGCTGAATACAGAGCTCGAATGGCTGTCTTTAGTTTGACCCAGTACGATAGAAGAAAGGTGGGAGGAGTTTAAAGGAAAAAAGTACAGTAATGGGAGCTCCAGGACGTCGGATGACACGTCATTACGTCTCTTCCGGCTGATTGGACCTCACAAGATATTTAAACAAAAGAACGCTGTCGCTCCCGCTGTAAAGTATTGACTGTTACACCAGAGATAGATGGCTAAGGGTGAGTAACGTTTCAGTAACATGCTGGATAGGAAAGAGCTTGTTTTGAGTTCAATTTATGGTTATAAAAGCATTGGTTTAGTTATAAATGACTTGAAACAGGTTTTAATTTATGGTTATGTTGGTTATTTCTTTAGGGATTGAGCCTTGAAAAAGCAAGCTAGGCGAAACATGTCGGCTTTGACATCCCTTAATAGTGCTGACATCTCTAACCAAGAAGACTTAGCCATATTTTAAGCTAAGTATTCACCTTTATAAGAATTTATCAAATAATATAAATAAGATTAAGCTCTACCAAAAAAGTAATAGACCCGATGACGAACCGACACATAAAGCTTAGGACGATGAGAAGTTTGAGTCCTGAGTGGTGCCACTGAGGGTCGGGGAAAATTTGAACAAGGTGTTTTCATAGCCTTAAGAAAGTGTATATTCTGGCTATAAGTTTGATTTCAAGATATTCTTTGACACAAAAGAAATTGCTGTTACATCAAAGTCTCTCTCTCCCCCCCATACACACACACACACACTATTACCACTCAGGAAAATTGGTTAAGTGTAATTCAGTGCAATATGCTACAGTTTGTGTGCTAATATTAGCAGTTCTAAGTTCATTTCCCTAAAGTGAATGCTGCCATAAAATTCAATATCCACTATCCACAAACAATCAGCAGAATAGAGGATACCTGATGTAGTTTGTTTTACTCAGAAGTCTCATTTCAGAACAGCTGAAGAGAAAGAATATGATTGCTCATGTACTAGAATTCCTCAAAGTGCTCGAATGACATTGTATGTTTAAATTACCTTAATTATAAATTTCATTTAAAGCTCACAGATTGCCTGATTGCACCTTCATTGTCAGTAAAAATAGGCAGTCAATTGTATTTAGTTCAAATGCTGATAAAACTATCCTTCATGAAGACAGTTAATGGTCCTGATGACATTAGATTAGAAAGACTAATTCATCATTCTGATTGGCTGCCCTGAGCAAATTTAGAAGAAAAGTCAGAGAGAATAAAAATGCAAAGAAGAATTAGATTAGAGTCATGGTGGGATGCCAGTATTGCTTACATGCTGCCCTTGATGAGGATAATTTTAAAAGGTGATTCCATATGTAAAAGCTGCATATCCACAGAAAAGGCATTTGATATGCACACACAAAAATATGTGATATACCACACAGAAATAAGTGCAGTCAAAAGAAAGTGCATACTTCTGTGTGTGTTTGTGTGTGCAATGTGTAGATATTCCTTTGGGCATAGTTCAAGTGGAGCAGGGGATAGAATGGCATATATGCATGCATATTTTATAAAATACTAATGCACAAATGTAGGGGATCTTTTACTAAAGATTAGTGCATGCTATCTACCACTTCCACTTTATTCTTATGGACCCTGCTGCAGATAACATGCAGCAATTTTTGGTAAAAGAACCCTGTAAAGTATATGTAAACATTTACACCTTTTCCAGAGCAGGCAAATATATTTGCTTCAGCATTTGTGCACTATTAAGACTAGTTGTGGGTTCCTATTATATAAAGGCAGATAGGCACCTGTGTTGTGTTGCCAAATAATTCTAAAATAGACTTATTTATTTATTATTTATTTAAGCATTTATATACCACTTATAGTCTAAGTGGTTTGCATTCAGGTACTCAAGCATTTCCCAGGCTCACACTCTATCTAATGTACCTGGGGCAATAGGGGATTACGGTAAGTGACTTGCCCAGGCATCCTATTTATAATTAACCACTATAGTGTGTGTCAAAGTAGCACCCCTTTCACATATGAACAACATATTTTGAAAATCTGTATGTCTGTGAGGAACTGCTTAAGTAGCTTGTCTTCTGAAATAACCTGCATTGCAAAGTGAGGCATTTTTGAACCTCAGAAAATTAAGTACAATTCCCCTCTTAAGTATTCTTCCAAATTAGAGAATGACATGGTGACAAAATTCATCACCGCTCCCGTCCCCGCGGATAACCGCGGGAAATAATCCCATGTCATTTTCTAGTGTCTATTTCAACCTCAGTCCTTCTACACCAGCATTCTTCAAAGCAAAGCTTGTGGATCAGTGGTTGTGGCCATTCATACTCTGATTCTTCCCTCTCTCCTTAAAGAATGACATGAAGATGGTTTCCCACAGTTATCCGCGGGGACGGGAACGGTGATGAATTTTGTCACCGTGTCATTCTCTATTCCAAACCTCAATTCTAAATGAGAAATTAGCCGGAGGTAGAGGAAGTGACGTCATGCCACAGAATGGCTGCTTGAATTGTTAGCTCTGTAGGGGCCGTGGTGCTCAATGAGAAATAGAGAATTATTTGATTGAGATTTTTGCTGGAGACCGACACACTGCTTGGGGCTAAAGACAAATGAGGTTTAACGTGGATAAGTGTAAGGTGATGCATATCGGTAACAAAAATCTTATACACAAATATAGGATGTCCAGTGTGGTACTCAGAAAGACCCCCCCCAGGAAAGAGACTTGGGAGTACTGGTCGACAAGTCAATGAAGCCGTCTGTGCAATGTGCAGCGCCAGCAAAAAGGGAGAACAGAATGCTAGGATTGATTAAGAAGGGGATCACAAACAGATTGGAGAAAGTTATCATGCCTCTGTACCAGGACATGGTATGCCCCCACCTGGAATACTGCATCCAAAACTGCATCCAACACAGTACATGAAAAAGGATATAGTACTACTCAAAAGGGTCCAGAGAAGAGTGGTTAAGGGACTGGGGGAGTTGCCATACAACAAAAGGCTAGAGAAACTGGGCCTCTTCTCTCTTGAAAAGAGAAGATTGAGAGGGGACATGATCGAAACATTCAAGATATTGAAAAAAATTGACTTAGTAGAGAAAGAGAGATTGCTCACCCTCTCCAAGGTGAAGAGAACGAGAGGGCACTAGCTAAAATTAGAAGGGAAAAGATTCTGTACAAACGTAAGGAAGTTCTTCTTCACCCAGAGAGTGGTAGAAAACTGGAACGCTCTTCTGGAGGCTGTTATAGGGGAAAACACCCTTCAGGGATTAAAGAAAAGGTTGGATAAGTTCCTACTGGAACAGAACATACGCAGGTAAGGCTAGACTCAAATAGGGCACTGGTCTTTGTCCTAAGGTCCGCCGCATGAGCGGACTGCTAGACACGATGGACCACTGGTCTGATTCAGTAGCGGCAAATCTTATGTTCTTATCTTCTTAAGACACCTCAATATGCAAGTAACTAATTTTTACAATTTTTTTTTTTTGGGGGTGTTAAGGGCAGAGAATGGACATTCCTACATTATCAAACTAGTGCATTAGGATTACATTAAGTTAATGCAGTAACACTTAGCACCTCCTAAATAGGAGACAATGAATATTATTTATTTATCTATTAAATTTTATTTTATATCCCATCCTCCCCAACAAACAGCATAGAACCTTAAAAAAATGCTTGATTTCAACGCAGCAGATGTGCTCTAGGCTTATGCATGGGGAAGTCCTGTGTTAGTCCAAAAATAGCTACAATCGAGAGAAAAAAATTATCTAAAGAAACAAAAATATAACTCAATTCTCAAAACAGTATAATCACAAAACAAGAGAATTCAAGTAAATGAAAAAAACACACATGCAAAAAAAAAAAAATGTAAAATAGGTTAAATTAAATGTGTGCTCAGTGAAATCAATATCAGATATGCCATAGATGAGCTGAAAAGATGTTAAACATATATATCATAGCACACGCCCTCCATGCCCTCCATATACATGCCCTCCATATACTGTAAGAATAAGCAGAGTAAAAGATAAGAAAAATACTTATCTCAGCTGTTTTCTCCAATATCCTCTCCTGATCAGGAAGGCAATGATTAGTGTGCCATGGCGCCCTGTCTTTTCTGGCAGGCAAAACTTGTGTCTCCAAAATTCTTCAGCGAAAAATCAAATCAAAATCAAATTCAAAACTGCATCAAAAAATAGTCCATACACACTCCACATCCATAGCGATAAAATCCAAATAGTTATGAAACTCCCCTCTACTTCCTCGACACAGATCATGTTTCAACTGATCTTTTTCAAGAGGAAGAATCCAACGTGGAAGAGGAAGAACACACCACCAACTTCCAAACTCAGCGGGACCACACGATCTGTGTCGAGGAAGTAGAGGGGAGTTTGTAAAAAGGTGGTGACACTAACCACAACATAAATTTGTTTTAATAAACTTAGGGCTTTTTTTATGAAACCGCGTTAGCGGCTTTATCGCACTCACATTTTTAGCGTGTGCTAACCTCTGCACTAGCTGAAAAACTACCACCTGCTCAAGAGGAGGCAGTAGCGGCTAGTGTGGCCGGCAAATTAGCGCACGCTATTACGCACATTAAACCGCTAACGCGGCTTCATAAAATGAGCCCTTAGCCTGCATCTTGTACTCTTGTCTGCAGTTTTTCTGTTTATTCTAATTGTTCTTCACTGCAGACCAGTTGGATTCCTTTTGTTTTCGTTATGATTTCTTATTAAATAGCTAACAAAGCTTAATAAGTAGGAACATTAGTTATTTTCAAATTTTTGCTTAGATCTTTATAAAATAACCTAAAGGAGTTTGAAAAACCTATAAAAAATTAACTGGTAAAATGGAGCAAGTGATATTAAATTGATTCCTACATCAACATGCTTTATTACATTTTGATGAAAACAGTTATTTGGATAAGTTAATACTTGTACTATCCCCAGGTGACTTAAACCTTTATAAAAGTAGAATCATATTTTGAGATCAGTTAAGAGCTCACTGACCTTGACAGTGACATAGGATATATATTTATATATATTTTAGTGAAATTGAAAGGATATATTTCTATAGGCTTACCATTCCCTTTTTGTTTGATTTACCACAAATTTTTATTTAGATGCCACACATATTGTATATATTCTGAAGCCAGTTATATATGCAAAAAGTAATTTACGGGGATAAAAAAGTTTTGTGAAAATTGCCCACCCTGTGTGTATATGAATATTGCATCAAAATACGCATATTAATGTAGATTCAAGAAAGAGTGCCAAAAATTAGGTGCAGAAAATTTGGGCGCTAAGCATCAATTCTCTAATGGCAGTTGTGCACTAAATTAAAATTTCAAAGAATAGAGTGTATGTTGGAATGTGCATACCTAAGTTTAGGTATGAGCATTTACTCCTGATGTAAATGGTCATACCTAAAGTTCTCACCTGCATGCATGATTGTATTCAATAACTTACACCAGTGGTCCCCAACCCTGTCCTGGAGGACAATTAGCCAGTTGGGCTTTCGGGATAGCCCTAATGAATATACATACATTCACATCATCTTCATTACATGCAAATCTCTTCATGCATATTCATTAGAGCTATCCTGAAAACCTGACTGGCTGGTGGTCCTCCAGGACAGGGTTGGGAATCACTGACTTACACAACTGCAAGATACATCCCTGATCCACACATTATAGCATATAGGCACTAAGAGGGAAATTCTATAACCAGCCCCTAAACTTAGGAATTGGTAGGCGCCATGCCGTTGCCTGTTAATTGAAAAACACAGTCAGAAATGGCAAAAAATGGCAGAGTTGAAGTGCCTACCATTGCTTTCGACCTGGTGGACCACGACAACTTAATCAACTGCCTGGATGTGATCGGCATTACGGGCCAAGTATTAAACTGGTTCAAAGGCTTCCTAAAATCCCAGTCCTACCAAGTAGTCAATGAACAAGCCTATTCACAACCATGGACCAACCCCTGCGGCATCCCACAAGGTTCTCCCCTCTCTCTTATCCTCTTCAACCTCTACATGGCCTCTCTAGGACACACCCTATCAAAACTGAACCTCAAATCATACATCTATGTGGATGACATAACAATCATCATCCCTACCTCGAACCTTGCATCTGAAATTAGAGACTTCATTGCTTCAGTCATCAATCAGGTGGCACAATGGACAAACGATTTTAAACTTAAATTAAACCCAGAAAAAAAAAACAAATTCTTCATGGCCTCCCTGACCACAAAATACACTGAACCCTCACTTAACATAAATGGAAGAAACTTCCCAATCAACCCCACGATCAACAGCTCACATTTAAGGCCCATACCAACATCCTTATAAAAAAATGCTTTAACCTTCTTTGAAAACTACACACACTAAAATTGTTCTTCGATTTTGCCACATTCAGACTTCTAGTCCAATCTCTGATTCTAAGTTCACTGGACTACTTCAACACTGTATACCTAGGATCTTATAAGAAAACCATTAAAAGACTAAGAATGATTCAAAATACAATGATACGTCTGATCTTCGGCCTGAAAAAATCCGACAACATTATCCCATACTACAGAAAATTACATTGGCAGCTAATTAAGGCCAGAATCATCTTTAAATTTGGCTGCCTCTGCTACAAGATACTATTCGGTACCTCACCCACCTTCCTCCTGAATCACTTCATCCTACAGGACAATCCCGGCCCCACCTGCAATACATTGATATTCTAATTCCCAACCCCGAAGGAATCCAACTACAAAAGATTCCTAGATAGAACACTTTCCTTCCAAGCAGCCATATAGAACAATACCCTAAGCAACCTCCTCTTGAACTCCCCAACGTACCCAGCTCTCAGGGGATCCCTCAAAACCCACCTATTTGACAAATCTGTCTGATTCTCCAAACCCCTGACTCTTTCTGAAAGCCCCTGCCCCTCTCTTTCCCCCTTCTCCTTTCCCCCTCTACTTCCACCTCTCTCTCGGTCCCCTATCTCCTTACTTTACTTATATTCCCACTCTGTAATCATCCACTACAGTATGAGGTTCTGACGGAGACCACCATTCTGGGATTCAAAGGTAAATTGGATGCACACCTTCTTGCAAATCACATTGAGGGATATGGGTTAACAAGGTCTTCTTCAGGGAACACCTAGCTTAGCCTCCGCGTGTGCGGGTCGCCGGTCTAGATGGACCTAAGGTCTGATCCAGTGAAGGCATTTCTTATGTTCTTATGTTCACTATTGTATACTGTCTAGAACCGAAAAGGTTCATCTTCTACTTTGTACTTTTCCACTATTGTATACCGTCTTGAACTGAACAGGTATGACAGGATATAAATAAAGCTTTATTATTATTTTTATTGTGGCTAGGTAGCCACTTTAAGCTGCAGAATGCCAGAAGTGGCATTAGGTGGGCTAAAGTTACTACCTAGCTGCGATTCATGACAAGATAGGTGGCTAAAATGTAGGCCCAGAAAACCCTGGACTACATTTCAGCTGCCTATCTATGCCGCTGCCACAGGATCCTAAAGTCAGGCTGCAGCAGCCATAAGGCATATTCTTCAGGGATTTCTCAATGAGTTTCTATATTAGTAAGAACATTTATATGCTGTTAGTAGTTGATTTGCACCCATCAAAACCTAATTAACAAAGCACAATGAAGAAAAATTATCTTGTAACCAAGTCAGAATAATTACTAGAAGCCTTTCAAAAACTCCCAGCATATCTCCAAGTTTAAACAACCTATCATCTGTAAAACTGAACATTCCAACCAGTTTATTGTTCCTGAGTTTGCAGAACTGATGACCTTCCGTAATTGAGTAGTTAGATGTTTCCCTCATGACCCATTTACATGTCAATGCAGTAAATATCTTTAAGCAGCAAACAGGAATATCATTTTACTAGCACTTTTATCTTTGATCATCGATATAAAGAAAAATCAACAAATAATGAGTATACTATATGATAGAAACTTCTTGTTTAAAAAAAAATATGGTAAAGAAAGGATTGTTGTCAACAGTATATAAAATAATATTGAATGAATATATTACTTCTCTGTCAGTGCATATTATTGCTTGGAATAATTGTTTTCAGGAATCATTAACAGAGAAGTGGAAGATAGTGCATAAATTGAATTCTAAATGTTCCTTTGATAGCACTAGTAAGGACTCTCATTATAAAATATTATGCAGGATGCCTTTAAACATGCAATTACTAAGACAACTGGGCACATTTTTTAAGAAGGAGAAATTGAAGGTTGCTTTAAGGTTAGGAGGCATTGGTGAATTAATTCATCTTCTCTTTTAATCTCTTTGAACACAAACACAGCAACAGAGACTTGGCATCCCTGAATAGATGCTGCCATAGTATTAGAAGATATTGTTTAATGATTGTTGATGTTTCTAAGACTAATAAACTTTACTCAGATTAGTTTTTGCATATACATGAAATCTGTGTATTGTAAACAGCAGATTTTAGCTTTTCAAGAAGAACAGACACCATCTGGTACATCATAAAAAAGAAATTCAGAGTTCAAAAAATAAGATTGAATTGAGTTTGTGGTATTTATGTATCAAGCACTTAACCTTAGAAACTCAGATCTGGATTCTGTATAGGACGCCCAGGATGGGCGTCCTATACAGAATCGGGCCTACACTTGCCCAAACTAAACCCGATTCTGTAACCGGCGTCCATGTCACAGACGCCGGTTACAGAACTGGGTTACTTTAGACACGGCCGCTATACTTAATCGCTATACTTATAGTGGCCATAGCTGCAGCCGCCAGTCTCCCCCTCCCCCTAAACAAATGAGGCATGAGGGATGCTCAAACCCTCCTGCCGGTAGGCCCCCCACCCTACCTCCCGATGATCGCAGCAGGAGGGTACCTAATCCCTCCTGCCGGACCCCCCCAATGAACCCTGCTAATGAAACCCTCTATCCACCCTCCCTGGAACCCCCCGGACTCACCTAGCAAGTTGGACGGCCGGCTGGGTCCTTGTATCTCCATCACCTTTACCAGGAGAATATTCTACACATCATCCTTTCTGTAAAAAAGATATTTCCTTAGATTACTCCTGAGCCTTTCACCTCTTAACTTAATTCTATGTCCTCTCATTCTGGAATTTCCTTTCAAATGAAAGAGATTTGCCTCATGAGCATTTATGTCAAACAGGTATTTAAACGTCTCGCTCATATCTCCTCTCTCCAGGTTAACTTCCAAAGTATATATATTGAGACCTTTACATCTGTCCTCATATGCCTTATGACAAAGACCACCATTTTAATAGTCTTCCTCTAGTCCAACTCCAGAATTCCACAATATTCTAAATGAGGTCTTACCAGAGTCATCAATACTTCCTTTTTCCTACTGGCAATTCTTCTCCCTTTGCACCCTTGCATCCTTCTAGCTTTCACCATCACCTTTTCAACCTATTTGGCCACCTTAAGATCATCACATATTATCACACTCAAGTTCCACTCCTCTTTTGTGCACAAATGTTTTTACCCCCTAAACTGTACCATCCTTCGGGTTTTGTAGCCCAAATGCATGACCTTGCATTTCTTAGCATTAAATCTTAGCTGTCAAGTTTCAGACCATTCTTCAAACTTTGCTAGGTCCTTCCTCATGTTATTCATACCATCAATGGTATGAATTGTAGATTTTGGTATCATTCGCAAAGAAGCAAATCTTACCTGACAGCCCTTCAGCAATATTGCTTAAAAAAATGTTAAAAAGAACAGGTCTAAGAACCCAACCTTGAGGAATATCACTGGTAACATCCCCTTCCTCAAAGTGATCTCCATTGAACATTACTCACTGTCACCTTCCACTCAACTAGTTACTGACCCAGTCCGTCACTTTTGGGCCCATACAAAGGGCACTCAGTTTATTTATTATACGCCTGTATAGAACACTTTCAAAGGCTTTGCTAAAATGAAAATATACCACATGTAGTGCACTCCCTTTATCAAATTCTCGTTACAAAGAAATTGATCAGATTTGTCTGACAAAACCTGCTTCTAGTGAATCCATATTGCCTTTGTTTCTGTAATCCACTAGATTCCAGAAAATGTACTATTCTCTGTTTTAATAGTGTTTTTATTAATTTGCTTAGCACAGAAGTCAGACTTACTGGCCTGTAGTTCACTACTACTTCCTTACTTCTACTATTGTGGAGAGACCACATCTGGTCTTCTCCAGTGCTCTGGTATTATTCCCAATTCTAAAAAGCATTGAAAAGGTCAGCCAGCAAAGCCAACAAATCTTCCCTAAGTTCTTTCAGTAACCTCAGATGTACACCATCTGGCCCCATCATTTTCTCTACCTTTAGTTTAGCTAGCTCCTCACAAACACAATCCTATGAAAATTTCTATAGCACTACCAGATGTATACAGCACTGTACAGAATCATGAAGAAGACAATCCCTGCTTGAAGGAGCTTACAAGCTAAGCAGACAAGACAGACAAATGGTATGCCATGGATACAGTTAGGGGAATGGCTAATCTGATGACTAGGGTAGTGGGCAGTGGGGGAGTAGAGCTATGGACTGAAGGCTATATCAAAAAGGTGGCATTCAGTCTGCTTTTAAACAAGGGAAGGGATGTGGCAGACAAACTCAGTTTAATCTAGAGAATGACATGGGTAACCCACCAGAATGGGGAAAAATCAACTGCTTGCTGCAGGTATGGGAATAAGGCCATTCATCATTCCCAGGAGTGATGAATGGCCTTGTCCCCACAGTAAAGAATCTGCCATGAGTTGCCTCCTCTGGGTCAGCAGTCCCCCCCCAATCGCAAGTCCAGCAGCCCCCTCCCTCCCTATCATGGGTCAAACAGTCCCCCATTCTCACATCTAATGTGTGTATCATGGACAAGTGTCAGCGAGTGCTGAAATCTCTGAACCTCAAACCAAACATTACATTGATGTCTTTCGAATAATAAAAAAACAAGAGGGCATTCAGAAAAGTTGAAAGGGGACAGATTCAAAATGAATGCTAGGAAGTTCTTCTTAACCCAACGTGTGGTGGACACCTGGAATGAGCTTCCAGAGAGCGTAATAGGGCAGAGTACGATACTGGGGTTCAAGAAAGGATTGGACAATTTCCTGCTGGAAAAGGGGATAGAGGGGTATAGATAGAGGATTACTGCACAGGTCCTGGACCTGTTGGGCCGCCACGTGAGCGGACTGCTGGGCACGATGGACCTCAGGTCTGACCCAGCAGAGGCATTGCTTATGTTCTTATGCTTATGTTCTTATGTCTTCTATCCCGCCAAGAAATTAGCCTGGGCATTCCCAGGGAGATTACAAGGTTGATAGATATAGTATGCATCGGGATCTGGGAATGGTCGATACGGTTTGGTTAGATCATTTGACAAATTTCTTGAATAGTATGGTTTTCAGTTCTTTCCTGAATGTTTGTAGTTGGGCATCGTGGTCAGCAAATTTGAGAGGTGGTGGTCTATTTATGCTGCTCTGGTGGCTAGTAGACCGTCATATATTTTTTTGCTTTGCATGCCTTTGATTGGGGGGTGGATAAAGTGTGCTTGAGTTCTCCTTAGTCTGATGTGTTTTTACAGATTAGTCAGTTGTTCAGATAGCTTGGTCCATTTCCATTTAGGGCTTTGAATAGGGTGCAGTAGAATTTGTGTTGTATGCATGCTTGTATGAGTCTTGGAAAGCTGAGGTAGTATGTTCGTATTTTTTCAGTGAGTATATTAGTTTTATGGCTGTATTTTGGACTGTTTGTAATTGTTTTAGCATGTTGGCAGGGCATGACAGGTAAAGTATATAACAATAGTCCAGGAGGCCTAGGATTAGCACTTGTACTATGAGTTTGAATTGCTCGTTGTTGAAGTATTTTCAGACTTGTCTTAAGTTGTGCATGGTTGTGAATGCCTTCTGAACCATTTTGCTGATTTGAAGTTGCATGGTGCAGCCTTTGTCTATCAGTATTCCTAGCAGTTTTAGGTTGGGTTGTAAGGGATATGTGATGGAGTTTATTTCTAGGTTTGTTATGGTTGGGGTTTTGTTTCTTTCTAGAAGTAAGAATTTGGTTTTGTCTTGGTTCAGTGTGCATGAACTGAAAGAACCTGACAAAACTAAACGCAGTATCAGCCAACATGATCCAACTTGCCTAAAGGAACATAAACATGAATGGGGACCACTTTCACCATCTGTTGTAACTTGTGGGTAGTAAATAAAAACAATCCACTTGCTCATTCATCTTGTCATACTGACACCGGAGGCAGGCTGCTTTTCCATAGCCCACCCTGTAGCTAAAATGTCTGAAGTTGCAGTGGAACATCTAGAACTGCAGCTGAAGCTGGTCTACCTTCATGTTAGCATTGTTGCTTCCCTGCAGGTATTGTGTACCCATCTGGTGCCTACTGGTTAATTAATTTTTTTTTTTACATTTTTAAATTGATTTTTAATGGCACTTTCAGTGATTAGTGCTGATTAAGTCAATTTTTTTAAAAAGTAAGGCACCCAAATCAGCTAGGTGCACCGATCTAGGCTCTTAATTATTGGCACAGTTTGTAGAACCTAGGCCTAAGTGACTATTTGGATATAAGTTTGAGGGGATGGATGGTGAGGAAGGGCATGAGGGGAGCATTACATCAGAAACTTTATCAGTAACAAGATCATGGGTGGGGAAATGACAACACTGGGGGAAGTGGACTGAGAAAGGAGATAGAGGTTTTGTTAGTTTACTTTGTAACACCGTTTTACTTTTTTGTATTTTCCCTTTACTTTATATTAATTTCTTATCTCTTAAAATGTCTGTTTTATCAATGTATTTTTGGCAATTAGAGCAGCAGAAGTTGGTGCCTGCCTTTGAAGGGGATCATAGAAATCTTATAACATAGAATATGATGGCAGATAAAGACCATATGGCCCATCAGATCTACCTGTCCATGCCATCCACTATCCCTTCTTGTCACTTAGAGATCATATGTGCTTGTTACATGCTATCTTGAATCTAGATACTGTCTTTGTCTTTGCTACCTCCAGTTGGAGGCTATTCCATTAATCTACCACTCTTTCCATAAATAAGTATTTCTTTAGAATACCTCATCAAAAAAGATGGGATTCTCTCCAACAGTTGGAAGGCCTTTTGTGATGACCCACAAGGCTCTCCGCTTTCCCCAATTTTATTAAACTTATTTATGAACTCGCTTGGAAACATGAAATTCAAAAACAAATGTCTTATGCAGATGATAGCCTTCTCCTTATCCCAATAACCAATAATCAAACCGATACTACCCAAAAAGTCTCAGCTAACATATATAAAATTCAAGCCTGGGCAACAACACAGAAATTAAAGCTAAACACCTCTAAAACCAAAGTTTTATACTTCCACTCTCCTCAACAGACAGCACTTTTGAGCATCACCTTACATTCAGGTAACACCTTTACAGTAGACAATTCCTCCAAAGTCCTGGGCTGTATTTTGGACTCTACACTCAATATGGAGCCACAAATCTCCAACTTCTGGAAGAAAACCTTCTCCATGAGACAACTAAAACTCATCAGACCATACGTATGTTCATCAACGTCACTTTGACCTACTCATACAGATGTTGATTCTGCCCCAACTAGACTACTGCAATTCGATCTACATGAGAATTAACAACACACTGGTTCACAAAATGCAGTTCATACAAAACACAGTGATAAAACTCATATTCAAACTGAAAGAATATGACTCAGTCTGCAATTACCTCAGGCAACTTCATTGGTTACCTATCTCATCCCAAAAAAAATTCAAAGCATCCTGCATTATACACTGACTACTATATGGAGACTCTGCTGCCCCTATAATTCACCTATTCTCCTCAGCATGGTCTACCTCAACTCAGAAATCTCAACAGTATACAACTTAATCTCCCTTCAACAAAAAATCTCAAATACAAATGTATATTCCAATCAAAGTTCACATTCTCAGGTGTGAAAACTTGGAACAACATCACTGAAACAATCAGGACAGAACCTAATCACACTATTTTTTAAAATAAACTAAAAACCCTACTTTTTGACTCTACAGTTTCCACCAGCAATCAAAACCGACCTCTTCTTATTTTGAACCCCACTTCCTGTCACCACGCTGTAACCTAACTCGTATCTTCACTACATCTTACGATTACAATCAGAACCTCTCTTTCTCTCATCAATAAATGCCTGTGATAGTTTCCCTCTTCCCTTAAAGTCTTGTCTCTTCCTTATTAGCTTATGAAAAGCTCCTTATTCTCCCTTGTGTTCTTTTATTCCTCCTTAGGACCCTTATTCTGTACGTTCTCCTCCTTGGACTTAAGATTTCTTACTCAAGCTCCCCTTAGGTCCTTGTCTACTACACCTGCCTGCTTTGTCTAGTTTCCTTAGAGTTCTATTTTTTTAACTTGAATTGCCTAGAATGTTCTATGAAATTTAATGCCTGCATAGTTCTATCACCATGTTCTTCTGTGATCTCTGCATAGATCAAAGAATCCTCCAATTTCTTGTTGTAAATTGCCTTGAGCCTTTAGAGGTATAGCATGATACACAAATTACAGACTAGATTAGAATATTCCTGAATCTATCTTCTTTCACCTTCCTCCTATACTCCCTCCCCCCTCATTCTAGAGTTTCCTTTCAATTGGAACAGACTTACCTCTTATGCTTTTATGCTATAGAGGTACTTAGATGTCTCTTTTAAGAAATTGCTAAAGATGCATCTTTTTTTTAAAAAAAAAAGCTTTTGGTACAGACTTTTAATTAGATTTCTCATTAGCTTATATGGCTGACTTGCTCTGCAAAGATGGGGCTATGTGCTGGGATTAAGTGGCATGAAAGTTAAGTAATATATATATTTTTGTGAAGGCAGCACACAATTGATTTCCTTTGTTTCATTGGATGGTTTATTTCACATTCAATCTCTATGTTTATTCATTTACCCACAATCAATATGGACTCCTGAGGAAGGCCTAACATCGAAGAACGGCCTGTATCAGGTCCTTTCTATCATCATTTGATCATGTCCATATCATACAGATTCTTTATTATATTGAATAAAAACACCTTTTTATCTTAAATTTTTTGAGAGACATTTTCTGTATCAATCCATGTATATTTTTGTTGTTTGGTCCCTATATGTACCGTCATGAGAACTGCAGTCAAGTTCAGCTTTTCTGCTCCAGGTCCCAGCTGTTAAGAATGTGAGATTGGACAAAGAATTCAATTTGATTCGAATTAGGTGCATAAACATTGAACAGTGCCAAGGTAGTATTTCCCATTATCATGTCCACATGAATCCACCTTCCTGAAGGGTCTGCATTTCTCATTTTAAATGAGGCATTACACTTTTTATGAATTAAAATTGCTACTCCTGCTTTTTTTCCCTATAGCTGGCGCAAGAAAACAATGCTTTGTCCAATCACAATTTAAGTTTTTAGATTCAATAGCAGACAAGTGAGTTTCTTGGATAAAACAAATGTCAAAATTCTGTTGTTTTAGGGAAAGAAGTGTTTTTTTTTCTTTTTATAGGATGGTTGAGGCCATTTACATTAAGTAAATATATTTTAATCTCCATTAATAAAATTATTACTAAATTCATAACTCTGAACAAATACTCTGTAATATTGTAACCTATTCATTAATCTATCTTTCTTTCCATATTTCCTTTTCTTCTTCCCTTGATTTAGTTAACAATTTCTTAACTAATAAATCCCCATAATCCCACCCTATCCCCACCCATATTCCCACCCCTTCAAACTTACGATAACTTGAAAACACCAAAACAGGCAAGTTTCTAACAGCCCTACCTTGAAATTCCAATAATTTTTTTAATAGAAATGAAACAAATTAAATGAGTTTTTCCATTCCATAGTAATCAATGGTTGATATATAACTTTAACTTTAAAATAGAATTAAAACTTAATATATTAATTCCATATTCTTAAAAGTTATATATTATTATAGTTCATTAATCATTTAACATATTCTAATATAATCAATTGAGATATTTCAAATAGCTGTTCTCATAAACACCTTCAAAACATAAAAATTCAATATTTCTCCACAATGTCATAAATAATTTCCATTTTCATTAAAACTTCAATCCTAACAAAATATCCCTATTTTATACTGAAGAAAACTTCATCATCTTTGCAGTTTATGAGCATTCCTCTTTAACAAACATATATTTTTATTTTTTATATAGAGATCTTTCTCATTTCTCCCCCACCCCGACCTAATCCTCCCATGTGCTCACTTAATGATTGGTCCGTTTTCGGACAAGATTTGTTTTTCTTTTTAAATCTGTCCCCTGTATTATGGAATGCTTTACCATGAAGAACAATCTTTGTCCCATATTAGGAAATGATTGAAGGGTTATTTTTTCAACCAGGCTTTCGGGGTCTCTTTGTTGGAGGGTTAGTACATGGAGGCCGCGGAAACTGTGGAGTAGAGATTGTGATTTGGGGAGGATTTTTACTGCTGCTTTGCCTAGACTCCTTTGGACTATCAGGAAATGTCCTCCAATGGTTCCAAGGCTTCTAAAAATGTCACAGCTACCAAGTACAGTTTAGAGAGACCCTATCTGACAAATGGCCCAGCAAATATGGTGTTCCTCAAGGCTCCCCTCCCTTCTCTTCAATGTCTATCCTCCCTGGGAGCTCATCTAAAAAGCTTAAATGTTACCCACTATAGTTACGCTGACGACATTACTATTGTCATCCCTGTCACCTGCCTTCTACCTGCAGAGATTCAAAGAATAGACTCGGTCTTATCCACTATAGAAGGGTGGATGTCACACTTCAAGTTAAAACTAAACACTGAAAAAACTAAGTTTTTTCTAGCCACCTCTACCAACTGCACCTTGAACACCCTAACTCTGAGAAGAAATACCTTTCCCATCACCCCTTTGATTAGAATCCTGGGAGTTCACCTTGATAGACAGCTATCTATAACCACTCAGGTAGACCAGGTTGTATGCATGCTTTGAAAACTAAGATCCATAAGAAAATTATTTGAACATGCACCTTTCTGATTAATACTCCAATCGCTAGTGTTAAGCCTCCTGGACTACTGCAACATTTCATACTTAGCAGGACAATGCAGGCATTTCCAGAACCTAACGGCCTCTTTTACAAAGGCGCACTAGCGGCTGTGCTGTGCTAAAGGCCCCGAAGCCCATAGAGATTTAAAAAGCTTCAGGGCTGTTGCCGCGCAGTTAGCGTGCTAGCACAGCTTTGTAAAAGAGGCTGTAAGTATCATCCAAAACACTTCAGTGAGACTAATCTTTGAGCTGAAAAAATTAGACCACATAACTCAGGGGTGGGCAACTCCGATCCTCGAGGGCCAGAATCCAGTCAGGTTTTCAGAATTTTCCCAATGAATATGCATTGCAAATAGATCTCATGCATATTCATTGGGGAAATCCTGAAAACCCAACTGGATTCTGGCCCTCGAGGACCGGAGTTGCCCACCCCTGCATAACTCCATTCTACCAAAATTACATTGGCTTCCTGTCGAGGGAAGAGTTCTCTTCAAATTTGGATGCCTCATGTACAAAGCCCTACATGGCCTACTGCCTAACTACCTAACTGCACAGTTCTTGTTCTCGTCGCCAAGCTGCTCAAACATTCCAGATCATTTTTTATCTTTTTCAGTCAAAGACTGCACTAGAAATGATTCATTAACTGACTCTTATCATACCTTTACCAAGCTGCTTCCGGTGATCCGGAATTGAGCCAAATGGTTAGAATATCAGCATCATATGTAATCCCTTCAAAGCAGAACACTGATGTGAAACTATTGTTAACTTGTTGATGCCAATATTCTATCTATTGTAGCTCACTGACAATGGTCAGCCCATCTTTTGCAAACCGCGGTATTTAAATAAAAATGTGTATTATGTTATGTTCTTTTGTGGGGCTGTCCTATTGTATTATGGAGCTCCTTTTCTGATTTTAGCTGTTTTATGTTTTAATTGTACACCATTGAGTTTGCTTTGGCAGTAGACAATATATTAAGCTTAAGAGATCTGTAAACCTGTATACAGTAATCTACATGAGGTGTCATTGGAGACTTTTACAGAAGCACTATCACCTTTCTCATGTTGGTTATGTCACTGGCTATGAATCCTTCTTCTGGCTGTTGCTGATACCTTTTCTACCTGATTGACAACTTGTAGATCATCAGATTTGATCACGCTCAAGTCCCACTCTTTTGTGCACAAAAGTACTTCACCCCATACACTGTACCTATCTCTCCCTCAGATTTTTACAGCCCAAATGCATGACCCTGCATTTTTTATCATTAACAGGATGGGTCAGAGGAAAAGCTTTGGACCTGGCCACAGGAAGACCACCTTGAATCATGGGTAGTGGGAAAGATGGTGGCTCACACTTAGGACAAGGCTTGTGAGTGGAAGAGAGCAGAAGCGATGTTTGGAAGAGATAAAGGATACTGCAACATGACTGTTTCATAAATCACAATTAATAATATATCAGTCACAGAGTTACCTATGATTAACTTGCATGTGGGATTTCTTAGAGAGAGGAGGAGATAATGGATGCTGTGGATAGGCAGACTGGATGGACCATTTTTCTTTTATCTGCTATCAAATTTATGTTTCTATGATTTGTAAGCATTTCCCATTAATTTTCTCACTACAGAGGTCAGACTTCTGCTTTTGTGGAGACAGACTAAATCTACCCTCTTCCAGCCCTCTGGAAATACATCTGTCTCATAAGAAGCCCAAATGCATAACATCCCCCTCCTCCATTTCCTCTCTGATGATAAGGGATCTTTTTTTAAAAAAAAAATTCTTTATTGATTTTCTAAACTTTAAAAGTGCAATACACAAATATATATCATATAATAAGTTAATAAAAGCACATTCAACTTACAAATATGCATAACCAACCATTTTCTCCCCCAATGATTATTCAATAAAACACAGAAACATAGACTATCCCAATAACTATACCCTATTCAGATTAAAAATTTCCTCCCACCCTCCTCCCACCCCAGGTGGACATACTCAAAAGT
Source organism: Geotrypetes seraphini (assembly GCF_902459505.1). Taxonomy (NCBI): domain Eukaryota; kingdom Metazoa; phylum Chordata; class Amphibia; order Gymnophiona; family Dermophiidae; genus Geotrypetes; species Geotrypetes seraphini. Next base: position 105,264,392 of record NC_047089.1, on the reverse strand, counting down.
CAAATTAGGACAGAAATAGCCCCACCCTTTCCTGGATGTGTATGAAAATAAACAAAAACTGACTCATAATTAAAGACCTACTATAGTGAAGTAATATATGATGTCAACGGCCCCCAAACCAGATTAAAGAAATTACTGTGCCCCAAACTATCGGCATTCATTTTTTCATATCTATAGCTGGAGCACAAATTTGACCACCAGAAAGGAATCTTTTAACGCCACTCTCCCCTCAGTACCTTTTAAGGCCCAGATTCACTATAGATAGCGACTCAATCACTGTTGGCCCACATTGGGCAGGAACAGGCCGAAGGAGCAGGAGGGTTTGACTGTGCACCCCTCCTGCTCACAACTTAAAGGTACGGGGGCAGGGGGCCAATGGGGTGAGGGTGGGGGTGGGTATCTGACAGCAGTAGAGAGTGGGCATCCCTCCTGCTGATTTTTTCAGGAGGAGGTATGTGCAGGCATAAGGAAGTAGGCATCTCTCCTGCAGGGTTATTTTTCGGGGAGCAGGCAGGAACCTTCAGGGGCAGGAGGGAATGGGCATCCCTCCTGCCTTTTTATTCGGAGAGGAGGGCCTTCATGGCAGGAGGGAGTGGACATCCCTCTAACCATATTTTTGGGGTTCAGGTTGGTCACCGCAGTTGTTGGAGGGTGCACAATTGATGTCGGGTCGTCGGGGAGGGCTTGCGGTGGCGGTGGGAGATTTTTTTTTATGGGACAGATATTTTGCGTATGTAATACATGCAAAATATCAGTGCCATTAAAAAAAAACAAACACCTTTAGACCTGTCGGTAACACAGTTACCGACAGGTCTACAGTAGTCAGGTTTTAGGATTGTAAAACCCCATGCAAAATAGTCAAGCAAATGTAATTGAATCAATCACTTGGCTATTTTGCATGGCGTTTTACCAATTTGTATGGCCAGATCAGAAAATGGGTAATCGAGTGAGAAAACACGTGGTGGGCCACTTTGTGAATCAAGTCGGTTAACAGCGATCGTGGCTAAACCTGTGAAAACAGATTTAGCCATGATCGCTGACTTTATTGAAACTGGGCCTAAGTACTTTATTTCTTCACCGGCATGGAGCAGTGCTGCTCACATCAGACCTGAGCCTTCCCTCTGATGTAACTTCCTAGTCCCACAATAGGGAGTTGCAGGAGAGGGCCCACCCATGACTATGCCACTGATTGCCTGTAGTAGAATTTGATATAGTTAAGCAGCAAAATGTTAATTTTATCAGCCTAAATGCTACCTATGTTTTTAAATACTGTTCTCTCCCTTTCTTAGGAATTACATTTCTTTAATTACTACTGTATATTCAATTATTGATTCTATACATAATATTTGTGCAGGAGATCATATAGCCACTAATTCTGTAAAACTAGGCTTCCAACTTTATACTTAGCTTGCAAAATTGGGTGCCTAATTTATAGAATAAGGTCAGTTACACATGTAACATAATTTAATAATTGATGTTAATTGCAGTTAACAGCAAATTACTGGCTTAATTTGGTATTAACTGGCATCAATTGGCAGTTGCACACACAACTTTTCTTAATTGCTTTCTAGAACCTGCACATGCAATTTCAGTTGTGTGCAACTTCTAAAGGGGCATGGCTATGGGAGAGGCATGGCCAGGCTAGGGGCTTGCCTAAGAGTTATGCACAAAGGTTATGCAATACTGGTGTTACACTCTTAAATGCAAACTTACTCTATTGAAGGAAGCCCATTGGCGACCTATGTGATATCACATCATTTACAAAATCTTGCTATTAATATTTAAGACACCTCTTAATAAAGACACCCCCCCCCCCGGTTTATCTTTCCTCATTGCTAACTCCCTATTCTACCCAGAGAACCTTAACATCCTCCTCCCAACTTCTATTAACAGTTCCCTCTTTTCGAGAGACATACCAGGCAGATACCATTCTCGATTCAAACTAAACTAAACTAAACTAAACTAAGCCTTAAGTTTATATACCGCATCATCTCCACGCAAGCGGAGCTCGACACGGTTTACAAAGCTTAAAAATACAAGAAGAGGGGAGAGGGAGTTTACAAGGGCATATGAAAAGGGGGAAGTAGGAAGGAGATGTTATATATTAGAGAAAAGCCAGGTTTTCAGTTGTTTCCGGAACAGCTGGAGGGAGCCCAGGTTTCGCAGCGGGATAGTGAGATCATTCCAAAGGCCCGTGATTTTGGAGAGGAGGGATCTTCCCAGTTTGCCTGCGTGGGGGATGCCACGTAGAGAGGGGAAGGATAGTTTATGTCTGTGGGCGGATCTGGTGGAGATTCAAGGCCTGCCCCGCTGGAATTGGCTACATTTTTTTGTGTGAACAAACTTCCCTGGCCAATTTCAAAACTGGGCTTAAAACGTTTCTCATTGATGATGCCTCTACCTAAAATAGGCCCCATATGAGGTACAACCTGTACTAGAGAATGACACAGTGGTTGTTACCAGTGGCTAGCTGCAGGTAACCCACCAAAATGGGGAGAAAAACAATAGAGATCGCTGCAGGGATGGGGACAAAGCCATTCACCACCCCGTGAAGCAGTGAATGGTCTTGTCTCTGCATTGAAGCAATCACGGATCATGCAGTCCAGCATCCCCACCTGATTGTCGTATCCCGCATCCTGCAATCTCCCTCCCTCCACCTCACCTTAGGTGCTGACTTTAATTCTTCTCCCAGCCACACGCTTTCAATAAGCCACGTGCGCGGCTGCTTGAATTGTTGAATCTCCTCCTCTGATGCAACTTCCTGTTTCCGGTTGCGTCAGAGGAGAAGATTCAATAATTCAAGAAGCCATGCATACGCGGCTTATTGAAAGCGTGCAGCTGGTAGAAGAAGAATTAAAGTTGGCACCTAAGGTGAGGTGAGAGAGGGAGATGGTGGAACGCTGCGATCGGGGTGGGAGGGGGCTGCTGGATCATGTGATCTGTGATCGTGTGTGTTCCCGTCTCACACTAGAAAGGAGGGAGTGAAAGGGAAAGAGATGCTGGGCCGAAGGGATGAAGAGGGAAAGAAAGAAACCCACAGCAGGAAATAAAGGGGATGACAGGCAGGTGATCCAGATGATGGAAGGGGGGGGTGTGAAAAAAGCGGGAAAGAAGCTAGATGGGTTTGCAGAGAAGAGACACATTGGTGAAGAGGAAGAGAGGGGAAATCTGGACATAGGAAGGTAACAGAAACAGAGGAGAAATTATGTGCATGGGGGCATAAGGACAGAGACATAAAAGGGATGGTATATGGACACAGGGGGCAATGCCATATACATAGGGGATATATTAGAAATGGAGAAAATAGGAACACAGAAGCGAGATGGTTTGTGGAGATGGGACGGGGACCGAGCTCACAGGCTCCGGCAACTTGCACAAATTACGTTGTAATGTACCATGAAGGTAAGAGGGAGGGAGGGAGGGAGATGGTCGGACTGCACAAAGGGTGCTGAAGGGTGGTAGAAAGGAACAGACATTGAAGGGGGTGGTGAGAGGGAAGGCTGGTGTTGGAAAGGAATGGAACAGATGCTGAAGGGGGGTTGGAGAGGAACTGATGCTGAAAGGAAATGTGGAAGACAGAGTGGGGAGAAGACGCTAGAGGGAAATGGGGAACAGAGAGTGGGGAGAAGATGCTGAAGGGAAATGGGGAACAGAGAGTGGGGAGATGCTGAAGGGATATGGGGAACACAGAGTAGGGAGAAGACACTGAAAGGGAAGAAGACAGAGATGCCAGACTGTGGGGAGTTGAAGCAGAGGGAAGAAGATGGGTGCTAAACCAATAGGGGGGGAAGGGAGAGGCACTGTAATAGAGCAAATGGAAAATGCAGAGAGAAGACAGACAGTGGATGGAAGGAATTGAATGAGAAGATGAGGAATGCAGAAACCAGATAACAAAGGTAGAAAAAAAATTCTATTTCTTTTCTTTTCTTTTTTGCTTTAGGACAGGGGTAGGGAACTCTGGTCCTTGAGAGCCGAATTCCAGTCGGGTTTTCAGGATTTCCCCAATGAATATGCATTGAAAGCAGTGCATGCAAATAGATCTCATGCATATTCATTGGGAAAATCCTGAAAACCCGACTGGAATACGGCTCTCGAGGACCGGAGTTCCCTACCCCTGCTTTAGGATATAATATATTAGTTGTATTGATAAAAATGTATAAACAAAGCCCTGCCAGGAAGGAATAAGCCAAATATCACAGCACTGAGGCTTGTATGGATGCTACGGGGACAGTAGTCGTGGGGACAGGGCGGGGACAGTGGTCGCAGGGACGGGGCGGGACAGTGGTTGCGGGGATGGGGATGGGGTGAGGATAGTGGTCACGGGGATGGGGCGGTGACAGGGATGGTGGTCATGGGGATGGGGCAGTGATGGGGACAAATTTTGTCCCCGTGTCATTCTCTAACATGTACCTCTTGTGTCCCCTACCTCTTATGTTCCAATTTACTATATAAACATCGCATTGCACCCCAGCCTTTTTGTCATATATTGTCATTTTCATAACCCTCTCCCATTCTATGTGTATTTAGATTGGAAGCCACCCAGCTAATTTTGTACAATGAGTTGGATAGTACATTCAAAATAAACTTAGAAAATGCAGTTATAGAATTCATATTTGATGCACATAATCCTGACTCCTAAAATTTAGCAACATGTATTGAATTTGCCTGATAAAGTATAAGTTACTTTCTTCTAACTCTATGCACTTTTTAAACTTTTCTTTCTCTCTCTTCAATACCCTAGAACTCTGGACACTTTTAGTTATGCTATGTATCATTTATCATGTCTATGCTGTGAACTGCTGGGCAGAGACCTTGTCTATTTCTCTTGCATTACATCAAGCATCATTGTCCTTGGCATCTCTTAACTAAACTTGTCAATTTGATACATGAAATATGTTCTTGTCCTTTTACTAATGGGACAGGTGATAGAAGGATTCGGATAACACATGTTCATGGTATAATATTATGAATAATATGTATTTTGACAACTTTTGTGAGAAAATATTTTATTAATAGAGGAGGATATGTAATTTATTTTTCAGATTAAATTTATTCATTATAGAATCATTTACTTCAGAATCAGGAAATTTTCTCATGAGAATGTTTTATTGTCACAAGGCAGTATAAAGAATGTATTTTTTTAAATTTCCATGTTATTATGCCTTTTTAAAATATTTTCACATAAAAAGTAAGTTCATCTTGTCAAAGACATCCGTTATATGATGTATGAACTAGGCTAATCTGCTTTAGATAAGCATTTTTTTGAGGTTGTTAAGTAGATTGCTGAATACATTTACAATGAAAAGGATCTGACAAAGGCACAGTATTATACACTGTGAAGAAGTCAGTTTTGTCTTGATTCTTTAAAAAGATCAAAATAAGCCTTTTGCAAATTTATTGGACAAAACTAGAGCTGAGTGAGCATAGCTTACATAATCTGAGTTGATTGACTAATGACTCTATGAACTAAGAAATACTAGTACAGATGGCTGACATTGCTGTCTGGATGTTCTGCCGTCATCTGAAATTAAATATGTCCAAGACTGAGCTGCTCCTCTTTCCTCCTAAACCCTCTGTTCCTCTTCCTCCTTTCTCCATCTCTGTAAATAATACTGTCATTGTTCCAGTCTCCTCTGCTCGCAACCTTGGAGTTGTCTTCGATTCTGACCTATCATTTTCTACGTATATCCAACAAGCTGCTAAGACCTGTTGCTTTTATCTATTTAATAGCACTCAAATTCACCCCTTTCTCTCTGAGCACGCTACCTGGACCCTTGTCCAAGGTCTCGTAACCTCATGCTTAGATTACTGCAATCTACTTCTAACTGGTATCCCTCAGTGTCGCCTCGCCCCCTTCTAATCTGTGCAAAACTTTGCTGCGTGACTCATCTTCTACCAATCTCGCTACACTCATGTCACCCCTCTCCTTAAGTCACTTCACTAGCTCCCTATCTGCCATCGCATACAGTTCAAAATCTTGTTGCTGACCTACAAGCAGGGCCAGATTAGCCTAGGGCCCAAAATAGGCAGGGGGGCCCGCTGAAGGACAACATATCATGCCATTTTTTTGCAGATGGCAACGGGCCCCCACCCGACGACAACAACGCCGGCTCCCCCCCACAGCAACGGGCCCCCACCGGGCGACAACAACGTTGGCTTCCCCCCGGCATCGACGGACGGTAATGCAGTCAATGAAGCTCGAAGAAGATACCGCAATGACTGCGTCTGCTGGTCCATCCCCCTCCGATGTCACTTACTTCTTCTGGCAGATGCAGTCATCGCAGGACCTTTTTCGAGCTGTTCGTTGATGACGGTGGGGGGGGGCTGGTTTTGTTGTCGTTGGGTGGGGGCCTGTTGCTGTGGGGGGGGCGGGGTTGTTCTCATCATCGGGTGGGGGCCCATTGCTGTGCAGGGAAGGAAGAGGGGGGCCCGTTTCCGTCTGAAAAAAAATGACTGCATTGGCTGCGTTGCCGTGGATGCGGGGGGGGGGGGCGGTGTTGTTGTCATCGTTGATGCCGGGTGGGGGCCCGTTGCCATGGGGGGGGGCGCTTTGCCATTGCTGTGTGGAAAGGGTAGTGGAGGGAAAGAAAGGGGGCATATGCTGATGGAATTGGTGTGCAGGGAAAGGGGGGGACATAAGGGTGAAGGATACTGGATGGATTTAGGTCAGAGGGAAAGAAAGGGGCTAATATTGATGGAATTGGTATGCAGGGAAAGGGGGAAAACAAGGAGGAAGGATACTGGATGGATTTAGGCTGGAGGAAAAGAAAGGGGGCAGATGCTGATGGAAGTGGGAAGAAGAGAGAGAAAAGAGTGAAAAGCCAGACCATGGGGGTGTGGGAGAAGGAACGGAAGAAAAGGAGAGGAAAGAGATGCCAGATCATTGGAGGAGGGAATGGAAGAAGATGGATGCCAGACCAATGGGGGTGAAGGGAAAGATGGAAGGGGGAGGCATACAGTTTCTGGAAGTGGCATAGGACAGGGTAGTTGGGAAGAGAAATGGAGAGATGATGGACCCTGGGGTGGTGGGGAAGGAGGGAGAAATGCTGGATGAAGGGTAGTTGAGGAAAGGACAGATGGTGGATCTGGGGATGGTGGGGTCCATTGCCAAAGCTGTGGATATAGACACGAAAAAAAGGAAAGATGCCAACCTCTGAGGGAGGGAAGGGAAATGGAAGGGGAGGACAGAGATGGAAGATGGATGGTTAGCAAGGAGAAAGAAGAAATCGACAAATGGGCAGGAGAACCTGGCAAGCGAGTTATCAGAAGACAACCAGAACCTGGGGCCAACAAAAGGTAGAAAAATAATTTTATTTTCTGTTTTGTGATTACAATATTTATTTTGTTTACACCACAGAGCCGGTGTGGGGTTGGAGATGTTGAACCCCTATATGTCTACTAAGACTAAGCCTTAGTCACTTAGGGGTCCTTTTATTAAGGTGCACATTTAGCGTTCGCAAAATCAGTTAGCATACCTTAATAAAAGGACCCCTAAGTATCTTAATTAAAAATTTGACCCGCGACTTAGCCTTTTTTTCAGATTTCGGCCCCTTATGTGATTGAGTTTGACACCCCTGATGTAGAGTGAGGCAGTTAGGCGATATAAACTTGGTTATTAATATAGACTTATATTTCGGATAGTATTACTGCTTTACAATATATTTGAATGCTTTTATATACGTATTAGTCTTTAAGCCCGTTACATTAACGGGCGCTAGAGTAGATGTCTGTCTGGGTATTATTTTCTTTGTCTCTCTCTCCTTGCACGCTGCCTGTCTGTCATTTTTTTCTGTCTGTGAATCTCCCTGTGTCCTTAGAGCTCTCAGTGCCTCCTTCCTATGTCCTTAGTGCCCCTTCCTATGCCCATAGTGCCCCCAGTGCCCCTTTCTATGTCCTTAGTGTCTCCAGTGCCTGCTTCCTCCCCTCACCCCCCCTCCGATGCCAACCTGCCTGCTTGCCTCCCATCCCCCTTCCATTGAACCCCCCCAATGCCAGCCTGCCTGCCTCCAATCCTCTTGAGCAGCATGTTTCCATGGAAACCACCCCACCCCCATGCCAGCCTGCCTGCCTGCCATTGAACCCCCTACCCCCCTCTGATGCCAGCCTGCCTGCCATTGAAACCCCCACCCCCCTCCGATGTCAGCCTGCCTGCCTGCCTCCCATTCCCCTGAGCAGCATGTTTCCATGGAAACCACCCACCCCCCGATGCCAGCCTGCCTGCCTGCCATTGAAACCCCTAACCCCCCTCTGATGCCAGCCTGCCTGTCTGCCTCCCATTCCCCTTCCATTGAATCCTCCGATGACAGCCTGCCTGCCTGCCTTCCATTGAAATCCCCCACCCCCTCCGTTGCCTGCATCCCCCTTCCATTGAAACACCCCCAATGCCAGTCTGCCTGCCTGCCCGCAGCATGTTTCCCTGAAACCCCCCACCCCCCTCCGATGCCAACCTGCCTGCCAGCCTCCCATCCCCCTGAGCAGCATATTTCCATGGAAACCACCACCCCCAATGCCATCCTGCCTGCCTGCCTTCAATTGAACCCCCCACCCCCTCTCCGATGCCAGCCTGCCTGCCTCCCATCCCCCTTCCACTGAAACCTCCCACCCCACCCCGATGCCAGTCTGCCTGCCTGCCTCCCATCCCCTTGAGCAGCATGTTTCCATGGAAACACCCCCCGATGCCATCCTGCCTGCCTGCCTTCCATTGAACCCCCCCACCCCCTCTCTGATGCCAGCCTGCCTACCTCCCATCCGCCTTCCACTGAAACCCCCCACCCCACCCCCTCATCAGGGACACGGCAGAGGAAATTAGGTCAGTAGAAGACCCAAAGCAGCATGTTTAGTGTGCCTGGGACGCTGCTGGAGCTGCCAGGTTTGTCAGCTGTCTAGCGGTGGGAGGGTTGGCTGGGAGGGTCAACGGGGGTTTCTGTTGTGCCGGGTAGGGTTGGCGGGGGGGAGTCGTGGCGTGTTAGTGGTGTGCCTAGGGTTGGCGGCGGGGGGGGAGGGGAGAGGGTGGAGGGGGGGAGTCGCAGCTGTTACCTGGCCAATCCTTATACGTGCGCATGCGCACTCCTGCGGCCACAGACCTACAGATCATGGAAGCATGCATTTAAGAGTGCGCATGCGCGGCTAGGGTTTTATTATATAGGATTGAAAAGGTTCAGAGTTAATGTCCTGGGTAAGTAGGTTGGAAGGGAAGGAAGGGGGATTTGTTCAGAGATGTTTGGGGGTTGCATAGAAAAAAAACTGTGAACTGATATGTTAATCTTTGTTTTGAATTTAAAAAAAAGAAATGTAAGTGGAAATAAAAAAGTAAATAAGAAAACAGATAAATGGGGGCGGGGTGTGGGTGGGGTATGGGCGGGGTATGGGTGGGTCATGGGCGGGGCAAGCCCAGGGGGGACCCAGTGTACTTGTGTGCCTAGGGTCCCTCAAAGAATTAATCCTGCCCTGCCTACAAGTGTGCTCATTCTGCTGCCCCTTAATATCTCTCCTTATATAGTACATCTCCCAGAGAACTCCGTTCCTCAGATAAGTCACTCTTAACATTTCCCTTCTCCTCCACTGCCAATTCCACACTTCATTCCTTTCATCTAGCTACCCCCTATGCCTTGATAAAATTACCTGAGTTTGGCCGTCAAGCCTCTTTCCTTCTCTTGTTTAAATGCAGACTGAAAACCCACCTTTTTGATATAGCTTTCAATCCTTAACCCTACTCCTCTGCCATCCAACCCAGCCAGCTGATTATCTGTTCCCCTTTACAGTATCCATGTTTGTTTTGCCTGTTTAGATTGTAAGCTCTTTTGAGCAGGGATTGTTTTTGTGACTCTATACAGTGCTGTGTGCATCTGGTAGCACTATAGAAATAATTAATAGTAGTAGTAGTAGATGCTAATATGTATAGTCACATAGTAGATGATACTAGATAAAGACCAGAATGGTCCATTCAGTCTGCCCAACCCTACCCACTCTTTAAATTACTGATTTAATTTAAATTTTCCTTCTTCTTAGCTATTGCTGGGCCAGAACCTAAAGCTCTGCCCTATACTTTACTTAGGTTTCATCTACTGAAGTCTCCATCAAAGCTCACTCCAGCCCATCTAAACCATCCCAGCCATTTTTTTTTTTAAATTAGGATTTTATATACTGCCTAACAAGGTTATCTAAGCGGTTTTACAATCAGGTACTCAAGCATTTTCTCTATGTGTCCCAGTGGGCTCACAATCTATCTAACGTACCTGGGGCTATGGCCATCAAAGCCCTCCCCTCCCCAGCCCATCCTCAACCAAATGGCCATATACAGACATAGACCATGCAAGTCTACCCAGTACTAGCCTTAATTTTTTTCTGATTAAAAGCACCAATTTGCAGTAACCTAACAAGTTTATATGATGTTTATATGTCTCTTTTAGGTCTAATGCAGTCATGCATCATATCAACAATAATGACCATATTAATAATTATGAGATGAGATGTAAATGAATGCTAGTTGACACATCACAGTTTAGCACAAAATTTCATAGAACTTTACAACTGACAAAGATTAATTAATCTCAACTATGCCAAAATCTTAACTATACCTCCAAAGATGTAATTCATTTTTATAAATTTATTTTTCACTAAGGCAAAAGAGTTGACTTCAAGCAAGTTTCCACACCTCCATAGGCGATACACTATAGAAATGCATCTAAACATTCCACATGCTTGCAAACAAGGGTCAATTCAGAAGCCTCACAGTAGAGCTACTGACTGCAAGGCTTCTACTACAAGCTATCTGCAAAAATTGCCTCTGAAATACAGTATTAAGAACATAAGCAGTGCCTCCGCCGGGTCAGACCATAGGTCCATCCTGCCCAGCAGTCTGCTCCCGCGGCGGCCCAAACAGGTTACGACCTGTCTGAATCACTAGAAGGGGCCCTCTTGCCACCTTGGTTTCCCATTGAGTCCTATCTTCCCATCGAAGTCCTAACCCTTCGGTCTTGCACATGCACGAGCTGGTTGGGTTTCTATACTTATTACCTGGTTAGCTTTCTATACCTATGTTACATCCCAGCACCTCTCTCAGTATCCCACGATCCCTTTATCCTTCAGGAATCCGTCCAATCCCTGTTTGAATCCCTGTACCGTACTCTGCCTGATCACTTCCTCCGGTAGCGCATTCCAGGTGTCTACGACCCTTTGGGTGAAAAAAAACTTCCTTGCATTTGTTTTGAACCTATCTCCCTTCAGTTTCTCCGAATGCCCCCTCGTACCTGTTATCCCTTTCAGCCTGAAGAATCTTTCCCTATCCACCCTCTCTATGCCCCTCATGATCCTGAAGGTCTCTATCATATCTCCCCTGAGCCTCCTCTTTTCCAGAGAGAAGAGCCCCAGCCTATCCAACCTCTCAGCGTATGGGCAGTGTTCCAGCCCTCTTACCAGTTTCGTTGCTCTCCTTTGTACTCTCTCAAGTACCGCCATGTCCTTCTTGAGGTACGGCGACCAATATTGAACGCAGTATTCCAGATGTGGACGCACCATCGCTCGATACAATGGCATGATGACTTCCCGCGTCCTGTTTGTTATGCCCCTCTTTATGATGCCCAGCATCCTGTTGGCTTTTTTCGAGGCTGCTGCGCACTGCGCAGATGGCTTCAGTGATGCATCCACCAGCACACCCAAGTCTCTCTCTAGACTGCTGTCTCCCAGCAATCCCCCCCCCCCCAATTTGTAGTTGAACAACGGGTTCTTTTTCCCTATATGCATGACCTTGCATTTTTCCACGTTAAAGCGCATTTGCCATTTGTTTGCCCAGTCTTCCAGCTTGTCCAGGTCCCTTTGCAGGTCCTCACACTCCTCCCTGGATCTAACTCTGCCGCACAGTTTGGTATCGTCTGCAAATTTTATAACCTCGCACTTTGCCTCCTTTTCCAGGTCATATTCAACTATATTAGTAGGTAAATTACTGCCACATTAAAAATGCAGTAGTAATCCAAAGCTCAATGCAAACATCTCCCTTCTTATCAGTGCATGAGCAGTGTTTGGTTCACATACTGACAGGTAAAACAATCTGACAGCATAGTTTTGCATCAACCCTTGTAATGTAGTGCCCCTCCTGCACCCCCCCCCCCCAATCAATGCCTTCAATGGCATCCACCAAACACCTATCCAACCCAGCTTGATCCCCCTCCTTAATAAGGTATTTATAAAAATCCCAAGCTCTCTTCTGGCATTCCTTCAAGACATGGGGCCTCACTACAGTAGTATAGAGTTATTCAAGAGATTAAGGTAATTAGCTTTGACCAGAGAGAAAGAGAGAGAGAGAGAAATTGGAAGAAGTACAGTTAGTGCTGGAAAAGCAGGGGTTTTTTTTTTTCTTTTATTTTGTTGTTTGGTAATTGTAGTACTTCTAGGGTAGTAGAGAAAAATCTGACCTAGAGTGAAAAAAAAGAAAAAGAAATGTTTGGGCTTCAGATTAAACTACAAAGGGGTCCTTTTATCAAGCCGCGCTAGTGGGGTTAGCCAAGGGAGTTGGAAGGGCTTTTCTGATGGGAGACAGTGGCATATTTGAGCTGCCTCTGGTATATTTGGTAATGTTGGGTAATTTATGTAAAGAATATTTAAGCTAATTAATTAATTGATTGATTGAGAGTTAGACCCTGTACAGAGTGTCTGTATTAATTTATTGATTTGGTCCATGGTGGTTATTGATCCCAAAATTGCGTGTGAGAAATAAAAGGGATTCAATTGCCTTTAGCATAAAAACTGGTGTTTAAGGACATATATATAAAATTGAAAGGTAGAGCCTGGTAGTGGCTACCTTATACCATTTAATATTACTTCATTGTTCACATTTAGTGAAGAAATTGAGTTTATATCTGGCATCCATCTTCTTCCCTTCCCTCCTCCAATGGTCTGGCCTCTCCTCTTCTTCCCTTCCCTCTCCCATACCCCCATGTTTTGACATTTCACTCTCCCCTCTCCCTTCATAAGAACATAAGAACATAAGCAATGTCTCAGCTGGGTCAGACCTGAGGTCCATCATGCCCAGCAGTCCGCTCACGCAGCGGCCCAACAGGTCCAGGACCTGTGTAGAAATCCTCTATTTATACCCCTCTATCCTCTTTTCCAGCAGGAAACTGTCCAATCCTTTCTTAAATCCCAGTACCGTACTCTGCCCTATTACATTCTCTGGAAGTGCATTCCAGGTGTCCACCACGTTGGGTAAAGAAGAACTTCCTAGCATTTGTTTTGAATCTGTCCCCTTTCAACTTTTCTGAATGCCCTCTTGTTCTTTTATTATTTGACAGTTTGAAGAACCTTTCCTTCTCTACTCTCTCTATGCCCTTCATGATCTTATAAGTCTCTATCATATCCCCTCTAAGTCTCCTCTTCTCCAGGGAAAAGAGACCCAGTTTCTCCAATCTCTCAGCATATGGAAGGTTTTCCATCCCTTTTATCAGATGTGTCGCTCTCTTCTGAACCCTCTCGAGTATCGCCATATCCTTCTTAAGGTACGGCGACCAATATTGGACGCAGTATTCCAGATGCGGGCGTACCATCGCCCGATACAACGGCAGAATAACTTCTTTCATCCTGGTTGTGATACCCTTCTTGATTATACCTAGCATTCTATTTGCTTTCTTAGCGGCTGCTGCGCACTGTGCCGTCGGTTTCATTGTCATGTCCACCATTACCCCCAAGTCCCTTTCCTGGGTACTCTCATTCAATAACATCCCTCCCATCGTATAGTTGTACCTCAGGTTTCTGCTTCCCACATGCAGTACTTTACATTTCTCAACATTGAACTTCATCTGCCATCTCGTGGCCCATTCCCCTAGTTCCCCATTCCCTTTGCAATTCATCGCAGTCCTCTTTAGTCCGAGCTCCACTGAATAGTTTGGTGTCGTCTACAAATTTTATTATCTCACACGCCGTCCCTATTTCTAGATCATTTATGAATTTATTAAATAGTAGTGGCCCGAGCACCGAGCCCTGCGGAACACCACTTGTGACCCTCTTCCAGTCTGAGTAGTGGCCCTTCACCCCTACCCTCTGTTTCCTACCCGCCAACCAGTTTCTGATCCATCTATGTACGTCTCCGTCCACCCCATGGTTCTTCAGTTTCCGGAGTAGACACTCGTGACGCACCTTGTCAAAGGCTTTTTGGAAATCTAGATATACGATGTCTATGGGATCTCCTTTGTCCATCCGTTTGTTAATTCCTTCGAAGAAGTGCAATAAGTTAGTTAAGCATGATCTCCCCCTGCAGAAACCATGTTGGTTTGGTATCAGAAGTTTGTTTCTTTCCAAATGTTCATCGATGTTTTCTTTTATCAGCGCTTCCACCATTTTCCCCGGAACAGAGGTCAGACTCACCGGTCTGTAGTTTCCCGGGTCACCTCTTGATCCCTTTTTAAAGATGGGCGTGATGTTGGCTATCTTCCAATCCTCTGGTATCACACCTGTTTTCAGGGATAGGTTGCAAACTTGCTGCAGTAGTTCCGCTATCTCCTCCTTTAATTCCTTCAGAACCCTTTTTCTATCTGCCTGCGCATATCTTCAAGGCTCACTTCCATGGATGTTAATTTTTCTGCTTGATTTCCATTGAAGGATTGCTCAGGTTCCGGTATGTTGGTTGTATCTTCGTTTGTAAATACAGACGAAAAGAACATGTTAAGTCTTTCCGCGACTTCTTTCTCCTCCTTCACTACCCCCTTCCTGTCTCCATCATCCAGCGGTCCCACTTCCTCCCTAGCTGGCTGTTTCCCTTTAACATATCTGAAGAACGGTTTGAAATTTTGTGCCTCCCTGGCTAGCCTCTCTTCATACTCTCTTTTGGCTTTTCGAACCACTCGGTGACATTCTTTTTGATACTTCCTGTGCTCCTTCCAGTTCCCTTCAGTTTTGTCCTTTTTCCATTTCCTGAATGAATTTTTCTTATTGCCTATCGCTTCCTTCACTATTTTAGTCAGCCATACCGGGTCTTTAGTTCGACTCTTTTTGCTCCCCTTTCTGAATCTGGGTATGTATAGATTTTGCGCCTCGCTCACCGTGTCCTTGAAAAAAAGCCAGGCATGTTCTACCGTTTGCCATTTCTTGGAAGTGTTCCTAAGTTTCTTCCTTACCATTTCCCTCATTGCTTCATAGTTTCCTTTCCTGAAGTTGAAAGTTGTTGCTATGGTTCTCTTTCCTTTCAGTATTCCTACTTCAACTTTGAACTTAATCATATTATGATGGCTGTTTCCCAACGGTCCCACTACTTCCACTTCCTTTGCAGGGACCATTAACCCATTTAGGATTAGATCCAGAGTGGCATTTCCTCTCGTCGGTTCTCTAACAAGCTGCTCCATGAAGCAATCTTGTGTAGCCTCCAGAAATTCTGTCTCTTTAGCGTATCTTGAGCTTCCAAGTTTCCAGTCTATCCCGGGGTAGTTGAAGTCTCCCATAATAACTGTGTAACCACTTTTGCATTTCTCTGTCGATATCTCCGGTTTGCCAGGGTGGACGATAGTATAGGCCCATCTTTATTTCATGTCCCTTCGTATCCGGTATTTTAACCCATAGCGATTCCAGCTTGTTGGTCATCTCCGCTGTGTCCATTGTTGTCAATTGTATGCTTTTTTTAATGTTTAGGGCTATTCCACCTCCTTTCTGTCCTGACCTGTCCTGGCGATAGAGCTTGTACCCCGGCAGTGCTGTATCCCATTTGCTTTCCTCATTCCACCATGTTTCAGAGATTCCAATGATGTCTATGTCCTTTGCATGGGCCACGGCCTCTAGTTCCCCCATTTTGTTGCTTAGGCTCCTTGCATTAGTATATATGCAATTTAGGTCCTGGCATTTTGTTGTCTTCACTACCTTTCCCTGTGCTTCGGTCTTTGGTGTCTTCTCTTTTGCTGCACTCTTTCTAACCTCCTCTTCTGGGTTAGTCGACTCCTGTAATTTGTCCCTTGTTTCTTCCCAGCCTTTTTTCCCCTTAGTATCTTCACGGGATACCTTCTTCCGAATCGTCGACGCTAGGTCGACTGTCGGCTTTCCCCTTCCTTTTAGTTTAAAGCCTTTTCTATTCCTCTCATGACGTTGTTTGCTAGAAGTCTTGTTCCCGCTGTGCTCAGGTGCAGTCCATCTCTCCTGTAGAGCTTGCTCTTGCCCCAGAACATTGTCCAGTTCCTCATGAAGTGGAATCCTTCTTCCTCACACCATTTCCTCATCCACGCATTTATTGATTGTAGTTCCTCCTGCCTTTTCACATCTGCCCTCGGTACCGGTAGGATCTCTGAGAATGCTATCTTCTGAGTCCTCATCCTCAGCTTCCTTCCCAGAATCTTGAACTGTTCTACGAGTGTGCTTCTTCTGTAGTCTCTCCTGCTGACATCATTCGTCCCGATGTGGATCATTACTGCAATATCTTCCGTCTCCGCTTCTTCCTGGATCTTCCCAATTTTGTCCACGATAGTAACAGAGTAACATAGTAGATGACGGCAGATAAAGACCTGAATGGTCCATCCAGTCTGCCCAACCTGATTCAATTTAAATTTTTTTTTTTTTCTTCTTAGCTATTTCTGGGCGAGAATCCAAAGCTTTACCCGGTACTATGCTTGGGTTCCAACTGCCGAAATCTCTGTTAAGACTTACTCCAGCCCATCTACACCCTCCCAGCCATTGAAGCCCTCCCCTGCCCATCCTCCTCCAAACGGCCATGCACAGACACAGACCGTACAAGTCTGCCCAGTAACTGGCCTAGTTCAATCTTTAATATTATTTTCTGATTCTAAATCTTCTGTGTTCATCCCACGCTTCTTTGAACTCAGTCACAGTTTTACTCTCCACCACCTCTCTCGGGAGCGCATTCCAGGCATCCACCACCCTCTCCGTAAAGTAGAATTTCCTAACATTGCCCCTGAATCTACCACCCCTCAACCTCAAATTATGTCCTCTGGTTTTACCATTTTCCTTTCTCTGGAAAAGATTTTGTTCTACGTTAATACCCTTTAAGTATTTGAACGTCTGAATCATATCTCCCCTGTCTCTCCTTTCCTCTAGGGTATACATATTCAGGGCTTCCAGTCTCTCCTCATACGTCTTCTGGCGCAAGCCTCCTATCATTTTCGTCGCCCTCCTTCTTACGTCTTTCGCCAGATACGGTCTCCAAAACTGAACACAATACTCCAAGTGGGGCCTCACCAATGACCTGTATAGGGGCATCAACACCTTCTTCCTTCTACTGACTACGCCTCTCTTTATACAGCCCAGAATCCTTCTGGCAGCAGCCACTGCCTTGTCACACTGTTTTTTCGCCTTTATATCTTCGGACACTATCACCCCAAGGTCCCTCTCCCCGTCCGTGCATATCAGCTTCTCTCCTCCCAGCATATACGGTTCCTTCCTATTATTAATCCCCAAATGCATTACTCTGCATTTCTTTGCATTGAATTTTAGTTGCCAGGCATTAGACCATTCCTCTAACTTTTGCAGATCCTTTTTCATATTTTCCACTCCCTCTTCGGTGTCTACTCTGTTACAAATCTTGGTATCATCTGCAAAAAGGCACACTTTTCCTTCTAACCCTTCAGCAATGTCACTTACATACATATTGAACAGGATTGGCCCCAGCACCGAACCTTCGAGCGACTTCCATTAACCACCACCCTCTGGCGTCTGTCCGACAGCCAGTTTCTGACCCAGTTCACCACTTTGGGTCCTAACTTCAGCCCTTCAAGTTTGTTCAACAGCCTCCTATGAGGAACTGTATCAAAGGCTTTGCTGAAATCCAAGTAAATTACATCTAGCATATGTCCTCGATCCAGCTCTCTGGTCACCAAATCAAAAAATTCAATCAGGTTCGTTTGGCACGATTTACCTTTTGTAAAGCCATGTTGCCTCAGATCCTGTAACCCATTAGATTCAAGGAAATACACTATCCTTTCTTTCAGCAACACTTCCATTATTTTTCCAACAACTGAAGTGAGGCTCACCGGCCTGTAGTTTCCTGCTTCATCCCTGTGACCACTTTTATGAATAGGGACCACATCCGCTCTCCTCCAATCCCCAGGAATCACTCCCGTCTCCAGAGATTTGTTGAACAAGTCTTTAATAGGACTCGCCAGAACCTCTCTGAGCTCCCTTAGTATCCTGGGATGGATCCCGTCTGGTCCCATCGCTTTGTCCACCTTCAGTTTTTCAAGTTGCTCATAAACACCCTCCTCCGTGAACAGCGCAGAATCTACTCCATTTTCTCGTGTAACTTTGCCAGACAATCTCGGTCCTTCTCCAGGATTTTCTTCTGTGAACACAGAACAAAAGTATTTGTTTAGCACATTTGCTTTCTCCTCATCACTCTCCACATATTTGTTCCCAGCATCTTTTAGCCTAGCAATTCCATTTTTTATCTTCCTCCTTTCACTAATATATCTGAAAAAATTTTTATCTCCCTTTTTTACATTTTTAGCCATTTGTTCTTCCGCCTGTGCCTTCGCCAAACGTATCTCTCTCTTGGCTTCTTTCAGTTTCACCCTGTAGTCCTTACTGCTCTCCTCTTCTTGGTTTTTTTTATATTTCATGAACGCCAACTCTTTTGCCTTTATTTTCTCAGCCACTAGTCTTTAGCACATCACTAAGGTATGCTATGACAGGGGAACCAAAGACACAGGTGTAGGTCAGTGAGTAAAAGCACTATATCGATCATCTGTAGGTTGTGAGTTCAACTCCCGGCTTGTCTTTTACTTGTGGCATATCTACATTCCAGGTGCACCTTGATGATGTCACAATGAGATCAGCATTGTGCTGCTTGCTACTTCCTCTTCCTGTGAACTGGAAGCCACATTCAGGTCTAATCTGTGTTTTGTTTCTGTTTCTAAGTTGGGCCAGTGTAAGTTATGGGATTTACCTTTGTTCTGAAGAATGAGCTGATTGTTGCAATGTTTTAAGACCAGGAGAGTGTTCTTTCGAGCAAGATATCACTTCTAAACTATCCTCTCTGAAATAATGTCTCTGTGAAATCGAGAGAAAGCTTATTGGATGACTTAGGGTGCCTTTCCTGCCAGTCTTTGTGGAAGTTAAACGAAGTTTATAAAAAGTCTATATGGTGTTCAAAGTCCTATCCTTTCCACTTCTAATAGGAGGTGAGTATGACATTCCTGTACAGCTTTCTGTGTAGCACACATCTACCGGTTCCCACCTTCCATACTGATAATGTAAGTACCCACTCGGTACGTTTCATCTTCTAGTTCTCCTTTGAAACATAACATATTTTTTTTCCTTGTATTAATGGTAAACTGTACAATTCTGATATCCTAGAGGAAAAAGATACAACACAGAAGTGTTCTCTGCTAGATTAACTAATATATAGTTTACAAAATGGTATACTGTGTTTTAGTTATCTTTTTCATCATCCTATACTTACAATGCTGAATGTGTGATAATAAAGAGTATAAATAAACTATAATTTAAAAAAAACACAAAACGTACCCACGTCTAAAACCTGCATCTATTTTGCGCGAAGAGGTTGGAGGGACGTCTACCGCACGCCTAAGTACCGTTAATTGGCAATTACGTTTACCGGACGTCTAAAGCACGCCTAAGTTAGACGTACTAATAGAGAATTTACCCCTATGTGTCTTGTTTAGATACTTCTGTGTTGACAGCCACTATTTCTGAATAGTTGGGACAGTGTTTGGCAATGTGGAAGCCAGCTGCCCATCGGTTGGGATATTATACCTCTTTCTTTTGGATCCTTAGTCCAGATGCTCAGCCCTGTCGGATGCTCAGCCCTCTCGGTTGGCACGGGCATGGAGTGCAGATCTGCAGGTTGATATAGAGCCTGCTGCTATTTCTCATGGGTTTGTACATACGGCAGTGGTGTCCTGTATTAAGATTCACTGGGAGCAGGAATATAAGTTTTTCCATAGAGCTTTTACCTTATCTTGGGAGCATTTAGAGTGGGGCTTGCCAAGCGAGATGCTTGTCCTAAGTGTGGTCAACATTTTGCCACGTTGGTGCATATGTTCTGGGCCTGTCCTAAAATACAATCTTTCTGGACTAGGGTGTGGGCTTTTCTTGGGTCTTTCTTGCCCTCTTTGCCTGTCTGTTCGCCTCAATTTGCTCTTTTTTATGTTGAGAGTGACCTGGGTGGTGTACCTGGTGGACATTGACTTTTGGTGTTCAAGGCCTTGCTGTTGGCTAAAAGGGTGATTTTGTGTACTGGAGGGTGGCAGCTATGCCTTCTATAGGCCAATGAAAACAGTTTCTTTTTGAACTGGCTTTACTAGAGCGCAAAGTGGTCTCAGGTATGGTGCTGTGTAGATGGGAAAAATTCCAGGATATCTGGGAGGTGCACTGGGCTTCTTTACCCCATAGGGCAAGGAGTTTGCTCCTTAATTCATAACTAGGGTCCTAGAGCTGTTCTTGGAATCATTTTTCTTCTCTTCTGCTCTCTTTTTCTTCTACTCCCTTCTTTTCTCTTTCTCCTTTTTTTTTTTTTTTTTACCTTGTTTCCTTGTTACTAGATTAGGCCTCACACTGTCTTTGTGCATTACTTAACTTTCAGTGTCACACACTCAGTGGGAGGTGAGGGTGGGGGTGGGGGCTGGGTTGAGATGGGGGCAATTGTTGTTCTGCATTTCGCTTTTGTTCTGCACTCATTCTTGTCTGTACACTTGTGTTGGTGGACCTGTGCTGCTCATACCTGTGATGTAGTGCACTTTACTGATGTATCTTTCTTGTGTATTACTTCTTGAGACTTGTGTTCATATTTTGAGTGCTTATATTGTTTATTCTTCTACTTTTGCTCAATAAAGAGATTATACAAAAATAACTTCTCTACCACAGAATCCCACCCCCTTCAATATCTGAAGGCACCCATAAAAAGTCTTGTTTCATATTTTTGCACAGAAGGTTTGGATGTATTACATTTGAACAACAGATAGATTTATTTTATTTATTTATTGGGATTTATTAAGCACAATTATGAAGATATTCATCACCCAAGGTAGTGTGCAACACTGTTAGGGAGTTTATAAGATGCTACCACTTACTCTGCTGGATACTCCCTCACCATGTTGGAGCCACCTTAACATAGGGAACTCCTCCTTAGGGGGAAGTGACATGAGAAGGAGAGGTCAGGAAAGCAGCTACCAGGAAATATAAGAAGCAAGGCCAGAGATAGGTTGAGGAGGTCCAGGAGAGAAGAAGGAAGAGGTGATTCCTGTATGTACCTTGACTACAACCACTAGAAACTCTGCTTGACTGAGGTAAGCCAACCTGTCCTTTGTTGAGTACCAGTGAGCCAGATCTTATTACCTGTTCCAAGAAAAATCTTTTATAGACTGTCTGGGGCATAGCAGTCACAAACAAGAAGTCACCTCAGAACTTTTTGTGCTGTTTTTAAAAAAGAGACTGTTCCTTATTTACCTACCCCTGTGAAGTAACAGGGTGCAGGGTTTTCTTCTGAATCAATAAAGTTGGTTTTTTTACAACTTTTTTTTTTGTTCTAATGTTTTATTAATTTTATGAATATGTGTCTGGCTATGTGGGCACAAGCCCAACCCAAACAACACTCATGCTTTTACAATCATATATAATTCAACATAAAACTTAAAATTCTGTTAACAGCATAACAGTAATAAAAATATAAAACATAAGCATAAATACAATGAATGAGGTAAAGTTAGAAACTGTAAATTGAAACTTAATAATAGGACTACCATGAAACAGTTTCAAAGATGTACTGAAATTCAAATGAGATTGATATAGTACATACCAAAAGGGAGACATAATACCTTATGAAGCCTTTAATAAACATATATCAGAACATTCTAATAACATAGATATGATGCTGAATCATGTACTTTTCAACAATTTTGGAGCAAATATAGTATTTGTGTGATTGAAGATAATTGGGAAAGAATGTTGATCATGATGCCAAAAAAGTTTCCATTGATGTTTTATAATGCATGTGCTAATATGAGAGTAAATAAAAAAGTAAAGGCAAAATACATTTAACAGCTTTAATAGAGGTAATTGTGAGCGCTTTGCCACATATGAGTTATAGTCCCCATGCAAGATGATGCATTTCTGATATCATTCAACTAGCTTCTGCATTCCTGCAGAGAGGTTTTTCAGCTGCTCTCAAAGCCAGGTGAGCACCATCATGCTTTGTTTTTTGCTATGCGGGTTGCAATAATGTATCCATGTCTCATAGCTGGTGGAAATTATCTTCAGAATACTCGGATCTTCTTCATACTATCTCAGGAACTTTCTTGTATCACAAATCATCATACATTATGGCAAATGCAGATCCATTTTTGCCAGATTATTGTATTGTAATTCTTGTTTTGGTATGATTGCATTTAATTTATTGAAGGTCCAAGAAAAAAAAAGAAGCAGGTGATCCACAAAATCCAAGACAAGCATCAAAATAACAGACTGATGATAATAAAAGCCCAAATTTATTCACTGCATAATAGAACAAAACACACAATTACTTAAAAGCCTGACAAGGCCATGGTTCACTCTCTCAAAGGCTGAGTCAGGGGCTATTAAAAACTAAAAGGTATAGTCCCAGTGTGTCCCTAATGGATAAAAGCATTCCTCTGTGTTTCCTACCATTAATATATTAAAGGCAGAGAGAGTAGCTGATGAAACCGGATGAGATTTACTGAGTATTTATGGAAGTGAGACTCTCCTGATAGTATATATAAAGTGATAAGGGAAAAGATTAAGGGCTTCTTTTACGAAGCCGCGGTAGCGGCTTTAACGCGAGCGACTTTTTATCACGCGATAACACCCGCACTAGCTGGAAAACTACCACCTGCTCAAGAGGAGGTAGTAGCGGCTAGCGCGGCTGCTGTTTTAACACGCACTATTACGCATGTTAAACCGCTGCCGTGCCTTTGTAAAAGGAGCCCTAAGGGGATCTTTTATCAAACAGTAGTAAAAATTGTTTTTAGCATGGTCTTCCATGGGTTATTCCCACAAACCAAGGTTATGTATAATGCTGGGGTAAAATGGCAGATTTTTTTCTATTCTTTAAATAAGAAGGAACATAATGCACTCTCTCAAATTCAAGTGGCTAAGAGAGCTGAAGATTCAGGAGCTGAGGAAGCCATTTTTCAAAAAAGTTGAATTGGGTTAGTTCTCTCTGAACCTTCCAGTATACCTGGAATGCAAAAAATTATTTCTTCTGGAGCAAAAGTTTAGAATCTAGATCAGGTCCCGTTCTAAATGTTCTATAGTTTTGGTAGGATGAAGAATTATTAACAACTGTTGATCATGTGCATTTAAGTGATTTTCTGAATATTGAACTCTAGAAGTTGGTGATTTAAGAAGCTGTTTGATTTTGAGGGTATCTTTGAGTTCCAATAATAGGCTTTCTTTAATTAGATCTTTAATTTATAATAATCCCTGTAAAAGGATGTTCAATGAGATTCCCTCTTGCTTGCTGGTTTGCAACTTACATGGAGAACATGGCTCTGGCTTGGATCATTTTATAACTTGTTGCAGGCTGGTGGAGTCTTTTTTTTTTCATTTGATTTGAAAAAGCCATGTTTAAAATATAAAGTATAAGTTATGCTTGCAAATCTTCTGATACGATTTTATTACAAAAATAAATTTTTGCAGGTTGAGCTCTATGCTGCCAGTCCCTTTGTCTCTTTAGTTTGCTGCGAAAAAATATCTATTTGCCATTTCTTTTTCTCAGCCTGCATCATACCTTTTCAACTTTTACTCCTGCATCAGAATATTTGCTGGCTGTCTCCCAAGTCAGCTCATTGCAGAGTTCATTACCCCTCTCCATATAGAAACTTCACTTACACAGCACAGGAAATTTCCCTGTCTTGTTCTCTCCCCTTCTGGGACATGAGCTGCTTTCCACTATTCAAGGCTGCTTTGATTCTTTGATGGTGGATCCTATCTACAGCCGCTGCAATTCCTGTCCTAGGCTCTTGCTAATTGGATTGATTGGTAGAGCTGGTAAGGTCATCAGGAAGCTGAATAGCTTTCTGGTACTACTATCCATACTGTACTGTACACAGTCAGGAAATGCTCACTCGTATATGGGGAAGGGAGGATATTTGCAGATAAAAGTTTTAACTGGATTTTTTTTTTAGGCGCTTTATTTATCCTCTTGGCTTTTGGACAATCAAAAATCTGTACACTCTTGAAAAAATTCTTAAGAACTCATGGAGGGGCATAATCAAAAGAAACATCTAAGTCCGTTTTTGGCCTAAGTTGCTAGTCGCCCAAGGTCAGCTAAGGAAAATGTCCATTCCTAAAAAATACGGCCAAAATATTTTTTCCCCTGAAAATCATCTTGTTGGACGCCCAGCCGTTTGATCGGCCAGACTGCTAAGTCATCTATTGTTATACCCCATTCTCGTTCAAACATTCTTCCAAGTCAAAAACACCCAGAACAAGACCTTTTGGACGTGGGCGGCGTCAGCAAAGTGATGGACTGGACACCCAAACATTGCACCAGAGTAGTGAAGTACCTTA
Source organism: Geotrypetes seraphini (assembly GCF_902459505.1). Lineage (NCBI taxonomy): Eukaryota > Metazoa > Chordata > Amphibia > Gymnophiona > Dermophiidae > Geotrypetes > Geotrypetes seraphini. The sequence goes on along the minus strand of NC_047089.1, from coordinate 105,239,924 downwards.
CATTGCACTGCTCTGAACTTCACAAAAAGGGTGACACATAAACATCTCACTACTACTCTCTAACAAGTCATGGTGAGCCCCCACATCTGTCTACCACCCCAATAGCCCTTATGGCTGCAGGTGCCACTTATATAGCAGTACAAAAGGGTTTTGGGGGTTTTGAGGGGTGCACATGTTTCACCATGAATGCAGTGATTAAAGTGGCTTATGGGCCTGGGTCCTCCTCTCCATGGTTCACTAACCCACCCCCAAGACCACTTAAGCCATCTTTGTGCAGCTTTACTAGTCTTCCCTATGCCTAGTAAAGCTGCCAGACTGCCAGGTGTTGATATTCTGGAGGCAGATGTGTATGTTTTTATTTCAATTTTTATGGTGTCGGGGGAGAGGGGAGTCAATGATCACTGGGGCAGTGTGTGTGTATGTGTGTGTGTGGGGAGGGGGGGTCTGTACTTTGTGTCTGCAGTGCTTATCTGGTCACTTTGGATACCTTTTTTGCCACTTAGACCTGTTTATACATGGCCTAAGTCACAATGTACAACTTCCGTCCAGGCAGTCTCGTTAAAGTTTTGGTTATACTTGCAGTACGACTAAGTTTAGATCAGCCCACATCTCGCCGAAATCCTGCCTTCACCATTCCTCCTAAAATACCCCCTTTAGCTCTGGTCGTACAGCAGCACTGACAAGGCCTAAGTCCTTTTTAGGTTACACCTAATACCCATTTTGATTATCGGCACTTGGATAACTTGTCTTTTAGATTGCCCAAGTACCAATTTAGGTGGGTAGACATATTTATTTTTTGATTATGAACCCCTTAATCCTGAGGTGTCCAACCTTTTGGCTTCGCTGGGCTGCATTGGCCGAAAAAAATGTTTCCGGGGCCACACAAACACGTAAACGCTGCAGCAAGACAGAAGAAGGACCTGGCAAGACGGTAAACACCCGGGGGCAGCAGAAGAAAACACTGCATCGCCCTCAACCGGGGCTGCACAAAATACTTCACTGGGCCGTAGGTTGGACACTCCTGCCTTAATCTCTTGAGTCCTGACAGGGTTCTTCTAAATATTTGGACCCTAGGTATATGCCTAATATGCCTTAATCCAGCACAGACCAGAAAGCCCCGGCCTGACTTCACAGTCTGGTATTCCTCTGTTAGATAACCTTTGCAAGATCTTAATGCATATTGAATTTTGCTGGAAGAATTATAAATTATTATATTTCCAAGTGGACATTTTTTATATTCCACTACCAAAATAATACAACAGTTTCTTTTGCCTTTAGTTCCTGTGCCTTTTTTCTCTTATAATAATAAATAAACCTTTTGGCAGTAGTACTACGCCATGCTGCTATAGCAACACGCACGGCCCTGCAGCTTTTTTCCAATGTAACTGCCACAATACATTTACCTTTCCAACACTTCTTTCTGCAATGCCGATATACTATTACACATTCCTGTAGCATCCCTGCTTCCCTCCCCCCCCCAATAAAAAAAATCTTCTGGAGTAACACAGGTGGTCCTGCAACATTTTCTATAAAAGTACTGCAGTTACAATGATGCATATAACTCCTGAAACTCTATTCTCCCCACTGTTATTATACCAATACACACAGGCCTGCAGCCTGGGAACAAAATCAAGGTAATCTCTTTATTCAGCCTTTCCTTGACCACCTCCGTAGTGAGCCACATTACCATTTCCCTGTTGCCCTTGACATTTTTCTCCACCATTCCCTTTATCCCTGTTAAAAGGTGTGGCTCGGAATACTTATCTACCCTCGTAAGAACATAAGAATTGCCGTTGCTGAGTCAGACCAGTGGTCCATCGTGCCCAGCAGTCCGCTCCCGCGGCAGCCCTTAGGTCAAAGACATGTGCCCTAACTGAGACTAGCCTTACCTGTGTACATTCTGGTTCATCAGGATCTTGTCTAACTTTGCCTTGAAACCCTGGAGGGTGTTTTCCTCTATAACAGCCTCTGGAAGAGCATTCCAGTTTTCTACCACTCTCTAGGTGAAGAAGAACTTCCTTACATTTGTACAGAATCTATCTCCTTTTAACTTTAGAGAGTGCCCTCTCGTTCTCTCTACCTTGGAGAGGGTGAACAACCTATCTTTATCTACTAAGTCTATTCCCTTCAATATCTTGAATGTTTCAATCATGTCCTCTCTCAGTCTCTTCTTTTCAAGGGAGAAGAGGCCCAATTTCTCTAATCTCTCACTATACGGGAACTCCTCCAGCCCCTTAAACATTTTAGTTGCTCTTCTCTGGATCCTTTCGAGTAGTACTGTGTCCTTCTTCATGTATGGCGACCAGTGCTGGATGCAGTATTCCAGGTGGGGGCATACCATGTCCCGGTACAGCGTCATGATAACCTTCTCCGATCTGTTTGTGATCCCCTTCTTAATCATTCCTAGCATTCTGTTCACCATTTTTGCAGCCACTGCGCATTGCGCAGACAGTTTCATTGACTTGTCGACCAGTACTTCCAAGTCTCTTTCCTGGGGGTCTCTCCGAATACCGCACCAGACATCCTGTATTTGTGTATAAGATTTTTATTACCGACATGCATCACCTTACACTTATCCACATTAAACCTCATTTGCCATGTCGCAGCCCATTTCTCGAGCATGTTTATGTCACATTGCAGGTCTGTGCTATCCTTCTATGTCTTCACTACTCTGAATAACTTTGTATCATTTGTAAATTTAATCACTTCGCTCTTCGTACCAATTTCCAGTTTGTTTATAAATATGTTGAAGAGCACAGGTCCAAGCACCGAACCCTGCAGCACTCCACTCATGATGCTTTTCCAGTCTGAGTATTGTCCATTTACCCCCACTCTCTGTTTTCTACAAGCCAACAGAACTTCACTCCCTGAATACTCTATTGAAAGTTTTCCCTACACCTACACATTTCATCCTTTCTCTTAGAAAATCAGAAATATGAATGTGGTTGATGAATTGGTAGAATTATCTCCCTAATTCTATAATGTTTAGCACCATTCAAAATTTAATGAATAGAATACTTGCATGTGTAAATGGCATCAGTATGTTCACTGCAATTTTATAATCTTAGGCCCAAATTCTGTATATGGTTTCTTAAGTTGCATAGGCAAATCATTGTGCATAGACGATTTGTGCATACAGTTTAATTATTTAACAAGCCATTTGGCACTAATTGGCAATTAACACATAGCTGATGTTAAATAGCAATAATTGGAAGTTATATGCAGAACTTTCTAAGCATATTCTATAAAGTAGTAGGAGGTAGTCCAGCGCACAGCTCCAACTCTGGGGACAACTGATCCCCCAAAGAAGCGCAGAATAATAGTCATTGGGGACTCCATGCTGAGGGGCACCGAGGGACCAATGTGCAGACTGGATATGCAGTCAAGGGAGGTTTGCTGTCTGCTTGGAGCCAGGGTCCGAGATGTCACCGCCTGTCTTGATAGGCTTCTCAAGCCCCAAGATCACTTCCCCATGGTCCTCATCCACATTGGCATAAACGACACTGCTAAGAACACCCCGGAGAACATATCTAGAGACTTTGGAGCCCTGGGTGAGAGGCTGAAGCAGACATGAGCGCAGGTGGTCTTCTCCTCGATCCTCCCAGTTAGAGGCAAAGGAAGTGCCAGGGATGAGCGTATACTGAGGACTAACGAGTGGCTTCAAGGATGGTGCCAGGAAATGAACTTCGGATTCCTGAACCATGGAGAGGCTTTGCAAGGACTTCAGGGACCAGACGGACTCCATCTGACCAGCAGGGGTAAGCACGTCTTTGGACACTGACTAGCCCGCCTGCTTTGTAGGGCTTTAAACTAGGTAAGTTGAGGGAGGGTATTCACTCAGATACAAGTGCAGTAAGGAACGATCCTGACGAGGTGAGTTCAAACTCCAATTCTAAGTCCAAAGTAAGTGCCCCCATTGCAAACAATTCTCTAGGAGTCACACTACCACAGGTGGGAAACTCCCCACAGGGACTTAGCAATCACGGGGTATGGAGGGCTATGTATGTTAATGCACACAGTTTAGGCAATAAAATTCTAGAATTAGAGACCGAAATAATGAATGCCTACCTTGACGTGGTGGCAATATCCGAAACTTGGTTCACAGACTCTCATGGGTGGGATATGGCTATACCGGGATACAACTTATTTTGTCAGGACAGAGAGGGAGAAGTCAGGGGGAGGGGTGGCACTATACATTAAAGAAGACATCAAAACTACCAGAATCACAGATGTCAAGTACACTGGGGAATACCTCTGGGTGAACCTGGCCAGAGACAGGGAAAAATGCCTGTATCTTGGTGTAGTATATAGACCTCCAAAACAACTGGAAGACAAAGACTCCGAATTAATTGAAGATATAGAGAATATCACTCTACGGGGAGACGCTGTTCTGCTAGGGGACTTCAACATGCCTGACGCAGATTGGAACTCATACTCAGCAACAACCAACGGCATCAGGAGACTGTTAACATCCATAAAGGGAGCACGACTCAAACAAATGGTATTTGAACCAACTAGGGCCCAGGCGATCCTGGACCTGGTACTCACCAACGGGGATAGTGTCTCGAAGGTCTCGGTAGGAGATACACTAGCCTCCAGCGACCACAACATGGTGTGGTTCTACCTCAGGAAAGGTTTCCCTAGATCAAACACGAAAACAAAAGTACCGTATTTTCACGCATATAACGCGTGCGTTATACACAATTTTACAAACCGTGCATAACCTTGCGTGTTATACGCGTGAGCGCATTTTACAACTTTTTTTACATAGTTCCCCCCCCGATGCCCGATTCATCATCCGGAAGGACCACTCGCACCCCCACCCCGAAGGACTGCTCGCACTCCCACCCCGAAGGACCGCTCGCACTCCCACCCCGAAGGACCGCTCGCACCCCCACAGCCTCTCCCCCTCCCCCATGGAGAAGCTGTCTACATTGTTTCCGGATGCCAGTGAGCCCAGCTGCTTCCTCTGCCGGCGATCCCGCCCCTTCTCTGAGCCCTGCTGTGCTGCTTCCTCTTCTGGCGGTCCCGCCCTTCGGGGACAGGACTTCAAGGGGGGACAGGCAGACCTTCAAGGGGGGACAAGACTTCAAGGGGGGACATGACTTCAAGGGGGGACAGGCAGACCTTCAAGGGGGGACAGGACTTCAAGGGGGGACAGGCAGACCTTCAAGGGGGGACAGGACTTCAAGGGGGGACAGGACTTCAAGGGGGGACAGGCAGACCTTCAAAGGGGACAGGACTTCAAGGGGGGACAGGACTTCAAGGTGGGACAGGACTTCAAGGGGGGACAGGCAGACCTTCAAGGGGGGACAGGACTTCAAGGGGGGACAGGCAGACTGAAGGGGGTGAAAAAGCTATAAAATAAACCCACCAGCGTGTCAATGTGTTGAGAGGAAGAGATATTCTGGGAAATTCTGCTGAGAAAACTCTGGGTCCATTTCCACCCCCCAGTTACCGTAGTCCACTCCACTGAACTGGTTCATACACTGAGTGGTGTTGTGCCTGCGTAGTTGTTTTGGGATCTCTTTTAGTGGTTTGTCAGTATCTCCTTGTGGTCCAAGGAAGGAAACTTTGTTAACCTTAGCATTGACCTTCAGAATATATTTGTGTGGCATTAGGCTATGTAGTGATCGAAAGAAAAAAACAGACCTTTGCGCATTTTTGCACTAGGTATATGGTGGGTGTATGAGGAGATTTACATTTCCTGCACAGCTAAGTCCTTGTGAAGTTACCTTGTTCTTTCTGTATTTGACATCTAGCAAGGTCTCTGTTTGGAAGGAAAGATTTAAGTTATGGTAAAAGCAGATAGCGTTGCTGGTTTTAAAAAGGTTTGGACAAATTCCTGGAGGAAAAGTCCATAGTCTGTTATTAAGACATGGGGGAAGCGTCTGCTTGCCCTGGATCCGTAGCATGGAATGTTTGCTATTCTTTGGGTTTTGATCAGGTATTAGTGACCTGGATTAGCTAACATGAGAATGGGCTACTGGGCATGATGGACCATTGGACTGACCCAGTTAGGCTATTCTTTTGTTCTCATCTGTAGGGGCTTTTGTTTTCACTTCTTATTTTAATGTATTTTTTTCTGGGAACTTATCAGTGTTTTTTATAATGGGAACAAAAATGGAAGAGAATTACCGTAATGTGTGTGGAATGGGGGGGAAGGGGTTAACTACCATAATTTCTTCAGCTAAATACCGGTAATTCAATCCACCTCAACCAGACATAGGAGAACTCATGCACCATTCACACACCCTCCAACCAAACACGTCAAAAGAAAAAAACTGTTACATAAGAAATGCCTCTGCTGGGTCAGACCCGAGGTCCATCGTGCCCAGCAGTCCGCTCACGCGGCAGCCCAACAGGTCCAGGACCTGTGCAGTAATCTTTTATCTGTACCCCTCTATTCCCATTTCCAGTAGGAATTTGTCCAATCCTTTCTTGAACCCCAGTACCGTACGCTGCCTTATAACGTCCTCTGGAAGCGCATTCCAGGTGTCCAACACATGTTGGGTAAAGAAGAACTTCCTAGCATTTGTTTTGAATCTGTCCCCTTTCAACTTTTCCGAATGCCCTCTTGTTTTCTTATTTTTCGAAAGTTTGAAGAATCTGTCCCTCTCTACTCTCTCTATGCCCTTCATGATCTTGTAAGTCTCTATCATATCCCCTCTAAGTCTCCTCTTCTCCAGGGAAAAGAGACCCAGCTTCTCCAATCTCTCAGAATATGACAGGTTTTCCATACCTATTATCAGACGTGTTGCTCTCCTTTGAACTCTCTCGACTAATGCCATATCCTTCTTAAGATACGGCGACCAATATTGGACGCAGTACTCCAAATGCGGGCGCACCATCGCCCGATACAACGGCAGGATAACTTCTTTCGTTCTGGCTGTAATACCTTTTTTGATTATACCAAGCATTCTATTCGCTCTCTTAGCGGCCGCTGCACACTGTGCCGACGGCTTCATTGTCATGTCCACCATTACCCCCAAGTCCCTTTCCTGGGTACTCTTAAGAACTGCCTTCTCCGGATCAGACCTTCGGTCTATCAAGTCCGGCGATCCGCACACGCGGAGGCCCTGCCAGGTGTACACCTGGCTTAATTTATAGTCCCGATAAACCTCAAAATTTTCAGTGAAATACACTACAAACCTTCAAATAAAAGGCTAGAACACAAGAGGAAATTATCCTACTAGAATTCTAGGAGAAAGATATTTTAAGGATCTCAAGCGCTCACAGGTTAAAGGCCCGTTGTATATTACAGGCCAATTACCCAATATATGAGCTATCATCGGTCCTATATATTCTCCTTTTATCTCATATAATTTAAATATTATTTAAATATTAAATTCTCAAAACTTTTATTCTGTTTTATGAGTACGTTTTTCCTTGCTCCAAAACTTTTAACTTAATGGAGTACTTAGCTTCATAGCATGGTTTTCCTTGCTCCAAAACTTTTAACTTAATGAGGTACTTAGCTTCTTAGCATGGTTTGACGGAAGATCTCCGTTTCGCTCTTAATAGAGAGCTTCATCAGGAACAGCACAACATTTATAACTACAAATAAAACAGACTAGAGTCATTCATATTTCTACTAATGTTACTGAAAGCACAATAACGGAGCTATTGGAGACACAGCGTTACAATGTAACAATATTTCACAGCTTCTAAAAACTGTTAGCTATATTATATACATTAATCTTTTAATTACTTAATTTCTTAAATCGTTTTACTATAGACGGTCAAAATATTTTTATTATTATTATAACATTTTTCATATTATGCTATACTACTCTCGATAAATTCAGAGAGAGACTATTATATATATAGGAGGACATATTGCAATTCAAACTTTTTTAGCCCAATCGAGCCTAAAGATAGAACTAAGACACTATAGTCACATACCTGTTTATGTCAAAGCTAAAGGATTTTTGAAATTAATCCAAAAAAAGGACAGACCAACACAACGGCCCGATAAATCAACCCTTTTTAACCGTAATGGTCGTCTTCACAAGCTAGATCAAAACTCGAAGGATTAAATACTAATCCGAAGGCGTCTGACGTCACATCCGGAATTTTTAAGTCGGACTGAAGAGACCTATAATGAGTCTAAATACTCAAAAATAGGGAGAATAAATAACTCAGACTCACACGAGTCAAATCTATATAGTTTTAGTGTTTTAATATTTTAATAATTAGTTGTTATATTCTTAAGTGTAATTAAGCCCAAAAAAGGCTTAGAGACCGCTGTCGTCATATCCGGAAAAAAGTCAGACCCGCTGTAAATAAAAGCGGGACTGCTGACAGACCAAAAGTCAGTGGTAATCACAGGAAAACAGTTTGATATTTCTTATTTCTTAGAAAAAAGCCTGCCAATTGATGGTAATATTTAAACCTCGTGGTTGCAAACTGTGCAGACGATCAATCCATCTCTGCTCAGATTGCAACAACCTCTTACCTCTATCACCTCCCCTGACTGAAGCTGGTATATGATCCAGAACCATACACTTTAGTTCATCAAATGCATGGTTCTGAGCCAAACAATGAGCCACCAGAGGAGCTTCTTTTCTTTTTAATTTTAAACAAGATTTATGTTCAGCCATCCTAATATTAAATTTCCTAGTAGTTTTTCCCACGTAGATCTTTTTACATGGGCATAAGATGGTATATACAACAAAGTCAGATTTACAGGTGGTAGCATACTTTAATGCATATTGTCTATGATCCAACGGGTTCATAAACATTGCACCTTGAATCGTCAGAGGGCAGATCTGACAACTGCCACAACTTGAGTGAAACCCATTTAGTTTACTATCTATGGTGTGGCCAGAATCAGGATGAAGTCTTAAATACTCTCTTAGATTACGCGACCTAGAGTATGTTAACCGAAGTTTTGAATTTTCAAAGCAGGAATTATTCTGGACTATTCTCCAATGATTATGTACAATTTTAGCAATCTGGGTAGATTCCACATTATATCTTAATACAAAAGTTTGAAATTGTGTATCGGCTTCAATCCTAGATTCATTATCGCTAGAGTGTCTGGTTTGAGAACTACCATACCTAGAGGTTTGTAACAACCATTCTGGATGATTATATTTAGCTCTACGGTATGATTTTTTTAGAGCCATTTCGGGATACCCCCTGTGTCTTAGATTTTTAGCCAGTTTATTAGCAGAGGATTTAAAATCACTCGTATTATTAATTTATAGTCCACCATATCCTTATATGCCTCTCTTAAGGAGATATGCATCTAGTTTGCTCTTGAAGCCTAGGACGGTCGATTCCGTCATAATCTCCTCTGGGAGGGCATTCCAGGTGTCAACCACTCTCTGAGTGAAGCAGAACTTCCTGACATTAGTCCTGAACCTGTCCCCCCTAAGCTTCATTACATGTCCTCTAGTCCGTGTCAAATTGGACAATGTAAATAATCTTCTCTGCTCTATTTTGTCGATTCCTTTCAGTATTTTGAAGGTCTCGATCATATCCCCACGCAATCTCCTTTTCTCAAGGGAGAACAATCCTAGTGTTATAAGTCTGTCCTCGTATTCCAGTTTCTCCATACCCTTCACCAGTTTTGTTGCTCGTCTCTGCACCCTCTCCAGCAGTTTTATATCCTTCTTTAGGTAGGGAGACCAATGTTGGACGCAATATTCCAAGTGTGGTCTGACCATTGCCCTATAAAGCGGCATTATAACTTTCTCCGATCTACTCGAGATTCCTTTCTTTATCATGCCCAACATTCTATTTGCCTTCTTTGCCGCTGCCGCGCATTGTGCCGACGGCTTCAGGGTCCTATCTATCAGTACACCCAGGTCCTTTTCTTGTTCACTCTTCCCCAGAGTTGCACCTGACATTGTATACTCGTATTCCTTATTTTTATTGCCTAAATGCATTATCTTGCATTTCTCCACATTGAACTTCATCTGCCATTTCTCCGCCCATGTTTCTAACCGACACAAGTCGCTCTGGAGTTTCTCTCTATCATCCTGCGATCTGATTGCCCGGCATAGTTTTGTATCGTCTGCAAACTTGATGATCTCACTGGATGTTCCTTCCTCCAGGTCATTGATATAAATATTAAAAAGGATCGGCCCAAGTACCGAGCCCTGGGGTACACCACTAGTCACTTTCTCCCAGTCGGAGAACTTCCCATTTATGCCCACTCTCTGCTTTCGGTTTTCCAGCCATTTGCCTATCCACCTTTGTATATCCCCCTCTATGCCATGGCTTTGTAGTTTCCTGAGAAGTCTTTCGTGTGGAACTTTGTCGAACGCTTTCTGGAAGTCCAAGTATATTATGTCCACCGGCTTCCCACTATCAATTTGCTCGTTCACGGTCTCAAAAAATTGGAGTAAATTCGTCAAACATGATTTCCCTTTCCTGAATCCATGTTGACTGGGTTTCATCAAGTCGTGTGCGTCCAAGTGCCGGACTATGCTATCCTTGATCAGTGCTTCAACCATCTTGCCAGGGACAGACGTAAGACTCACAGGTCTATAGTTGCCCGGTTCCCCTCTCGATCCTTTTTTGAAAATTGGGGTGACGTTCGCTATCCTCCAGTCGTCCGGTATCTGTCCAGTTCTGATTGTCAGGTTTGCAAGTTTTTGCAATAACTCTCCGATTTCAACCTTCAATTCCTTTAAGACTCTCGGATGAATCCCATCCGGTCCAGGGGATTTGTCACTTTTAAGTTTGTCGATCTGATAGTATATCTGGTCTAAGTCCACTTCAACTGTGGTGAGGCTGTCTTCTATTTCTCCTGCAAACACTTTCTCCGCTTCAGGTATTGTTGAGGTGTCCTCCTTCGTAAAGACGGACGCAAAGAAGGAATTTAGTTTGTCTGCGATTTGTTTATCTTCCTTGATGTACCCTTTTCTTCCCTGGTCGTCCAGGGGTCCCACTGCCTCTTTTGCAGGTTTTTTCCCTTTCACGTATCTAAAGAAGGGCTTGAAGTTTTTGGCCTCCTGGGCTATTTTTTCCTCATATTCCTGTTTTGCATCCCTCACCGCCTTGTGACATTTCTTCTGATCATCTTTATGTTTGTTCCAGGCTTCGGTTGTCTTTATGCATTTCCATTTTTTGAAAGAGTCCTTCTTTTCTTTTATGGCTTCCTTCACCTGTATGGTAAGCCATGCCAGTTCTCTTTTGCTCTTTGTTCTCCGATCTTTGGAAATCCTTGGAATGTAGAGATCTTGTGCTTCTGTGATTGTATTTTTCAGTAGGGTCCATGCCTGATCAACCGTTTCAAGTTTGTCCACCATCTTCTCGAGTCGTTTTTCTACCATGGCTCTCATGCTATCGTATTTACCCTTTTTAAAGTTCAAGGTGGTGGTTAAGGTTTTGGCATGTTTCCCTTTCCCGATGTCAAGTTTAAAGTTGATTACATTGTGATCACTCGTTCCCAGTGGAACCATGACTTCCACTTCTGTTATCGGTCCCGTGAGGCCATTTGGGACCAAGTCCAAGGTGGCGTTGCCTCTTGTCGGCTCTTTTACCATTTGTTCCAGGAAGCAATCCCCTAGCACCTCCAGGAACTTGGCTTCCTTGCCGCAGTTGGAGGTTGCTAGTTTCCAGTCTATCCCTGGGAAATTGAAGTCTCCCAATATAATTACATTGCCTGTCTTGCATTCTTGTTTGATTTCCTCCATCATTTCTGAGTCAGTTTCCTCCGCCTGTCCTGGTGGACGATAGTAAAGGCCAATTTTCGTATCTGCGCCATATTGACCAGGAATTTTGATCCAGAGTGACTCAAGCTTCTCTTTCATTTCTGTTGTAACCATTTCAACAGAATCTATTCCCTCCTTAACATATAGAGCAATACCTCCACCTTTCTGCCCTACTCGATCTCTTCTATACAGTTTGTATCCTCTTATTCAATAACATCCCTCCCATTTTATAGTTGTACCCTGAGTTTCTGCTCCCTCATGTAATACTTTACATTTCTCAATGTTGAACTTCATCTGCCATTTCGCCGCCCATTCTTCTAATTTGTTTAAGTCCCTTTGCAACTTTTCGCAGTCCTCTGTAGTCCGAGCTCTTCTTATAAACAACCGTATAACTTTTAATCTAGAGTTAGTGAGTATGAATTCAGCAACAAGAACAGAAATCACATGTTCATTCTTATAAACTATAACATTAACCGGTAGATCAAACGAAATATCGAGGACAAAATAATCTAAATACAGTTACCGTAGTTACGGTAAAGTTGTAAATAAACAAAGTTTACAGGTTTATTCAGTCATCATCATCACAGTCATCTGAATCCTTGAATCCATCAAAATCTGAATTGTCATCATCGTCATTAAATAAAGTGAGCACGGCCTGCAGACGATCCTCGTTTATTTCCGAAGTGATATCGTCATCGTCGTCATCATCATCGCTGATATCCGTGTTGTTGCCTCCTTCCACTGCACTGGTAGTAGCCGTAGTGTCATTGGTTTCATAAACAATGCCCGCTTTTCTAAATCCGTTTACAATAGTATCTGGTGTTATTTTGTCCCATGCTGAAGCCACCCACTTGCAGACTTCTGTGAAAGTTGCCCGTTTCAGCCACCCCGCGGGTGTGTACTCGTGTGTGCCGCTCTGCATCCACTCCTCCCACTCCTTTCTAACAAAAGTCTTGAATGGATGATTCACTGCGATGTCAAATGGCTGCAGCTTACACGTCAGGCCTCCAGATATCACAGCGATGTAGGCACCAGTAGAATTAATGTAGGCCTGAACATTTTTTTCTTTGTGGGCAGCCATGGCATCAAAAATTAACAAGGATTTTTTTGCAAAGAATCCACCCTGTCTTGCCCTAAAGCATTTATCTACCCACAATCTCATTACGTCGCAGTCCATCCATCCCTTCTTGTTGCAGTGCACAACCACACTGGTGGGCAACTTTTCACGGGGCATAGTGACCCTTTTGAAAATGACCATGGGCTTTAACTTAACCCCACTAGCTGAGCAACCAAGAACGACTGTAAAACACGTTCTTTCATGCCCAGTTGTGGTGATGGCAACAGATTTAGTACCTGTGGGGCTACGGTTCTTGTCGCTGGAATGTCGAATGCCATTGGAATTTCATCCATGTTGATGACTTCCTTAGCAGTGATGGCAAGTTCAGATATTTCTTTGGCGACAAAGTCACGGAAATCAATCAATTTTGCTGCCAGTCATCCGGAAGTCGCTGGCCAATAGTTGTTTTCATTCGAACTGATAGTCCGTTCCTTTTCATAAATTTTGAGATCCATGTGAAGCCAGCTTTGAAGTCGGGTATTCCTCTTCCATTGGCAAGTAGTTTTGCCTTCATCTGAATCGCAACAGTAGAGACTGATTGATTTTGCTCCCTTCTCGCCAGAATCCACTGCTTCAAGTCATCCTCCAGCTGAGGCTATTTTGGTTTAGCCCCCCCCTCCCGACGTGCCCATTTGCGCGGATTGCATTTCTCCAGTTCCTTCTTATCTTTTCTCCATTCACGCACCGAAGTTTCTTCAACATCGAACTCTCTCGCTGCGGCCCGGTTGCCTATTTCCTCAGCTTTCGCAACGACTTTAAGCTTAAAGTCCGCTGTATATGACTTTCGTCTCATTCCTGGCATTATGGCAGTAAATTTAAATTTAATTGATAAACTCTACTACCGGGTAGATAAATGCAGAATACCAATCTGAAGAGATCAAATTAAAATGTGGGCTCTACATGCAGTATTAATCTTTTATAGGCTTACCCAAAGGCTGAGATGCTGTTGTATAGTCAAAATAGTATTCACTGGGCAAATTACAAGACCAGATAGAGGGGGGCCACAGCCACGTGGTGAAAAGCACACCGCCAGAAAAACCGCCTTGGTGACAGGTCAAAAGCACGCCCCCACAACCCGGCGCAGAAAACTGAGCGGCAAGCATGCTCAGACCATTGCACATGCTTACAGAGCTGGGAGCAGGGCAGGGCGGGTGAAAGGAGAGTCGGGGCAGCCAGAGGAGAGTCGGAGCAGCCAGAGAAGAGTCGGGGCAGCGAATGGAAAGTCGGGGCAGCCAGAGGAGAGTCGGGGCAGCGAACGGAGAGTCGGGGCAGCCAGAGGAGAGTCGGGGCAGCGAACGGAAAGTCGGGGCAGCGAATGGAAAGTCGGGGCAGCGAACGGAGAGTCGGGGCAGCCAGAGGAGAGTCGGGGCAGCCAGAGGAGAGTCGGGGCAGCGAACGGAAAGTCGGGGCAACCAGAGGAGAGTCGGGGCAGCGAACGGAGAGTCGGGGCAGCCAGAGGAGAGTCGGGGCAGCCAGAGGAGAGTCGGGGCAGCGAACGGAAAGTCGGGGCAACCAGAGGAGAGTCGGGGCAGCGAACGGAGAGTCGGGGCAGCCAGAGGAGAGTCGGGGCAGCGAACGGAGAGTCGGGGCAGCCAGAGGAGAGTCGGGGCAGCGAATGGAAAGTCGGGGCAGCCAGAGGAGAGTCGGGGCAGCGAACGGAAAGTCAGGGCAGCCAGAGGAGAGTCGGGGCAGACAGAGAAGAGTCGGGGCAGGCGAACGGAGAGGCGGGGTGGCGAACTGAGAGTCGGGGCGGCATGCGCAGTATACCCGTGTGCGCGGTATATAATAATTTTTTTACATAGATTTGTGTTCCCCGCGCGCTATACCCGTGTGCGCGTTTTACACTGGTGCGTGGTATATGGGTGAAAATACGGTACTCAACTTCCGAGGCACTGACTTCGAATGCATGGGAGATTTTGTCCACCGGACACTGCAGAACCAAACTACGACCGATGATGTGGAAGCTATGTGGTCATCCCTGAAATCTACCATACATGAAGCGACAAGCCTCTACATTAAATCAGTACACAAACGGTGGAGAAACAACAAACCCCAATGGTACTCCGCAGAAATCTCGCACGTCGTCAAGGAGAAGAAAAAAGCATTTATTTCCTACAAATGAACGGAGACTAGGGAAGCTAAACTAGAACATAGGGCGAGGTCTGCAGCGGTCAAAACGGCAGTCAGGGAGGCCAAACTTCGAGTGGAAGAGACTCTGGCAAAGAACATGAAGAAAGGGAACAAATCCTTTTTCAGGTATATTAGTGATAGGAAAAAGAACACAGACGGGATAGTACGCCTTAGAAAACCAGATGGGAACTGCGCAGAATCCGATAAAGCAGAACTACTGAATGAATACTTCTGCTCGGTCTTCACCTGTGAGGCACCGGGGCACAGTCCGCACTTGCAGGCAAGGCCCAGCGTGGAAGACCCATTTCAGAATTTTGAGTTCACACCTGGCGACGTCTACTACGAACTGGCTAGACTCAAGGTGACCAAAGCAATGGGACCGGACAATCTACACCCCAGGGTGCTCAGTGAGCTGCGTGAAGTCCTGACAGGACTCTTCAATCTTTCCCTAAGTTTGGGGAGAGTCCCCATAGACTGGAAAACAGCTAACGTTGTTCCACTGCACAAAAAGGGTTGCAGGGCAGAGGCTGCAAACTACAGACCGGTGAGTCTCACATCAATAGTATGCAAACTCATGGAAACACTAATCAAACGTAAATTAGACGCAATCTTGAATGAGGTGAATCTATGGGATCCCAGTCAATATGGATTCACCAAGGGTAGGTCCTGCCAATCCAATCTCATCAGCTTCTTTGACTGGGTAACAAAACAGCTAGACTTGGGAGAATCCGTGGACGTTGTATACCTAGACTTCAGCAAAGCTTTTGATAGTGTCCCGCATCGCAGGCTGTTGAACAAGATGAAATCAATGGGGCTGGGAGAAACACTAACTACATGGGTCAATGACTGGCTGAGTGGCAGACTTCAGAAGGTGGTAGTTAACGGTACCCTCTCTAAAACATCGGAGGTGACCAGTGGAGTACCGCAGGGCTCAGTCTTGGGCCCGCTCCTTTTCAACATATTCATAGGGGACCTAACTCAGGGGCTTCAAGGTAAGATAACGTTATTCGCTGATGACGCCAAACTATGCAATATAGTGAGAGATGGAAATTCACCCGATAGTATGACACAGGACCTACATTTGTTGGAGTTTTGGTCCTCGACCTGGCAGCTGTGCTTCAATGCTAAGAAATGCAAGATCATGCACCTCGGCAGCAGAAATCCATGCAGAACTTACACCTTGAATGGTGAGACCTTAGCTAGAACTTCAACAGAACGAGACTTGGGAGTGATCATCAGCGCAGACATGAAAACTGCTGATCATGTGGAGAAGGCTTCATCTAAGGCAAGACAGTTGATAGGTTGCATCCGCAAGAGTTTTGTCAGCCGGAAGCCTGAAGTCATAATGCCATTATACAGAACCATGATGAGACCTCATTTGTAATACTGTGTGCAATTCTGGAGGCCACACTACCAAAAAGATGTGCTGAGAGTAGAGTCGGTGCAATGGATGGTCTCGGGGCTCAAGGATCTATCGTACGAGGAAAGGCTGAAAAATTTGCGGCTGTACTCACTCGAGGAACGTAGGGAGAGAGGAGACATGATCGAGACGTTTAAGTATATTACCGGCCGTATCGAGATGGAAGAAGAGATTCTCTTTCTCAAAGGATCCTCAGCCACAAGAGGGCATCCGCTCAAACTCAGGGGCAGGAAATTTCATGGCGACACCAGGAAATATTTCTTCACCGAGAGAGTGATTGATCCTTGGAACAAGCTCCCGGTGCAGGTGATCGAGGCAAATATCGTGCAAGAATTTAAGAGCAAATGGGATGCCCATGTGGGATCCCTTAGAGGGTTAAGCCAAGGGAACCTGTCACCAGGAGTGGGATCCCTAGGATAGTAGACTTGGGGGTGAGTCAGTAGAGTGGGCAGACCTGATGGGCTATGGCCCTTATCTGCCGTCATCTTCTATGTTTCTATGTTTCTATCACTTCTGGGGCATGAATATCAAAAGGGGCGTGACCAGGGGAGGACCATGAATTGTGGGCATTCCGAAAAGTTAGGTGTACTGTTATTGAATACATCTGATTCATGCATAACTTGCGCACAGTTGTGCCTAAATGTTAGTGACAAATACAGTCACTAAGCCTTTTATAGAATCACGCTAAGCACTGTTCAGATGTTCAGAACATCAATTTTTTAGGCACCATTTATAGAATTTGGGGGTTAGTGTGCTAATGGATTGCCGTGTTCACTTGGCAGGGGCATGAGTAGTGAAGGGAAGGAGCCAACATTTAAGCACTTAATTTACAGAATACTATAAGTGCATAAATTCCACATTTAGACACTCACATTTCTGCCAGCCATCAACTAGACATAAGTTCACATACCTAAATATAACTTTTGCTAGTATTCCATAAGAACACTGATGTGTGTGAATGTTCTTATAGCATAGACTCACAGTTCATGTAAAGTAGGTGACTAGTTATAGAATTGCCTGCAGTATTCTTGGTTTTGAAAGATAGCAACAACTTTCACTTTGATGTAGTATCATTCAAACATCTGTTGTAGCAAAGATAAAACACTATTAGCTACAGAAATTAATGCAACTTGAAAAAAAAAGGTATGGGGAAAATCAAGAAAAGATACATTATTTGCTTCTGTTTACCCTCAACAAATTTCTTTTGATTTCTCCATAAGTCTGTTTGCCAGCAGGTATGTTGTAGAACAATATTAACGGCCTGTCAGACCCATAGGTATGAGCAACCCACTAGTGTTAATCAACTGGCCTTGAATGAGTAATGGGATCCTTAAAGCAAATCATAACTCACTACCTGACACTTATTTTTCAAATTATTTGTTTATATTTGACATTCTGAAGTCCCAATGCATCTAGCTGTCATTGACATTTAAAGGGACAGGTAAAAGGTACAACCTTTTACTACAGAATGACAATGAAGTTTCCAAAGACTAGTTGGAGATCAACATAGTAACAATTGCTAGCTTATTAGAGCAACCTAAATAAATTTATTCTCCAGAAGCTGCACCATCAACTCCAAGAACCTACTGTAACTGATAACTCAAAAACATTTTGATGTATGCCTTTATTTAGAATATTTTAACAAACCAGGATTCTCATATTTCTCTGATATCTTTGAATCCTATATCACTAATATAAAGACAGGGACATGGCAGTTCAGAAAGGGAAAGTGGAGCATATTTGTTTTGTTTATATGAGTAAATTTAATATGAGTCGAATTTAAGCTTCTCACAAAATTAGAGGAAAATAAAAAGGGGTAAATTTGCTAGTCATATTGTTGATTAAAGATGTGGAGGGGCATAATAAAAAAAAAAGTCTAAATCCCCTTTTGGCCTAAGGCCTTAAACTTTGAAAGTAGAAGCAGGGAAAATGTCCATTATCAAAAAAACCCATCAAAAAGGAGGGTTTTTTTAAATAATGGACTGCATCTACATGGGGAGATGAGGCATCTCTCCTGCCCTGATGGTTGCAGTGGGGGATGGGTAGGTTGCTGGGCCACTGAGCTGATCGCGACAGCCGCCATCAGCTCAGTGGCCCCTTTTTCGGCACTTATACGTGTTTTGACTTGGTCTAAGTCAAAACGTATAAGTGCCGACTAGGCAATCTGCCTAAACTTTTGGTTATACCTGCTGTATGCCTATGTCTAGGTCGGCCCACCTCCAGCTCTTTCCCCTCCTCTAAAAACGCCTCTTTTCGCTCTATGCGTTTAGAGGCAGGGGAAAGGTCTAAGCTGGTTTTAGATACGTCTAAAACCAACTTTGATTATGGGTACTTGGACGATCAGGCTTTTTGATCGTCCAAGTACCCATTTAGGCCACTTTTTAGACATTTTTTTTTTTTATTCCCCTTAGCCAATGATACAAAAGCCTTTATTTTTTTATTTAAAAATTTCTATCCCACTTATAAATTAAGTGGGTTACAGTCTTCACATATATAAGAATAATAGAACTCAACAAGTTTGTCAATATAAATCAAAAGAAAAAACAGATTACCGTATTTTTCGTTCCATATGACGCACCTGACCATAAGATGCACCCTAGATTTAGAGGACGAAAACAAGAAAAATAAACATTCTGAACCAAATTTTGTACTAATATATACCAGGCTCTGCACTCAGCCCCCTTCACTCCCTGCCAGGCTCTGCACCCCACGCCAATCTCCTTCCCAGGCTCTGCACCCAACCCCACACTCCTTGCCATGCTCTGCACCCTGTCCCCTCTCCCTTCCAGGCTCTGTACCCAACCCCACACTCCTTGCCATGCTCTGTACCCTTTCCCCCCAGTACCTTTTAAAAACACTGCTTCTTGACTGGTTGCTGTCAGTTCTCACAGGACTCGCAAGAACTGATGGCAGCCAGTCAGGAAGCAGGCGGGCCCAGCCAGCAGCGCAGAAAGTTATCTCCTGCCCATGCCAATACATGCTGGACCACCAGGCTATAAGGGTGTTTTTAGAAAGTAGGACGAGGTGGGGGCGTTTTTAAAAGGTAGGACGGAGCAGGGGAGGAGGGGTTTAAAAGGTACGGGGTGGTGGTAAAAATCTGTATCTTTGCTGCATAAGATGCACCGACATTTCCATAGGAAAGGTGTAACATCTGTAAATCTTAAAGTAATCAATTCTGGAATGCTCTCGCAAATAAACATGTCTTTAAAGATTTTTTTTAAAGACTTGAAATCTGCACAGTCTCAGTGTAGCTTTCATTGAGTTCCACAGCCTCGATCCTGCCACAGTGCCAACTGCCATTCAGGTTTTTTTAAATAATGTACATCATAATTATTTTCCAAGGTTAGTCTCATTGCAGATTCAGCCCATAGAACACAAATTTGAATATTCTTTCTCAAGGCTTGGATCAAATACTATAGAGTATATGATATATGATGATCAAAATTTTGTACTCAACTCAAAATTCAATAGGCAACCAATGCATTTTTTTTAAACAAATTATATGATCGTATCTTGACACTCCATTAATTAACCTTGCAGCTGTGTTCAGTATCACCTTGCATCATAAACAGTGTCTATAAATATGATTGAGAGACATTCTCCCCAACATTATTTATTTTATTATTTTAAAAAATTATATACTGCCTATACACTACTTAACAGAGAAGGAATCCCCAAATAACATCCCTAGGCCATTATTTCAGATTCAAACTATAATTGTAATTTCTCTGAGGTATGGAATTGCCTACTGAAAATGTAACTTATCTTTTGATTTGGAATGGTAATTCATGAAATCCA
Organism: Geotrypetes seraphini; assembly: GCF_902459505.1. NCBI lineage: Eukaryota > Metazoa > Chordata > Amphibia > Gymnophiona > Dermophiidae > Geotrypetes > Geotrypetes seraphini. The sequence continues at coordinate 105,219,790 of NC_047089.1, read as the reverse complement.
AATCTGATGCCTTTAGTCCATCTGGTGAGATTAACCTCTACACGTAATTCTGTCTGTTTTGCTTCTGTACCCTATTTATGGAATTCTTTGTCAATAGATCTACATAATGAACTTTTATTTAAGAAGAACACTAGTTTCATCTGGTGTGATATAACATTAGCTGACCTGATGTCACCTGCTAGTAATATTTATTGAATGGCGATGTGGGTGAAATATGAGGGGGGGGGGCAGAAGGTGAGGGGAATATATGAGGTGAGGGGAATATATGAGGTGATGTCAAGGGACTGTAAAATAAGGATTGACAAGTTTATAAGAGGAGGTAAGAAAGGGTTAATAGATAGAGCTTGTAAGAAAGAAAAAGGATTAGGGAGGTTTCAAAGGTGATGGAGTGGAACAGTTAGGGAATTGGTTAGATGTTGTAGCAGGTAGGAGTGAATTCTGTGAGGAAAGGGGAAGAGTAGAGTAGTCTCTTCAAGAAAAAATTATCCCTCCCTCCCATGTGTGCTGGTGTTATGTTTTATTTCAGTGTTGGGGGGGAGGTTACAGGTTATATGTGGACTTGGGTGGGTTTGGTTGAGCTTATGGGGTTGGGGGAGGTGGTCGCAGCTTTGAGCAGGGAGGAAAATGTGGTTTGGCCCAGTTGGATCTGGGAGATGAGCAGTTAAAACAAAAACAAAAAACTGTGGATACAGATGTTCTGGAGATAATTTATTAAACACTGACATATAAAAACATGAAAATTCAATTTAAAAAATACAATGATAAAATATACAGTGTTAAAAATCCAACATTTTTTTGCTACTTCAGCTTGTCTGCAGTGTTCTTTGCTCACATGTTTAAAGACAATAGACTGTTTTCAGTCCAATTCTTTATATGTGAGTTTGCAAACCATGGGACCCCTGAGGAAGGCGTGTTTACCAAAACACGGCTGTGTAGGGTCCAGTTGGATTTTTATCACTGTATTTTTTTATCATTGTACTTTTTAAATTGAATTTTCATGTTTTTATATGTCAGTATTTAATAAATTATCTCCAGAACATCTGTATCCATAATTTTTTGCTTTTGTTTTCATCGGTGGATTGTTTTCACTGTGGATTATTGGGTCTCCCCATTTTGCTTAGATGAGAAGTTAATAAATACATAAATATAATACTCATAGGCAACACTGCTGCAAGGGGAAGCATTGCCTGGCGTCACCATTGGTCATGTTTGGGGGAAGGGGAAGCATGGCCTGGTGTTTATCGTGGGTCATAATTGGGGGAATGTTATAAGTTTAAAGACAACAGAAGTTAGTTTCAACACCAAATAGCTCTCTGGGTGTGGGGGGGAAATATGCATTGGTGATTTGTTGGTTTTGGAAATGGATTGTATTGTAAGTGGAGATAATATTCAGATAGATAATAAAGCTGCAGCCAAATATTCATTCCAATAAAATTGAGTTGTGTGATTATTGATTGATGGTGATTTGCTTTCAGTTGAAGGTGATGGGAATGTGAATGCTAATGTTATTAAGCACATAAGCACATAAGCATTGCCTCTGCTGAGTCAGACCATAGGTCCATCACGCCCAGCAGTCCGCTCCCGCAGTGGCCCCCCAGGTCAATGACCTGTAGTGATCTATTACTCTACTATTCTATTACTTTACAGCCTTCTGTACTGTATAGTAACCCTCTAATTGTACCCATGGATCCCCTTTTCCTTCATTAAATTTAGAAGTTTGTTAAAAACTTATTTACCTTTATTTCTCAAAGGAGAATTAGTATTTTGCTGGTATGAACACTGAGGGAGAGATTTGCAGTAACACCCTTTCCACCTTTACATTTTATTTCCATCCTTGATTGTTTACATGTTCTGTTTGCTGTTCCTTGTGCATTTATTATAATTAATGGAACTCACTCTTCTCCTTTTGACATCTCTCTGGTCTCCCTTATCTCTCAAGGCTGTCCCTTATTTCCATTACTTTTTCTTCTTTATTTAGAGCCTTTATTACATACTTTACAACGTGATGTTCATATTACTGGCCTCTCCATTGTGGGTTGTGAATTAAAGGTCTGGCTTTTGCAGATGACCTTATGCTCATATTGACCAATCCAGAACGTTCTTTATCACATCTACTTGACACATTAGCAGAGTTTGATTTTCATTCTGGCTTTCAATTGAATTACCAGAATTCAATAGCTCTTCCATTTCACTTGGCATTACCTTCTAAATGGAAAGGCACTTTTCCTTTAACTTGGGCGCCTGGTAAAATCTTGGAATAATGATTCCACAAGACATTACTCAGCTATATGATGTAAACTTTATAGACAAGACTTTATTAGACAAAACTTTATTAGACAAGACTAAATCTTGTCTTTTGACATGGCGTCATATTCCAATTTCTTTGATGGGGCGTATTGCTCTGTTCAACATGATTATTTTGCTTCAATGCTTGTATATTTATCAGATGCTTCCTCTTATTATTTACCGAAGAATTGAGTTTCAATTGAATAAATTTCTTAGGGGATTCCTCTGGCAAGGAAGTCAACCTTGTTTACCATTACATAAGATGGCTTTACAGACTGATAAGGGAGGTCTTGGTTTACTATCATTGCGACAGTTTGTGGACTCTTGCCATATAAGACACATACGTGATTGGTTTCTTTCCACATCTTACTTTTCTTGGACTCTAGTAGAACTTCAATTTTGGAAACCTTATCACTTTAGCTATCTCCTTCATTTGACTAGGTTAGAATCTGCTGTCTTGAAAAATCCTTATTATTTTTTTACATGCACCCTTAAGAATCACCTGGCATCAAATTTGCAGAAAATTAAATTTTAATTTTCAAATTACCCCTTTGTTACCAATCAGTGGTAATGGATCCGTTAGATCTGAAATGTTATCAGCTGGTTTGGGGGCAAACAAAAGAGGGAATATTATTTACTTGTATCAAATGCTTAGGGATGATGGAACTTTGCCAACATATTCTCAACTACGTACTGAATATGGATGGCCACGTTTGGATATTTTTTCATACCTTCAATTAAGATTTTAAATACCCTCCCTACCTTCCAAAATGTTATGTTTAAAAACTTTATGAGACTTTATCAGAGGTACTTTGGTTGGAGGCACAATTGATAGTACCTTTAAAATACTTTAGACATTCAGGCCCCGATTCTGTAAACTGTGCCTAACTTTAGGCATGCTTTAGGTGTCCGATTTAAGTGGATAATGAGCTATTTAAGGGTCTCAACAAGCATTAATTGGGACTTAGACGGAGTTAGGCGTCCTTAGAACAGACGCGAGATAGTGATTCTCCATTAACTTTTTCTCCCCCTGATATCTGCCACAATTCTCTCCATTCCACAGGGTCATTAGCAGGACTGAGAATTAGTGATGATAATAATTGGTTCCATGGTTCCAGGAGTCTTGGCTGAAAAACCCATGCTGTTTGAAACTTTGGTGCAAACAAAATGGATATGCAAGTTACATGAATATGTGGAACCTATAGCAGTGCTTTTCCTTATAGAGCTAAAGATAAATCGTTTTAGAGTCATAATTGTTAGGTATCCTTATTATAAAAATAAGAACAGTGTTTCTTTTGCTTCTGTTCATTCTAGCTGTTATTCTGAGACTGTACTGCATTTTATTTTTGCCACTTATGTCTTGACCTTTACCCCTTTTCTTCTGATTTCCGGTTCCCAGAGTGGCCAGTGACTCCCCTTGTGTTTCCCAGAGACCAGAGCAGGTCTGTTCAAACTGGGTTCAGCACAAGAGCTTACACCTGGACAAAGCTCAAATACTAAAACAGACAGAATAGGGAGACAGAATTCCTGGAGGCTACAAAAGATTGCTTCATGGAGCAGCTTGTTAGAGAACCAACGAGAGGAAATGCCACTCTGGATCTAATCCTAAATGGGTTAAGGGGATCTGTAAAGGAAGTGGAAGTAGTGGGACCGTTGGGAAACAGCAATCATAATATGATCAAGTTCAAGGTTGAGGTAGGAAAAAAAAAGGAAAAAGAACCATAGCGACAACTTATAACTTCAGGAAAGGAAACTATGAAGCAATGAAGGAAATGGTAAGGAAGAAACTTAAGAACACTTCCAAAAAATGGTAAACAATAAATCATGCCTGGTCTTTTTTCAAGGACACGATGAGCGAGGTGCAAAATCTATATATCCCCAGATTCAGAAAGGGGTGCAAAGAGAGTCGAACAAAAGACCCGGTGTGGATAACCAAAACAGTGAAGGAAGTGATAGGCAATAAGAAAAATTCATTCAGGAAATGAAAAAAGGACAAAACTGAGGGGAACTGAAAAGAGCACAGTAAGTATCAAAAAGAATGTCACTGTGTGAGTCGAAAAGCCAAAAGAGAGTATAAAGAGAGGCTAGCCAGGGAAGTACAAAATTTCAAACCGTTCTTTAGATATGTTAAAGGGAAGCAGCCGGCTAGGGAGGAGGTGGGACCACTGGACGACGGGGACAGGAAGGGAGTGGTGAAAGAGGAGAAAGTAGTGGTGGAAAGGCTTAACATGTTCTTTTCGTGTGTATTTACAAACGAAGACACATCCAACATACCGGAACCTGAGCAATTCTTCAATGGAAATCAACCAGAAAAATTAACATCCATGGAAGTGAGCCTTGAGGATGTGCGCAGGCAGATAGAAAAACTAAAAACTGACAAATCCCCGGGTCCAGATGGCATACATCCAAGGGTTCTGAAGGAATTAAAGGAGGAGATAGCAGAACTACTGCAGCAAATTTGCAACTTATCCCTGAAAACAGGCATGACCCAGAGGATTGGAAGATAGCCAACGTTACGCCCATCTTTAAAAAGGGATCAAGAGGTGACCCGGGAAACTACAGGCCGGTGAGCCTGACCTCGGTTCCAGGGAAAATGGCGGAAGCACTGATAAAAGAAAACATCGATGAACATTTTGAAAGAAACAAACTTCTGATAACCAGCCAACATGGTTTCTGCAAGGGGAGATTGTGCCTAACGAACTTATTGCACTTCTTCGAAGGGATTAACAAACGGATGGACAAAGGAGACCTAATAGACATCTTATATCTAGATTTCCAAAAAGCCTTTGACAAGGTGCCCCATGAACGTCTACTCCGGAAACTGAAAACCATGGGGTGGAAGGAGACGTACATAGATGGATCAGAAACTGGTTGGAGGGTAAGAAACAGAGGGTAGGAGTGAAGGGCCACTACTTGGACTGGAGGAGTGTCACGAGTGGTGTCCCGCAGGGCTCGGTGCTGGGGCCGCTGCTATTTAATATCTTCATAAATGAACTAGAAACAGGGACGAAATGTGAGATAATAAAATTTGTGGACGACACCAAACTATTTAATGGAGCTCAGAGTAAAGAGGACTGCGAAGAATTGCAAAGGAACTTGAACAAACTATGGGAATGGGCGACGAGATGGCAGATGAAGTTCAACGTTGTGAAATGTAAAGTATTACATGTGGAAATCAGAATCTTGAGGTACAACTATACGATGGGAGGATTTTATTGATCAAGAGTACCCAAGAAAGGGACTTGGGGGTAATGGTGGACATGACAATGAAGCCGACTGCACAGTGCACAGCGGCCACTAAGAAAGTGAATAGATTGCTAGGTATAATCAAGAAGAGTATTACAACTAGAACAAAAGAAGTTATCCTGCCGTTGTATCGGGCGATGGTGCGCCCGCATCTGAAGTACTGCGTCCAATATTGGTTGCCGTACCTTAAGAAGGATATGGCGTTACTCGAGAGGTTTCAGAGGAGAGCGACACGTCTGATAAAAGGTATGGAAAACCTTTCATATGCTGAGAGATTGGAGAAGCTGGGTCTCTTTTCCCTGGAGAAGAGGAGACAGAGGGGATATGATAGAGACTTACAAGATCATGAAGGGCATAGAGAGAGTGGAGAGGGACAGATTCCTTAAACTTTCGCAAAATAAAAGAACAAGAGGGCACTCGGAAAAGTTGAAAGGGGACAGATTCAAAACAAATGCTAGGAAGTTCTTCTTTACCCAACGTGTGGTGGATACTTGGAATGCGCTTCCAGTGGACGAAATAGGGCAGAGTACGGTACTGGGGTTTAAGAAAGGATTGTACAATTTCCTGCTGGAAAAGGGGATAGAGGGGTATGGATAGAGGATTACTGCACAGGTCCTGGACCTGTTGGGCCGCCCTGTGATCGGACTGCTGGGCACGATGGACCTCAGGTCTGACCCAGCGGAGGCATTGCTTATGTTCTTATGAGAATGATGTACTGAACCTTTGTTTGCCCTCGCTTCAGCACGTGGTAAAACAAGGTTTAAGGTTTACCGCGTGCTGAAGAGGCACCATTTAGGCACCGTTAGTGTGTGGTAAAGGTTAACGCGTGCATTTTATCCTATGCACACGTTAGTAGTTAATGAATGTGTGGATTTAGCGCACCTTTGAAAAAACCAGTCTAAAACTCACCAATCAACTCTTAATTTTTCTCAATTCATCTTCCTTTTTCTTCAGCCTGCCTTCTCCTACCAGGGGCAGATTCTGGGACCTTACCAATTCTACCACAGTAACAACTTGGACCTATGAGTGTCTTACTCTGCATACCAGTCATCCATCTCATCGAACTCCAGTTGCTGCTTTTCTGAACTGTGCAATAAAAATCTTATACCATTTTTCACCTTGTGCTTATTTATATTAAGTAGCAGCCGGGCATTAGTGTTTCCTTAATAAGCACCACTTCAGCTCCTTGGTCACATTGACCTTTGTCTTATCTAGTGGTCATGAGGCCCAAGCTGCAAAGGGGGGATGGGGTGGCAAACAGGGTAGCTGGCATGTCTCCTGCCTCACAGCCTGCAACTAGCATAATATTTGGGAACATGAGATTAGATGAGAGGTGGAGAGGATGAACCAGGTGCCTTAACTTGGTGGCTTCTTTCAGTCAGTTTCCTACCTTGACAGCTTGAGATATGCCGAACTGCTGCCGATTCGGCATTCTTTGGATGCCCAAATGATGCCTAAACAGCACAGTATAATCCAATTAGAATTGCTATGATTTTATGGCTGATTCTGTAGCACAGCAGTTAGAATGAAGGTTGGGGTGTGAGCCTGGTCTGGGTTTGACTCCCTCATATCCTTTAGCTGACAAAATGCTCATTTTAATAAAAATGACAAGCTACAGACCAATCGCATCTAATTTTCATCTCAAACTGCACATTAGCAATACTAGAAACAATCTATTCCAAAAGTTGAGTTTGCATTTGAATCCACGTCACATTTATTGAACTCAACTTGAGATTCTGGCTTTTGGGACAATAACAGCAGCACTTTAAGCCATTGAGCTACCAGTCTTTTGTCTCAGCTAACTGTGAGATGATACCTAAGAAGATTTTACCTTAGCAGATCACTAAGCTATTATATGACACTAGTCTTTAAGCCCGTTACATTAACGGGTGCTAGAACATATGTGTGTGTGTCTGTCTTTATTTCTTTCTCTCTCTCTCTCTCATTAGCCGCTTTCTTTCTTTCTGCCTTTCTTTTTCCTTGGCTGTCCATCACTACCCCTTGCCTGCTCCCCCTGTCAATTTTCCCTTCCTTTTAACTCCCCTGTGTCCACCACCACTTCACTGCTCTCCTTATGCAGCAGCAGCCCTTCTCCCTTTGTTTTACCATCTCCCCTGTCCAGCAGCACCTCTTTCCTTCTCCCCCGTCCAACATTAGTCCTCTGTTCCTTTTTCTTCACCCCCCCCTGTCTATCAGCATCTCTTTCCTTCTCCCCCTGTCCAGCAGTAGGCATCCCTTCCTTTTTTATCCCCCCTCCTCCTTCTTATCCCTATGATACTCTTACCTTGCTCTGCCCCTGATCAGAGGTTCCCGACAGCCGCCCAGTTGCACCCATTGGAAAAGTTCCCACTGCCGCATCCCGCACCCCTCCTGACGTGGCTCCCGCTGTACTTTCTGTCTGTCTCTGTCCCTGGCACCCTTTGCCTGTCTGTCTTTCTGTGTATCTCCCTGCCCCTGTGTCTTTCTTCTTTTCTTTCTGTCTCCCTTCTTCCCTCTGTCTGTCTGTCCAAAGCAGCATTCCATCCCCTTCCATTTCCCTTCCCCCACACCAGTTCCCTGTGCACCTGCCCCTGTATCTTTCTTATTTTCTTTGTGTTTCCCTTCCTCTCTCTGTCTGTCTGTCCAAAGCAGCATTCCCTCCCCCTCCATTTCCCTCCCCCCCACCAGTTCCCTGTGCAGCAGCATTAGCGTTTCCTCAACCCCCCCCTTTCCCTTTCCGCGGTCCGGACTACAAACATGGTGATTCCAGCAGCACTTGCATCAGTCTCCACACGCTGCTATGGGTCCTTCTACTGCCCTGATTTACTCTGGCACTTCCCTGATGACATCATCAGAGACGCGGCAGAGCAAATCAGGGCAGTAGAAGGGCCCGAAGCAGCGTGTGAAGACTGATGCACACGCTGCTGGAATCGACATTCGGGTCCGCGGGAAGAGAAAGGGGTGGGCGGCAAAGGAGGAACGGAGATCGTCGTCTGGCTGCGGTCCGGCTTATGCTGCTGCTGGAATTTCCATTCGGGCCCGCGGGAAGAGAAGGGGGTGGGTGGCAAAGGAGGAATGGAGATTGGCGGTAGCAAGAGGAACGGAGATTGTCGTCTGGCTACGGTCCAGCTTGTGTAGAGCAGGGAGGCTGTGACATACTAAGCGAGAAGGTGGTGACATAAAACGCACGCATGCGCAGTCGTGTTTCCACGACGGATCAGGGAACACAACTTTTGAGTGCGCATGCGCGGCCTAGCATTTTATTATATTAGATGGGAGCCAGAGAAACTGGATTGGAAGGTGCTGTAGCTCAATGAGTAAAAGCTCTGTACTGATCTTCTAGAAGTTTGTGAGTTCAACTCCTGGTCTGTCTTTTACTTGTGCAGGAGCACTTTGATGATGTCACAATGAGGTCATCATTGTGCAGCTGCATACCTCCATTTTCAATGAACTAGAAGCCACATTCAAGTCTGTTCTGTGTTTTATTCTGTTTTTAAGCTTGGCCAATTAAAGTTATGGGCTTTCTGTTTACTTTGAAGAATGAGCTGATTGTAGCAATGTTTCATGACAAAGAGAGTGTTATTTAGAGCAAGGAATCACTTCTAAAAACCTCTCTCAAATAACATCTGTGGGATGCCCAGAGAAAGCTGATTGGATGACCTAAATAGCATGTATCGTGCTAAAGCCTTTCTGGAGCTTAAACCATGTCTATTTGAGACCTATAAGGAGCTTAAAGTCCTATGCTTTACACTTCTTATAGGAGCTAATGATACTATTGTTATACAAGTTTCTGTGTAGCACAGGAGTGAAGCTTCCCCCCCTTCCATGCTGCTGTTCCCAGATCAACTCCCACTGAAACTAAGATGTTATAAATATCCTTTTAAACATGGTATACTGTGTTTTTATTATCCTTTTAATGATGGTATACTTTGGGTTAATTATGTTAAAGCTTACAGTCCTGAAATAATAACAAATCAGTAAAAAATACCTTTTTATATATAACATCATAGGGACGTCTATCTGATGTCTATATGGGATTTTTGGGAACGTGTGTCTAATAGATGCCTAGGATACACTTAGTGCATTAGAGACGTCTATACAATGCCTAAATAGTGCCTAAATAATGCTGATTGCCACTTGCACCACATGAACGTCTAAAGTACATGAACGTCTAAAGTACGCCTAAAGTTAGGTGCACTTTACAGAATCTAGGCCTTAATGTTGGAATTTTCTCTAGTTATGGATTATTATAAAATGGCCCAAGATTGAAATGCTGAATTGCAGATAAATTTACAAGGTACTCATCTCAAAGGTTTTTATCTTTACTACATGATCTCTTGCCTGACCTTTCTTATTTTGAGATGGGATACAAATTTCTCTATCGCTTGTATATAGCACCTCGGTGAGCATATAAAGTGACAATTATTTCTGTGGGTTCTTGTCTAAAATGTGGTCACCCTAAAGCGACATTATCACATATGTTCTGGGAATGCCCTTTTATCCATAATTTTTGGTCAGAGGTTTTTTCTAAGGTTAGTCGTATGTGGCATATTAAATGGCATTGTAACAGTTATAGTCTATTTTGGCTTTTTGACATCCAACACCCAATACCTAAGGGCTCTAAAGGTTTTTTTGAAAAGGGTAATTATTTCAGGGTTGAAAACTATTCTCTATTTATGGATAGGACCTACCGGTCCAACTTATGGTCATTGGAGAGCTCGTATGTTAAAATTGGTACTCATGGAAGAGCTCGTATGTTGGATACTCATTGGAGAGCTTGTATGTTACAATTGGTACTCATGGAAAGCTGTTTCTGAGTGGGATATGAAACAATGTAAATTGTTACTTATTATTTGGTAACCATTTTTAGAAACCTTGACTCCTTCTGCTCGCAGTCATGTTTTATTGGGAAAACCTTAACTTAAATTATATTTGTTTATTTTAATTTATTTTTATGCAATTCTGGGAGGGGAGATAGACAGGGGTAATTAGTTATGTAGCTAGTATCTAACATATAATTTAGGTAATTTCTTTAAAACATATTTCTTTATTTTTATATTCATATGTTCTGTTCTAGAAATTGAATGGGAGGTTAGATGGGCTGGGGAGAAGTGAGTTGGTAGGGTGGGATTGATAAATATTATTATTATTGAAAAAATTGATTGAGCCTAATATTTAATATTTACATTGTTATCATTGTATCGTTAACTTTTATGTGTGCTCAATAAAAATGATTTAAATTACATTTTATTTCTAAATTTTATGTTATTTATTTTAGTTTGTATTTGCTGGGGTGATTTTCAGGTGGAAAGTTCCTTTGTGCCTGCTTTACCTGCCGACTCCACTGTACTGTGCAGTGTTGCAGTGCGCTGCAGGCGTACACCTATCGTTGGCTGCACACAGCTTGGTGTTTGTAGCCCGAGTCCCTCCTTGTCTGTGTATACATGCAGAAGATGTAGTACTCCTCGAAGATGCAAGTACTCCTCGAAGCTTACTGTATTTGATTAATATGGGTTCTTGAATCTATTTGCAGGGTCAGTGGGTGATAGGGGTTTGAGGGGGGGAAGGTGTGAAATTTTGTTCAGCAGGTCGCGGTCTTGTGCAGTGGTGGCTTGGCATGTGCATGTTTTGGCTGGTGCGGCCTGATTAGGAGGCCTGGGATGTGTGCATGAACAGTGGTGCTGTGGATGTGTGGTCCTATGTGACACGGGACTTTGATTGTTAGGTGGAATTATGTACCTTTTTCTTTGGGCCTATACTGTTGTTTGTTGGTTCTGTCTTTGTGTGTGTGGAGGTTTCTCTCATTGTTTTTGCTTTAAATCTGTTTGTAGGACATGTGAAAATATGACTGTGGACTACCTGGATAAGTGGATTTAAAATTTTTTAAAAAAATGTATTTATTTATCATTTTAATACATCACATTTATAAAGATGTTAATGGATTTAAAATTATTATTTATATCCTTTTTTTAAAATTTTGTTAGATACGTTCTTTAACTAACAAATATATATATTTGTTTTTCTTCTTTTTATCTTCAATTGATACTGTTTTTATTCATAAGTAGATGAATTCAGATTGTTCAAGGTTGGGGATTTCAAATTGAATTACTGCTCACAATTCTGTTAACATCTGACTTGTTTCCTCACTAAATAAAATTGTTTTGAGGATTTATTTTAAGAAATGGATGGGGGCAAGATAATTGGGTATCCTGATTCTTTGTATGTATATTATATACTTATAGATTTTGGTTGAATGTTAACAATGTTGCTGAGAGATTATATAATATAGATGCTGTAGGGGATAGGTGATATTCTATGACTAATAGATTTTAATTTCTATAATGTGAGGTTATTATAATAATATTCTGTTCTTTTTTTTAAAAAAAAGAAAAAAAAAATTTTGGACAAATTTTCGAGAATGAATCTTGGATGCTGCTGACTTTGGGTGACTAGCGCCCTAGGCCCAAAACAGACTTAGACATTTGTTTTGATCATGCCCCTCCACGTATTTAATTTGAATTAATATACATTAATGTTCTTTTACACATTTTCATTACTGAGGCCTTCTATATCCATTTCATGTGGGGTTTTTTGTTGTTTTTATTTCAAAAACAAACAAACAAAATGGTATATTTTACTAAGAGGTATATCTTAAATATTGTAGGCATATATTGCAAAAAATATTGATAGAATAATCACATTTTAGCCGTGACTTGAAAGGAAATGTTAAAAATCCATCTTTTTTACTAGTATCTAGATTCTTTTTTTTCTATATACTAACATGCTGTCTCAGTTATTAATATGCATCCGGGAAACTGTGATATAACTCAGGTTGACATGACCAGATGTCAGTCTCCTTTATAAGAACACTGTCATGTAATTCAAGCTGCTTGAAAATTTACAGAATACTGTGCATTAACTTATTTCTGCTCTCCCTACCACTTATAAAGATGACAAAAAATCACTCTCCTATATAATATTCAAACTTCTTAGAATAGTATATATATATATATATATATTTTTTTTTTTTCCAAGATGGCGCCGGGTTAGGTTGCTTTTATAGTACCTCCCGCCGTTTTCTTTGTTTATGTTTATGTTTATGTTTTTTTGTTTCTTTTTTATTTAATTTGGTTTTATTATCTACATTTACACTCCTGTAATATTTTTTTCATTTTTTATTGATCTTATTGTTTTAAATTTGGAGCCTACTGTCTTTTCTTGGCGGTTTGGCCCGCATGCAACGGTCTTGGTGGCCTTCTCCAGTGGTCGGGGTCGGAGGTCGGCAGCGACTGAGGTTTAGTGGCAAATCGTCTTCGCAGCAGCCAAGGGACTTCAGTCACCTGAACCCGCAGTACCTGTCGCCCAAACCTGAACACAACAGCGAGCTGAGGCTGAACAGCCCCGACAAGATGCTGTCGCACACGGCCGATGAGCTCTCCGGCACTGAGGCCATTGTGGCGTCGCCGCTGTCATCGTCTGCCGCTACTGCCTATCTGCAGGCCACAGCAAAGATCGCTCTGAAGCCCCCCGGGAATCACCTGCTGAGATGCGGCAGCAGGGGCTTAGGAAGCGCCGGCTTCAGCAGACTGCTGAGACAAGAGATGGCCGGTCCCCCGGCCCTGGGAGGCTCCACCTCACCCCCTATGTCCGGCTTCAGCACCCCGTGGTCGGTGCAGACCTCTTCGACACCTCCGCCTGTCTCCGGCGCACCTAACCCCGGCAGCTGCAGCCAGATCAGTGCTTTGCCCGGCCCGGAGACTGAGAACTTCTACCCCGGGGTCCCATCGTCCATAAGCTCGGATTTTTTCCAGAGCTTCTCGCCGGTGTCGCACAAGCCGTGCGCTGCGATGAATGTGCCCGGCTTCAGTAGCCCCTTTTCGACTCTGATCTCGTTACCTCAGCAGCAGCAGCAAAGCAGGGGTTCCCTGTCAGCCCCCAGCTCCAGCAGCACCAACACCAGCACCTGGCGGCTTTTCTGCAGCAGAGAAATTCCTATAATCACCATCAACCTCTTCTGAAGCAGTTTCCTTGGAGCAGCCATCAGGGTAGCGGCTGGAGCACAGGCAATATGTCATTGGGAGGAATGCATGGAAGAGATCATTGCAGAGCAGGAAACATGGGCATCCATTGGACTATCAACCAAATCTCTCCCCTGAAGAAGCCCTTTTTCTGGGAACGTCATCGCTCCTCCAAAAACTTACTTGCTCCACTCCATCACTGATGCTGAAACCGTTGATTGAAGACAATGTTTTGATTTTATTTTTATTTTTCTTTCCAGTTTATGAATTATTTTAATCTCATTCATTGTTTTGCCACTTGTTTTGTTTTATTTTTATCATTTAAATTTCCCCAGAATTCTATTGTTCAATGGTTCCTCCCTTCTGCATCTATTCCTATCTCTCCTCTCTTCAACCTTCCAAAGTCCTTTAGATCGATGTAGTCTTGTTAGAATGTTTATTTTCTTATTTTTTCCTCTATATCTATTTTTCACTTCTTTATTACTCTCCAGGTACTTTAGTTAGATTGTGAGCCTTCGGGACAGTAAGGGAATTTCTAAGTGCCTATCTTACTTATAATTTTAATGCACCCTAATGTATATTTTCTGTAAACTGCTTAGAACCTAAAGGATTAGCGGTATATAAGAAATAAATTACATTACATTACATTACATATATTCATGCTTAGTCACAAAATATGCTCAGAGACATGAAGGCTGAAACAAGGGGCGAGCCCCAAGCTAAAAGCCTCACCACCCAATCATTGCATATAGTTGGACTCATTTGAAAACATACTCTTTCTTCACTGCATAAGCAGTCTAAATAATTGATAAGTTAAAGATAGTGAAAAACTTATCTTTACTCAAGGTTCCGACGTGGCCCATTTCGTTCCTGCATCAGGGGCAGAACTTTAAATTGCCTTTGATACCTAAGTATTTTAGAATTGTTAAGAGTCACCTTGATACTTTAGTGAAAACAAACCTCTTCACATGAAATGAGTGGTAATTGTGCTATTTGCACAGCTCTTTATGATCCTACTTGACTTCATAATTATTATGCTCAGGGATAGCATTTATTTCCTACCTAAAATGGGATATATATGTCAGAAAAGGCTGTCAGTAATACCAATGGTTTGTCTTGGATTTTTTTTTTTTTTTACAAGAAAATTCCATTTATGTGGGAGGTACTTTCAAGTTTCTGAAGGTTTGAATCAACCCCCTCATGTACGTTGACAAGAGTTATTCTAAGTTTTATTGTGTCAAATGGTTTTTAATATTTAAAATGTAAATCCAATTTTACTTTAATCATTGTTCAAGACTTCTAGACTACAAAATATAGTCAACTATGTATGGTTGGCAGGGTTGCCTAAAAAATACCTTAGGACTTTATAGTTAGCACAGAATGCAACAGCAGATGGGCAGTGTAGGAGACGAAGGATCACATTTGATACGAAACAGCAACAACATTGAATTTATACTGCACAAAGGAAAGGCCCAGCAATCTACTGTACTTCTGTATTATGCCACAAAAACCTGCTGATGAAAGATCAAGTCACTAGGATTAGAACATGAGTCGATGGCACCTAAAGTATAATTATGTATGTAGTTTCATAGTCTCATAGTTTATTTAAATTTTTGATTAAACGCTTAACCAAAGCTACAAAGCGTTGTACATAATAATTTAAAATAGCTGGGAAACAAACAATTTAAATTATTAGACATTGTGATACAAATGAGAAACGAATGGAATGTGAGGAATATTAATATTGAGTGAGATTGCCTTGGATACGTGGCAGTGGTTACAGGGAAAACACAAGTACTCTGAAAACAAGTCGTAAACACATACTGATTGGTGATCACAGAAGCACATCAGCCCAGCATGCATGAGCAGGCTAAGGTGTTTTTAACACATACTGATTGGTAAACATCAAATCATCACGCGTTCAGCATGCACCTGAATATCCAATCCACAAGGAGGGGATGGGTACTCAGCTATCCAATCCACAAGGAGGGGATGGGTACTCAGCTCACGAACCAAGCCAGATGTTTTTAACACATACTGATTGGTAAACATCAGATCAGCACGCGTTCAGCATGCACCTGAATATCCAATCCACAAGAAGGGGATGGGTAAAAAGTACAATATAAATAGTGCGTTCCAAGAAAGGTAGGGAGGGACTTTTCCACTGCTGACGAGCTGTGTGATGACATATTGAATAAGCCTCCTGATCGCGGTCCCCCGACGGAGTGATGATGCAATAACCGGTAATGTATTGATTCAAACTCTGTACTTAATTAATGATTATGGCTAGAAACACTATATTTATGTAATAAAACTTAATTTGTATACTATTTTGAACTCCTGGTATTCTTCCCAGTGAGGACAGTGACCGAAGGTCTTTGATAAACCCTTTTTAAATAGTAATACATTAATTGGCGTAGTCGGCAGGATTTCTCGAAAGAAAACTTGAACGATCTTGTGATAAAGGAATGTTCAAGAAAAATGAGAAATCCTCAAAAGAACCTATAGAGGTGCCCGGCTGGACCGAGGCACCATATAATTTGATAGCACAAGAACTAGCCAATAATCATGGATTAGCAGAGTCATGGGAAAAGGTTCTGGGAAGGGCAGAACCACTTGATCTTGTACAAGCTTTAGAAAAATGCCCCGATAAATCGGGTGATGTAGTTGCTCTGGGTTCTGGGAAGGGCAGAACCACTTGATCTTGTACAAGCTTTAGAAAAATGCCCCGATAAATCGGGTGATGTAGTTGCTCTGGTTTGAAGGAGCTGGGTATTAACTTCTGCATACCGTATAGTGCACATGCGGTTGCAAACAGCAGTTCAGGAATATATTAAAGCAGAACGGGCGCAGGTGGAAGCAGAGAGGCGTTGTCTTATGCTGGAATGTAGTGACAAGCAGGCTGACTAGTTTTCAGCATTGTTTGTAGGCCGGCTGAGAACTTTTCATCAGCTTGTTTGATACACAGACAAATTGTCTGAAATAAGGTTTCCGGTTTGTTTGGGGAACTTACCGAAACAAAATGAAAAAGGGTAGAAATACATTTGTGTAATTATTAAAACAGACAGTCAGAAAGGCATATATTTAAAAAACAAAACAAATTATAATGAAAAAGAAGGAGAGAAGGATCAATATAAAAAAAAACAGTGTTAGTGCATAGGGATGTCCTGACTTTCTGTATCTAAATACCAAGGTCACTCAAACCTTCACAGCCCTGCCGGACTCCTATCACTTTCCTGTGGACTCAATTTTGGAGACGCAGGATAAGGGAAAGAAGTCAGACTCTAAATTCAGCTTGAGGTATGTAGCACCTTTGATTTTGGGCACTTACGGCCGCCCCAATGTTAATTAATACAGGGGCCAGAATCAGTTTTACAGATAGAGCAAGAAAAATATGGAAATTTGTGAGATTCAAGTTTATAATTTGCTAAGCGATTTACAAATAAAAACAAAAGGTGTACACATATACTTATTTATAGTAAATTACATGAGTTTGACATATTGACATACATACTAACAGATACATAAAGAAGAAAGGGCAGTTGGATTTATTAATTGACCATATAAAAAAGAAGGGATGGGAAATAAATCCAACAAAAATACAAGGACCGGCAACATCAGTAAAATTTTTAGGAATTCAGTGGAATAGAGGACATAGGGAAATCATAGAGAAAGCAAAAAGAAAAAAATATTAGATTTTCCTACTCCAAAGAATAAGCAGGAGATACAATCATACATTGGTTTATTTGGATTTTGGAGACAACATATTCCACATTTGAGTCAACTACTAAGCCCATTATACAAGGTAACTCGTAAAAAATATGAGTTTATGTGGGGAGAAGAACAGCAGGTTGCTTTTGAAAATGCTAAACAAGCCATACAGACAGCTGTAGATTTGTGGCCCATGAGAGAAGGGGAAGTGGAATTACATGTATCTATTAATCAAATGCATGCTAATTGGTCGCCCTCTCCTTAATAGCACTGCCTCCAAGCCTACTCCGATATGCCGTCCTCCTCCCCAACAGCACTTCCACAAATGCAGTGAAACCTAAGTATGCTGCTGTCGGCACACAGATACAAGGAGCCGAAACCAGACCTCTCTCATCCTCCATGAAAGAATCAGGACCCCCAACATCACTCAACCGCCACCAAGGAAGCAGTCGAGCTGCAGGTAAGATGCCCCCTCAGCTGTTGAACCGGAGCAACTGTCAAATTGTAGAATCAGTGAAATGAGCTTAAAAACAAATATAAACAAGAATAGAAGTCCCAAATGAAAGTAACAAAAACAAAATAATACCAGTAAAAAAGAAATTCAAAAGAAAAAGAAATAAGGCAAAATAGAAACAAAAACAAAAATAGGATGAGGGAGACAGCACAGTTGATGACCTAACTGGCCGCCATCTTGTTAGATCTTTATGATCATTTTCATCTTCCAGTTAGCCAGTTTTTACAGTTACTGAGGCTTTGTACTACTCTGTCTGAATTTAAAAGACAATCTAAAATATTGAAGCTTAGATTTTTAGATAGAGGGTACCCGAAGGGGTCTATTAGAAAAGCTTATCTAAGAGCACGCTATGCTCAAAGCCATCTTTTGCTTCAATATCGCAACTGATAGGATAGTATGTGTCACCCCTTTTTCTACTTTGGCTGGAGAATTTGTTGCTATTATTAAAAAACATTTGCACATTATGCAACTCTATCCATGTTTTCAAGAAATTCCACTGTTTGCCTATACATGTTCTAAAAATATAGGAGAAATTGTGCGTAATGTGAACTTGAATAAAAGAGTAATGATTGAGGGTTACCAAACTACCTGTAACAACTGTCAATGGTGCACTAGTAGCATCACTGGACCTTCTTGGGTGAACCCTAGGACAGGTAAAAGATTTTTTGCTAGAGAACACTCTGATTGCAATAGCACATATATAATTTATATGATACTCTGTCCTTGTAATATGATCTATGTAGGTAGAAGTAGCCGTCAGATCAAGCTACGTTTAAATGAACATAAATCGCGTATACATACAAAACATTTGCAAGCCTCAATGGTGGCCCACTGGCTAGAAGCTGGTCACAATAAAACAGATATTAAATGGAGGGTTATAGATGTTATAAATGCTGGGTGGGAGGGTGGTAACTTAGATTATCTTCTGAATTATTATGAGCAAAGATGGATCTTTGATCTAAACACTGTTAGTCCGGCTGGACTTAATAGTGAGGTTGAATGGCTGTCTCTGACCTAAGTTTTATAAATAAAGTTATTCCAGGGCTTAGCTGGGTGTCCTGTTATGATTGGTTCAAAAAGTCACATGATCTCAGGATATTTAAAGTAGCTGGTAGGACGCCGCCGCCATGTTAGAATGAAACAAAGACTGGCTGCGAGTCTGTTTGATAGTAAGAGAAGCTAGAGTAGAGATACGCTTGTTGAATATTTGATATTCTAACTATTTGATTGTCTTTTGTTATATTTCCTAGAGTATCTCTTTGAAACAGCCTAGTGAAACGTGGGTCCATGTCGGAGTCCCGTTTTAATACTACAAATACTTTAAAGCTAAGTTATATATTAAAGGGTTCATAATAAAAAAGAAATGTCTAAAAAGTGTCCTAAATGGCTACTTGGACGATCAAAAAGCCTGATCGTCCAAATACCTATAACCAAAGCTGGTTTTTAGACGTATCTAAAAACAGCTTAGGCCTTTCTCCTGCCTCTAGACACACAGAGAGAAAAGAGGTGTGTTTAAAGGAGGGGAAAGGGCAGGCAGTGGGTGGGAGATGGGATGATCTACACCTAGGCGTACAACAGGTATAACTAAAACATTTACAGGTTGCCTAGTCGGCACTTAGACCTTTTTGACTTAGACGAAGTCAAACCAGGTCTAAGTGCCGAAAAAGGGGCCGCTGAGCTGATGGCCACTGGTGCCATCAGTTCAGCGGCCCAGCAACCTACCCACCGTAAGCATCGCGGCAGGAGAGATGCCTTATCTCCCCTACCGTGATGCCATCACTCCTCTACCCGAAATGCCACGACCCGCAGCAGGAGAGATGCCCTATCTCTCCTGCCGCGGGTCACGTCAGCTCGGGTAGAGGAGTGATGGCATCGCGGTAGGGGAGATAAGGCATCTCTCCTGCCACGATGCATCATCCCCCCACACACACAAATAGAACATCGGGGCAAGAGGGAGCCTAAGCCCTCTTGCCCCAGCGATTATGCCCCCCCGATGACATCGGGGCAAGAGGGAGCTCAAGCCCTCTTGCCCCGGTGATCTTAAACCCCCCCCCCCCCCGCTGAGTACGAGCAGGCCAGGAAGGAGCCCAAGCCCTCCTGGCCCCGGCGACCCCCCTCCAAAAGTAACAGGCCAGGAGAGAGCCCAAGCTCTCCTGGCCCCGGTGACCCCCCCTACTGGATTGGGCCAGGAGGGAGCCCAAGCCCTCATGGCCCCGGCAACCCCCTACCCCCCACCCCCCACTACAATATGGACAGGAGGGATCCCAGGCCCTCCTGCCCTCAACACAACCCCCCTCCCCCAAGACCACCCCCTAGAACACCTGATCCCCCTGCCGACCCGTGACTCCCCTGGCCAACCCCACGATGCCCCCACCCCCACCCCTTCCACGTACATTTAAGTTGGCCAGACGGACGGGTGCCAAGCCCGCCCATCCGGCAGGCCAGCCGGGTCCAGAATGGGGCAGGATTGGCCCAGGTGACAGAAACCCCACCCACAGATGGGGCTTGAGGTGCTTGGGCCAATCAGAATAGGCCCAGGAGCCTTAGGCTTTTCCTGTGGGTGGGGCCTTAGGCACATGGGGTCGCTGGGGCAAGGAGAGCTTGGGCTCTCTCCTGCCTCATTCCTTTCAGAGGGGGGGTCGCCGGGGAGAGCTTGAGCTCTCTCCTGGCTCATTCCTTTAGAAGGGGGGTCGCCGAGGCCAGGAGGGCTTGGGCTCCCTCCTGGCCTGCTCGTACTCGGCGGGGGGTGGGGGTAAGATCGCCGGGGCAAGAGGGCTTGAGCTCCCTCTTGCCCCGATGTTGGGGGGGTTGTGGTCGGACGGGGCAAGAAGGCTTGGGCTCCCTCTTGCTCCGATGTTGTCGGGGGGGTCGCGGTTGGACAGGGCAAAAGGGCTTGAGCTCCCTCTTGCCCCGATGTTGTCGGGAGGGGGGGTCGCGGTTCGACATGGCAGAAGGATTTGGGCACCCTCCTGCCTGGATCATTGTGTGTGGGGGTTCTGTAACCAGTGTTGTTTTTAACAGACACCGGTTACAGAATCCAACTTTTAGGTGAAGGACTGGCTCCTCCTTCGCCTAAAAGCCCTTCTGTTGGACGTTTGGGGCTTAGGCGTTTTTTTGGTTCATTATAGGCAAAAAGTGTAGATGTCGTGGGGGTGTACTTGTAGACGTAGTGGTGATCTGGGCGTTTAGTAGAGGCAGGCCATAATCAAAACAAGGACGTTTGTTTTGGTTTTGGACTCTTTCCCTGCTTCTGCTTTGAACGTTTAAGGACTTAGGCCAAAAGGGGACTTAGACGGTTTTTTTGATTATGCCTCTCCACATTATTTATGATTACTAAAAACATTTTAAATGATAAAGAAATAGATTTGAGTGGTAGGCAGAGGGATAAGACCAATGAGAAGGCTAGCTACACTGAAATTCTGTACTTTCAACAGATTTATTCTGTACAGAAGTAGCCACTGAGGTCATATCCCATAACCAGAATATAAGACTGTATGAAGAGAAATGAAAAGAGACATTTGAAAGGATTAACAATATAATTTTCAAGTAAATCATAATATATCAGAAGACTTTGGAAGATCGTTGATGTTAAAGAAACTCCTTGATAATATATAATGAGGATATAGTAAATAGGTGGTGATTTTCTGTTAATAGCCATGCACTAATGGTAACATTCGTGTATAGCCATTATTTGGGGACATGGCAATTCCACCATTTTCTGGCTGAAGTAAAAAGAGACCTTAGCATATGGGAATAGCCTATATAGGATATGCTAAAGCCACTTTTTAATGCAACAAAATAAAAATAACCCTATATGTATTTATATATTATGTGAGCTGATTTAAATTATGAAATCACTTTCATAGGCTTTTTATGTTTTTTAACTCAAATAGTGTTAAAAACTAGTATTATCAATTAATCAGTCAATAAATCATATACGGTATATCTATCAATTGCATTTACCTACAATAAATCATAAACTCTATTTATGCTGAAATTCTCACCCATCTTAATCTGAGCCAAAAGTCTATATAAATAATCTCACTTTCCCTATTTTTCTAAACACCAAATAGCAGGACCCCAGCTGAATCTTCACTGGCAAACTGTTCCTGAGCATTGGAGCAAAACAGCTAAATGCTCATTGCCAAGAGCATGTCAGTTTTGCAGATGTCAAAGCAGAAATTGTTAACACAGCCTGCTGCCAAGATCTAAGCACTGTCTAGAAAGAAAGTACGACAGTAAATCTGCCAAATACCTAGGGGTAGCTATGTGAAGGCACTTAAAAATAATTGACAGCACTTTAAATTTTACATGGAACTCCACTGGCAACCAGTGGTGCTCTTTCACTATCAGAGTTATAGTAT
Source organism: Geotrypetes seraphini (assembly GCF_902459505.1). NCBI lineage: Eukaryota > Metazoa > Chordata > Amphibia > Gymnophiona > Dermophiidae > Geotrypetes > Geotrypetes seraphini. The sequence goes on along the minus strand of NC_047089.1, from coordinate 105,197,672 downwards.
ATGATCATTCTTCCTCATTCTTGTCAGGAGGCAAGCTGTTGTATTCTGTTTAAGTTGTAACCTTCTCAGACCAGAAATAGGAAGACTTTTACAGTATATAGATATGGAAAAAAATATTTTTGACTAATAACTAAGGAATGAATCACCATAACACAATATTTTTTTATTAAGAAAGATATGCAGCTGAAGTATTTGTTGCAATTTGGAAAACATGCTATGGACAATCATTCATATTTCATTCTGCATCAATAGTTGAGGGTCCTACATACCTTTTTAAACTCTTAACAACTTACCTGGATGCTAAATCAATTTCAAGCACAGAAAAATTTATGCCTTGGTTCTTCCTTGTCTATTCATTCACAGGGCTTCCATATTAGATTCAGCTTAAGCATAACTTGATCCAATCATTCTGAAATTGTCCTTCAGTTATTATTCTGTAATCCCTATTAAGCTATCTCAGTCAACAAATAATATAATTTGAATATCATCTGTGTATTTTAAGCACTATAGATCAAAGTGGCAAAGGAAGCAAGATACAAATTAAAAGCAATGGTGACTGTACCAAGCTTTGAAGTATGGCACATGATAATCTTCTGAGGAATGACTTCTACTTCTGCACCCTCACTGCAAATTATCCTCCAAAATGAGATCATTTGTAAGACTATTCTTATCATCAATCTGTGATCAATGGTGTCAAAAGCAACACATAGATCAAGTAGTACTTACCTCCCATGCAGGGCAGGATTAACCAATAGGCCAAGTAGGCACGTGCCTAGGGCCCAAAATGGTCAGGGGGGCCCAATGAAGGAAGGCATCAACATTGTTTTTCCAACGGCGATGGGCCCCTCCAGCATCGATCGGCAATGCGGGCCCCCCCGATCAGCAACGGGGCCCCACCCTGAGCAGCAACCCCCCCATCGACAGAAAGTAAGACAAGCAAGCAATGTTGGTAAGAAAAGCAACGGGAACTGTAATTGTGCAAGCGGTGATGCTTGCCCAAAGCTTCCCTCTGACGCAGCTCCTGTTTCTGCCTGGGCGCATGGTGGGGTAGGGTGGGGCAGGGGGCCCAGTGTACTTGTGTGCCTAGGGGCCCTCGATGAATTAACACTGTCCTGCTCCCATGTGCTTTGCTCCATTTTTAAGGAATAATGAGTGAATTCTCAAAAGGTTACCTAAAGTTAAACACCAGGATGATGTTGCACTAAGATTGGTTTCTATATTGGCAATTATGTGTTCAATTGCAGTCCTAAGTTATATGCCTAATTTTTGGGCAAGGGCATAATGTTAACTTAAAGACTGGTGTAAATGCTTGTGCTTAGCTGCTGTCAGTTAGACATGTAACTAATACAGTCAAATCTCGGTTTGCGAGTGTTTTGCAAGACGAGCAAAAACATTTTCACAAATCGTGACTCGCAAAATGAGCATTGATTCGATTTGCGAGTCCCCCCGCCTGTGAACCGGCATCGCCCACCCCCCCACCCACAAACACCACCCCCCTTGCGAGAATCGGCATCCCTCGTCCGCACTGAAGGCATACCCCCAATCTGGCACCGGCACGCAGCACCAACCCACAGGAGATGCCAGTGCCTGTGCCTGAAGATCCTGCCTCTTCTCGGACTGGCCTTGAGCATCTGTTCACGTGGGGCAGCAGGCGTATGCAAGGGGGGGTGATGCCAGTTCACAGGGGGGCAGCATTTGCGGGCAGGGGGGTGATGCTGGTTCGCGGGTGGAGGGGATGTCGAAGTCCACCAGTGGCCTCGGAGGTAGGGGGATCTTTTGGGGATGTGGTGGCGTGGGGTGGAACAGTGCCGGTGACCGGGGGAAGGGGAGGTGGAATGAATCAAGTGAGTTTCCCTTACTTCCTATGGGGAAATTTGCTACGAGTAATTTGGTTTACGAGCATGCTTCTGGAACGAATTATGTTCATAAACCAAGGTTACACTGTATTTTGTAATCCATGCTCAAAAGTGCTAGTCACACAAGTGTCATACCTAGCATATGTGACACCCGTGGCCCATCATTTTTTGACACTCCCCTCATCTATATGAACATAAGAACTGCCATCTCCGGATCAGACCTTAGGTCCATCAAGTCCGGCGATCCGCTCACGCAGAGGCCCAGCCAGGTGTAACCTGGCGAAAACTTAGTCACCCATATCCTTCTATACATCTTTTGAGGAGATGTGCATCTAACTTGCCCTTAAATCCTAGAACGGTGGGTTCTGCAGCAACCTCCACCGGGAGAGCGTTCCAGGTGTCCACCACTCGCTGCGTGAAGCAGAACTTCCTGGCATTTGTCCTGGGCTTGTCCCCCCTCAGCTTCAGTCCATGACCTCTTGTCCTAGTCACATTTGACATCGTAAATAACTTTTTATCCTGCTCTATCTTGTCGATTCCTTTTATTATTTTAAAAGTTTCAATCAGATCCCCTTGCAGTCTCCTCTTCTCAAGGGAGAATAGTCCTAGTTTTTTAAGTCGTTCTTTGTAGTTCAAGTTCTCCATACCTTTAACTAGCTTCGTTGCTCGCCTCTGCACCTTCTCCAGCAGTTTTATTTCCTTCTTTAGGTAGGTAGACCAGTGTTGGACACAGTATTCCAAGTGTGGTCTGGCCATTGCTCTATAAAGCGGCATTATGACCCTCTCCGATCTACTTGTGATTCCCTTCTTTATCATATCCAACATTCTATTTGCTTTCTTTGCAGCTGCCGCGCATTGTGCCGAAGGTTTCAGGGTCCTATCTATCAGTACCCCCAGGTCCTTTTCTTGTTCGCTTTTACCCAGAGTTGCACCTGACATTCTATACTCATGCTCCTTGTTCTTTCTGCCCAAATGCATTACCTTGCATTTTTCCACATTAAACTTCACTGCTATTTCTCTGCCCATTTCTCTAAATGGCTCAAATCTCTGTGTAGTTCCTCGCTGTCCTTTTGTGATCTGATTGCCCGACATAACTTCGTGTCGTCTGCAACTTGATTTTACTGGATGTTTTTTCTTCTAGGTCATTGATGAAAATATTAAATAAGATGGGCCCAAAAACCAAGCCCTGGGACACACCGCTAGTCACCTTCTCCCAGTCTGAGAGCTTCCCATTTATGCCCACCCTCTGTTTTCAAGCCATTTTCCTATCCACCTTAATATGTCTCCCTCTATTCCGTGGTTTTGTAATTTCCTGAGAAGTCTTTCGTGTGGAACTTTGTTGAACGCTTTCTGGAAGTCCAAGTATAATATGTCCACTGGATCCCCATTATCGATTTGTTTGTTTACTGTTTCAAAGAATTGTAGTAAATTTGTCAAGCATGACTTCCCTTTCCTGAAGCCGTGTTGACTGGCTCTCATTAGGTCGTGTGTATCCAATTACCGGACTATGCTATCTTTGATCAGTACTTCGACCATCTTTCCAAGGACAGACGTAAGACTCACTGGTCTGTACTTGCCCGGTTCTCCTCTTGATCCTTTTTTGAAAATTGGGGTGATGTTTGCTATCTTCCAGTTGTCCGGTATCTGTCCAGTTCTAATTGACAGGTTAGCAAGGTCTTGCAGTAGTTCTCCGATTTCTACCTTCAGTTCCTTTAATACTCTCGGGTGAATTCCATCCGGTCCAGGTGATTTGTCACTTTTAAGTTTGTCGATCTGGTAGTATATCTGGTCCAAATCCACTTCTACTGTGGTGAGGCTGTCTTCTATTTCTCCCTTGAACACTTTCACTGCTTCAGGTATTGACGTAGTTCTTCCTTCGTAAAGACAGACGCAAAGAAGAAGTTCAATCTGTCTGCAATTTGTTTGTCTTCTTTGATGTACACTTTTCTTCCCTGGTCGTCCAGCGGACCCACTGCCTCTTTTGCAGGTTTTTTCCCTTTAATGTATCTAAAAAAGGGCTTGAAGTTTTTTGGTCTCATGCGCTATTTTCTCCTCATAGACCTTTTTGGCATCCCTCACCGCCTTGTGACATTGCAAATGTCTCACTCCCGGCTCATCACATATTAGCTTTCCCATGTATTCACCATTATAGGACCCCCAGGTACCCCTGAAGAAGACTTTTTGTTGAAACACGGATCGTGTTGAGTCCTGCAACCTTAGCGGACTAGGTCCTTTAAGGTTTTTATGTGGATTACTTTACTTTTCTGTGGATGATTTTAGTATACCTTTGGAACTTTGACATTTTCAAATAAAGTCCATTGAGGAACATCGTCATTCTACAGAGTTTCTTTTGGTTTCCCTAAGAAAAGGCAATATCTTAAACAGTGCAGTGAGCACTAGAACACTAACACATACATTGTAAAACTAAACAAGCTAAACAAACCAGATCCTGCATAGTCAATTGATCCTATACAGTCAATGCCAACAGAAGACCATGTCCTTTTTATACATATAGAACAGAGATCCACCCTTGCCCAATATGGAATAATCACAAACTAAAAATAGAAATATGTAGACAAAAGTTAAACTGAACCGCCAAGAAACCAGATTCTGCATACAATGCAACACTACAACACCACAGAAAGAATGATACATGTCCCCTAATACTGTGCAAAATATAAAGATAGTAGATGTAAATTTGAAAAAAATAGATACATAATAATAAGCACTTTAGAAATTAACAAATAGAAATAAAACAACTAATGAGAAATAAGAAAATAGCATTTTATTGGATTAATTCATTTTCCAATTAGCTTTCAAAAGCCAAATCTTTCTTCAGAACAGTACAGTATACTGCTGTTATGGTATCCTATCCTGACCTGAAGAAAAGGGTTTAGTCCCCCCTAAATTGCCTTATTTCCATTTCCTATTTATTAACTTTTATCAATATAGTTACAAAACTATTTCATTCTAAGTAAAGCAACAAAAAAATCTTTCTACCTTTTGTAGTTTCTGCTTTAATCATCTTCTCTTCACTCTCTTCTTTCTATACAGCATTTGTCCTCTCTCCCTTCCACGCAACATCTGCCTTCTCTCCCTTCCATGCAACATATGCCCTCTCTTTGTCCCTTCCACCCAGCTTCTGCCCTCTCTCTCTACCCTTTCCATCCACTGTCCACCCTCTGTGCCCCTTCCATCCACTGTCCACCCTCTCTCTCTTCCATATGGCATTTTCCCTCTTTCTATGTCCCTTCAATAAACTGTATATCCTTGCCCATTCTCTCCTTTGTACATGATTAATTTCAGCTTCACCCCCTCTCCATTTTTCTGTCTCCACTCCCTCCCCTATGCTTTGGTATATCTCTCTCTCTCTTCTCCTTTCCTTCCATCTTTCCTATCCACACCATGGTCTGGCATCTCTGTAACCTTCCCTTCCCTCCCCCATGCCCTGGCAACTCTCTTCCTCCATGCTATAGCACCTCCTACCCATCTGGTCTGTCATTTGTCTCCTTAGTTTCCCTTCCCTCACCCATACCCTGGCATCTCTCTTCTCTCTTTTCAACTCCTCCTCCATTATCTGACATCTCCTCTTCTTCCTTTCTCTCCCTCTCTCCTTCCTTCCTTTCCCCTTGTCTTGCAACTGCCTCCTTCCCTCCCCCTCTATGCTCTGGTATCTCCTTTCCTTCTTTTCTTTCCCTCCCTCCCATGGACTTGGTATCTCTGGTTCCTCTCCCTTGTCTTCCGTCTCCCTCCTTCCCTCTCTCTCCCCAATTGGGTGCTGCAGCAGCAGCATTTCTCTCTCCCCCTATCCCTTCCCTGTGCAGCAGCAGCATTTCTTTCCACCCCTTCCCTGTGCAGCAGCAACATTTCTCTTCCCTGCCCTGTGCAGCAACAGCATTTCTGGCTGGTTCCTTGCTGCTGCCAGTTTTCCATTCAAAGCCATGGGCATCGACACCTCGCGTGATCTGTGGCTGCATCGTAAGCCTTCTCTCTGACATTGTGACATCAGAGCGAATGCTTCCGACATAATTGAAGATCACGGAAGGAGCCAATGCCTGTGGTTTTAAGCAGAAAAACACTGTTGCAGGGGAGCCAGCCAGAAGCTAAACACTCGCCAGAGAAAGCACAAGCTGGACCACGGACACCCCTGATTTAAAGGTTACTGCTGTTTCTGTTGCTGCTGCTGGTTGAGGAAGGCAGCAACGGAAGAATAGGGAGGTTGGCCAGCTGTGCACCCCCTTGGGGCGTGTACCTGGGGTGGACCGCTCCCCCCTTGGTACACACTGAGTCACACTCCAACCCACCCTTGCCCCTCCTAGTTCTTCTCCTCCTTGTAGTTGTATATCTATGGATTTTGTACACATAATTTGCAGAATCGTGACTGAGATTAGCTATGCACATAATTGTCAATTAGTACTAATCAGCATAGATTAACAGCAATTATAGCCAATAGTTGATTGTTAACACTAATTAGCTACTAATTAGTAAGTTATAGCACTCATGTTTTAAGCATATAGACATCTCAAAAGGCCAAAATGGACATCCATGGGCTTAAAAGTCTAAGCTGTGGCGTACCTAGCATATGTGACACCCGGGGCCCATCATTTTTTGGCATCCCCCCACCTGTACGAAAAACATGATTTTTAATAACAAGTCACACGTCACGCATGAGTACCTAGGAAAAGGCAGCATCTTACATATGCAGTGAGCAGTACAATATCAATACACCCATTGTAAAACTAAACAAGCCAGACTAGTACAGATCAGTCCTACACCGTCAATCCTAACAGAAAACCATGTATTTCGAACACACAGAACACAGAAAATACCTTCGCCTAGTATGGAATATGTCATCACAAACTAACCCCTCCCTCTTTTACAAAACTGTAGTGTGGATTTTAGCCACGGTGGTAACAGCTCTGACGCTCATAGAATTCTGAGCATCAGAACTGCTACCATCACAGCTGGCGCTAAAAAACGCTCCACAGTTTTGTAAAAGGGGGGATAAAATAGAAATACATAGAAAAGGTTAAATTGAACCAGCAAGAAGCTGGACTCTGCATACAATGCAACATATATTAAAAAACAAATTAAAAAACAATTTTATAGTTTGGAACAAGAAATAAAGATATTAGAATAAAAATTAATTGATAAATGGTAATATTCTACATTACAAGACCTCTTGAAAGTGAAAGTGAAATATAATGAGATTTCTTCTAAATTGATTAGAAAAGACTTATTTTCTCAACAGGCATTGTATTATGGAAATTCAAATAAGGCGGGAAGATTATTGGCAAATTATTTGAAAGCAAAAAAAAGGAAAACTAAGATAATTGCAATTAAAGATGGTAAAGGGAATTCTTGTTCTCAAATTGGTTCTATTTTAAAACAATTTTTAAATTTTTATAGGGATCTATATTCTTCTGAGCCTTATTTAGATAAAGAAAGGGATGGAATATAATTTTTAAAATAAATTAAAGGGCCTATAAATTAAAATTAAAGGGCATATAAAAGAAAATTTAGAAAAGCCAATATCAATAAATGAATTGCAAATAGCACTGAAGTCCCTTAGAGTTGGATCCGCTCCAGGTGGAGATGGTTTTACAGTAGAGTTTTATAAATCATTCCAAATTACCCTATTGCCATAACTGTTAAATTTATTTCAGTCTCAACTAACTAAAGGTTGTATTACAGGTACTATGGCAGAATCGTTAACTATAGTTTTGCCAAAGCCAAATAAAGATCCCACATTGGTTTCAAACTACAGGCCTATTTCCTTAATTAATGTAGATGGAAAACTTTTAGCTAAAATAATGGCTATACGTTTGGCTAAAGCTCTCCCTTTTATTATTAGAATGCACCAAACAGGATTTGATGCTCAGAGACATTCTTCTAACAACACTAGGCTTGCCTTACATATATTGAATTTGTCAAAAGTCTTAAATGATCCGGTTTTTTCTGTATCCCTGGATGCAGAGAAGGCCTTTGATAGTGTGGAATGGACCTTCATGTATCAAGCGTTGGAGTGGTTTGGTATTGGTTCAGGATTTATACAAATGGTTCAAACATTGTATAGTTCCCCTGTTGCTAAATTGTATATTAATAATAATTTTCAGAAGGTTTTAGATTGCAGAGGGGGGTTAGACAACGTTGTCCCTTATCTCCTATGCTTTTTGATATTGTATTGGAACCGTTGTTATTAGCTATTCAGCAAGCGGAGGAGATTCAGGGTATTCCTCATAGAGATCAGGAATATAAGGTCTCGGCTTATGTGGATGATATTTTGCTCTATTTGAGAAATCCTGAGACAACCATTCCGTGCTTACTTGAAATGATTGAGAAATTTGGAAAATTTTCAGGTTACAAGATAAATTGGAGTAAATCAGAAATTCTTTCACTCAATGTTCATTGTACAAAGGGTTTGTTTGATTCATTTCCCTTTCTTCGGAGGGAGGATGGAATAAAGTATTTTGGCATTTGGATTAAAAATATGTTGGAAGAAACAATGAAAATAAATGAAAAATCGTTATTGCAGAAGGTTACAGAAATGTGTGAGCAATAGAATCATTTACATCTTTCATGGTGAGCGAGAGACCAAACTATTAAAATGATGATTTTGCCTGTGGTTCCTGCACCATGAGGCACGCGTGTGAGCCCTGCTCCACCCCTCTCCCGAGCCAGGGTAATCTTCTACAGAACATCGCTCCATCGGGAGCCATTGTCCCGCCGGTTCCTGCACCACGAGGCGCGCGTGTGAGCCCCGCTCCATCCCTCCCCCGAGCCAGAGTAATCTTCTACAGAACATTGCTCCATCGGGAGCCATTGTCCCGCCGGTTCCTGCACCACGAGACACATGTATGAGCCTGCTCTGCCCCTCCCCCGAGCCAGGGTAATCTTCTACAGAACATCGCTCCATTGAGAGCCATTGTCCCACCGGTTCCTGCACCACGAGGCGTGTGTGTGAGCCCGCTCTGCCCCTCCCCGGAGCCAGGGTAATCTTCTATAGAACATCGCTCCATTGGGAGCCATTGACCCGCCGGTTCCTGCACCATGAGACATGCGTGTGAGCCCTGCTCCACCCCTCACCCGAGCCAGGGTAATCTGCTTAAGACACTCACCCCAACGGCGCGCAGCCATTTGGTGTGCCGGCTGAGGCGCTCGGAAAAGGCGCGTGCGCCTTAGCACGCGCCTTTGTGAAGCGACATTGTGAAGAGTCAGTCAATCGCTGATAAAAAAAAATAATAAATAAAAAAATTCTTTGACCTGCACTCTACCCATAAGTGATCAATATCACAGCTTCTCCCCAGCAGGAACTAGAGGTAAGGTACTTCTCTGCCCTGCACAATAATCACAAACTAATTCTGCTATAACTCCAGCCCAACCACAAGCTCATATAGTTATAACTCCAGCCCAGCTAGAAAGAGAGTTAAAATACTTTCTTTCACGTCAACGCCAGCTAGAAAATCGCAATGGCAATCCACACCTCTGTTCTCATACATGTCCTCCTTCTGCTCTCCCTTCTCCTAACTAACTGGAAAACAGCAGGATACCAAATATTCCCAATCCCAATAGTGTCAGCAACCTACAGACTAGTCCAACCATCCAGAAAACTTCTCCTTCCCAGAAATCTGATACCCTGTCCATTGGTTCCCCACGAAAGTATCCCCCCCATCAGAGGTAAAAGGCTACTTCCTAAATCCAAGACATCAACTAAAAAACCTCGGACCCCTCCAAGAAACCTCCTCCACCAAAAAGATTACTTCTACTCCTCTCACAAAATACACCTCTATAGCCTGTGCGTACAAGAACATAAGATCTATCAGCCCTAAGGCTGACCTTATCAAGGACTGGTTAGTTAAAGATCAACTAGGTTGCCTCTTCCTAGCCGAAACCTGGCTAACCTCCGACTCTGACCCATGTATAACCGAATTATGTCCCAGAGGATACAAACTAGAGCTAGTCTGTCGGCAAAACAAATGAGGGGGAGGACTAGCTATTATAGTAAAAAATAACTTTAACCTAATAGTCCTAGATAATTACTCCTCCCCCCACGGACCTTCTAGCCTGCCAAATATCCGATGATACACTTACAAATACCATGACTTGCCTTCTCTGCTACATTACACCAGGAAAATGGAACGCATCAAAACACGAAGACTTCATCTTCCAGAACTCTCTTACCTCAACTTATAACCTGCTCCTAAGAACATAAGAACATAAGAAATGCCTGCACCGGATCAGACCTGGGGTCCATCCAGTCCGGTGATCCGCACATGCGGAGGCTCAGCCAGGCGTACCCTGACGCATACATTAGTCACTCGTATCCCTCAATGTGTCCTGCAAGAAGATGTGCGTCCAATTTTCCCTTAAATCCTAGAATGGTAGTTTCTTCCACCATCTCTTTCGGGAGAGAGTTCCAGGCGTTCACCACTCGCTGTGTGAAGCAGAACTTTCTGACATTTGTTCTGGCCGTGTCCCCTCTCAGCTTCAGGCCATGACCTCTGGTCCGAGTCTGGGTCACATTCGCCAATGTGAATAAAGCTATTTCTTGCTCTCCATCCTTTCCCCCTGCTGGTGAGTGAGCTTGCTCCATTTTGTCGATTCCTTTTAGCAATTTAAAAGTCTCTATCAGATCCCCTCTCAGTCTTCTCTTCTCAAGGGTGAATAATCCCAGTTTTCTGAGGCGATCCTTGTAGCTCAAGTTCTCCATACCTTCTACTAGCTTCATCGCTCGCCTCTGCACCTTCTCCAGCAGTGTTATATCCTTTTTCAGGTATGGAGACCAGTGTTGGACACAGTATTCCAAGTGTGGTCTGACCATTGCTCTATAAAGCGGCATTATGACCTCCCTTGATCTACTCGTGATTCCCTTCTTTATCATGCCTAACATCCTGTAAGCTTTCTTTGCCGCCGCTGCGCATTGAGCCGACGGCTTTAGGGTCCTGTCTATCAGTACCCCAAGTCTTTTTCTTGTTCGCTCTTCCCCAATGTTATACCTAACAGTTTATACTCATGCTCCTTGTTTTTTCTGCCCAGGTGCATCACTTTGCATTTTTCCACATTAAAACTCATCTGCCAATTTTCTGCCCATCTCTCAAGTTGCTTCAAATCTCTCTGAAGTTCCTTGATGTCTTTTTGTGACCTGATTGTCCGGCATAGCTTTGTGTCATCTGCAAACTTGACAATAACACTGGTCGTTTCTTCTTCCAGGTCATTTACGAAGATATTGAATAAGATAGGCCCAAGAACCGAGCCCTGAGGCACACCGCTAGTTACTTTTTTCCAGTCTGAGTACTTCCCATTTATGCCCACTCTCTGTCTTTTTTTTTTCCAGCCATTTTCCTATCCATCTTAGTATATCCCCTTCTATTCCATGACTTTGTAGTTTTTTGAGAAGTCTCGCATGAGGTACTTTGTCGAACGCTTTCTGGAAGTCCAAGTATATTACGTCTACCGGTTCTCCGCTATCGACTTGTTTGTTCACTCCCTCAAAAAATTGAAGTAAGTTGGTCAAGCACGACTTTCCTTTCCTGAAGCCATGCTGACTACCTTTCAGCAGGTCATGGTTATCTAGATGCTGTACTATGCTGTCTTTAATCAAAGCTTCAACCATTTTCCCAGGGACCGATGTGAGACTCACAGGTCTATAGTTTCCCGGTTCTCCCCTTGATCCTTTTTTGAAGATTGGGATGACGTTCGCTATCTTCCAGTCTTCTGGTATCCGTCTGGTTCTAATTGACATGTTAGCGAGGGATTGCAGTAGTTCTCCGATTTCCACCTTTAGTTCCTTTAATACTCTCGGGTGAATTCCATCTGGGCCAGGGGATTTGTCACTTTTTAGTTTGTCAATCTGATAGTATATCTGGTCCAGATCCACCTTCACTGTGGTGAGGCTTTCCTCTATTTCTCCCTTGAAAATTTTCACTGTTTCGGAGACATTAACCTACACCTTAAAGACCATACCTCTAATCAAGTAGATGATTTACTCACCTACCTCGATGCTCTATCCTATCAAATCCTCAACCACCAACCTACGCACGAAAAAGGCCACAAACTAGATAAAGCTGCATACATGACCCAAAACTCCCACACTACAGACATCCACATCTCCAACGGAGCCTGGCATCCCTCCCTCTGGTCAGACCACTACAAATATACCTTCAATATCAACTGGGCACAAATCAACAAAAAACCCGAACCCCACAAAATCTCCTTCAAAACCCGCCAAAAAATAGATCCCACCTCATTCTGGGACAAAATAGACCCCGCAATCGACTCCGTAAACCCTAAAGAATTCATAAGCCACTGGTGTACCTTAAGCGAAACAACACTGAATGAGCTAGCACCAAAAAAACAAAAAATCAGAATCTGCAGACCATCTGACAAATGGTTTGACACCGAACTTCTCCAACTAAAAAGGCACTGTAGACAACTCGAAAGAATCTATAAAAAACAGAACCAAGTACAAACCAAAGTTGCATGGAGAAATCTAATCAAACTATACAAGCTTAAACTTAAGGAAAAACGAAAAGCTTACTACTCCAAACTAGTTGGCACCGCAGCCCCAGACACAAAAATACTCTTCAACTTAGTAAAGAACCTCACTGACACTAAACCATTCCTAGCCACTCAAGGACATCACCCACCTACAGCCTCCCAACTAGCAGATTACTACATGAGCAAAATCACCACAATTAGATCCACCTTCAACAACTCACCAACATACCTCGACAAGATAAGAACACAATAGCCACAATAGCCGACAGAACCTGGACCACCTTCCCACCAGTTCAATGGACCGACCTTGACTGACTCTACAAAAAATACAGCAAAGCATCATGCGATCTAAATAACTGTCCCTCATACCTCCTAACAAACGCTACCCCCAAATTTAGAGCCAGCCTCATGCAATGGATTCATAACATACTCAAAGAGGGTCAATTTCCACAAGATCTAGGCGAGATTATAATCTACCCACTATTGAAAGACCACAAAGGCCCAATAGACACCCCCTCCAACTATAGACCTATTGCCTCAATCCCACTATACGTTAAATTAATTGAAGGTCTAGTTGCTCAATACCTCACCAATTACTTAGAATACCATAACCTACTTCACCCCTCTCAATCTGGATTCAGAACCAACCACAGCACAGAGACACTACTAGCAAGCTTACTTGACACAGCTCGACAATACCTTAGTAAAGGAAAAAGGATATTGTTAATTCAACTTGATCTCTCTGCTGCATTTGATCTGATAGACCACACCATACTTCTGCAGATACTAGATGCCTTAGGGATCTCGAGTGTGGTTTATAACTGGTTCCAAGGATTCCTTCAGACAATAACATACAGAGTGAAGTCAAACGATCTTAAATCTGACCCATGGTCTAACCCCTGTGGAGTACCACAAGGGTCACCACTGTCGCCCATGCTCTTCAACCTCTTCCTATCCTCCCTTGGTACCACTCTAGATACCTTAAATGTAATATCATTCAGCTATGCAGATGACATTACCATACTCTTCCCCTTCGACTCCCTAGATCTCACCACAACTTGTAACCTGAAAGCAACACTGGAAGCAGTGGAAAAATGAATGCAGGTCCACAAACTGAAGCTGAACTCGGACAAAACAAAATTTCTACTACTTGAAAAGGACAAAATCCAATCCATATCTGAGTTAGAAATAAATGCCACCAAATACCCCATACAGGCCTCTCTCAAAATCCTTGGAGTGACGATAGACAGATGCTGCACAATGCAGACCCAAATCAACAAAACGACTCAAAAAGCATTCCTCACCATTAACAACCTACGAAAAATAAGAAAATTTTTCGACAAAGAGCACTACAGAATCATAGTTCAATCACTTGTCCTAGGACTAGTGGATTACTGTAATATCCTCTACTTACCTTGCCCCACAACCTCGATAAATCAATTACAGTCCATTCAAAATACAGCTCTCAGGCTGATCTATTCTCTTGGAAAATTTGACCATATCACCAATGCCTACCTTGACTCCCACTGGCTACCGTTATGAGCCCGAATTCAATTCAAATTATATTGTCTATTATTCAAAGCAATAAATGGAATTGTTCCCACCTACCTAATCAACCGCCTAATTAGAAACCTTTCTCCCAGACCTAGGAGATCCCAGATCCTTTTCTCTTACCCACCACTCAAGGTCACTCAGCGCAAGAAGATGTATGACGACCTCCTAGCAACGCAGTCAGCTAAACTGGACCCCTCCATCTCCAACCTGCTGACAGCAACAGTTGACTTTAAATCTTTTTGAAAAGAAATCAAAACTTTGCTATTCAAAAAATATATCCAGCCTTCTCAACCCTCCCTCTCTTCTCCCTCCTTCCTTGCAATTCTCCCGTCGTCCTCCTTCCCTCTTGTAACTCCCCTTCTATGACTCTAACCTGTAACCTTCCCCCTCAACCGCTACTCCCCTAAAGGTATTCCTCAAATTTCTCCCCTTCCTCTTTTATTCTAAAACCTCTCCTATGTATCCAATCATTAATTTGTAACTTCCTGGTAATGTCCAGTTATCTTCAAATGTAATCTGCCTAGAACTGCAAGGTACAGGCGGAATAGAAGTCACTAATGTAATGTAATGTATGTTGCCGGTTTATTTTCAAGGGTCCTTTTATAAAAAATTAAATAGCATTCTTTTAAAATTTATTTGGCTGGGTAAAACTCCTAGAGTGGCCTTGGTATCTTTACAAAGACCAATTTCAGAGGGAGGGGTAAATTTTCTCAATTTTTATAGGTATCATCAAGCCTATATTTTGCGCCAGGGTATGTATTGGGTCCTCCCAGAGCTCATGGAAAAACTCCCAGATTGGTTGTGGTTAGAATGGCAACTCATGTCTCCATTGCGCCTTTGCCATGTGCTCAGTATTAAAATGCCTAATTACAGTAAAGATAACAGAATATTAGCTGATACATGGAAAACATTGGATTATGTAAGCAATTTAACAACTATTCCAATTTACAAATCTACAAATCAATCTATATGGGTGAACTCCAAGATTCAAATTGGCGTAGAAAGGCTCGTCTGGAAGCATTGGATGATAGCAGGAATACGTATATTAGATGATGTTCTTTCTAATGGTAATATGCTTGAATTTTCACAGTTGCAACATAAATATGGACTTAATAAATCAGAAAGTTTTAGATGGTTGCAACTGAAGCATGCCATTCAGGCAGGGTTCCCTGACCGGAAAAACCTTAATAATCAATATAGTATGGAGTTCCTATGTTTTTAGGCAAACTTCTTGGGTCACCAGGCCGCCCAGTGGTATAAATTATTAAATGGACATTAAAAAGAAATTAAACACTGGTCTAAGAAACATTTGGAGCATTGAGATTAAGCATCAAATTACTACATCTCAATGGCCACGAATTTGGTCTTGGAGGATGAGATGTACAGTGTCAGCATCTATGAGACAAACTTGTTTTTTTCTGTTACATAGAGCATTATGGACCCCTGTTTGGTTACAAAAATTGGATAGCTCTATGTCTAATAAATGTTGGCACTGTCATCTAGAAGCAGGGACTTTAGATCATTTATTATTCTATTGCCCATTTATTATGAATTTCTGGAAATCAATTTGGGACCAAGTTAACTGTTTATTAGATAATCCAGTGGCATTATCATATGATACTGTGCTATTTGGTATGGCAATGAGAGCAAAAAGCCAGATTTCTACAAACAATAATAAATTATTATTCATAATGACTGGTGTTGCCATTCAACAAATTACATATAATTGGAAAGATTGGAGTAGATTAAATTAAAATACATACATAGTAGATGACGGCAGATAAAGACCCGAATGGTCCATCCAGTCTGCCCAATCTGATTCAATTTAAATTATTATTTTTATTTTTATTTTTATTTTTTCTTAGCTATTTCTGGGCGAGAATCCAAAGCTTTACCCGGTACTGTGCTTGGGTTCCAACTGCCGAAATCTCTGTTAAGACTTACTCCAGCCCATCTACACCCTCCCAGCCATTGAAGCCCTCCCCTGCCCATCCTCCTCCAAACGGCCATGCACAGACACAGACCGTACAAGTCTGCCCAGTAACTGGCCTAGTTCAATCTTTAATATTATTTTCTGATTCTAAATCTTCTGTGTTCATCCCACGCTTCTTTGAACTCAGTCACAGTTTTACTCTCCACCACCTCTCTCGGGAGCGCATTCCAGGCATCCACCACCCTCTCCGTAAAGTAGAATTTCCTAACATTGCCCCTGAATCTACCACCCCTCAACCTCAAATTATGTCCTCTGGTTTTACCATTTTCCTTTCCCTGGAAAAGATTTTGTTCTACGTTAATACCCTTTAAGTATTTGAACGTCTGAATCATATCTCCCCTGTCTCTCCTTTCCTCTAGGGTATACATATTCAGGGCTTCCAGTCTCTCCTCATACGTCTTCTGGCGCAAGCCTCCTATCATTTTCGTCGCCCTCCTCTGGACCGTCTCAAGTCTTCTTACGTCTTTCGCCAGATACGGTCTCCAAAACTGAACACAATACTCCAAGTGGGGCCTCACCAATGACCTGTACAGGGGCATCAACACCTTCTACCTTCTACTGACTACGCCTCTCTTTATACAGCCCAGAATCCTTCTGGCAGCAGCCACTGCCTTGTCACACTGTTTTTTCGCCTTTAGATCTTCGGACACTATCACCCCAAGGTCCCTCTCCCCGTCCGTGCATATCAGCTTCTCTCCTCCCAGCATATACGGTTCCTTCCTATTATTAATCCCCAAATGCATTACTCTGCATTTCTTTGCATTGAATTTTAGTTGCCAGGCATTAGACCATTCCTCTAACTTTTGCAGATCCTTTTTCATATTTTCCACTCCCTCTTCGGTGTCTACTCTGTTACAAAGCTTGGTATCATCTGCAAAAAGGCACACTTTTCCTTCTAACCCTTCAGCAATGTCACTTACATACATATTGAACAGGATTGGCCCCAGCACCGAACCCTGAGGGACTCCACTAGTCACCTTTCCTTCCTTCGAGCGACTGGTGTAGGAGAGATAAAAATGAAGAGAGCAGTGAAGCTGGAATGAATCATGTAAAAAGGAGAGAGGAGGCACAAGCTGGATGAAAAGGGGAGAGGGGCATAGAAAGAAGACAGATACCATATGAAAGGGGGAGAGGATGGAAGGGGATGGAAGTGGCAGATGCTGGATTGAAGAGACAGAGAGGGCAGGCGCTGGAAGGAAGAGAGTGAAAAGAAGATTGAAAGCAGAAACCAGAGAAAACAAAAGGTAGAAAAAAATAATTTTATTTCTATTTTGTGATTAGAATATATCAGATTTGAAATATATATCCTGCTAGAGCTGGTATTAGACATAACTGGGGACTGCAAAACCCAGGCAGTGCTTCTTTAGCTTCCAGCTGGCTTAGGGCGCTCTCTGACCAGGGGGCAGTTGCCCTAGTTGTACTCTCCTAAAACTATTCCTGTCATGTGTGACTGCAGTATTCTGTTAGCATGATATTACTGTGTAGCATTCTGTAATAATTTGGCTTGTTCAGTTTTCTTGATAGTAGAGGGGATATATGTGAAGGGGAGGGGAGACAGGGGTTTTGTTGATCCTTGCTCTGAATTATTTGTATTTATAAAATGACAATTGTACAGAATATTGTTTCTTTTTATACTTTAATAAAATACATTCAATATAAAATCATAACTGAGGCTTGGGTGGATGGGATCAGATGATTTGTGGGGACCGAGCTCGCAGAGATGGGGCGGAAATGGGGTTTTTAAATTTTAGTCCTAGTAATTTGCCGGTCCACAAAATAATTCTTTTTTTTCTGCCGGTCCACGAGTGTAAAAAGGTTGAAAAACACTGTCCTAGGCCACCATAGCACAAATTCCTGTATTATGCTTCTGCTGTGCACAACAATAAACAATAAACACTGCTGTCATACTTTTTTTTGTCCCCTTCTGATTTCCTGATAGCACCCCCCTGGACAAAAGTAGATCCGTCTACCTGGCCCGCGGCCACAGCCAGCAATATACTAGGTGCGTGCCTCTCGTCTCCTGACTCCTTCACCAAGGCCCACCTTGTCTCCACTCCGATTGGCTTGGGCTTAGGGTGCCTAGCCAATCAGGAGACACATCACTTGCCTGCCACTGAATCTGCGAGAGCGGGTCGGCCGGATGACGTCACCACGTCTCTAGGAGGACAGGACAAGAGGAGCAGCATAAGAACATAAGAAATGCCTTCACTGCATCAGACCGAGGTCCATCCAGTCCGGTGATCCGCACATGCGGTGGCCCATTTAGGTACTCCTTTATGGAGCCCCAGATTTACCGTATCCCCCAATGTGATTTGCAAGAAGGTATGCATCCAACTTGCGCTTGAAACCCAGAACAGTAGTCTCCGCCACAACCTCCTCTGGGAGAGCATTCCAAGCGCCCACCACTCGTTGTGTGAAACAGAACTTCCTGACATTTGTCCTGAACCTGCTGCCACTCAATTTCAGGCTATGACCTCTTGTCCGTGTCACATCTGAAAAAGTCAGTAATGCTGCTTCCTGGTCTATTTTGTCAAATCCTTTTAATATTTTAAAAGTCTCTATCATATCTCCTCGCAGTCTTCTCTTTTCGAGGGTGAACAGTCCCAGTTTTCCGTGGCGTTCTTTGTAGCTCAAATTCTCCATACCTTTGACTAGTTTCGTGGTTCGCCTCTGCACCCTCTCCAGCAGAGTTATATCCTTCTTAAGGTATGGAGACCAGTGTTGGACACAGTATTCCAAGTGCGGTCTGACCATTGCTCTATAAAGTGGCATTATAACATCTTCTGATCTACTCGTGATCCCCTTCTTAATCATGCCCAACATCCTGTTTGCTTTCTTTGCCGCCGCCGCACATTGAGCCGATGGCTTTAGGGTTCTGTCAATCAGTACCCCCAAATCTTTTTCTTGTTCGCATTTAGCTAATGTCACCCCCAACATCCTATACTCGTGTTCTTTCTTATTCTTTCCTAGATGCATCACCTTGCATTTGTTTATATTAAAATTCATCTGCCACTTTGTCGCCCATGTTTCCAACTGGTTCAGATCCTTCTGAAGATCCTCACAGTCTCTTTGAGAGCCAACCGCCCGACATAGTTTTGCATCATCTGCAAACTTTATTATATTGCATGATGTTTCCTCTTCCAGGTCGTTTATAAAAATATTGAACAAGATAGGCCCAAGAACCGAGCCCTGGGGCACGCCGCTAGTCACTTTCTCCCAGTCCGAGAATTTCCCATTTATGTTAACCCTCTGCATTCTATTCTCTAGCCATTTGCCGATCCATCTGTGCACTTCTCCTCCTATTCCTTGGCTTAATAGTTTCTTCATAAGCCTTGCATGTGGGACCTTGTCAAACGCTTTCTGGAAGTCCAAGTAAACTATGTCCACTGGATCTCCACTATCCATTTGTTTGTTCACTTTCTCAAAGAATTGAAGTAAATTTGTCAAACATGACTTCCCCTTCCTGAAACCGTGTTGACTATCCTTTATTAGGTTGTGATCTTCCAAGTGCTGTTCAATGTTGTCTTTGATTAGTGGTTCAACTATCTTCCCAGGAACCGATGTGAGGCTCATAGGTCGGTAATTTCCTGGTTCACCTCTTGATCTCTTTTTGAAAATTGGGATGACATTTGCTATCCTCCAGTCATCTGGTATTTGCCCAGTTTTAATTGACATATTAGCTACGGATTGTAATAGTTCGCCAATTTCCTCCTTGAGTTCCTTTAATACTCTCAGGTGAATTAGAGAGTTGTGCAGGGACAGAAATCCCACCCGTCCCCACCAAAGTCTCACCCGTCCCCACCTGTCCCCGTGAGGAATCCCACCCGTCCCCACCCGTCCCCGTGAGGAATCCCTCCGTCCCCACCCATCCCCGCGAGGAATCTCCTCCGTCCCCGCCCGTCCCCGTGAGGAATCTCCTCCGTCCCCGCCCGTCCCTATAAACTTCAGAAATAGTTATTTCATTTAATTATGCTACTGAATGAAAGGCTCTGGTAGAAACCCATTTACAAATAAGCAAAAAGACTTTATTAATTTGGAAATATTAATTGGGAAGAATACATACTTTGTAAACGGGTTTCTACCAGAGCCTCTTTTGTTTATAAATTTTTATCAACACAACTAATATACTACTTTATCCTGAAGCAAAAAAAAAAGAAATATAATTCTTTTCCTACCTTTGTTGCCTGGTTTCTGCTTTCCTCATGTTCTCATTCAGTTCCTTCCATCCACTGTCTCTCTTCCTTCTGCGTCTTCCATTTGCTCTGTTACTGTGCCTCTCCCTTTCTCCCCCCTTCCAAATTGGTCTGGCACCCATCTTCTTCCCTCCACTCCCCCCATAGTCTGGCATCTCTGTCTTCTTCCCTGCCAGCGTCTTCTCCCCACTCTCTCTTCCCCATTTCCTTTCAGCGTCCTTCTCCGCCCCATCTTCCCCATGTCCTGTCAGCATCCTTCTCCCCCCTCTGTCTTCCCCAAGTCCTTTCAGTGTCCTTCTCCCCCCTCTGTCTTCCCCATGTCCTTTCAGTGTCCTTCTCCCCCTCTGCCTTCCCCATGTCCTTTCAGTGTCCTTCTCCCCCCTCTGTCTTCCCCATGTCCTTTCAGCGTCCTTCTCCCTCTCTGTCTTCCCCATGGCCTTTCAGCATCCTTCTCCACCCCCCCTCTTCCCCATGGCCTTTCAGCGTCCTTCTCCTTCCCCATGGCCTTTCAGCGTCCTTCTCCACCCCCCTGTTTTCCCCATGTCCTTTCAGCGTCTTTCTCCACCCCTTTGTCTTCCACAAATGCTTTCAGTGTCCTTCCCCCCCCCCGTCTCCCCCATGGCCTTTCAGCGTCCTTCTCCACCCCTTTGTCTTCCCCTGTATTTTCAGCGTCCTTCTCCCCCTCCTTCTCTCCCGCCCCGGGTGCAGCACAGCCGGCCAGGTCCCCTTACTTTTGTGCCGACAACAGCCCCGGTCTGACAAACCTCCCTGCCCTTAACCGCGAATCTAAATTTCCTTCTTACAGCTGCTGTAAGAAGGTAATTTAGATTTGCGGTTAAGGGCAGGGAGGTTTGTCGGACCAGGGCTGTTGTCGGTCGGTCAGGAAAGCGCCACAAAAGTAAGGGGACCTGGCCGGCTGTGCTGCGGACCGCCCCCTCCCTTGGTAGCCACTCGAGCCGCGAGGCTACTCCTCCTTACCTACCCTGCCTGCAGCACAGAGCCGAACGGAAGTCTTCCCGATGTCAGCGCTGACGTCGGACGGAGGGAGGGCTTTTTTTAAGCCATCCCTCCCCTCCGACGTCAATGCTGACATCGGGAAGACTTCCGTTCGGCTCTGTGCTGCAAGCAGAGCAGGTAGGGAGAGAGAAAAGCTGCGCGACAGTACATCCAGCCCCGCGACCCTCGGAGGCGTCGCCACGGGATCCCCGCGACCCTAGGGGGTGTCCCCACGGGATCCCCGTGACCAGAAGGGGGAACCCACAGGATTCCCGTCGTCCCTGTTCCCGTGCAGCTCTCTAAGGTGAATTCCATCCAGTCCAGGGGATTTGTCACTTTTTAGTTTGTCAATCTGAAAATATATCATGTCCAACTCCACATTTACTGTTGCAAGGCTTTCCTCTATGCCTCCCGTGAATATCTTCCCTGTGTCTGGCATTGTTGAAATGTCCTCATTTGTGAAGACCGAGGCAAAGAATGAATTTAACCTATCGGCAACCTGTTTGTCTTCTTTAATTGACCCTTTCCTTCCTTGGTCGTTGAGAAGGCCCACTGCCTCTCTTGCTGATTTCCTTCCTTTTATATATCTAAAAAAGGGCTTGAAGTTTTTGGCTTCTTGCGCTATCTTTTCTTCATAGACGTTTTTGGCATCTCTTACCACTTTATGACACTTTTTCTGGTCGATTTTGTGACAGTTCCAGGCCTCCGTCGTTTTTTCTCGTTTCCATTTTTTAAATGAGTTCCTCTTCTCCCTCACTGCATCTTTCACCTCTTTGGATAACCAAGCTGGTTCACCTTTGTTCTTTTTTCGCCTTCCCTTGGATATCTTTGGTATGTGAAGATTCTGTGCTTCTGTGATGGTGTTTTTCAGTAGAGACCACGCTTGATCAACTGTTTGGATTCCTCCTTTTCCCTTCTTGAGCCTTTTTCTAACCATGGTTCTCATGCTGTCATAATTCCCTTTTTTGAAGTTAAAGGTTGTGGCTTTAGTCTTGATTGGTTTCCTCTTTCCGATGCCAATGGTAAAATTGATCATATTGTGATCACTTGTCCCTAGCGGGGCCGTAACCTCTACATCTGCTGTCCTTCCTGTAATGCAATTTATGACTAAGTCCAGGATTGCATTTCCTCTTGTCGGTTCTCCTACCATTTGTTCAAGGAAGCAATCTCCTATCATTTCCAGGAATTTTATCTCCCTGCCGCAGATTGATGTTCCCAATTTCCAGTTTATCCCCGGAAAGTTGAAGTCTCCCATGATTGTCACATTTCCTGATTTACATCTACGATTAATTTCCTCCATCATTTCTTTGTCTGTTTCCTCGGTCTGTCCTTGTGGTCGATAATAGAGGCCAATTCGTATATCAGCTTCTTTTTGTCCAGGAATCTTTATCCAGAGTGACTTTAGTTTACCGTTTGCTTCCGCCTCTCCTTCTCCAACAGACTCTATTTCCTCTTGGACATACAAGGCAATACCTCCCCCTTTTTGCCCAATCCTATCTCTTCTGTATAGTTTATATCCTTGCAGTGCTGTGTCCCATTCATTTTCTTCATTCCACCATGTTTCTGTTATTCCTATGACATCCAGTTGTTTTCTTCTTGCTAATTCTTCCAGTTCGCCCATTTTGTTTCCTAAGCTTCTGGCATTCATGTACATACATTTAAGTTCTGTTTGTGCTAATTTACTGGATTTAGTGGTCCTCACATCCTTTTTTATATCCCTTAGACCTTTTTCATTGCCTCTTGTATTATCTTCATGTTCTTGCCCTATATCTTTGCTGTTGCTTGAAGTTTCCTCCTCAGGATATCCTGGTGTCCGGGCCATCGACAGGTTGTCGACTGTCAGCTCTCCCCTGAACTTTAGTTTAAAGCCTTCTCAATGGACTTCTTTATGTTCTCAGCCAGGACTCTCGCTCCCTGTTTGGTGAGGTGTAGTCCGTCCTTTCTATAGAACCTGCTTCTTCCCCAGAATGTTGTCCAGTTTTGCACGAAGTCGAAACCCTCTTCTTCGCACCAACGCCTCATCCAGGCGTTCACAGCTCTCAGTTCATCTTATCTCATTGCGTCCGCTCTCGGTACCGGAAGGATTTCCGAGAAAGCCACTTTCACCTCCCTGACCTTCAATTGCCTTCCGAGTGAGCGGAGCTGGTCCTTTATTTCTTCCCTGTTGTATTTCCGTCTGCTAACATCGTTGGTTCCCACATGGATAAGCACTGCAGTATCCTTTCCTCCTGCTCCGTCTATGATCCTGGTGATCCTGCTGGCCACATCCTTCACTCTTGCACTAGGCAGGCAGGTGACCAGTCTATCCTCTCTTCCTCCTGCAATGTGGCTGTCCACATTTCTTATTATGGAATCTCCGACTATAATCCCAATCTTCTTTGGTTGGAGGTTCCTCGCGGGTCTTAAGTCTGTATCCACAGCGTAAGTCCTGTCATCTTTCTTCTGTGGCTCATCCTCAGATGGTCTGTCGTCTCTGCTGATTTGATTGGTGCCACCTTCTATATCAATTCTTCCTCCCTCCTGTGCTGTTCAGTTGCTGATCTCAAGCCCTGAGGTCTCCACAATCTGCTGGTGGGCATCTTCGATGTATCTCTCCAATTCTTCAATCACTTCACTAGTGCTGGACTCCACAATCAACCTCTCCTGCGTGCGATTTTCCTCTTTATTGATGAGTTCTTCCAGTTCCTTTACCGTTCCCTCCAGCAACCAGACTTTCTGTTTCAGGCTTTCCAGCTCCCTGCACCAACTGCACACGTATGACGTAGTCCCTGAGGGGAGGTAGTCATACATACTGCAGCCGATGCAGAAGACTGGAAAGCTCATCTTCTGGCTTCCGTGGGTGCTCATAACCTATTCTTCCTCTGAGCTTCCTGTGCTTTATGTGCGGTAAGTTTTGTGAGTCCTCCTGCCTTGCTTCCTGGCTCTTTCTTAAGGCGTCTTCGCAAAGGCGCTCTCGCTAAGGCGAGCGCCTTTGCCGCTTGCCTTCACCGCGCGCCGTTGGCCCACCTTTTAAGGGGGAGCCGAGTCACGCTGTTGATGATGTGCTGGGGGTGGGCGGAGCTGCCTCTCGCCTACCCCACGCTGCCTGCTAACACTTTAAGCCTTCCTCTCCTGTGTCCTGTAAAAGAATCAAACAAGGCAAACACTTACAATGGAGGTTTGCTCCAGTGTGGGGACGTTCTCCGCAGCTCTCCCTTTT
Source organism: Geotrypetes seraphini (assembly GCF_902459505.1). Lineage (NCBI taxonomy): Eukaryota > Metazoa > Chordata > Amphibia > Gymnophiona > Dermophiidae > Geotrypetes > Geotrypetes seraphini. The sequence continues at coordinate 105,173,384 of NC_047089.1, read as the reverse complement.
AAGGGGGAGCCGAGTCGCGCTGTTGATGACACGCTGGGGGTGGGCAGAGCTGCCTCTCGCCTACCCCATGCTGCCTGCTAACACTTTTAGCCTTCCCCTCTTGTGTCCTGTAAAAGAATCGAACAAGGCAAACACTTATAATGGAGGTTTGCTCCGGTGTGGGGACGTTCTCCGCGGCTCTCCCTTTTAAGGGGGAGCAGAGTCGCGATGTTGATGACATGCTGAGGGTGGACGGAGCTGCCTCTCGCTTATCCCACGCTGCCTGCTAACACTTTTAGCCTTCCCCTCCTGTGTCCTGTAAAAGAATCGAACAAGGCAAACACTTACAATGGAGGTTTGCTCCGATGTGAGGAGCTGCAGAACTAGTAAAGCAGTGATCAATTTAACCATGCAACTTTCTTCCTCCATCCCATAACACACATAGCCTGGTGGTGATAATTATCAGATTGATTCATGAATATATAATGATGTTATGAGTATGCATCTCTTCCTTCCCATCCTCCTTAGCATGTCACATACAGCATGTTACATTACACAAAGTCTGTCTAATGTAACATGCTGTATGTGACATGCTGAGGAGGATGGGAAGGAAGAGGTGCACACTCATATATATCATTATATATTCATCCATAGCTGCATGTTAATGATGTGCTCATATGCACTTATTTATCATCATAACATATACATCATCATTAACATGCAGCTGTGGATGTGTAAGGACAGGCTGAGGAGGATGGATGGGAAGGAAGGAAGGTGCACATATCAACATATCGTACATTTTTAACATGCATGATGCAGCTATAGGCAAGCTGAGGAGGATGGGATCATACAGATGTGTATGTTCAGATATGCGCTCAGATGTGTAGTTTTTTCTGATATATTTATTAAGCTTACAGTATTTATAAAAACACATTTAATACTTGTTACAAAAAATATTGTGCAATTGTGATCTACTTCTGGCCTACAAAGGTCAAAAGAAATCCTTAACTGAGATTTTACATTCAAAAGTGAATTATAGCTACTAGCACTATTATTTATTAGTTATTTATTATGCAGATATTTGTTAGTTTGTTATTAGTTCAGTATTAGACATATGTTAGTTTAGAATAGATAGGTATAGATTACCGTAGTTTAGTTTAGGTTAAGTTAGGGCCCTGCTGAAAGAGTCTACCTTGACGTGGTTGCAGGCTTACAAATCTTTTGGTCAAAGAGTGCGGCGACAGAGAAAAGTATGTGTGTAATCGGCCCATGGAAGAAGGGGTGGTCGGGGGGGAGGGGTGCATGGGGGGCCCAATAGGATTGCTCAGTAAGGGGCCCAGAAATTTCTGATGGCGGCCCTGCTACAATTTACTTCTAATAGATCTTCCGCTGAACTGTCTCTCCATCCTGTGAGTGGGGCAAAATTCAGCTGCACAACTTATCTTCTGCCACCTCTTTACCCTCACCTTACCCCTCTCCTCAAATCACCTCACCGACTCCCTATCAATCTCCACATACAGTTCAAACTCCTATTACTAACCTATAAGTGTGTTCATGCCACAGCCCCTCAGTATCTCTCATCTCTCATTCTATGCCTCCCTGAGAACTATGTTCCTCAGATAAGCAGCTTTTATCTGTACTCTTCTCCTCCACTGCCAATTCCAAACTTTGTTCCTTTCATCTAGCTGCCCCATATACCTGGAATAAACTACCAGTTTATCTATCATGCCTGTTCCCCTACCTTGTTTAAAAGTAGACAGAAAACCAACCTTTGTAATACATTCTTCAATTCATAACCCTACTCCCCACTGCCCAATGGTAACCACCCTATCCAGCAGATTAACCATCCCCCCTAACTGTATCCCCAACCCTGGCATCCTGTTTGTCTATCTTGTCTGTTTAGATTGAAAGCTCTGAGCATAGCACGTTAGGAATAATTAATAGTACTAGTACTAGTACCGTATTTTCACGCATATAACGCGCGTGCTATACACGATTTTATAAACCGAGCATAATCATGCGCGTTATATGCGTGAACGTGTTTTACAATTTGTTTGTTACATTGCTGGTTCCCTCCCTGACGTCCGATTCATCCCCCAGCCCCCCCGCACCGTTTGCGATGGAGAAGCAGCCTACCGTGGGTTTGCGATGCCAGTGAGCCCTGCACTGCTTCCTCTGCCGCGGTCCCGCCCCTTCTCTGGGCTGCTTCCTCTACCACGGTCCCGCCCCGTCAGAGAAGTGGCAGGACTGCGGCAGAGGAAGCAGCCCAGAGAAGGGGCGGGACCACGGCAGAGGAAGCAGCTCAGGGGCTCACTGGCATCGCAAACCCACGATAGGCTGCTTCACCACCGCAAACGGTGAAGGGGGGCTGGGGGATAAATCGGACATCGGAGGGGTACGAGCGGTCCTTCAGGGTGGGGGGGTCAGTGGTCCTTCGGGGTGGGGCATCAGGCTTTCAGGGTGGGGCGGCCTTCAAGGGGGGGCCAGGACTTCAAGGGCAGGGCGGCGAGAGGAGAGTCGGGGCGGCAAGCAGCATGCACGGTATATGCGTGTGCGCGCTATATGTTAATTTATTTACATAAATGCTGTTTTCCTGCACGCTATACCCATGTATACGTTTTACACGGGTGCGCGTTATATGTGTGAAAATACGGTAGTAGTAGAAGAAAGCCATGGAAACAGCAGCTATGCCCCATGATGACATCACTAGGACTGTTGGAATCCTCAATTAAGCTCTTCAGGGCAGCTCTGGTCCACCCAGGAGCTGCCCCAATGGGATCACAAGGCAGGGGAGAGTGTTAGGAATTGAAGCTCTGCCCCCTGCCAACATCCTCAATTAAACTCTTTAGGGTAGCTCTGGTCCACCAGGAGAGAGACATAAGAGTAACATATACATAGTAACATAGTAACATAGTAGATGACGGCAGATAAAGACCCGAATGGTCCATCCAGTCTGCCCAACCTGATTCAATTTAAATTCTTTTTTTTTTTTTTCTTCTTAGCTATTTCTGGGCGAGAATCCAAAGCTTTCCCCGGTACTGTGCTTGGGTTCCAACTGCCGAAATCTCTGTTAAGACTTACTCCAGCCCATCTACACCCTCCCAGCCATTGAAGCCCTCCCCTGCCCATCCTCCTCCAAACGGCCATGCACAGACACAGACCGTACAAGTCTGCCCAGTAACTGGCCTAGTTCAATCTTTAATATTATTTTCTGATTCTAAATCTTCTGTGTTCATCCCACGCTTCTTTGAACTCAGTCACAGTTTTACTCTCCACCACCTCTCTTGGGAGCGCATTCCAGGCATCCACCACCCTCTCCGTAAAGTAGAATTTCCTAACATTGCCCCTGAATCTACCACCCCTCAACCTCAAATTATGTCCTCTGGTTTTACCATTTTCCTTTCTCTGGAAAAGATTTTGTTCTATGTTAATACCCTTTAAGTATTTGAACGTCTGAATCATATCTCCCCTGTCTCTCCTTTCCTCTAGGGTATACATATTGAGGGCTTCCAGTCTCTCCTCATACGTCTTCTGGCCAAGCCTCCTATCATTTTCGTCGCCCTCCTCTGGACCGCCTCAAGTCTTCTTACGTCTTTCGCCAGATACGGTCTCCAAAACTGAACACAATACTCCAAGTGGGGCCTCACCAATGACCTGTACAGGGGCATCAACACCTTCTTCCTTCTACTGACTACGCCTCTCTTTATACAGCCCAGAATCCTTCTGGCAGCAGCCACTGCCTTGTCACACTGTTTTTTCACCTTTAGATCTTCGGACACTATCACCCCAAGGTCCCTCTCCCCGTCCGTGCATATCAGCTTCTCTCCTCCCAGCATATACAGTTCCTTCCTATTATTAATCCCCAAATGCATTACTCTGCATTTCTTTGCATTGAATTTTAGTTGCCAGGCATTAGACCATTCCTCTAACTTTTGCAGATCCTTTTTCATATTTTCCACTCCCTCTTCGGTGTCTACTCTGTTACAAATCTTGGTATCATCTGCAAAAAGGCACACTTTTCCTTCTAACCCTTCAGCAATGTCACTTACATACATATTGAACAGGATTGGCCCCAGCACCGAACCCTGAGGGACTCCACTAGTCACCTTTCCTTCCTTCGAGTGACTTCCATTAACCACCACCATCTGGCGTCTGTCCGACAGCCAGTTTCTGACCCAGTTCACCACTTTGGGTCCTAACTTCAGCCCTTCAAGTTTGTTCAACAGCCTCCTATGAGGAACTGTATCAAAGGCTTTGCTGAAATCCAAGTAAATTACATCTAGCATATGTCCTCGATCCAGCTCTCTGGTCACCCAATCAAAAAATTCAATTAGGTTCGTTTGGCACGATTTACCTTTTGTAAAGCCATGTTGCCTCGGATCCTGTAACCCATTAGATTCAAGGAAATACACTATCCTTTCTTTCAGCAACACTTCCTTTATTTTTCCAACAACTGAAGTGAGGCTCACCGGCCTGTAGTTTCCTGCTTCATCCCTGTGACCACTTTTATGAATAGGGACCACATCCGCTCTCCTCCAATCCTCAGGAATCACTCCCGTCTCCAGAGATTTGTTGAACAAGTCTTTAATAGGACTCGCCAGAACCTCTCTGAGCTCCCTTAGTATCCTGGGATGGATCCCGTCTGGTCCCATCGCTTTGTCCACCTTCAGTTTTTCAAGTTGCTCATAAACACCCTCCTCCATGAACGGCGCAGAATCTACTCCATTTTCTCGTGTAACTTTGCCAGACAATCTCGGTCCTTCTCCAGGATTTTCTTCTGTGAACACAGAACAGAAGTATTTGTTTAGCACATTTGCTTTCTCCTCATCACTCTCCACATATTTGTTCCCAGCATCTTTTAGCCTAGCAATTCCATTTTTTATCTTCCTCCTTTCACTAATATATCAGAAAAAATTTTTATCTCCCTTTTTTACATTTTTAGCCATTTGTTCTTCCGCCTGTGCCTTCGCCAAACGTATCTCTCTCTTGGCTTCTTTCAGTTTCACCCTGTAGTCCTTTCTGCTCTCCTCTTCTTGGGTTTTTTTTATATTTCATGAACGCCAACTCTTTCGCCTTTATTTTCTCAGCCACTAGGTTGGAGAACCATATCAGCTTCCTTTTTCTCTTGTTTTTATTGATTTTCTTCACATAAAGGTCCGTAGCCATTTTTATCGCTCCTTTCAGCTTAGACCACTGTCTTTCCACTTCTCTTATGTCCTCCCATCCTAACAGCTCTTTCTTCAGGTGCTCTCCCATTGCATTAAAATCGGTACGTTTGAAATCTAGGACTTTAAGTATCGTGCGGCCGCTCTCCACTTTAGCCGTTATATCAAACCAAACCGTTTGATGATCGCTACTATCCAGGTGAGCACCCACTCGAACATTAGAGATACTCTCTCCATTTGTGAGGACCAGATCCAATATCGCTTTTTCCCTTGTGGGTTCCGTCACCATTTGTCTGAGCAGAGCCTCTTGAAAGGCATCCACAATCTCCCTACTTCTTTCCGATTCCGCAGACGGAACATTCCAGTCCGCATCCGGCAGGTTGAAATCTCCCAACAGCAGAACCTCCTCTTTCCTTCCAAACTTTCCAAAGAGCCAAAACTTTTCTCCCTGCTGATATCAATGCCACTGGAATCCCAAATTAAGTTCTCCAGAGTAGCTCCGATTCACCCAAGAGCTGCCCCAATGGAATCATGAAGCAGGAGAGAGATGTGGGAACCAAAGCTCTGCCCTACTGCAAACATCACCAGATCTGCCTATATGGGTGGTACAAGCCAAATGCATGCTTATCTTACTTCTTTGCACAACCACAATAAGCACTCCAAACAAGACCCTCAGACAGCACAAAAAACAGCACAAAAACTGCTTAAAAACCAACACAATGAGAACCAAACATCCAGCAAAGACAGGACAGTCAAAGGTTTGTTATAGCTATTTATATTACCTATTGTATAAGCAATATCCCCTACCTACTTCTACCTAATACAGAACTCAGAATGCTAAGAAACATAGCTAGAATGTGGATAATACTAGGTTTACTGATAATACTACTAGGCCAACTAACAAAAATCACACTACTAAAAAATCTGTTACCTATTATTATGATCAATATAATCCAGTAGAACAGGAGGTACCCGTATATTTTGCTCCATAAGACACACTTTTTTCCACCCAAAAGTGGGTGGAAATCTCGGTGCGTCTTATGAAGCGAAGGTACAAATTTTGTTACTCTCTCCCTGTACCATTGTAAAACCCGCCCGCCACACACCTTCTTTTTAAACCCACCCACCCACCTGCCCGCTGCCGCCGCACCTCCTTCTTAAACCCACCTGCTGCCGCCACACTTCCTTTTTAAACCTGCCTGCCTGCTGTCGCTGTATCACCTTTTTTTAACCCCCCCTTTTAAATCCTCCCAGTCCGTCTGCCCACCCGCCCTGGTCCGTCCACCCGCCTTCCCTGATCCATCCGCCTGCCTACCGTCGTCGTTGCTCCTGTTTCCTTGGTGGTCCAGTGTGCAGCCGATTCCTCATTTCCCCAAAGGCGAAACAAATCAGCAGCGCGGCCATCAGGAACAAGCTTTTTTCTCTCCTGCTCGGCCCCGCGCTGCTCTACGAATGGCTGCCGTAAGTTCTCACGAGTCTCACAAGAACCTACGGCAGCCATTTGGAAAGCAGTGCTTGGTTGAGTAGGAGAGCATAAAGCTTGCTCCTGATGGCCGTGCTGCTGATTTGTTTTGCCACTGTGAGGAGCCTGGAAGAGCAAAGGCTGCCTCAGCAGGCAGGGAGGGAGAGAAGCCGGATGGAGCTTTAAGAAAAATTTAAAAAGGTACGGGGGGCTTGCCTGGAGCTGGCTGGTTGGCCTGAAGCTGGCTGGCTGGCTTGGGGCTGGCTGGTTGGCCTGGAGCTGGCTTGAGGCTGGCTGGCTAGCCTGGAGCTGGCTGGTTGGCCTGGGGCTGGAGGGCTGTCTTGGAGCGGGCTTGCTGGGGGAAGGCTGGCTTGGGGCTGCCTACCATTAGACATGCCCACCACTAGATGTGCCCTATACCCTGTCCCAGCCTACCATACCATTTGTTTCAGAATTTTTTTTCTTGGGTTTTCCTCCTCTAGAGGTGGGTGCGTCCTATGTTCAGGTACGTCTTATGGAGCGAAAAATACGGTAAATCTATCATACACAAACTCCCCAAAAGTCACAACCCAATAATGAAGAAAATTGAGGTAATCACAGTCAACAGAACCCAGAATAAATTATACTAGAAACCAGACCATGGTAGTTCAATCAACAACCTTATGACCCAAGAGGTTAAATATAACTCCTCCCCAAAATAACTCCTAGTTCACAATTCCTGGCAACTGTATTAATTCTAGATCCCTGATAAACAAAACAGGCTTAATCAGGGACTAGTTAATACAAGACCAACCATGTTTATTACTGGTTACAATTACAGGATGAACCAATAATAAAAGACCTTCTTCCATCTAGTTATAAAATACTATATCCATGCAGAAAAAAAGAGAGAGGGATAGCAATCATCTATAAGAATTCTTTTGAAGTCACCATAACAAATTATTACCTCTCAAAACCACATAGCATGCAAAATAAAAGACCCCTCCCTAAAAGATATACTAATCTGTGCCATCTGCTACTGTTCACTAGGGAAATGGATAGAAGCCAAATATCTCTTCCAATACCTTCTAATCAATCTAATGCTGCAAGACAATGCTATTCTAGTCACAGGAGACCTAAACATACACTTAGACAAAACAGAAGACAAAGATACCTTAGAATTTCTCTCTTTTCTGGAAGGCATAGAACTAGAGATCCTATCCTTCCAAAAATAAACATAATAAAGGTCACCAACTAGACTTTATAAAAAGCAATAAAAAAAGGAAAAACAACCTAAAGATAATACTAGAAAACTAGACACCCGTAGTATGGTCAGACCACTTTCTAGTGCATTTTACAATCTATTGACAAGAACACCAAAATAAGAATATTAAAGACAGTAGACTTACCAAAGAAACAAGTGATATAATAAATAATTTTGTTGTAAGAGTCTGAGCAGATTTTGTTAAGCTTGTGTAAACACTGACAGACACATATAAAAGGTGCAATGAAGCTCTTTATTTGTTCATAAACCTGAGCCCTGTTACTTCATAGGGTCAAGAAAAAGAGTTTTATCAGTTCAAAAAGACAGTCTTTCTTTAGTCAAGTGTCATGGTCTGGTCCCAGCCAAACTCCAGAACAAAATACACATAGAATCATCATAATAAGGGTAGCTTACCCTAGCCAAGCAGATTACAAATGATTCACTTTGCCAGCCTTTCTCTGGAAGTATCTTGCTCTCTGGAGACCTCTAATCTCTGAGGGGCTGATTCAATAAATGGGCATCTTGATTATAGGCAGCAGTAGGCATCCTACCATTGTCTAGCAGCCAATCGGGATGCATATAAACCCCCAAAAAACAAACAAATAAATGAGGCAGGATGCTTACACTGTAGGCACTTGTCGCGATCAAGAAAGACACATCTGGACACATAAGCTCATCCAAGTCTAGGCTTAGGTGTGGTTTTGCCCGGAACTGGCCTTGGGAAAGCTTAGACACCTGAAATGTAGGCCAGCAAAATGCCGGCCTACATTTCAAATAAATGCGGCAAGCTGATCGTGGCAAGGGAATCCCCTGCCGTGATCAGTTGAGTGGCTGTAGAAGAAGACCTCCTATAATTCCTGCCAAAATCAGCAGGAAGGATGCCTACTCCCTCCTGCTTTTCCCCCCGAACCCCACGGAACCCCCAATACCCTGTGAAGCTTAAACCCTCGACACATCCCCGAGGCTGCAAGCCCCCATCCCATACCTCTAGGTCTCCCCCAAACCTCCCCACCCCCTGTACCTCGTAGGAGAAAGTCTAGCCAGAGGGATGCTTACACCCTCTGGCTTGCAAGCCCGCTACTCCAAGATGTTGGGCCTTTCCCTTTCCAGTGCATTCAGGGATGCACTGGGGAGGGCCCTAAGGCCTTGAATGTCTCAGATGCCTATGGTCCCTCCCAAAGGAGGGGCATTAGGCACCTGGGCCAATAGTAGTCTTTGGCCTCTTTCCCAGTGCATCCTAGGATGCATGGGGGTAGCCTAAGACTATGATTGGCCAGATACCTAAGGCGCCTCCTATGGGTGTGGGCATCCCTCTTGCCCAGCTGCTTCAGGGGTGTGGGTGTTCAGTGGTAGGAGGGAGTGAGCATCCCTCCTGCCAGTTTTGATGGGACTTGTGGTGGGTCCCCTGCTGTAGCTAATCAGCTGATCATGGCAGGTGATTCCCTTGCTATGATCAGCTGATGGCAAGGGATCGCTCAATCAGGCAGGCTTGATTAACTTGTGCCTGTGACATGGGCACTGGTTAGAGAATCGGGGTGGTTAGGCACGGTTATGTGTATGTAGGCAGACATGTTTCTATATAGGACGTTGGTGTGTGATTCTTAGCCACTTCTTGGGCAGCTGCTGAGACTGACATCCTATACAGAATCTACCCCTGAGTCTCTCTCTGGGAGTCTTCCTACAGGGCCTCTCTGACTGACTGTACTCTAGGGCATATGATCTCCTCCTTGCCCGAGTCTTGCCCCCATGACTCATCAGGTTTTCCTCACCTACTCTAAGGTGACCTATTCTTCCACTCTGTGAGTTAGCACTCTCTGCTGTATAGTGGTGTAATTTCAGTATCAGTGAGGACAAAAAATGGATAAAAATCTTCACAACCAAGAAAAAAATCTAGCCATTAAACAAATTAAATAAGAATATTGAAGACATACTAGATGTAATATACCCTAAAAAACTGAAAAAAATTGTAGATAGAATAAATTTCCCATGGTTCACAGAAGAACTACTATCACTGAAACGTGAATGAAGGTTCCTAAAAGGAAAATGCAATAAGCAGCAGACTGAAGATGGCAAAATCTCATGGAGAAAAAAGATCAAACCCAAACAAACTAGCCAAACATAAGTACAGTGCAGCACTCAGCCTTTAGTTGTATGGCAGCCATGAGGTCAGAAACATGGACACTCCATTGCAAGATTGTAGCATCAAAGAACAGCATGCATTAGTGAACTTTCTTTGGACAGAGATAGTGAAACCTATGTAATTCACCATTGGATATTACATAAGAACATAAGAACATAAGCAGTGCCTCTGCCGGGTCAGACCACAGGTCCATCCCGCCCAGCAGTCCGCTCCCGCGGCGGCCCAAACAGGTCACGACCTGTCTGTATTACCAGAAGGGGCTCACTTGCCACCTTGGTTTCTCATTTAAGTCCTGTCTTCCTATCGAGGTCCTAACCCTCCGGTCTTGCACATGCACGACCTGGTTTGGTTTCTATACTCATTACCTGGTTAGCTTTCTATACTTGTGTTACATCCCAGCTCCTCCCTCAGTATCCCACGATCCCTTTATCCTTCAGGAATCCGTCCAATCCCTGTTTGAATCCCTGTACCGTATTCTGCCTGATCACTTCCTCCGGTAGCGCATTCCAAGTGTCCACGACCCTTTGGGTGAAAAAAAACTTCCTTGCGTTTGTTCTGAACCTATCTCCCTTCAGTTTCTCCGAATGCCCCCTCGTACCTGTTGTCCCCTTCAGTCTGAAGAATCTGTCCCTATCCACCCTCTCTATGCCCCTCATGATCTTGAAGGTCTCTATCATATCTCCCCTGAGCCTCCTCTTTTCCAGAGAGAAGAGCCCCAGCCTATCCAACCTCTCGGCGTATGGGCAGTGTTCCAGCCCTTTTACCATTTTCGTTGCTCTCCTTTGGACTCTCTCAAGTACCGCCATGTCCTTCTTGAGGTGCGGCGACCAATACTGAACGCAGTATTCCAGATGTGGACGCACCATCGCTCGATACAATGGCATGATGACTTCCCGTGTTCTGGTTGTTATGCCCTTCTTTATGATGCCAAGCATCCTGTTGGCTTTTTTCGAGGCTGCTGCGCACTGTGCAGATGGCTTCAGTGATGCATCCACCAGCACACCCAAGTCTCTCTCAAGTCTGCTGTCTCCCAACAATACCCCCCCCAATTTGTAGTTGAACAACGGGTTCTTTTTCCCTATATGCATGACCTTGCATTTGTCCACGTTAAAGCGCATTTGCCATTTGTTTGCCCAGTCTTCTAGCTTGTCCAGGTCTCTTTGTAGGTCCTCACACTCCTCCCTGGTCCTAACTCTGCCGCACAGTTTGGTATCGTCTGCAAATTTTATAACCTCGCACTTTGCCTCCTTTTCCAGGTCATTGATAAATATGTTAAAGAGTAATGGCCCCAGCACCGACCCCTGTGGTACACCACTCGTGACTCCCCGCCAGTCAGAATATTGACCCTTTACTCCGACCCTCTGCAGTCTGCCCGACAACCAGTCCTTGATCCATCTGTGCACATCCCCTCCCACCCCGTGGTTCCACAGCTTCTTAAGCAGCCTTTCATGTGGCACCTTGTCGAAAGCCTTTTGAAAATCGAGGTAAATGATGTCTATGGGTTCCCCATTGTCCACCCGACTGCTTATTCCCTCAAAGAAGTACAGAAGGTTCGTTAGGCACGACCTTCCCTTACAGAATCCGTGCTGGCTTGTTCTCAATAGGTCATTTTTCTCGATGTGCTCGCAAATGCCGTCCTTGATCATAGCTTCCACCATCTTCCCTATAATTGAAGTCAGGCTCACCGGCCTGTAGTTCCCGGGGTCACCCCTCGATCCCTTCTTGAAGATAGGTGTGACATTCGCCAATTTCCAGTCCTCTGGTACCTCACCAGTTTTCAAGGATAGGTTGCAAACATGCTGGATTGTGCCCGCTATTTCTTGTCTTAGTTCCTTCAGAACCCTTGGGTGGATCCCGTCCGGGCCCGGTGATTTGCCGCATTTTAGCCTGTCTATCTGTTTGAGGACATCCTCCTTACTTACCTCTATGTGATCCAATTTTTCAGCCTGTTCCCCACTCATGAGCTCCTCTGAGTCCGGTATATTAGATGTGTCTTCACTCGTGAAAACCGACGAGAAGAACGTGTTCAACCTCTCAGCTACCTCTTTATCCTCCTTAATCACTCCCTTCCTATCCCCATCATCCAACGGCCCCACCTCCTCTCTCGCTGGTCGCTTTCCCTTAACTTAACTGAAGAATGCCTTGAAGTTTTTCGCCTCTCTGGCCAGCCCCTCTTCGTATTCCCCCTTTGCTTTTCTAACCTCCCGGTGGCATTCCTTTTGGCATATTGACTCAGTATGGACATGAATCAACGAAAGGCTTATGAATGGATAAAAAGATTCAAAGTGGGATAAACAAGTGTAACTGACGAAGGTCATTCTAGTCGCCCATCAACATTGCATGCACAAGAGCAGATTGACAGGGCAGATGCCTTGATTAAAGAAGACCGATAAATAATGGTGTCTTAATTGACTGCAAATTTGGATATCAGCTATGGAACAGCATTTGCCATAATGCATGATGACTTGAGATACAGGGAAGTCTGTGAATGATGGGTTCCCAAACAGTTTACTGATCTGCACAAGCAACAGTGTGGAGACAACCCAGTTCCAAAGATGGTATGAAGAAGATACAAATATTCTAGAGAGAATTGTCACCGCCGATGTGACATGGGTGCATCACTGTGTCCTGTAAAGTTAAAGAAAAAGCAGCTAAAAACTTCTTCTCTGCAGGAATGCAGAAACTAGTTAAATAATACAACAATGTGTCTTGCATGGGATGTTGGGGGAGGGGTGTAGAGCTCGGCTGTTCTTTATTTATTTGGTTAGTTTGGAGGTGTACTGGAGGGCATAAGTGCATATGAGGGAGGGAGAGAGGAATCTCCCTGCCAGCTAATCTATGCAGGGAAAGAGTGTGGTGCAGTGATTAAAGCTACAGCCTTAGCACCCTGAGGTTGTGGGTTCAAACCCATGCTGCTCCTTGTGATCCTGGGCAAGTCACTTAATCTCTCCATTGCCCCAGGTACGTTAGATAGAAACTGCTTGAGTACCTGAATAAATGCATGTAAACCGTTCTTAGCTCCCCTAGGAGAACAGTATATAAAAATAAATTAAATAAGAGAAAATAAACCAGCTCAGCTGATGGGGATTCCCCTGCCATGATGAGCTGATTGGCAAGCTCTCAATGAACTGTTTTTTTCCCCCTATCTTTGGGTGGTGGGAGGGAATCAGTGACCACTGGAAAAATAAGAGGGGATCATGCTTTAATGCCTCCAGTGGTCATCTGGTCAGTTTGGACAGCTTTGGGGCACTTAGATACAACTAAAACAGGTCTAACTGCTGGTGAATAAGTTCCTTCTAGGATGTCTTGGGAAAGCTTTGATTATTGTTGCAGGACATCAGGTTAAGCCCACCCAATTTCCGCCCATAACACACCTTTCAACACACCCCTTTGAGCTCTGGAAACACTACAGCCTAGAAGTGCTGCTGGAAATCCAGAAAGTCAGTTTTGATTATTGGCACTTGGACTTACCAACTATTAGGACATCCAAGTGCCAACTTGGGATGGTTTTTGGACATTACAATGTTATGATTATGAGCCTCATATTATAGATGAGAGGAAAAAATCTGATATTTTGATGGTAGTTACTTTGAATGTGCATTCATCACTGAATGAATGGATAACTGACAGGTTAATTTTCATTTTTGGTAGAATACAGTATGGGGCTCATAATCAAATCTTAAACACGTCTAAAAACCCACTCTAGGCCTCTGAATCCAGCTGTGTGCCAAGAGCTAAAAGGGGTATATCTAGAGGAATGCTTAGGGCAGGATGGGGGCCGACCTAGACATCCTGTAGGGATAATTAAATGTTATACTAGACATCCTGGACAAACCTTAAATGTTATGAGTTAGACTATATAAAAATAGGTATAAGTGCCAAAAAGATATCCAAAGTGACCAGATAACCACTGCAGAGACAAAGTAAAGACCTTCACACACTCCCCCATTGTTCATTGATCCCCTCAAACACCCACAAAGATCAGAATAATCAGCACCTGGTATAGGAAAGCCTAGTAGAGCTGTACACAAGTGTCTTAAACAGCCTGGGGGGCGGGCTAGTGAACCAGAAAGAGGAGGACCCAGGCCCATAAGCCACTCTAACCACTAAATTTATGGTGGAACATATGAACCCTCAAAAACCCCACTCTACTGCCATATAGGTGCCCCTGCAGCCATAAGGGCTATTCAGGTTATAGATAGGTGGGTATAGTGGTTTTAGGGGGTTCACCATAACCTATAGGGGAGATCTGGTGATATGTTTATGTGGCACCCTTTTTGTGAAGTTCACAGCAGTGCCCTCTAAGCTTCCCCACTGCTCTATTGCCATGGCTGGGTGGCCAGTGCATTACAAGATTGGCCCCTCCTATGTCCAAATGATCTTGTTCTGGGCGTTTGGGACTTGGATTAAATTTTAGTCAAAAATGTGGTATAGAGATGGACGTTCTGGCGGTCTGGATGAACAACAGCCTGGATGACCAGATAGACAATTTCTGAAAAAAATATTTTAGACATATTTTTTCAAAAATGAGCATTTTCCCACTGCCAACTTTTGGTGTCTAACACCATATGTCTAAATCGGACTTAGACATTTGTTTTGATTATGCCCCTCCACGCCTTCTTTGTAAGTATGAAACCAGATTTGCTGAGAAACAGAGACATATGGCTAAGCATATTAAGGTCTGAGCTCTATTGAAGGCTATTTCTGATGCTGATCTTCAGGGTGTGTAACTGCCCTTTTGGTGTTATCAAGAGCGTTTTGTCTTCCTAGACCATGGGGTGATCTTCCAAGGGCTGCTGAGCAGGGATGGTGTGCATCTATCAAAGAAGGGAAGAAGTGTCTTTGCCAGCAGGTTGGCTAATTGACTAAAAAGGGCTTTAAACTAGAAGTGATGGGGCAGGGTGATCATAGCTCCCGGGTGAGTCTAAACCCTCAGATAAGTAAATCACTTAATACCTCTACACAGATGCGAAAAGGGGGCAATGATTGGAAAGCAGTATATACTAATTCTTGAAGTATGGGAAACAAGATTCAGGATCTAGAAACTGTGATGGAAGAAGATGAGTTGGATATAGTGGCGATCACAGAGACATGGTTCACAGAGAGCCATAACTGGGATGTAGTTATACTAGCCTATAATCTATTCAGGAAAGACAAGGTAGGAAGAAAAGGAGGAGGAGTAGCGTTATATGTTAAAGAACATATTAAAGCCATACAATTGCAGGATCTGCAGGGCAAGGAAGAGGCACTGTAGATCAATTTGGAAAGAGGGAATGGTGGATATATTTACATTGGTGTGATATACAGGCCTCCTTCACACATGGAAGAAGTAGATAGAAGTTTAATAGTAGACATTCAGAATATATCTAAAAAAGGGTAAGTCTTGCTAATAGATGATTTTAACATGCCAGATGTTGATTGGGGTATCCCTATTGCAGGGTCTTCTAGAAGTAGGGAGATTCTGGATTCTCTACAAGGAGAACTGTTCCAGCAGTTGGTAATGGAACCCACATGGGATGGGTAAGGTGACCATATGTTCCATTTTGAAAGGGACCGTCCCGTTTTTAGATCCCCTGTCCCATTGTCCCCACACAGCTAAGGGATGCCAAAATGTCCCGTTTTCAGGGACAGCATCCCGAAGCTGTACGCGGGGACAATGGGATAGGCAATCACTTCCCCTCCCTCCCTCCCTCCAGCACCGAAGCCGAAGCCTGCCCCTCCTGACCAGTCCCCACTGATGCTGCCTACCGCTGCTTCAAACACCCTCCCCCCCACCGCCACCGCTGCAACTAAAGCAAAGGAAAGTCCAGGCGCCAGCCCACAAACCTTCCCAACGTCAATTCTGACATCAGAGAGGAAGTTCTGGGCCAGCCAATCGCTGCCTGGCTAGCTCGGAACTTCCTCTCTGACATCAGAATTGACATTGGAAAGAAGGTTTGTGGATTGGCACCAGGACATTCATTTGCTTTAGTTGCGGCAGGCAGCAGTGGCGGCGTGGGGTGTATGTGTATTTGAAGCAGTGGTAGGCATCAGCAGTGGCAGCTGGTCCAGAGGTGGGGCAAGCTTCAGCTTCGGCTTTGAAGGGAGGGAGGCAGGCAGGCTGGCTTTAGCGCAAGAGGGAGGGAGGGAGGCTGGCTAGCTTCGGAGGAAAGGGGTGGGAGAGAGGCTGGATGGCAGGGACTGGGGCATAGGAAGGAACACTGGGGGCTCTAAGGACATGGAAAGGAGACACTGAGGGCACTAAGGACTAAACTAACTAAACTAGACCTTAAGTTTATATACCACATCATCTCCACAATTGTACAACTCGGCATGGTTTACAGGAATTGGTATAGAGAAGGGATTCCAATGAGGTTTACAGGAGAGTATAGAGAAAGTTTAGAGGGACTTAGTATAACAAAGAAGAGGAAGTATTACATTTTTGAGAATAGCCAAGTTTTCAGATGTTTTCGGAAATGTTGGAGGGTGCCCAGATTCTGAAGTGGGGTAGTAAGCTTATTCCAGAGCTCTATGATTCTGAAGGAGAGGGATGTCCCTGGTTTTCCTGCATGGGATATGCCTTTTAATGAGGAGAAGGATAGTTTTTTTTTTTTTTTTTTTAAGTTCAAGTATTTTTATTTATGGTAATACAAGAAGAAAATAACACCATAGTAATAGATGTACAGGTAAATCACATTTAGCTCTCACACAGCTCAAACTTGCACAGGAAAATGCTATACATAATACAGATCTGTCTCATAGAAAAAAGTTTAGTAGGAATGTCCTTTAAAATATATACATACCAGAGACACAAAAGGTCAATTAGAGCAGTAATCAAGTAATGGTTGCCAGATATCATAATATTTATATATCAGTTGAGTTTGTTCAGCATAAATTTTTTCATATTTACCATTGATGCAAAGAGCATTCCACCACATATGGAAATCTACTTTAGTAAGGTCTTTCCAGCAGTATAATATCGTTTGTATAGCTATTGCCACCATTATGGTGAATAAGCGTTCCGAAGACTTAGACATGGAGGTCGACAATGTTTGACTCATACCGATAAGTGTAGCATGTGACAGCATATCATTGATCTGTAGAACCTCACAGATGGTTTTCCATACTCTGTCCCAAAAGTTTTGTACATGTGAGCATGAGAAAAGTAAGTGTTCCAAGGAGCCCTCGGATGAATTACAGGTCCAGCATAGAGATGTGGTGTCCATACAGCTCTGTGGAACACGAAGAAAATGGATTGCAATAGTGAAGCAGAGCGAATGGATTTGAAGAAGTTCTTCCATAGCTCCTCCCAATCGATAGCATCAGATGGGAGACTGAGTTTGTAATTCCATTTCTGTTCCAATTCTGTAGAACCAGGGAAAGCCTTCATCTGTAAGATTTTATACCATATTGACGCAGTGAGAACTTGCCCAGCATTCCTATGTAAGAAACTACGCAGTCCAGGGTCAATGTGGTAAGTAAGGATCTTAGGATAGTTTGAATTTTTGGGGGGATCTGGTGATATTAGGATTTGAGGAATTCCAAGATAGTGGGATAAGGGGAGGAAGGATGCCGTGTAGGATCTTGACAGTTAGGCAGGCGCATTTAAACTGAACCCTAAAGATTACTGGAAGCTAGTGAAGCTTAGATAGGAGCGGGAAGACATGGTCAAATCTACTTTTTGCGAAGATTAGCTTAGCCACGGTATTCTGAATCCGCTGAAGGCTTCTCTTTGTTAGGCTTAAGTAGATGGAGTTACAATAGTCCAGTCTGGAAAGGATGATGGATTGTACAAGGACAGCAAATTGTTGTTGATGGAAGCAGGATCTCGCTTTCCTCAGCATGTGAAGGCTTGAAAAAGCATTTTTTTACCAAGGAGTTGAGGTGATCGTTGAAGGATAGTATAGAGTCAATGATGATGCCCAGAACTTTGCTAGAGAACTCAAGCTGCAGTGTGGTACCAGAGGACAGTGGGATGAGGGTGGGTAGCTGATCTAATTCTGGGCCAAGCCAAAGTAGTTTTGTTTTAGACTCGTTCAGTTTCATTTGTACGGTGAGGGCCCAGGATTGGAGATTTGTTATACAAGAGGATATGTTCTCAGAGAGCTTGGTGAGGTTCGAATCGGTCTCGAGGAGGACAAGGATATCATCAGCATAAGTGTAAAGTGTTTCCAGGGGGGACAGATGGAGGAGTTTCAGGGATGATATATAGATGTTGAAAAGAATAGGGGATAGAGGTGAACCCTGCGGGACTCCACAAATCAGTTTTCAAGGAGAGGATGATGTGCCATTCATGTTAACAGTGTAAGAGTGGGAGCGTAAGAATTTCAAGAACCAGTCTAAGACTGTAGAGTTAATGCCAATCTCAGAAAGTTTGAAAATAAAAATATCATAATGGACATCAAAAGCTGCAGAAAGGTCAAATTGTAGAAGAACAGCAAACTTATTATGAGAATTAAGTTGTTGAACCTTTGAGATTAATGAGGCCAATAAGGATTTGGTGCTGAAGTTGGGTCTAAAGCCATATTGGTTAGGAAGGAGAATGGAGAATCTCTCTAAAGAGGATGAGAGTTGGGTAGATATGATGGACTCTAACATCTTGGTCAGGAGAGGAATATTTTCTATTGGATGGTAGTTGGAAGATGTGGAAGAGTCTAGGTCAGCTTTTTTCAGTAGTGGGGACAAGTAGGTCCCATTTCTGCAGAAAATAGGCCTGATAGTAGGGCAGAGTTTATAAGTTTGGTAAGAGATGAGATGGCCTGTGCGGGAATTTTCTCATATAGGTAGGAGGGGAATGGGTTCAAGGTACAGTTGCAGGCTTTCAGTTTGAGGCAGAGTTTAGAGACCTGGGATTAGGATATGTGCTCAAAGGCAGTACAGGATCTGTCAACTGGGATAGGGTTGTAGACGGTTAGGATAGGGTTGGAATCGGTGGGCACCAGAGAGTTGTAAGAGACTGCTGGTGGGAAGGAGCATCTTAATGTAGTGACCTTTTCGTTGAAGAATTTTGCTAGATCGACAGCTGATGGAGAGGAGGGGGGCATGGTGGAGTCGTTTTGAGAGGTTAAGGAGCACCAGATGTTAAACAATGCACTACTCTGGTTGTTGGATCTGAAGATTTTATCATCGTAGAAGTTTTTCCTTGCTTTTTTTAGTACTGTATTTAGAAGTTAATATTGACCCTCCAGGACTGTTTATCTGTAGGGGATTTAGATCTTTTCCATTTGCGCTCCAGTACTCAACATTTCTGCTTCAGTTCTCTGTGATATGGAAGGTACCAAGGGGCCTTACGGGAGTAGGAGACGGTTTTAGTGGATAGTGGGGTGAGAGAGTGGTAGGTGGTCTCGGACACGGTGACCCAGTTGTGCCAATTGATTTCTGGATCTACAAACATAGGAATGGAGGATAATTGGTTGAGAAATTTGGTCCAGAACAATTCGATCACAATTTTTTTGGGGAAAGTAATGGAATTTGAGGTACAAGGTGGAGCCCCAAGGTGCAACAAGAAAATGGGGAGACAAAAAGCCCCTAAGAAGTGGTCGGACCAAGGGACGTGTTCCCAGCAAGTTTCATCGACTGAAGTTTTGTAATCGGTAAGATCGAGGAAGCTGATGATGTCTAGTGTATGCCCCTTTTCTTGGGTTGGAAAGGAAGCAGGGGGGAAATCTACAGAGGTGAGGAAGTTATTGAATTCAGTTGCATCCTTGCTGGTGATGTTGTCTAGGTGGAGATTAATATCCCCAATGATCAGTAATCTTTGAAATTTAAGGAAGGCGTTTGTTATGGTCTCGATAATTAGTTCGGAGGATTTGTTCCAAGGGGTTGGTAGATGATAGAGTAGCAGGATACCCAGTGGGTGAGGGTGGAGTTCATCATTGACTGAAGCTAACATATATTCTAGTGAGGTGTGGCTACTCTTTTCGAGGAGCTGGACATTGAAGAATGATTTGTAGAGGAGTGCCAAGCCACCTCCTTTTTGGTTAGTTCTGGGGGAGAAGAAGCCTTGGTAACCATGGGAACAGAGATCGTTTTGTGTAAATAAGTCGTCTTTTTCAATCCATGATTCCGTGATGCACAAGAATCCAGGGTTAAGATCCTCAAGTAGGTCCTTCACAATTTGAGTCTTGTTGCATGCGGATCTGGCGTTGCAATAAAGTGTCGGGACTGGGGTGAGAGAGTCAAATGCATGGTTGGGAAGATTGGCAGGGGGGATAGGCTTTAAAGAGGCATGATTGATCTTCAAGGGCTTTTTTTTGAAGGGATGACTTCTGGTGCGCATCAGCGTGGGGATTCTGAGGCCAGGACAAATTTACCTGACATTTGTGGAGTCAAGTAAGTTGGGAGAGGGAGGTTTCAAGCAGAGGGTGGTATTGAAAGATGAGCAGAGTAGAAGAAGAAGAAGCCACGGAGGTGGCTTCATGGTGAGAATTAGGGGAACCTTTTGGGAGGGCTGGGAAGCAGGACCGAACTATTTCACGTGTAAGTAATTTTGAACAGAGGAAAGGCTTAGTGTCAGCTCAGGGAGAGAGCTTGGGACTTATTTAATCTCTGAGTGGTGGTTTAAATCAGGAGAAGGTTATCATGCCACTGTACAGGGCCATGGTGCGCTCTCACCTGGAGTACTACGTCTAGCACTGGTTGCCATACATGAAGATGGACACGGTACTACTCGAAAGGGTCCAGAAAAGAGCGACTAAGATGATTAAGGGATTGGAGGGGCTGCTGTACAGCGAAAGATTAGAGAAACTGGGCTTCTTCTCCCTCGAACAGAGGAGATTGAGAGGGGAAATGATAGAAACATTCAAGGTACTAAAGGGAATAGACTTAGTAGATAAGGACAGGTTGTTCACCCTCTCCAAGGTAGGAAGAATGAGAGGACACTCTCTAAAGTTGAAAGGGGATAGATTCCATACAAACGTAAGGAAGTTCTTCTTCACCCAGAGAGTGGTAGAAAATTGGAATGCTCTTCCGGAGTCTGTCATAGGGGAAAACACCCTCCAGGGATTCAAGACAAAGTTAGACAAGTTCCTGCTGAACAAGGATGTATGTTGGTAGGGCTAGTCTCAGTTAGGGCGCTGGTCTTTGACCAAAGGGCCGCCGTGTGGGAGGACTGCTGGGCATGATGGACCACTGGTCTGACCTAGCAGTGGCAATTCTTATGTTCTTATCTGCCTTGATATCTTTGAAAAACCCCAAATATAAATGATAACTAATATTTTCTCTGCATATAGTGTGCTTTGTGTGTGTGTGTTTTTTTTAATTTTATGGTTACCATTATGAATCAATAAAATATTATGTGTGCATGAAAAATGAATGGATGAAATTGGTGGATGGGATTGGGGGGAGGCAGGGCTAGGGTGGGATTGGGGGCATGACTGACAATAGGGATGGGGATCATCGTAGGTGACTCCATTATACGTCACGTGGACAGCCACACCGCAGGAGGAAGAGAGGACAGAATCGTCACCTGTCTGCCTGGAGCAAGAGTCAAGGATGTGGCCAACAGGATCTCCAGGATCATAGACAGCGCAGGGGGAGAGGATACTGCTGTGCTCATCCACGTGGGAACAAATGATGTGAGCGGACGGAAGTATGACAGGGAAGAGATGAAGGGCCAGCTCCGCTCACTTGGAAGATTGCTGAAGATCAGGGAGGTGAGGGTGGCCTTCTCCGAGATCCTCCCAGTACCAAGAGCGGATGGAAAGAGACAAGGGGAATTGCAAGCTATTAACGCCTGGATGAGACGATGGTGCGAAGAAGAAGGCTTTGACTTCGTGCGCAACTGGACGGCGTTCTGGGGAAAAAGCAAGTACTACAGAAAGGACGGACTACACCTCAACAAGGAAGGAGCAAGAGTATTGGCGAGCAACTTGAAGAGGGCCATCGAGAAGGCTTTAAACTAATAAATAGGGGAAAGCCGACAGTCGACCACCAGTCGATGGTACGGACAACAGGATGCCCCGATGAAGGGTCAATGGGCTACTACTCATACACAGGAGAGGACGAACTCACAGCAAATAAGGAAGACAAGGCAGGAAGGGACAACTCAGACACAGGAGGGGATGACCGCACAGCAAATAAGGGAGACAACACTGGAGCGGTTAAGGAGACCGTGAAAGAAACAGTAGGGACAGCAAAGAGCAGAAAGTCCAAAAAAGTAACTCGAAGAGAACTCAAATGTATGTATACCAATGCTAGAAGTCTAGGAAACAAAATGGGGGAACTAGAGACAATAGCAAGAAATGATAAGTTGGAAATCATTGGCATAACAGAAACATGGTGGAATGAAGAAAACAAATGGGACACAGTACTTCAGGGATACAAACTATATAGAAGAGATCGAGTAGGGCAGAAAGGTGGAGGTATTGCCCTATATGTTCAGGAAGGAGTAGAATCTGTTGAAGTGGCTACGACGGAAACGAAAGAGAAGCTAGAGTCCCTCTGGGTCAAGATTCCTGGCCAAAACAGTGCAGACACGAAAATTGGCCTTTTCTATCGTCCCCCGGGACAGGCGGATGAAACTGACTCTGAAATGATAGAGGAAATCAAACAAGAATGCAAGACGGGCAATGTAATAATATTGGGAGACTTCAATTTCCCGAGGATAGACTGGAAACTAGGAACCTCCAACTGCGGCAATGAGGTCAAGTTCCTGGAGGCGCTAGGGGATTGCTTCCTGGAACAAATGGTAAAAGAGCCGACAAGAGGCAACGCCACCCTGGACTTGGTGCTAAATGGCCTCACGGGACCGACAAAAGAAGTAGAAGTTACGGCACCGCTGGGGACGAGCGATCACAATGTGATCATCTTTAAGCTTGACATCGGGAATAGAAAAAGTGCCAAAACCTTAACCAAAACCTTTAACTTTAAAAAGGGCAAATACGATTGCATGAGAGCCATGGTGAAACAACGACTCAAAAAAAAGGTGGATAAACTTGAAACAGTAGAGCAGGCATGGTCCCTACTGAAAACTACTATCACAGAAGCACAAAACCTATACATTCCGAGGATCTCCAAAGAAAGGAGAACAAAGGGTAAGGGAGAACCAGCATGGATTACCAGACAGGTGAGGGAAACCATACAAGAAAAGAAGGACTCTTTCAAAAAATGGAAACACATGAAAACAACCGAAGCATGGAACAAACATAAAGACGATCAGAAGAAATGTCACAGGGCGGTGAGGGATGCCAAAAAGGACTATGAAGAAAAAATAGCGCAAGAGGCCAAAAACTTCAAGCCCTTCTTTAGATACGTGAAAGGGATAAAACCCGCAAAAGAGGCGGTGGGACCCCTGGACGATCAGGGAAGAAAAGGGTACATTAAGGAAGATAAACAAATTGCGGACAAACTAAATTCCTTCTTTGCGTCCGTCTTTACGGAGGAGGATACCGCAAAAATACCAGAAACTGTGAAAGTGTTTAGTGGAGTAATAGAAGACAGCCTCACCACAGTTGAAGTAGATTTGGACCAGATATACTACCAGATCGACAAACTTAAAAGTGACAAATCCCCTGGACCGGATGGAATTCACCCGAGAGTCTTAAAGGAATTGAAGGTTGAAATCGGAGAGTTATTGCAAAAACTCGCCAATCTGACAATCAGAACTGGACAGATACCGGATGACTGGAAGATAGCGAACGTCACGCCAATTTTCAAAAAGGGATCAAGAGGAGAACCGGGCAACTACAGACCTGTGAGCCTTACGTCTGTCCCTGGAAAGATGGTTGAAGCACTGATCAAGGATAGCATAGTCCGGCACTTAGATATACACGAATTGCTGAAACCCAGTCAACATGGGTTCAGGAAAGGGAAATCATGTTTAACGAATTTGCTTCAATTTTTTGAGACCGTGAACAAGCAAATTGATAGTGGAATGCCGGTGGACATAATATATTTGGACTTCCAGAAGGCATTCGACAAAGTTCCGCATGAAAGACTTCTCAGGAAACTACAATGCCATGGAATAGAGGGAGATATACACAGGTGGATAGGCAAATGGCTGGAAAACAGGAAGCAGAGAGTGGGCATAAATGGGAAGTTCTCAGACTGGGAGAAAGTGACTAGTGGTGTGCCCCAGGGCTCGGTACTTGGGCCGATCCTATTTAACATTTATATCAATGACCTTGAAGACGGAATATCCAGTGAGATCATTAAGTTTGCAGACGACACAAAGCTATGCCGGACAATCAGAACACAGAAAGATAGCGAAGAACTCCAGAGCGACTTGTATCAGTTAGAGAAATGGGCAGAGCAATGGCAGATGAAGTTCAACGTGGAGAAATGCAAAGTAATGCATTTAGGCAGTAAGAATAAGGAACACGAGTATAGAATGTCAGGAGCAACTCTTGGTAAGAGCGAACAAGAAAGGGACCTGGGTGTACTGATAGATAGGACCCTGAAGCCGTCGGCACAATGCGCGGCAGCGGCAAAGAAAGCGAACAGAATGTTAGGAATGATAAAGAAAGGAATCGTGAGCAGATCGGAGAAAGTCATAATGCCGCTTTATAGAGCAATGGTCAGACCACACTTGGAATACTGTGTCCAACATTGGTCTCCCAAACTAAAGAGGGATATAAAACTGCTGGAGAGGGTGCAGAGACGAGCAACGAAGCTAATAAGAGGTATGGAGAACTTGGAATATGAGGAACGACTCAAGAAACTAGGACTGTTCTCCCTTGAGAAGAGGAGGCTGCGAGGGGACATGATAGAGACGTTCAAAATACTGAAAGACATCGATAAAATAGAGCAGAAAAACAAATTATTTACACTGTCCAACGTGACACGGACAAGAGGACATGGTTTAAAGCTAAGGGGGGACAAGTCCAGGACAAATGTCAGGAGGTTCTGCTTTACGCAGCGAGTGGTGAACGCCTGGAATGCTCTTCCACAGGAGGTTATAAAGGAATCCACTGTGCTAGGATTCAAAGGCAAATTAGATGCACATCTCCTTATGAGAGGCATAGAGGGATATGGGTGGTAAAACTACATCAGGTGTATACCTGACTGGGCCTCCGCGTGTGCGGATCGCCGGACTCGATGGACCATGGGTCTGATCCGGAGATGGCAGTTCTTATGTTCTTATGTCATACTGCTTACAAACGGGGAAAGTGTTTCTGATGTTACAGTGGGTGATCATGTGGCATCCATCGATCAATGCATGGTACGGTTTAATATTAAGATGGGTATAGAGAAGGCTCATTCAAAAGCAAAAGTTCTAGACTTAAAAGAAACTAATTTTGTTCAGATGGGGGTTTACGTCAAGAAATTATTGTCTGGATGGGAACGTCTGGAAGGAGTGGAAATGTGGTGGGCAAAACTGAAAGGAGCAATTGTAAGGGCAACAAACTTTTTTGTGAGGCAAGTAAGTAAAAGTAAGAGGAAAAGAAGACCACTTTGGTTTTCAAAAGTAGTAGCTGAGAAGGAAAGGACTAAGAGGTTAGCTTTCATAAACTACAAAAGATCGCAGAAAGAAGAATACAGGCAAAATCTGCAAAAGTTAAGAGAGGCTGGTTGAGAAGTCAGGAGAGCAAAGATACAAATGGAAGAAAAAAATAGCTGGCACGGTAAAATGGACAGACAAAACACTTTTTAGAAATATCAGTGATAGGAAGAAGTAGAAAAGTGGCATTGTGAGACTCAAAAGTGAAAGGGAGGAATATGTAGAAGCTGATAAAGAAAAGGTTGAATTACTTAAAAATATTTCTGTTCTGTGTTCATGGCTGAAGATCTGGGAGCGGGACCGCAGAATACAAATGTGAATAGGGATGGTGGAGTGGTAGTCCCCAATTGATTTTCAGAGAGTTGTGTTCTTGAGGAACTAGATAAATTAAAGGTAGATAAAAGCATGAGGCTGGATGGCGTACATCCAAGGGTGCTCAAGAAACTTAGGGAAGTTCTGGTTGCTCCATTGACTGACATTTTCAATGAGTCTTTAGAGTCAGAAGTGGTACCAGAGGACTGGCAAAAGGCGGATGTGATCCCTCTCCACAAGGGTGGAAGTAAGGAAGAAGTAGGGAATTACAGGCCGGTAAGTCTGACTTCTGTGGTAAGCAAATTAATGGAAACACTTTTAAAACAGAAAATGGTCAAGTTTCTGGAATCCTGTGGATTACAGGACCAGAGGCAACATGGATTCACTAGAGTTAGGTCTTGTCAGACAAATTTGATCAATTTCTTTGACTGGGTGACCAGAGAATTTGATAGAGGATGTGCACTAGATGTGGTGTATTTAGATTTTAGCAAAGCCTTTGACAGTATTCCACACAGACATCTAATAAATAAACTGAGTGCCCTCGGGATGGGTCCCAAAGTGACGGTCTGGGTCAAGAACTGGTTGAGTGGAAGGCGACAGAGGGTAGTGTTCAATGGAGATCATTCTGAGGAAAGGGATGATACCAGTGGTGTGCCTCAAGGTTCTGTTCTTGGGTCTGTTCTTTTTAACAATTTTATAAACAATATTGCTGAAGGGTTGTCGGGTAAGATTTGCATCTTTGCGGATGATACGAAAATCTGCAATAGAGTAAATATGCTGGATGGTATGAATAACATGAAGAAAGGCCTGGCGAAGCTTGAAGAATGGTCTGAAATTTGGCAGCATAAATTTAATGGTGAGAAATGCAAGATCATGCATTTGGGCTGCAAAAACCCGAAGGAACAGTACAGATTAGGGAGTGAAGAGCTTATGCGCATGACAGAAGAGCAGGACTTGGGTGTGATTGTATGTGATGATCTTAAGGTAGCCAAACAGGTTGAAAAGGTGACAGCGAAAGCTAGAAGGATGATAGGTTGCATAGGGAATGGTATGGCTAGTAGGAAAAAGGAGGTATTGATGCCCCTGTATAAGACTTTGGTGCGACCTCATTTAGAATATTGTGTACAATTCTGGAGACTGCACCTTCAAAATATATAAAAAGGATGGAGTTGGTCCAGAGGAAGGCTATTAAAATGGTATGTGGTCTTCATCATAAGGCGTATGGGGACAGACTTATAGATCTCAATCTGTATACTTTGGAGGAAAGGCGGGAGAGGGGAGATATGATAAGAGACATAAGCACATAAGCATTGCCTCTGCTGAGTCAGACCATAGGTCCATCACGCCCAGCAGTTTGCTCCCGCAGTGGCTCCCCAGGTCAATGACCTGTAGTGATCTATTACTCTACTACTCTGTACTGTATAGTAACCCTCTAATTGTACCCATGGATTCCCTTTTCCTTCATGAACTCATCCAATCCCCTTTTGAACCCCAAAGTCGTACTCTGCTCTACCACCTCTTCTGGAAGCGTATTCCAGGTGTTCACCACCCTCTGCGTGAAGAAGAACTTCCTAGCATTTGTTCTGAACCTATCTCTCTTCAATTTTTTTGAGTGCCCTCTAGTTTTTGCTGCCCCTGCTAGTCTGAAGAATCTGTCCCTCTCTACCTTCACTATACCCTTCATGATCTTATGAGTTTCTATCATATCCCCTCTAAGTCTCCGCTTTTCCAGGGAAAAGAGCCCCAGCTTCTCCAGCCTCTCAGCATATGAGAGGTTTTCCATGCCCTTTATCATTTTTGTCGCTCTCCTCTGGACCCTCTCGAGAATCGCCATATCCTTCTTAAGGTACGGCGACCTGTACTGAACGCAGTACTCCAGATGCGGTCACACCATCGCCCTATACAGCGGGAGGATAACTTCCTTGGTTCTGGTAATTTTGATAATGCCCAACATTCTGTTTGCCTTTTTTGAGGCCGCTGCGCACTGTGCCGCCGGCTTCATTGTTCTATCTACCAAAACCCCCAAGTCCTTTTCTAGGTTGCCTTCCCCCAGTACCATCCCCCCCATTGTGTATTTGTACATCGGGTTCCCTTTCCCTATGTGCATAACTTTACATTTTTCTACATTGAAGCTCATCTGCCATTTATTTGTCCACTCACTCAGTCTGTTCAGGTCCATTTGAAGTTCTTTACATTCCTCTACAGATCTAACCTTACTGGAGAGTTTTGTGTCATCTGCAAATTTAACAACTTCGCACTTTGTCCCTTTTCCAGGTCATTAATAAATATATTGAATAGCAGTGGTCCCAGCACCGACCCCTGTGGGACCCCGCTCGTGACCCCTTTCCAGTCAGAATAGTGCCTCTTTACTCCTACCCTCTGCTTCCTGTTCGCCAGCCAGTTACCAATCCATTTGTGTATGTCTCCTTCCACCCCGTGGTTCCACAGTTTCCTTAGTAGGCGCTTGTGAGGTACTTTGTCAAAGGCTTTCTAGAAGTCCAGGTATACTATGTCTATGGGGTCACCTTTGTCCAAATGTCCGCTTATCCCTTCGAAGAAGTGCAGCAGGTTCGTTTGGCAAGATCTTCCAGAACAGAAACCATGCTGGCTTGTTCTCATCAGCTTATTTCTTTCTATATGCTCATTGATACTGTCCTTGATTATCGCTTCGGCCATCTTCCCCGGAACTGAGGTTAAGCTGACCGGTCTATAATTCCCCGGGTCGCCTCTGGATCCCTTCTTGAAGATAGGTGTAACATTTGCTATCCTCCAGTCCTCCAGTATTACCCCCGTTTTTAAGGATAGGTTGCAAATCTGCTGCAGTAACTCCGCTATTTCATCTCTAAGTTCTTTTAGTATTCTTGGGTGGATTCCGTCCGGGCCCGGAGATTTGTCGGTTTTTAGCTTGTCTATCTGTTTGAGTACATCTTTGAGGCTTACCTCCATGCACGATAATTTATCCTCTTGATCCCCCTTAAATAATTTTTCTGGTTCTGGTACATTGGATGTTTCCTCATTTGTGAAGACCGACGAGAAGAATGTGTTTAATCTGTCCGCTACTTCTTTTTCCTCCTTTACTACTCCTTTCCTGTCCCCCTCATCCAGGGGGTCCCACCTCCTCCCTTGCCGGCTGTTTCCCTTTCACATATCGGAAGAAAGGTTTAAAGTTCCGTGCCTCCTTTGCAAGTCTCTCTTCATACTCTCTCTTTGCTTTTCTGACTGCGTGGTGACATTCTCTTTGGTGCTTCCTGTGCTCTTTCCAATTTTCCTCGGTTTTGTCCTTTTTCCACGTCCTGAAGGATATTTTCTTATCTCTTACCACCTTCTTAACTTCTATGGTTAACCATGCTGGGTCTTTTGCTTGATTCTTTCTGTACCCTTTTCTAAATCTGGGTATATACCGGTTTTATGCCTCGTTCACCGTGTCCTTGAATAAGGTCCAGGCTTGGTCCACTGTCTGTGCCTTTCTGGAGCTGTTCCTGAGTTTTCTCTTTACCATTTGTCTCATGGCATCATAGTTCCCTTTCCTGAAGTTGAACATTGTTACAATGGTTCTCCTCCCCTTTGGCATACTTAGTTCCACTTTGAATTGGATAGTGTGGTGGTCACTGTTCCCTAAAGGTCCTACTACTTCTACTTCTTGGGCAGGTCCTCCCAGTCCATTGAGGATTAAATCCAGAATAGCTGTCCCTCGCGTTGGCTCCTTAATAAGCTGTTCCAAGTAGCAGTCCCGCACAGCCTCTAGGAACTCCGATTCCTTTGAACATTTTGAAGCTCCATGTCTCCAGTCAATCCCCGGGTAGTTGAAATCTCCCATAACTATGGTGTTTGTGTTTTTACATTCTCGCCTCAACTCGTCTCTCAGTTCTTCATCCATTGCTTCTGATTGCCCGGGTGGGCGGTAATACAGTCCCATCTTTAGTTTGGTTACCTTTCTTCCTGGTATTTTAACCCATATTGATTCCAAATGGCCATTTGTTGTTGCTGTGTCCACTCCGGTCGATTGAATGGTATCCCTATTCAAAGTGCTATTCCTCCTCCTTTCTGGTGTATCCTGTCTCTTCGGTATAGCTTGTACCCTGGTAGTGCTGTGTCCCATTTGTTGTCCTCGTTCCACCAAGTTTCCGTGATTGCTATGATGTCTAGATTTTCATCTTTGGCCCTGGTTTCTAGTTCTCCCATTTTGTTCCTCAGGCTTCTTGCATTAGTGTACATACAGTTTAAGTCTCGATAGTTTGTTTTCTTGTTATTTTCCCTTGCAATTCATCATTTGATCCGTCCTCTTCTCGTTCTACAGACTTTTGCTTATTGTCTCTCTTGTCCTCCCCCTGTGGTGCGTGGTATGTTTCCTCTTTACGTTCATTCCCTTCTTCTTGGCCCTTATTGTCTTCCCCATATAGTAGATTCCATGGGGAATACCTAAATAATGGAAATGCACATGAGTTGAGTCTCTTTAATTTGAAAGGAAACTCTGCAATGGGAGGGCATAGGATGAAATTAAGAGGTGATAGGCTCTGGAGTAATCTAAGGAAATACTTTTTTACAGAAAGGGTGGTAGATGCATGGAACAGTCTCCCAGAAGAGGTGATGGAGACACAGTATGTCTGAATTCAAAAGGGTCTGGGATAGGCATGTGGGATCTCTTGGAGAGAGAACGAGATAATGGTTACTGCGGATGGGCAGACTAGATGGGCCATTTGGCCTTTATCTGCCATCCTGTTTCTATGTTTTGGTTAGTTGGTTCTGAACATTGGAAATTTTTCATCCCCTTTTCTGCATATTCGGTTTAATATTTGCATGTATTCCATTCATGTGTTTTCTGCATTGCATTGGTTTGTTCTAGTTCTTATTTGTTCCTTTTATGGATTATTCCTATGTTCTTCTTTTAAAATAAAAAAAAATTTGATTGAGCTTAAAAAAAAGAAGCTTTTATAAATCTCAGTGTACTTTCTGAAATCACAGCCCCAAGCACATAACCAACATTAATATATTTACTGTAGAATGCCTGACTAGTGTTTTGTCAAAGTACAATTGCTTCAGGTGCTGCCAGTCCAAAACTCAAATCTCTCCAGTGTCTTGGTCAGCATGCATTACTCACAAAGCTATGCTCTTGTTTTTAAATAAGGACTTGCTCAATCAAAACCAGGAAACATTTTAGTAAAGATGTCATAACATTAGTAGTTTCAACAACGATGTTCTACCCCTCAAAGTGAGATACTGCACTTGTACATCACAAATAAAAATAAAATTTATTAATAAACCCATTCCTTTTCCAACCTATAAAGAAAGGAAATGCATTAAAGCCTATTAAACTATGGAATGATGATTCTGAGATCCAAGAAGATATCAACTTTTATTGTTATACGCATTGAATATATTTGATATTGCATTTATATCAAAATTTTAATAAACTTGAAATTTAAACCTGAAGACCTTTTTTGAAAGGACCTTAGCATTTCAGGCAGGAAAACTTCAATGTTGGCTTGGTGAATGTCTTCATCAAGCCGTGTCTTACTGTTCTTTTCGAAAATTAGTAAAGTCTGCTTTGTTTGACAAATTTATCACATAATTAGGCCTTCTTAACATTGTAATTATTTTACCATTTTTAATCTTGCTTTTTTTTAATCTCATGATATGTATGTACTTCGCTGACTGTTCAGTTTCTTACGCTGTAAACCACCTAGAACTCTTGGGTAATGGCGGTATAAAAGAATAAATGTATTATTATTATTTGCTGTAAAAAAAGAACAGCAGATTCATCTGTTGTGATATAATACCATGTTTCCCCAAAAATAAGCCCTAGCATGATTTTCAGGGTAGGTCTTAATATAAGCCTTACCCCAAAAAATAAGGCCTTGTCACTGGCAGCAGCACTTCCCCCTCCTTTCCTCCCCCTTCCATCTCTCCCCCGCCAACCATGAGACCGAAATACCCTGTAACAAACGGCAACATCAGCAGCAATCTAGACTGGCTGCTTCTTGGTCTTCTCTCACCCGGGCATTCCGTGTGCTGCATTGCTGATGACATCATCAGTGATGTGGCAGAGGAACACCCAGGCGAGAGAAGGCCAAAGCAGCCTGTCTAGATTGCTGCTGACATTGCCATTTGTTACATGGTATTTCAGTCTTACGGTTGGTGGGGGAGAAATGGAAGGGTCAGCGGGGGAGAGGGGGATGGGGGTGTGCGGCAGTGGGAGTGGGAGGGAGGAATAGAAACTAAACTAAAACTAAACTAAACCTTAGGTTTGTATACCGCACCATTTCCACAAGCATACAGCTCGGCACGGTTTACAGGGTTAGGTTGAAAAGGAGCTAGAATGAAGGGTTATAGGAAAGGAGCTAGGAAGATAAAGAAGGACAAGGTACCAAAGAGCGGGAGGTGTTAGATTTTTGAAAAGAGCCAAGTTTTCAGGTGTTTGCGGAAGGAATGGAGGGAGCTTGAAATTCTGAGCGGGGATGTGAGGTTGTTCCAGAGTTCTGTGGTTCTAAAGGGGAGGGATGATCCTAGTTTTCCTACGCGGGATATACCTTTTGCAGAGGGGAATGATAGTTTCAGTTTTTGGGAGGATCTAGTGGAATTAGGGTTAGAGGAGTTCCAGAAGAGTGGGATAACGGGAGGGAGGATGCCATGTAGGATCTTGAAAGCTAAACAGGCACATTTAAAGAGGACTCTGGAGTGAACTGGGAGCCAGTGAAGTTTGGACAGGAGTGGGGAGACGTGGTCGAACTTGCCTTTAGCGAAAATAAGCTTGGCCACAGTGTTCTGGATTAGCTGAAGTCTATGGAGTTTTTTTTTAGTTAGGCTTAAATAGATGGAGTTGCAATAATCCAGTCT
Organism: Geotrypetes seraphini; assembly: GCF_902459505.1. Taxonomy (NCBI): domain Eukaryota; kingdom Metazoa; phylum Chordata; class Amphibia; order Gymnophiona; family Dermophiidae; genus Geotrypetes; species Geotrypetes seraphini. The sequence continues at coordinate 105,140,831 of NC_047089.1, read as the reverse complement.
AGAGAGGATGGTGGATTGAACAAGGACGACGAAGTGAGAATGATGAAAGTACGATCTCACTTTCCTCAGCATATGAAGACTAAAGAAGCATTTTTTTACCAAGAAGTTGAGGTGGTCATTGAAGGAGAGAGAGGAGTCTATGATGATGCCAAGGACTTTGCTTGAAAACTCAAGCTGAAGAGTGGAGCCGGAAGATAATGGGATGGAGGTAGGTAAATGACCTAATATTGGGCCAAGCCAAAGTAGTTTTGTTTTAGACTCGTTCAATTTCATTTGTACAGAATGTGCCCAGGATTGAAGGTTCATTATACATGCGGATATGTTCTCAGCGAGGTTAGTGAGGTTCGAGTCGGTCTCAAGGAGGATGAGGATATCATTAGCATAGGTGTAGAGAGTTTCCAGGGGGGATAGATGAAGGAGTTTCAAAGAGGATATGTAAATATTGAAAAGGATAGGAGAGAGGGGTGAGCCTTGCGGGACTCCACATATCGGCTTCCAGGGAGGAGATGAAGTACCGTTTATGTTAACGGTGTAGGAGCGTAAGCATAGGAATTTCGAGAACCAGTCTAGGACTGTGGAACTTATGCCTATTTCAGAGAGTTGGAAGATTAAGATATCATGATGGACGACGTCGAAAGCTGCGGAGAGGTCGAATTGTAGAAGTACAGCAAATTTGTTGCGAGAATGAAGTTGTTGTACCTTAGAGATTAGTGAGGCTAATAGGGATTCGGTGCTGAAGTTGGGTCTGAAGCCGAATTGGAGGGGTAGGAGAATAGAGAATCTTTCTAGGTAGGATGAGAGTTGAGTGGATATGATGGATTCTAACATCTTGGTTAGGAGAGGGATATTTGCTATTGGAATAGAAGCTGCAAGGGATGGGAAGGAGGGAGGGAAGGATAGACGCTGCAAGGGTTCTGGTGCCCAAAGGAATAGGTGAGAGGATAGGAAAGATGCTGCACATGTGGGGGAGAGAAAGGAAATAGGAAGAATTGGGGTGGAGAAGAGGAAGGAGGGATGATCATTGTACATGAAAAAAAATAAGACTTAAGCCAAAAAAAAGACCTAGTGCCTTTTATGGTCTCAAAATTAATATAAACATTGTAGTAGCTGAACTGAGGTCACCTGCTGGTAATATTTATTGGATGGTTGTGTGGGTGAAATGGGGGGAGGAGAATATATAAGGTGATATCAAGGGTCTGTAGAATAAGGATTGACAAGTTTAAAGAGGCGGTAGGAAAGGATTAATAGAGCTTGTAAGAAAGAAAAAGGATTGGTGAGGATTTTAAGATGATGGGGGTTGGTTGGATGTTTGTGGCAGGTTGGAGGGAATTCTGTGAGCACAGAGGAAGAGTAAAGTAGTCTCTTCAGGAAAAAAAATTATCCCTCCCTCCCATGTGTGCTAGTGGTATGTTTTGTGTCAGTAATGGGGAATTACAGGTTTTATGTTGACTTGGATGGATTTGGTTGAACTTTTGGGGTTGGGGGAGGTGGTTGCAGCTTTGGGTGGGGCGGAAAATGGGATATGATCTGGGAAATTGGAGATGAGCAGTTAATAAATAAATAAATGTAACACTCGTAGGTGAACCACTGCGAGGAGAAGAATGGCCTGGCGTTACCGTGGGACATGTTTGGGAGGAAGGGGAAGCATGGCTTGACAACACCGTGGGTCATGTTTTAAGTTTAAAGACTTAATGAGAGCTAATTTTGACACCGAATAGCTCCCTGGGAATGTGTGAAATATGCATTGGGGGTTTGTTGGTTTTGGACACGGATTATATTGTAAGTGGAGATTATATAAGATAATAAAGCTGTAGCCAAATATTTATTCCAATAAAATTGAGTTCTGTTATTATTTATTGATGGTGTCTAGCTTTCAGTTGCAGCTGATGGAATGTGAATGCTATTGTTATGTACAGGACAAAATTCTTTATATGGTTCCCCAAAATTGGCACCGACAAAAATTAGTGCTAAACAGTATTCTGTAAATGGTGCTGAGTTGGGTGCCATTTATAGAACTGCACTTAGTTTAGAGATCTGCACCCAATTTTGGGCTTGAGGATTTGCAGTAACTGATGAATGAATATGCATGAGAGAGATTTGCATATAATGGAAGTGACAGGCATGCAAATCTGCTCCATGCATATTAATTAGGGCTAGCCTCAAAACCCGATTGGCCTGGTGGTCCTCCAGGACAGGGTTGGGAAACACTGCTGTAGAGCAGTGGTTCCCAACCCTGTCCCGAGGGACCATCAGTCAGTAGGGTTTTCAATATATCCCTAATGAATATTCATGAGAGAGATTTGCATATAATGGAAGTGACAGGTATGCAAATCTCTCTCATGCATATTCATTAGGGATATCCTGAAAACCAGACTGGCTAGTGGTCCCCCAGGACAGGGTTGGGAACCACTGCTCTAGAGTATACATATCCAGGTCTTCCAGTCTCTTCTTGCACATCTTTTGGTGCAAGCTCCGTACCATTTTTGTCACTTTTCTCTGGACCAGTTCAAGTTTTTTTACATCCTAAGCCAGATACAGCCTCCAAAATTGAATACAGTACTCCAGGTAGGGCCTCACCAATGACCTGTACAGGGGCATCAACACTGCCTTTCTTCTTCTGGTTATGCCTCTCACTATACAGCCCAGCATCCTTCTGACTACAGCTACCACCATGTCACAGTTTCATCACTTTCAGATACTCAGACACTATCACCCTAAGGTCTCTCTCCCCATCTGTGCATATCAGCCACTCACCTCCTAGTACCTCAGATTTCTGCACCCCAAGTGCATTACTCTGCATTTCTTCACATTGAGTTTTAGTTGCCAAACTTTAGACCAATCTTCAACTTTTGCAGATCCTTTTTTCATATTTTCTACTCCCTCCAGGGTGTCCACTCTGTTACAATTCTTGGTGTCATCTGCAAATAGGCAAACCTTACCTTCTAACCCTTCATCCATGTCACTCACAAATATATTGAACAGAATTGGCCCCAGCACCGATCCTTGTGGCACTCCACTACTCACCTTTTCTTCTTCCAAATAAATTCCATTAACTACCACCCTCTGGCTTCTGTCTGTCAACCAATTTCTAATCCAGTTCACCACTTTGGGTACTTTGGGTACTTTGGGTACTAAATTCTTCCCATCAAGTTTATGAAAATTCTCATACCCAGCATCTGTAACATTGTGTGCAAATTTCAGGAAAGCTCTTGATCTGCTCATGACCTTCCCCTGTCATACCCCCTATTCGGGTCCATACATAAAATTTACACACATTGGTAAATTTAAATTAATGTCAATTAACACCAATAATTGATTATTGGCATGCAAATATTAGTGCTAAATGGCTTGTTTGCAATTAAATTGAAGACAAATTGGGCAGATGCACAAATTGCGTATGCCATATATAGAATTAATTAGAAAAAGAAAAAATCACTCTATAGACCTGTTCAAAGAGTAAAGTTGTATGGATGATGTAATTCAGTTCACCAAAACTTGCTCAGAATCAAGGAGGGGAAAACTGGGGCGAACCCCAGAAAAACCACCTCACAGCCCAATCATCGCATGAAGGGTAAACAGTAACATTATATCATTCCATGTATGCTTTATATGTTGTAAAAAATGTTAACGTTGAGCACTATAATGACTAGGTTGTTTTTAGTCAAAGAACTAAGCAAACTTAACTTGCAAGTTAAGTTTGCTTAGTTCTTTGACTAAAAACAACCTAGTCATTATAGTGCTCAACGTTAACATTTTTTACAACATATAAAGCATACATGGAATGATATAATGTTACTGTTTACCCTTCATGCGATGATTGGGCTGTGAGGTGGTTTTTCTGGGGTTCGCCCCAGTTTTCCCCTCCTTGATTCTGAGCAAGTTTTGGTGAACTGAATTACATCATCCATACAACTTTACTCTTTGAACAGGTCTATAGAGTGATTTTTTCTTTTTCTAATATATGCACCTTTTCACTCTTGTTACATTGTGTGTAACTTGTCCCCCAATTTTCATATATAGAATTAAGGCAATAATAGCTTGACAGCAGCATTCTGAAATATCTTTTTTTTTTTTTTTTTTACTTTTTAAATATATTTTATTGAGCAAATCAAGAAAAAACACAGAACACAACAAAAGGCAGCCGTGCCAAAAGAGCAATAATACACCACGGCAAACCCTAAGTACAAGGCATCAACTAAGAATACAACATCACACAGTGCCATAAAGAATCAAGTGCTCAGAAAAGATTTTACAAATATCACCTCAAAGATACCCAACCTACCCACCCAGCCCCCCCCTCCCATGTGGATGGCACAACAAGAAGAAAGATGTCAGAAAAAACACAGGTATGTATGAGTGAGTGAGGAAACAAGCAACAAGTGCCAGAGAGCAGAATAGAATAGAAAGAAAGAGGTGCAGTCCCCCATATCCTATGAGTTAAGCAGTAAACTCCTAGAACGGTGCGGCAAAGCCATCCAATAAGCCTCCCAAATCTCCTGAAAATGATCCCAACTACGGGGAACCCTACCGGACACAGCCCGGCGCTCTAGCAAGGCCATTTCAAAGAGTGAACGTTGCCATTGTACCACCGTTGGGATAGCCTGCTCCCGCCAGCACACTAAGATCGCCCATTTGGCTAGTAAGAAAGCTTTCTGGACAGACAAACGGTGCCCTCCGGGCAGAGATCCCATCCCATCCAGTACATAAAAAAGAGCAATCAAAGGAGAACAAGCTGGCAAATTCGGCAGGAACGAACGAAGATAAGACCAAACCCGAGACCAAAACCGCTGTATACAGGAGCAGGTCCAAAACATATGCCCCGACGTGGCTCCAGGAGAGGCACACTTAGGGCAAGTATCCCTGTCAGCGAAACCCGCTCGAAAGGCTCGGACTGGTGAAATGAAAGCTCTATGCAACAACTTATATTCCTGCTCCCGATGAATCATACTCCAAGAAACAGCCGCAATGCTGCCAAAACCATGGGAAAGCACATCCGGCGAGATGTCACTCTGCAAGTCCTGGCTCCAGGCACGTGCCAAGTGACCAGTCTGAGTATCAGGACACAAGGTCAGTAAGGTCGAGATATAATAGCTCAGCTTAGGGGCCACCGGTTCCCATAAAGCCAGACACCGACCCAAGCGATCAGCATTGAGAGCTGTCACTCCCAATGTGTCTAGGCCGGAGATATAATGACGCACCTGAAAGTACCCGAACATATCAACAGTGTCAAGGTCGTATAAGGACTGAAGTTCTGAGGGGGTAAGCAGGCGCCCCTGCTCATGTAGAAGGTCCCCCACTCTTTTAATGCCCCGGGCATACCAAATACTAAAAGTGCGAGTCTCCGAACCCGGAGTAAAGTCCAGATTTCCTACCAAAGGAAGAAATGGTGTCTCACTATAGTTCAAAGAAAACTTCCTACACAAGAGTTTCCATCCACAGCGCATATAGGCCCAAACAACATGAGTCCGTATAGGCAGGGGCAAACGGATAGAAGGAGCATGAAGGACATACAACCCCGCCACCGGTCCCAACAAATCCCTTTCTAGTGGATAATTTAGGGCAACCGAACTTTCAAGACACCAATCACGGAGAACCCTCAGCCCACAGGCCAAATTATAAAGCTGAAGATCAAGCAGACCAAATCCACCCATAGAGAGAGGTAACATTAACACATGAAGTGGTAGACGAGGCCTTCTGCCACCCCACAAAAAGGTCCGCAACGCTTTATACAAAACATCCAAATCCCTACGTTTCAGCCATAAGGGTAAGGTCTGTAGAAGATACAACCATCGAGGCACCAGCATCATATTATACAAATAGATACGCCCGGACAAAGAGAGAGGGAACGCACCCCAAAGACGTAGGAGCTCAACCGTTTTTTTAAGTAAGGGCCCATTAGCCTCATACACCTGATTCAGAGCTGAAGGTACATAGACCCCTAAATATTTAACCTGGAGAGGTGTCGCTCTAAGTGGAAAAAGAGGCCACACCGCATCGATATCAAGATGTAAAGCCATAGCCTCCGATTTAGAGACATTAAGCTTCAATCCAGAGAGCTCCCCAAAACTATGAAAGAGATCCAATAAAGGACCTAGAGCCTTTTTCGGGTCCGTAAGGATAACCATAATGTCGTCAGCAAAAGCCATGCAGCGGTTCGACGAGCCGTCCACCGCCACCCCTGAGAGATCCGGATGATGCCGAAGCCGGATCAATAAAGGCTCCAAAAACAAGATGTATAAAAGTGGGGACAACGGGCAACCCTGCCTAGTCCCCCTCTCCAGTCGAAATACTGAGGAGGGACAACCATTAACTAGCACCGCTGCCGCCGGGTTGGAATACAAGGTTCGTAAGGCCTGCATGAAGAACCACGAGATCCCATATCTAGCCAATAATGGAAAAAGAAAGGCCCATTCGACCCGATCAAATGCCTTCTCCGAGTCAAAACTAATTACCAGAGAAGGAATTCGATGGTAGTCACAATGTGCCATAGCCAACAAAAGTTTGCATACATTATGTCCCGCCTGCCTGCCCGACACAAAACCGACCTGATCCTCCTATATCAAGGTGGGTAAATAAGGAGCCAGGCGGTCCGCTAACAATTTGGCCAGTATTTTTAAGTTTTCATTAATAAGGGAAATAGGGCGGTAGGACTTGACCAGGCTATGGTCCTTTCCCGGCTTAGGCAGAATTGTAATAAGAGCCTGATTAGCCAGCTCGGGAAAGGAGCCATGTTCAATGTCCTGATTAAAATAGCGACAAAGCGGGTCCACAATGTAGCCACTAAGAAGCCTGAAAAATTCACCACTGAACCCATCGGGTCCCGGAGATTTACCCAGGGGAAGCCTCTTCACAACACCTAGAACCTCTTCCCGAGAAATAGGGAGATTCAAAACCTCACTAGCGGTAGCCGGCAAGATGGGTAATGCCAGAGAATCAAGGAAGTCCTCAATCAACTGAGCCTTATCCATAACCTCTGCCGTGTATAGTGTTTGATAATATTGAACAAAAAGGGCCTCCAGCTGCGATTGCTGAGTCACAAGCTGTCACGGAGCAGAGCGCAGGGAAGAGATCAAAGTAGGACCTCTCCAACCCTTAGTCAAATTGGCAAACATTCGGCCAGGCCTATTACCAAACCTATGAAATTTATATTTGAAATGAAATAAAGAATTATGCGCCCGCTCATGCAATAAGGTATTGAAAGCCGTCTGGGCATAAAGAACATAAGAACATAAGCAGTGCCTCCGCCGGGTCAGACCATAGGTCCATCCTGCCCAGCAGTCCCCTCCCGCGGCGGCCCAAACAGGTCACGACCTGTCTGAATCACCAGAAAGGGCCCCCTTGCCACCTTGGTTTCTCATTGAAGTCCTATCTTCCCATCAAAGTCCTAACTAGAGAGTTGCGCGGGGACAGAAATCCCACCCGTCCCCGCCAAAGTCCCACCCGTCCCCACCCGTCCCCGTGAGGACTCCCACCCGTCCCCGTGAGGACTCCCAACCGTCCCCGTGAGGAATCCCTCCATCCCCACCCGTCCCCGTGAGGAATCCCCTCCGTCCCCGCCCGTCCCCGCGAGGAATCCCCTACGTCCCCGCGAGGAATCCCCTATGTCCCCGCCCGTCCCTATAAACTACAGAAATAGTTATTTCATTTAATTATGCTACTGAATTAAAGGCTCTGGTAGAAACCCATTTAAAAATAAGCAAAAAGACTTTATTAATTTGGAAATATTAATTTGGAAGAATACATACTTTGTAAACGGGTTTCTACCAGAGCCTCTAATGTTTATAAATTTTTAGCAACACAACTAATATACTACTTTATCCTTAAGCAAAAAAAAGAATTTTTTTCCTACCTTTATTGCCTGGTTTCTGCTTTCTTCATGTTCTCATTCAATTCCTTCCATCCACTGCCTCTCTTCTCTCTGTTTCTTCCATTTGCTCTGTTACTGTGCCTCTCCCTTTCTCCCCCCTCCCAAATTGGTCTGGCACCCATCTTTTTCCCTCCGCTCCCCCCATAGTCTGGCACCTCTGTCTTCTTCCCTGCCAGCGTCTTCTTCCCATTCCCTCTTCCCCATTTCCTTTCAGTGTCCTTCTCCCCCACCATCTTCCCCATGTCCTGTCAGGCAGCATCCTTTTCCCCCCTCTGCCTTCCCCATGTCCTTTCAGCGACCTTCTCCCCCCTCTGTCTTCCCCATGTCCTTTCAGCGGCCTTCTCCACCCCTGTTTTCCCCATGTCCTTTCAGTGGCATTCTCCACCCCTTTGTCTTCCCCAGTGCTTTCAGGGTCCTTCCCCCCCTCCTCCCGTTTACCCCATGTCCTTTCAGCGTTCTTTTCCACCCCTTTGTCTTCCCCAGTGTTTTCAGCGGCCTTCTCCCCCCTTAAGCGTCTTTTCTTCTCCACTCCACCTTTCCTCCCTCCCTGCTTCCACCTTTGTGGCGCTTTTGCACCCGACCGACAACAGAACAGGCCCGGTCGGACAAATCTCCCTGTCCTGTAGCTGCAAATTTAAATTACCTTCTTACAGCAGCTGGAGTAGTGAAGCTGCTGTAAGAGGTAATTTAGATTCGCGGCTACAGGGCAGGGAGATTTGTCGGCCGGGCCTGTTGTCGGTTGATCGGGGGACCTGACCAGCTGTGCACATTCTCCGGGGTGGACCGCCCCCTCCCCCCTCTTTCATACGCCATTGCCTTCTCCCAACCTGCCCTGCCGCACACAGCCGACCGGAAGTCTTCCTGATGTCAGCGCTGACGTCGGAGGAAGGGAGGGCTTTGCTTAAGCCCTCCCTCCGACATCAGCGCTGACATCGGGAAGATTTCCGTTCGGCTGTGTGCTGCGACAGGGCAGGTAAGGAGAAGGAGACTACCCTCGCGGCTCGAGTGCACTGCGATCCAACCCCGCAGGAACCCCGTGACCCTCGGAGGCGTCCCCACGAGATCCCCGTGACCCTAGGGGGTGTCCCCACGGGATCCCCGCGACCCTAGGGGGCGTCCACACGGGATCCCCGTGGGTCCCGCGGGATTCCCGTCATCCCCGTTCCCATGCAGATCTCTAGTCCTAACCCTCCGGTCATGCACATGCACGACCTGGTTGGCTTTCTATACTTATTACCTGGTTAGCTTTCTATACTTGTGTTACATCCCAGCACCTCTCTCAGTATCCTATGATCCCTTTATCCTTCAGGAATCTGTCCAATCCCTTTTGAATCCCTGTACCATACTCTGCCTGATCACTTCCTCCGGTAGCGCATTCCAAGTGTCCACGACCCTTTGGGTGAAGAAAAATTTCCTTGCATTTGTTTTGAACCTATCTCCCTTCAGTTTCTCTGAATGCCCCCTCATACCTGTTGTCCCCCTCAGTCTGAAGAATCTGTCCCTATCCACCCTCTCTATGCCCCTCATGATCTTGAAGGTCTCTATCATATCTCCCCTGAGCCTCCTTTTTTCCAGAGAGAAGAGCCCCAGCCTATCCAACCTCTCGGCGTATGGGCATTGTTCCAGGCCTCTTACCAGTTTCGTTGCTCTCCTTTGGACTCTCTCAAGTACTGCCATGTCCTTCTTGAGGTGCGGCGACCAATACTGAACGCAGTATTCCAGATGTGGATGCACCATTGCTCGATACAATGGCATGATGACTTCCCGCGTCCTGGTTGTTATGCCCCTCTTTATGATGCCCAGCATCCTGTTGGCTTTTTTCGAGGCTGCTGCGCACTGTGCAGATGGCTTCAGTGATGCATCCACCAGCACACCCAAGTCTCTCTCAAGTCTGCTGTCTCCCAACAATGCCCCCCCCCCAATTTGTAGTTGAACAACGGGTTCTTTTTCCCTATATGCATGACCTTGCATTTTTCCACGTTAAAGCGCATTTGCCATTTGTTTGCCTAGTCTTCCAGCTTGTCCAGGTCCCTTTGCAGGTCCTCACACACCTCCCTGGACCTAACTCTGCTGCATAGTTTGGTATCGTCTGCAAATTTTATAACCTCGCACTTTGCCTCCTTTTCCAGGTCATTGATAAATATGTTGAAGAGTAACGGCCCCAGCACTGATCCCTTGGCACACCGCTCGTGACTCCCCGCCAGTCAGAATATTGGCCCTTTACTCCGACCCTCTGCAGTCTACCCGACAACCAGTGCTTGATCCATCTGTGCACATCCCATCCCACCCCATGGTTCCACAGCTTCCTAAGCAGCCTTTCATGTGGCACCTTGTCGAAAGCCTTTTGAAAATCGAGGTAAATGATGTCTATGGGTTCCCCATTGTCCACCCGACTGCTTATTCCTCAAAGAAGTACAGAAGGTTCGTTAGGCACGACCTTCCCTTACAGAATCCATGTTCTCAGTAGGCCATTCCTCTCAATGTGCTCGCAAATGCCGTCTTTGATCATAGCTTCCACCATCTTCCCTATAATTGAAGTCAGGCTCACCGGCCTGTAGTTCCCGGGGTCACCCCTCGATCCCTTCTTGAAGATAGGTGTGACATTCGCCAATTTCCAGTCCTCTGGTACTTCTCCAGTTTTCAAGGATAGGTTGCAAACATGCTGGATTGTGCCCGCTATTTCTTGTCTTAGTTCCTTCAGAACCCTTGGGTGGATCCCGTCCGGGCCCGGTGATTTGCCGCATTTTAACCTGTCTATCTGTTTGAGGACATCCTCCTTACTTACCTCTATGTGCTCCAATTTTTCAGCCTGTTCCCCACTCATGAGCTCCTCTGAGTCCGGTATATTAGATGTGTCTTCTCTCGTGAAAACCGACGAGAAGAACGTGTTCAACCTCTCAGCTACCTCTTTATCCTCCTTAATCACTCCCTTCCTATCCCCATTGTCCAACGGCCCCACCTCCTCTCTCGCTGGTCGCTTCCCCTTTACGTAACTGAAGAATGCCTTGAAGTTTTTCGCCTCCCTGGCCAGCCCCTCTTCGTATTCCCCTTTTGCTTTTCTAACCTCTCGGTGGCATTCCTTTTGGCATTTCCTGTGCGCCTGGTGATTTTCCTCCGTTGGGTCCTTTTTCCATCTCCGGAAGGATACTTTTTGTCATTTATTGCCCTCTTTACTTCCGTTGACATCCAAACCGGGTCCTTTGACCGCTTGTTCTTGCAGCCTTTCCTGAAACTGGGGACGTATAAAAGTCATGCCGATGTTGTGTGGTGGGAGAACGAATAAACAACTGATGGCTGATTTTAACCCTCCGTTCCAAATCCAAAATCTTAGAAGCTAAAATCTTACGCTTACGGGAGCTATATTCTATAATGGCCCCCCGCAACACCGCCTTAGCCGTACTCCAAAAAAGGTCCCCATCCTCCACATGCTCCCCATTGAATGAAACAAAATCTCTCCAGGACTTGATGAGAAAGGAGGAAAAATCGGGGTCATGATAAAGAGCTGCAGGAAATCTCCATCTATATCCACCCCCCCCCGATTCCACCCCCCAGCAGCAGGTCAAGCCATATCGGAGCATGGTCCGAAATAGCCAAGGCCCCAATAGACGCCCCAGAGACACAGTGAAAAGAAGAACGGGAAAGGAGAGTATAGTCAGTCCTAGCAGATGTGTGATGTACCTTAGAAATATGAGTGAAATCACGGTCCCCAGGATGTAGAGTACGCCACACATCCACCAGATCCAGGGTCTGTATAAAAGACTGCAGTCCATTATCAGATCTAGGGGAAGTGCGTGAAGACCCCCCAGAACAATCCAGAACAAAAGAACCAGAGGAGCAGAGAACTGAGATTGTAAAGGGAGAAGAATACCCAAAAGCCTTTTGAAATAGGAACGCTGTGCCACATTAGGAGCATAGACAGAGGCTAGGAGTACCTGCTGTTGATGGAGCATACCCTGAACCAACACATAGCATCCCTCTGGGTCAGAAATGACCTTGGTCATAGTAAAAGGTACAGACTTATGAATAAGAAGAGCCACCCCTGCCTTAGCTTTGGATGAGGAGGCATGATAACACTGACCAACCCATGAACGCTTGAGTTTAGCATGCTCAAGCGAAGAGAGTTTAGTCTCCTGTAAACCAGCAATGTCTGCCTGATGGCAGGCCAGACACTGAAGGATCTTTACTCATTTAACTGGGGAGTTTATCCCGGAAACATTCCATGAGACACAGCGAAGTCCCCTCTTAGCTCTCACGGGCCCCTGCGGAAAGGATTAGCAAGCAGAATAAACAAAAACTGCTGCCAGGGCACCCAGCCCTCACCCCAGCAGACACACCACAAACACTCACTCACCCAAGAATCAAACACATCCACATCCCCCCCCACAGACCCCCACCCCCAACCTTCCCAACCTCCCCCTCCCCTCACCCATCCCCCCTGAGTCAAATCACCATCCACTATGCCAAACAGATCGAGGGTGCCCCCATGCCAATAGCTCCCCCTCCCCCCCACATATGCAAACCCGGCATACAGGAACCAAATAAAACAGAACAGTAAAAAAACCAGAAACAGAACAGCAAATGTACAGGGTAACAGTAGGCAGACCTATGTTCCATGCCCAGGAATGCACAGGCTATGAAGATGCCAGCCTTGTGTCCCCTATAAGTCTCCAGTCCCCCTTATGCCACCCGTGAAACAGAAACTCCCAGGCAGTAGAAGGGCAAGAGCCGGAAAACGAAGAACACACAGGCACAGTCCGCCGGGCAACTCAGGCCAAGCCATCCGGGGACGGGAACCACTGCAGCAATTGTGCCTGAGCCGCCTCACACGTGTCAAACACATGCGCCTGTCCCTGGTAAAGCACACGAAGCCTGGCCGGGAACTGTAGAGTAAAACGAACATCCCTGTCCATCAGCTTCTTGCAAACAGGAGAGAACCCTCTCTTGAGGGACGCCACCTTGACGGAATAATCTTGGAAAACAAAGATCCTCTGATTCTGGAACGTAAGATCTTTCTTCTTGCGGTAGGATTTCATAATCTGGTCTTTAATGGCAAAGTTAAGCAGGCGCAGGATGACAATGCGCGGTCTTGCAGCACCATCTACCTTCCTACCCAGCTGGTGGGCCCGCTCAATCCGCACAGGGCCTAAGGCAGCTGTATCCAAGAGCTCAGACAAAAGCCACTTCTCCAGGACAGTAGCCAAAGTAGCATCAGACACCACTTCAGGTATGCCCACGAGGCGCAAGTTGTTCCGACGGGAACGGTTCTCCAGATCATCAATCTTGTCCGTGCAAGCAGACATCTGGGCGCGCAGCGTAGCAAGCTCACATTGCACTGCATTCAGAGAGTCCTCTGCTGAGCTCACCCGCTGTTCCACCTCCGTCACTCTGCTGTTAAACGCATGCACTGCTGTGGACAAAGTTGCTAAGGTCTCTGTAACCGTGTCTAATCTCGTGCCCAACGCTGAGACCACTGCCGCTGTGATTTTGGACACCAGCGGTTCAGTAACAGGGTCAGAGTCCTCGGCCCCGCCTGCCATTTTTTCCTCTGCTGAAGCCTGGGCCTTCAAACGTGTCCCGCCCTTCTTAGCACTTTTGATGGACATAACGGCTCTGTTTTTTCGGACAAACTTGTCCATAAAGGGAAGCAAGGTCACTCGCTCCAAATCGGGTCATGAACCAAAGCAGAAAATAGTTCAAAATAAGCAGAGGGAAGGGAGAGCTACAGAGCTCAGGAAAAACACAGCTTCCCTGCTCACAGCATGGCTACGCCCCTCTGAAATATCTTTAAGTTATATAATTGATGACCAAGAAAAACAATAAAAACAGAGTTACAAGAATCTAATAAGAAATAACCAAAGAATTGTAATAGAATATTTATTCTGTGTGTGTCAAAAAAAGTTTCAAAATACAGATCTTTTGAAGAGCAAAGAAAGCTGATTTTAGAACTGAAGGTAGTGTAGCTACAAATGCCAAGTTGGAGATAAGAATTATATGTAACTAGGTATGAATTATAGTGGAAAAAAGAAATAAGAGAAACAGGAGTCAAAATAACATTTTTTAACAACCTATGTAGCCTCGTATTTGACTATTTTTAACATTAACTTATAAAAATGAAGCTATTCCGCTATCAAGCTCAAACAATGACTAAGGAGAATCTGAATCAACAGTGAACAGTAATTATATATCCCATGTCATTGCAAGTTATTAAGGCCCTTTTACTACTGTGGCCTGGGGCACTGAATGCTCTGATTCTGCTATGAATATCATTTTGCGCTCTGGGCCATGGTAGTAACCTCTACTGTGGCTTAGTAAAGGGGGAGGGGTAAATTAAACAAGCAGATAAAACCCCATATTCTGGAGTTCCTTTACTAAACTGTGGTAAGCACTAACCTATGATTATTACAGCAAAATATGGCTTACCGCAGGGCACATTGAGGTGCTCAGCTGTAATTTTACCATGTGTGAATGCTATTTTTTAATGCTGTGGATGGTTCTGGAGGCAATGAGAGGGTGTGTTCTGTATTAATTGGTTAGTACAGTTGCATTGCCAAATACTAACCAATTAACTCATGTTTAGCATGTGAGCCCTTAGTGCTGGATTCTGTATAGGATGCCTATATTAGGCACCACTAGATGCCCTAATCAAGGACAAATAACAATGCCTAACTTCAGAATCTGTGCACAACTTTTTTTTTAATTGGCATAATTAGTGTTATAATTGACCATGTCAATTTTCAGCCAACCAAAAAGAATTAAATTACCAATTAAGAGTTCTACATGAAGTCTTAGGAAGCCTAGAGACACCTAAATCAAGGTACCTAGCAATGTTTAATGACACCTGCCTGCCTGAAAAGTAGGCATTGTTAGGGGCAGAAAATAGACATGGTTTACTTAAGTGTCATTAGGTGTCAGAGATAGGCACTGATAAATTAAGCCAATTAAAACCTGTCCTAATATATTGGCACCTATCTCAAAGACATCTAGCAATGCCTAAGTCTTCATAACAAAATGCAATATATTATAAGCACATTGAAAGGTGATTTACATCATAAAATAGAAAAGATAGAAAATAAAATAGAACACCAATAACATTGGCATTCGTATTCCCATCACCTGCAACTGAAAGCTAATCACCTTCAATCAATAATCATACAACTCAATTTTCTTGGAATAAATATTTGGCCACAGCTTTATTATCTATCTGAATATCAAGTTTCAAGTTTATTAAAAAAGCTTGTTATACCGCTTATATAAATTTCTAGGTGGTGTACAGCAATAATAAGAGAGAGAGAATCTTTAAAAATTACAAAACAATTTAGTATTAATATATTATATATTAATACTAAATTATTTCCACTTACAATACAATCCGTGTTCAAAACCAACAAACCCCCAATGCATATTTCACACATCCCCAGGGAGCTATTCGGTGCCGAAACTAGCGCCCATTAAGTCTTTAAATTTATAACATTCCCCCAAACATGACCCATGGTGATGCCAGGCCATGCTTCCCCTCCCCTCAAACATGACCCACGGTGATGCAAGGCCATGCTTCCCCTCCCCCAAAACATAACCCACGGTGACGCCAGGCCATGCTTCCCCTCACAGCGGTGTCACCTACAAATGTTACATTTATTTATTAACTGCTCATCTTCCAGATCCAAGTATGCCAAACCCCATTTTATGCCCCACCCAAAGCTACAACTACCTCCCTCCAACCCCATAAGCTCAACTAAACCCACCCAAGCCCACATATAACCTGTAACCCCCTCCCCCCAACACTGACATAAAACATAACACTAGCACACATGGGAGAGAGGGATCATTTTTTTCCTGAAGAGACTACTCTACTCTTCCCCTTTCCTTACAGACCTTACTTCAGCCTACCACAACATCCAACCAATCCCATGACTGCTCCATCCCATCACCTTAGAAACCTCCCTAATCATTTTTCTTTCTTACAATCACTGTTTATTAACCCTTTCTTACCTCCTCTTATAAACTTGTCAATCCTTATTCTACAGACCCTTAACATCACTTCATATATTCCCCATCCAATACATATTACCAGCAGGTAACATCAGTTCAGCTAATATTATATCACACCAGATGAATTTGGTATTCTTAATTACAAGAAAGTAAACACAATTATACCTTAGACAACTAAGTAAAATTAAAATAAGATATTAGGACAGAGAAAAAAAAATAGTATCAAACAATTATATGTGGCATTTGTGAGTGGCGTGCTGAATGGTTCAACTCATACCTTTAAAAACCCACAAAAACTGTTTTCAAAATGTTCAGTACAGTATATTGGAGGTTTTTAATAGAAACATAGAAACATGATGGCAGATAAAGACCAAATGGCCCATCTAGTGTGCCCATCCTCAGTAACCATTATCTCTTTCTCTCTCCGAGAGATCCCACATGCCTATCCCAGACCCTTTTGAATTCAGACATAGTCTGTGTCTCCATCATCTCTTCTGGGAGACTGTTCCATGCATCTACCACCCTTTCTGTTAAAAAGTATTTCCTTGGATTACTCCAGAGCCTATCACCTCTTAACTTCATCCTATGCCCTCTCATTGCAGAGAGCATATGCAAATGAAAGAAACTCGACTCATGCACATTTACATTGCATAGGTTTTTAAACGTTTCTATCATATCTCCCCTCTCCTGCCTTTCCTCCAAAGTATACAGATTGAGATCTTTAAGTCGGTTCCCATATGTCTTATGATGAAGACCACATACCATTTAAGTAGCCTTCCTCTGGACCGACTCCATTTTTTTTATATCATGCTCTGTACAATTGTTGGTTTAAAAAAAAATATTCTGTTCAGTATTTATGTTAAAATATCTGCTTTAGAACAAGCACATGTATTATAGTGTCAACAGTTTATTACTGAATAATGTTAACATGCAATATTTGAAAAGCAGATACTTTTCATGCCTTATGTATGGATTAGTACTCTTGTATTGCCCCACAATCATACCTCCCAGGAAAGGGACTTGAGAGTTCTGATCAACAAGTCGATGAAGCCTTCCATGCAATGTGTGGCGGCGGCAAAAAGGGCAAACAGAATGCTAGGAATGATAAAGAAGGGGGTCATGAACAGATCAGAGAAGGTTATCATGCCACTGTACCAGGCCATGGTGCGCCCTTACCTGAAGTACTGCGTCCAGCACTGGTCGCCGTACATGAAGAAGAACACGGTACTACTCGAAAGGGTTCATAGAAGAGCGACTAAGATGGTTAAGGGGTTGGAGGGGCTGCCGTACAGTGAAAGATTAGAGAAACTGGGCCTCTTCTCCCTCGAACAGAGGAGATTGAGAGGGGACATGATCGAAACATTCAAAGTACTGAAGGGGATAGACTTAGTAGATAAGGACAGGTTGTTCACCCTCTCCAAGGTAGGGAGAACATGAGGGCACTCTCTAAAGCTGAAAGGGGATAGATTCCGTACAAATGTAAGGAAGTTCTTCTTCACCCAGAGAGTGGTAGAAAGCTGGAACGCTCTTCCAGAGGCTGTTATAGGGGAAAACACCCTCCAGGGATTCAAGACAAAGTTAGACAAGTTCCTGCTGAACAAGAACGTGTGCTGGAAAGGGCTAGTCTCGGTTACCCTTTGACCAGAAGGCCGCTGCGTGAGCGGACTGTTGGGCATGATGGACCACTGGTCTGACCCAACAGCGGCAATTCTTATGTTCTTATGTTCTTATATAGAGTCTAAATATAATAGACCTCAGCAGTTTAACTCATAAATCTTACTTCCAGCGTATCAGGAGCATTTCCAAATCCAGCCTTTTCATTAGTCAACAAATATAATTTTTAACTACTCAGTATTATCTCTTTAGTATCAAGAATATTCTTAGAACAATAAAAAATAGTACTCATCTCGGGAGATATTTGGGGGCTCCAACATGAATCCACATGGTTACTGTGGATAGGCAGACTAGATGGGCCATTTGGCCTTTATCTGCCATCATGTTTCTATGTTTCTATGGAACCCAATTTCTCAAGCTCATTCAGTTGCAATTATTCTGTAGTAATTTAAAAACATTATCCCAGGACAAGCAGGCAGCATATTCTAACATGTGTGTGATGTCATCCACGGAGCCCCATTGCGGACAACTGCAAAAGTGCTGTTGCACTTTAAGAACTTTAGAAAGTTTGTGACCGATTGCACCGCACATGCGCAAATGCCTTTCCACCCGACGTAGGTGCGCATCTCCTCAGTTCTCAGTTTTTCACGGAGCTATGAAGTTATGTGTTAAATGTTCTGCATTTGTGTTTTGCCTTCCTGCTCATTAAATTACTGTTCTTTCTTTTGTCTTTTTTTCTTTCTTAATAAATAGTAAAATAAAATAAAATAAATCTATGCTTTCCTTTCCTTTTTCTGTTTAGCTGTTTTTGACAGTGGGGCCTTTGCCTCTACCTCAGCCTTCTTGTTTTGATTTGGCTGAGGCGGTTTTAACTCCCATGTCCCGCCCATTAACTGGCTTTAAAAAGTGTGGCAGGTTCCAGCACACTATTTCTCTAACTGATCCTCACAGGTGGTGTATCCAGTGCCTGGGCCCAGACAACTACGTCAAATCTTGTTCTCACTGCTCCACTTCAGATGTGTTCCATTAAAAATAATTTTCTTCAGCAGAAACAACTTTACGGTACTATGGATGCATCACAGGTACCTTCGACACCATCCAAGCCCTCAACATCAAAGACATTACCATCATTCGAGGTACCAGCTTCCATGTTGGTGTCACAGACTATAGCATCAGGTAAGCCAGCTAAGAAGTCACCAGCTTCCTAGATGGTGTCTCAGGCCACAAAGGTACAAAGTCAAGTCATACCGGCCAAGCAGGGACCATTGATGTGGCTCGCTTCAACCTCGAGGGGTACATCTTCCTCCATATTATCCTCTCCAGAGCAAGCCATGGCAACATTGATACCAGCGTCCAAGCCACAGGTATCGGTGCAGGCCTTAAAAAAGAAGCTCGATGCTCTCTTTAAGTTGGAGTTTGTGGACATGTTCCAGATGGTCACTTCCATGTCAACTCCTCCGGTACTGGCCCAGCCTGATTGTCGCTCCATGCGAGATGCAGATACCACCACTGCTTCATCAGTACCGCCTCTACAACACCGATCATCTTCATCGAGTCATGCTTCTTGATACCAGTCTTCAAAACACCAATCTCCTTCACCAAAGCATTGCTCCTCCAGGCACCGGTCTCCTTCACCGAAGCATCGCTCTTCAAAGCATCAGACACCTTCCCTGGTTGGCTTCTTAGTTGGTTTTCTGAACTGAATGATGCCTAAGTCGGGTGCGGGGAGGAGGAGGGAAGGCATTCACGCATGTGTAGTGCGGTCAGTTGTGAACTTTCTAAAGTTCTTAAAGTGCAATAGTGCTTTTGCAGCTGTCCGCATCAGGGCTCCGTGGATGATGTCACCCACATATGAGAATATCTGCCTGCTATACCTGGATAACACCTGTTACAATAAGTAACTGTGCTATACAGTGGCGTACCAAGAGGGGGGGTAGGTCCGCCCCGGGTGCAGGCTTAGGGGAGGTGCACAGTCAGCCAAGTCCAGAAAATTCAGTGGTGAATTTGAAACAGCTCCCTTTCTCCCTCCCTGCCCCTTACCTTGTGGCAACGAGTCTAAATTACCATCTTACAGCAGCTGGAGTTGTGTGTGACTGCCGTAAAGGTCATCTCTGACACAACCGGAAGTTGCATCAGAGATGACCTTTACGGCAGCCATTCAGAAGCCGGATGCTGTACGAAGGCAGTTTAGATGTCGCCGGCCACAGGGCAGGGATGTTTGTTGGACCGGGCCTGTTGTCCGTGGGAGGGGGGGAAGAAAGTGCCACGAAAGTAAGGGGCAGGGAGGAAGAAAGGGAGGAAAGGTAGGGTGGAGAGGAAAAGACACTGAAGGGAAATGGGTAAAACAGAGGGGGGAGAAGGACGCTGAAAGCACATGGTGAAGACAGGGGGGAGAAGGACGCTGAAAGCACATGGGGAAGACAGAGGGGGGAGAAGGACACTGAAAGCACATGGGGAAGACAGAGGGGGAGAAGGACGCTGAAAGCACATGGGAAGGACAGAGGGGGGAGAAGGACGCTGAAAGCACATGGGGAAGACAGAGGGAGAGAAGGACGCTGAAAGCACATGGGGAAACAGAGGAGGGAGAAGGACGCTGAAAGCACATGGGGAAGACAGAGGGAGAGAAGGACGCTGAAAGCACATGGGGAAGACAGAGGGGGAGAAGGACACTGAAAGCACATGGGGAAGACAGTGTGGGGAGAAGATGCTGGCAGGGAAGAAGACAGAGATGCCAGACTATGGGGGAGCAGAGGGAATAAGATGGGTGCCAGATGAGCATGAGCATTGGACGCCTGTGCACTCATAAAGCTGCAGTTGCCAATTAAGCAGTTCACACTCAAAGTGTGAAAAATAACAAAAAACATGAGAAATGATGCTAACGCAAAATTACCAAAGTAATTTTACTGTTTTTATTTTTCAATCATGAAACCAAAAGAATAAAGCATAATTGCGTTAGCAGTTGCGTTAGTGGGAGGTCGTTATAGTTGCCAAAATGCTGGCCTTCTGATAACGAGCTCAACTCAATACTTCGCAACACCCCATTATATAACTTTAGTCCAGTGTGACATCATTAGCACGTGGGCCAACCAAAAACAGAGGTGGTTTTTAAAGTTAGACAAAGAAAATAAAATTTTCAGAAATCATATTTGTTTGTTTACATTCATTTCTGAATATACATTAACATTTTATTACATATCCAATATTCCTTTTGTCATTCTTAAAACTTATTTCAGACATTTTGTCTAAGTATCAGCAAGCTGCTGAAATGTTCTCAGCCTGCTGAAATGTTCTCAGCCTGCTTTGAACAACTAAGTTTCATGTTACACCTAAAAAAGTGTCGAAAACTGGTCAGCCTTAGAGGAAAAAGGAGGGGCTATTTTCCCCCTTTCTATGCTAGAGACTGCTAATTATTTCCAGATATTGTGCTCAGGCTTTCTTTAAATTTCTTTTTATAAACCATTTCATTTTTAATATAAATTCTTTCATATCCATTCATTCAGCACTTGCTTGGGGCCCCACATCCATTCAGACCATGTATTTTCATTCATATTTAATACATGTTATATCTTAGTTTAGGATATGTAATCTAATATTTTTTCTAACCAGCCTGAGGCACATCTGGTATCAATTAGAACCACGCTGCTAAAAGCGGGAAAAACTCTGAACAAAGGACACAGATAGAAAGTCACTGACACAAAATGGAGTCCAAAAAGAGAAGATATAGAAAGACAGAAAACAAAATGGAGTCCATGTATATCCTGATTTCCTCCATGATCTAACCTAATAGCAAAGTACATAAAAATAATATTATTATACTTTCCCTTAATATTAATCTGTAGTGTGTTTTTCTGGCCTTGACTACATCCATAATCAGATTTTTATTTTTATTCACCAGTTTTTCGTACGCTTCTATTGGGCGTGGCCTTAACTAACACATATGCTTGTATCTAACTAGAGTTACCCAGAATCATACGAGAAACAGGCCCTTTTGTAGAAAAATTCCACAAAAATACTGCACCATCATGTCCTAACATCCATTCCATTACCGTCCCATAGACATCACCCCCTACTGGCCACGAGCCACTACTGCTCACAGACCAATTTGGAAGGGGGGAGAAAGGGAGAGGCACAGTAACAGAGCACATGGAAGATGCAGAGAGAAGTGGTTGGAAGGAATTGAATGAGAAGATGAGGAAAGCAGAAACCAGAGAAGACAAAGGTAGAACAAAAATTTTCTATTTATTTATTGCTTTAGGAGACATGTGTCACTGTTTCTGTGGTGTTGCATTGTATGCAGAGTCCAGCTTCTTGCTGGTTCAATTTAACCTTTGTCTATGTATTTCTATTTTATTCCCTCTTTTACAAAACTGTGGAGCGGTTTTTAGCACCAGCCGTGGTGGTAGCAGCTCTGATGCTCAGAATTCTATGAACGTCAGAGTGTTACACCATGGCTAAAATCCATACTACAGTTTTGTAAAAGGGGGAGGGGTTAGTTTGTGATGACATATTTCATATTAGGCAAAGGTGTTTTCTGTGTTCTGTGTGTTCGAAAGACATGGTTTTCTGTTAGGATTGACGGTGTAGGATTGATCTGTACTACAAACGATGACTCCACAAGTTCATTCTTCTATATTTTGACAACAATTATACTTAGCACTGAACTTGCTGAAAAATATATATAACAATGTGAAATTATAAATAGTGCTCAGTCACCAACCAATTAGTGTCATAAAAATGCCAGCAATGGTTGTATAAAGGGACCATCATAGCACACAAAAGTCCCTTTTACCACCCTCCAATTTGATCACAAACTCTTGCTTTAAAAAATGAGTCATATAAGTGAGTAGTACTTATCTGAAGGCAGTATAAACTTGCTGAGGGCAGAAAACCAACGGTAATGCTGGACGAAAGTTGAGTGAATCTAAATCGAGTGCTGTGACTTGTAAAACCCCACGTTCTTTAATCTACTGGCCTCCCTTCGTTTTAGACTCGAGTTTCGCTCAGGGCGTCATCAGGAAGGGGGCATAACACGGCCAGCGGAATTGCTTGTGCTCCCCTCTTTGAATTGCAGCAATTCCACTGGCTATGTTATGCCCCCTTCCTGATGACGCCCTGAACGAAACTCGAGTCTAAAATGAAGGGAGGCCAGTAGATTAAAGAACGTGGGGTTTTACAAGTCACAGCACTTGATTTAGATTCACTTAACTTTCATCCAGCATTACCGTTGGTTTTCTGCCCTCAGCAAGTTTATACTGTCTTCAGATAAGTACTACTCACTTATATGACTCATTTTTTAAAGCAAGAGTTTGTGATCAAATTGGAGGGTGGTAAAAGGGACTTTTGTGTGCTATGATGGTCCCTTTATACAACAATTGCTGGCATTTTTATGACACTAATTGGTTGGTGACTGAGCACTATTTATAATTTCACATTGTTATATATATTTTTCATCACGTTCAGTGCTAAGTATAATTGTTGTCAAAATATAGAATAATTAACATGTGGAGTCATTGTTTGCAGTTTGACTTTTAACACAAGTCCTTTAATATTGCTCCTGAATCTGTTTAGTTGATCTGTACTAGTCTGGCTTGTTTAGTTTTACAATGGGTGTATTGATGTTGTACTGCTCACTGCATAAGAACATAAGAAACGCCTTCACCGAATCAGACCATTGGTCCATCCAGTCCGGTGACCCGCACAAGTGGAGGCCAAGCCAGGTGTTCCCCGATGAAGACCTGTTTATCCGTATCCATCAATGTGATTTGCAAGAAGGTGTGCATCCAACTTGCCCTTAAAACCCAGAATGGTTGTTTCTGTCACAACCTCCTCCGGGAGAGCATTCCAAGTGTCCACCACACGCTGCGTGAAACAGAACTTCCTGGTATTTGTCCTGAGCCTGTCGCCTCTCAACTTCAGTCCATGGCCTCTTGTCTGATTCACATTTGACAACTTGAATGCAGTATGTAAGATGCTGCCTTTTCCTAGGTACTCATGTGTGACATGTGGCTTGTTACTAAAAATCATGTTTTTCATACAGATGGGGGGGTGTCAAAAAATGATGGGCCCCGGGTGTCACATATGCTAGGTACGCCATTGGTGCTATAGTGTACATGTGATTGTTCTGAAAGGTCACTTTGGTCAGCTACAAAACTTAGAGACTTGAAGAAAGCGACAGGTATATTTTATTCAGCATATGCGACTCCTGAGTCCCCAAGCTGGCAGCTTCAGAAGTGCCAAAACCAGGAAGTTACAGAGATATATATACAATTTTCTGGTTATACAACTGAATTCTAGAAAAAAACTTCTCACGTGTTACTTTTATTAACAATCATTGGTCCTAAGCTCACACTAGCAGGTCACTAGCAGGTCACTTATCTAAGCCTTGCAGTCTTTCTTTTACATGTCCAGGAGGATGGAATACAATATTGTGTATGCTGAGATAACCATAAGAAGCTAAAATGCCCAAACTAAAACTCCAGTTCAGGCAAGCTAGAACATGAGATAAGTTAGGTCTGCAACTAAAGATAATTCAGCATTTTTATTAAAGAGAAAACTTAACTTAAAACTCAGGAAAACCAGTCCCAGACTCCTTCAGTTCTAGAATCGATAGGAGGTTCCCATAGACTGATTAATCACCCTCTATGAATGATTGGTAAATTATTCCAGGAAGTGCAATTTTGCATGCAGGGTTCTATATACAAAGTAGAAAATTAGAGAACCAGGAGCAGGTCCTTGGGATTGGTTTATATTGTGTATTGACCCCTTCCTTAATTTCAGCTCTACATATTTGTGGATTGTTCTAGAACTGACATTCTCAACAGAAAAAATAACAAAAGAATTGTACCCAGTAGAGTACTGCATTAGGTCAAGCACAGTAGCAATGCAATTAGCAAACATAAATTACAAAAGTTATTTTAAAAATGTTGTAAATAAGGTTTATTTTTCTGTTTTACTTCTCTTGCTTGTACCAAGGTAAACACCAGCATCTCAATAACATAATATCAGTAGCATTCACTTCCTCTTGTTTTTCAATATAAGTCAGTGCAACCATAATAGCCTTGACCCCTTCACTATGATGGATTTTTACAATTGTATGTAGTCCATGTGCAGGATCACTCAAGTTGTCTTTATCAGCAGCACCATTTTCATTCTTGCTTCCATTCACAATAGCAATCACATCACTGTCAGTTTGTTCTTCTTGCTTGTCTTCCTTCATCCATTCCTTTATGTCATATTCACAAGCATTCTCACAGCCCAGTACTTCTTTTAACAACAAAAGAAGATCTTCCTCCTTGGCTGCTTCATGTTCAGTGTCATGTCCTCATTTATTTTCATCTTCAGAAATTAACTTTCTCCATGATCTTGTTAGGGTTTATGGTTTGATTTCATCCCATGGCTGAGCAATCCAGCAAATAACATATTTAATGTTCACTTTCTTTAACATTTCTATCATTCCTTTTCCTTCATCCAATGCACAAACAAGTATTGTTAGAAGCTTAGAGTGATTTTTTTTTTCTTTAATGTTTCCAGTACACCCTGGTCCATTGGATGATACAATGATGTGACATTGGGAAGAAGAAAAATCACTCTAATGTCAGCACTTTGTGGTTCATCCTCATCAGAATGAAATGGTGCCTTATCCAAGAGAAATATTACTTTCCTAGGCAGGTTTAACAGTTTCAAAAACTTTTCTACTGATTGAACAAATTTCCTGAAAAACCATCAAGGCATTCCTCTGGTTCTTATAGGAGATTAGAAGGGTAACAGGTGCCAGGTTTTAAACAGCCCTCAGATTTTTTTGACTTACAAATAAAAGTGAGTTGTAATTTATGTTTACCATTTCCAATATTACTGTATAAGCTAAATTGTCGCTCTTTTTTGCTCCTTTTATAATCAGGAGCCAAAACTTTGAACCATGATGTAAGAGATTTGCTGGCAATAAAAAGAAAAGGATCAACAAATACACAGA
The DNA here is from genome assembly GCF_902459505.1 of Geotrypetes seraphini. NCBI lineage: Eukaryota > Metazoa > Chordata > Amphibia > Gymnophiona > Dermophiidae > Geotrypetes > Geotrypetes seraphini. The sequence goes on along the minus strand of NC_047089.1, from coordinate 105,115,392 downwards.
TGTAAGCAAATAACACCAAATAAGTGTACAAGCCCAGTTCTCTAGGCTTATACACTTATTTAGAGGTTTTGCTGGCAATATTTTAAAATATAATCAGTTTTTTCATTATTGTATTATCTGTTCCCTTGATACTCCTTTCTTTTTTTTTTTTTTTTTTACTAAGATAATGGCGTTTTGATTTGAATGTCATAAATTCTTCAAAACCTGTTGACAGTTTTTTTCCTCAGAAATATTGAACTCTATCATTCCATATCTTTTTTCTAGTGATCAAGTCACCCAACATAATCAGTGAAATAAGGGTCACATTCAGAGAATGATAAGAATACATAATAAAAGTGCTGTGCATGTTATAGAAGAACCAAGAATAAAACTCACTGGGCACGATAGTCCTACCTTTGTTGGCACATCTTATATGGACCCCAGCTGAATATTGGGCTTGGGACATATAAATATTTTGTGCTGTAAATGAAAAAAAAAAAAAATCCTCCTGGGTGCCCAATTTCCTTTACAGCTCCCCCAAGGATCACAACACTCATTTTGAAAGGCTACTCTGAGGGGACAGGAGTGAGGGGGCTGCACTCATGCCCCAAAGACCCCATGGACCACCAGCTACTTATATATGCTTTGGCATGGTGGATGGGTAGGGTGGGGTATTGCCTGTTGGAGCGAAAAAAAAGAAGGCATCCTTGGGGGTTGGAAGGGTAATCAGGGGCTTAAGAGTTTTTTATTTTATTTTTTTACAACACAAAATACGTGCTTGTAGAGGTTCTGGCCGCGGTGGTAAAAGCTCTGATGTTCATAGAATTAAACTCTGGAATTTGTTGCAAAAGAATGTGGTGAAATCAGTTAGCTTAGTTGGGTTTATAAAAGGCTTAGAAAATTTTCTAAATGAGAAGTCCATAGGCCGTTACGGAGAAATCTACTGCTTATTCTTAGGACAAGCAGCATAAAATCTATTTTACTACTTGGGATCTAGCTAGGTACTTGGGCTCAGGTTTGGCCTGTACAACTTAAAAATATAAATAAATCATGATAAAAGCACACTGAAAGCATACCCCCCTTTCACAAAACCATAGTGTGGTTTCTAGTGCCAGTCATGGTGTTAACAGCTGCAATGCTCATAGGAATTCTATGAGCATCAAAACTGTTACCGCCCTGGCTGGCGCTAAAAACCGTGCTATGGTTTTTTAAAAGATGGGTTTAGCAACCATATTTGCAGTAGTGGACTTTATCCCAAATTTTCAAATATGATGATGCTGTCCTTATCCAAGAAAGACAGAGAAACACATATGCACTCTCCTTTTCTTTACACACACATATTTACACACCAGCTCCTTTTTGATGTCATCAGGGTACAACATTTAAATATGGTCCTGCCCCTCATTACAAATACACCGGTAGTTTCTGCAACAAGCATATTTATCTTTACTCAACAGACGTCACATACTGCCAGTGTTTTAAACCTTTTTTCCTTTTCTCACATGCAATACGCTCTTGTTTTTATGTTGATGCTAGTTCCATATTATATGTTATCATATGCCCTTCCACCATAAAATGTCTGAGTACACAGCATGTACTTTTTATACTCAAAGTGGTCCTGCGGATGCTCTCAAGCCACAAGTGTTTATCAAAGCTATCTCAAGTAAGTTCTCCTTTTTTGTTTATACAAAATGCTTTTTATGAGTTTACTTATTTACAGCTTTTAGATGGGGCAATCTTCCTTTTCTTTTCTTTTTTAGCCTTTTGATACAGTGTAGTTAAAGTGCATCTGATTGCAAGTTGTTCTTTTTTTTCGGCCCACATGGTTTTTCAGTTTTCAGTTTCTCCAGCCTACATAGGAATTTTATGCATGTGTGCTGTTTGTTGGCAGCCTCTTTACTGCTTTTTTTTTCTGTGATTTTTATATTATCATTTTTGGATATAAGACAGCCAAAGACCAATTAGGACCCCTGAGAAAGGCATTTTTAGTTTTGCTGAAACACTTGTTGGGTTACTTGAAATTGCATACATCATTTGGTTTGTATGCATTTTATTCCGTAGGTCACTTGTGACTGTATACATTTTGGCTGTACATTTGGACTCTTATTAAATGACATCCTGATACATCTGATCTTCTGTTCCACGTTTGTTGTTTTTGTTTTCTTTGTTTTATTTATCTTGTGGAACCCCTTGATGCCATTTGCATTTTGTTCCATAATGAAATAACACAAAATGTGCTTCTCTAATACAAAAAAGGCCTCCAAACATTCTGATTTATGACAGTTTGTCTTTACTAATACAGTCTACAATTTAAATGCAGTTGTCTTTATTGGACTGCTTTTTGGCAGGCAAAAAATATAAACATTTCAAATTTACAATACACTGGCTTTTTACATGGTCCTCCTATCTTTACAAAAGTTTGATATGAGTCATGTACTAGCTCATATTTGGAAGCACATTATCTTTTCTTTTGTCATTGTGAATAGCACAGCTAGACATTGCTTTCTGTTCAGCAAAGAGTTTCTCCTGCCTACACTGTGAGAAATGGGGGTTCCACTTTATGACTAAATTTTATTTAAGCTAATAGAATGGCAGATCAATAGTTCCCTGCAGTTCTCTGAATGGTTCACATGCTGAGTCATGTTATATGAGTACTTGAAAGGTTTTATGATACCACAGTGGAAATAGAAGGAGTTTTTTGCTCTCTTCTGAGAAAGACATGCACCAACTAGGCTAAATATCAATAAACTGCAACCACATGCTGGAATAGGCCACCTGAAGGAGGAGAGAACAAAAGTATAACAGATGGGAAGGAACACAAAATAGACAGATACCATAGATAGCAGAGTCACATTTTCATGTCACTCAAATATTGTCTGAAAGAGATAATCTTTCCACAATTCCCTATCAATGTTGAAATTATACTTAAAAATTTCAAAATACATTCTATGCAGTAGCATAGATACATGCTTGCCAGGCAAAAACATTTTTGAAAGTTTTACAGTCATGTTTCTGGAGTTTTACAAAGAAGCTCAATATGTGCAAGCATTTCTTTTTATGCATCATGAAATGATATCATCCTCATTGCTCTCTACTTGTTTATTCTTCATTTATTTTTTTCAGGTTCAGTATATAGCCTTGGCCACAGGTTTTGCAAATGCCATCTTTATTTCATTTGTATAATGCATATTCAAAGATAGGTGCATAAAACATACCCCCTCTTTTATAAAGGTGTGCTATGCTTTTTAGTGCACGCTAAATATTAGTGTGCGCTAAACACACACTAAGCACTAATGCGTGCATGTTATCCTATGGATGCGTTAGCGATTAGCACACGTGCTAAAACGATTAGCACACCTTTGTAAAAGAGGGCCTATAGTGTTTTTTAAATGAAAATGCCATAAATACTGCTTTTTGCATTGTTTACAGAAAGTTTTCTGCTGTCAGTATGAGGGGCCACTGAAAAGTTCTCAGCACAACCAAGAAGAGTGATGTGGAGCCAAAAAACGGGAAGGGGTAAAACGCAGACCTGAAGGACCTCGCGGATCTAAAACTGCACGTCCTTAAAAATCTGAGGTCCGTGTCCATGCCACTCGTAGTTTCTGTCTCTTACAGACCTCTATGAGATTTTAGTGCTGACGGATCCGTCTCAGCATAGGGAGGGAAAAGTATTAGGATCCGTCAGCGCTAAAATGTCAGAGGTCCGTCAGAGCCAAATTCTATGTCGGGCTTAAAGGATAAGCAGAACGCAAAACGGTTAAACAGCCCTGTTAAGCACCGGGTTTTCTGGATCTCCTGAAAGAGACCTCTAATTTGCGATCCAGGAAGCCTGATTCACTATGGTGTACCCTTACTTTAAACTATAATAAGATACATCAGACTTAAACCTATACATAAGAAGGCTTCTGCTCTGCTGCTCCAGCACTAGTCTCTGGCTCTGACAGACCTCGATGAGATTTTAGCGCTGACGGATCCTAATACTTTTCCCTCCCTATGCTGAGACAGATCCGTCAGAGCTAAAATGTCATAGAGGTCTGTAAGAGACATGGCATGGACATGGACCTCAAATTTTTAAGGAAGTGCGGTTTTAGATCCGTGAGGTCCGTCAGGTCCGTGAGGTCCGCGTTTTACCCCTTCCCCCACAAAACTTACAAGTTATTCCACACTTTTCTTGACACTTTTGTTTCATTTCATTTCATTGAAATGAAAAGTGTCAAGAAAAGTGTGGAATAACTTGTAAGTTTTGTGGCTCCATATCATTCTCTTCTTAGTTGGATTGAGAACTTTTCAGCAGCCCCTCATATTTGCAAGAGATACCTTTGTTCTTAATTACTAATTTGGCCATTAATCGTGTCTGTTTTCTGCAGAACTCTGGTGTTATCTTCTGGGCCCACACAACTGTGATCCATTTCAGACACTGGACTATATGTCACCACCTCTATTTCATCATTGTCCATTCATTTTAATTGATGTTCAAATCAGGGTTACTGCTTGACCAGGCTTTCAATAGTTGTATTCACAACATTTCAATGCTATGTTGTATCATCCTGTTGTCAATAGGTAATGTCATGAATGTGCATGAAATTTGGAAGTTTTTCTTTTACTAATACTAATGCCAATACATCTCTTATACAGCACATATACCATTAACATTTTATTTCTGTTTACAAAAATAATACCTAGGAATTACAATACAATCATAATCTCAGAACATCATATCTTTAAAAAATATCATATAATAGTTCCACTGCCTGTTATATTCTTAGGCATATAGTAATCTATAATGTTGCCTGATCAACCCCTGAAACTGCATCCTAAACTATGAGCTTTGGTACTTGCTTCACCGTGGTTCTTATTTTCAAAATACTGTATATCCTCTGAGTGAAGATACCACATTTTTCGGTATCCTCCCATCTCAAACATCCTTCAATCTACTTCGATCCTCAGTAACACCACTCTGTGTTCAATAATATTTCATTTCACAGAGTTTTACATGTTCTTTCGCCACCGGATCTTATATTATTTATTCATTAAGTTAGATGCTCTTTTATTTCTATATAAATATTTTTTATATAGAAATAAATACAGAAGGTGGTAAATAGAGAAGAGAGAAGAGAAAAGATATACTGGATGAAAAATGAAGAAAGAAATAGAGGGGGATACTGGATGGATTGAATGAAGGGGTAGGTGGTAGACACTAGATGGAAGAGAGACATGCTGGGTAGAGGGTTAGAGGCAACAGATGATGCTGGAGATGGCTACTGCAGAAGAGATAAGATGTATTGGATGGAAGGGACAAGAGAGGGGGGAGATACCTAGATGGAAGGGAGAAAATGCCAAGAGGAGGTGGTTAGGGAAGAAAATAGAAGAATTTTTGGATGTAAGGGGGGGAAGAATGATGGTGATGCTGGATTGAAGTGGGAGCAGGTAGAGAGGAGTGATGCTGGATGGAAAGAGAGAGAGAGTAGAGATGCAGGATGGAAGGGGTACATGTTGATTGAAATCTAATCTAATTTTCTATTTGTGTGTCACTCATACCTATAAAGCACAGGTATCAAAATCGGTCTTAGAGGGCCGCAATCCAGTCAGGTTTTCAGGATTTCTCCAATAAATATGCATTGAAAGCAGTGCATGCAAATAGATCTCATGCATATTCATTGGGGAAATCCTGAAAACCTGACTGGATTGCAGCCCTCGAAGACCGACTTTGACACCTCTGCATAAAGGCTCAAGGCGACTTAAAGAAAGGAGAGAGGGCAGAGGAAGGAGGAGATGGGGAGAAGAAGAGGAGGAGAGGATACAGGAGATTAAGTGTCGAACAGATGGAAAGATGAAAGAGAGAAGATTGATAGACACTATACACTGCATTCCTTGGCATCTAATTTTTAGGACTGTTTATAGAATGGGGGCCAAAGTCTTGTTTTCAGAAAAATATTGTAAGATCAGAACTAATTCTATTTTACTAATTTGAAAACATCCTAGTCAGGTTCTTCTTGATGCTTATTCAAAGTCAAGATTTGGCTAATGAATTCTCTGTTACACTATACCTCTGATCTGTACATCTAGCCTGAGGTAACGGCTACTGATGATTGCATTTAAGGTGATGTAAGGCTCAGGTTTTTGGTCAATCAGCAGATTAAGGGTGTTACATTTAGGACAGCTTTTGAGCAGTCCTAAATCAGGCCGCTCAGCTATGCAAGTGCCGGCTCTGAATATCAGACCAGAACCCACATAAATTTTTTTTTAGCAACAAACACAACCCTGAAGCCCAAATCCCCTTCCCAACCCCTCTTTCTCGTCTCTTCCTCCCACTCGTGGGAAAATACATCATTTCATTCTTCCTTCCTCCCCCATCAGAAACCCCCCAGCACCCAAGCTTCTGATCACAGACCCTCTTTCTCTCCTCCCTCAAAATGTGATAAAATCCTTCCCTCCCTTCCTCTTCATTGACCCCCCCAAGCCTACCTATATCATTGTAGTCCAGCAGAAGGGGGGGGGGCAGAAATACAATCCCTTACTATTACTTATCACTTATATAGCACTGAAAGGCATACACAGTGCTGTACATGTTGAAATTTATAGACAGTCCCTACTTGTAAGAGCTTACAATCTAACTTGGACAGACAGACATGACATATAGGGTTGGGGATGCATAATCCAAGGTGAGAGGAGTGAGGAGTCAAAATCACTCTCAAAGAGGTTGGCTTTTATCTGGGCATTGAACACTGTTCCTCGCAGCACCTTTGAAAAAAGTCTGTCATGTCGACTTGCAGCAGCTCATGGTACTACAGAAAGTAGCATCCATTTTCCAAAGGTGCCACAAGGAATAATGAGCTGCTCTTCTGCCCCCATTGAAAATGCTGAACCAACAGGTATGAAGGGAGGCTCCAGGGGTCTGGACCTACCTGGACAGCTGAGAGGGGCTGAGACCTTTGAGGGTGGAAAATAGGGATGGACAGATTTTCCTTCAGGCTGGGGGAGAGGAGAGAAAGAAGGTCTAAGATCAGGGAGAGTGGGAGCTTGGGTGTGTGTGGCTTTCTTGTAGAGGGAGAGATGGAAGGATGCATTTCCTTGCAGGCAGGGGAAGGGAAAAATAGTTCCATAATATATATATATTTTTTTTTTGGGGGGGGGGAGGGTGTTGGGAGGGGATCAGGGCTCTGGGGCTATGTTTTCACTTAAAACAAAGTTATGTGAATGGAGGCTCGATATTTAATCAAGGCTACATAACCTCTATGTGGCTGAATATTGGCTAGGTATGCATAAGCTCCAGGTGGTTAGACCACCTGGATTTATGCTCTGATATTCAATACAAGTGCCTGAACATGGCATGGCCCTGAATATCAGTCATTATTTAGCTGGTGATGATCAGTGCTTAAAAAACGCTGATTACCTTAGGCAGAACATCAGTGGAGGCTGCTTTATTTAATTTTTTTTAAAGGCACATAATGTGGAATGTAGTTTCACAGTCTAGGCATCTTTTTACAAATTTCCTGTACTGTAATATGTAAATCTGTGATTGCAGAGAGGAAAGAAATGAACTAATTAAATACCAGAAAGTTTCTTCTTTTCTGCTGATGAAAGCAGCAGTTTCACTGGAGGAAGAAAAAGTGACCAGATAAATAAAAGTTGCTGAAACAAATTAAAACAAAATATCTACATGCTATTTATTACCTACTACTGAAGGATACCACTTGCTGAAATGAATAGAAAGCTGGTTGAACCTCCTTTATTTGAAAGTTCTGATACAGTTCTTATGTTGCCATTTTGTATGATGGTGGGACCAAGACAGGAATGAATGGGAATTGTTCTAGCCCATTATATGGGATCCAATAGAAGATAAAGGGAGGCTTGAGTGTGTAGAAGATCAGAAGATCTCTAAACCAGGCATGTGGATTTTTAAAAGGGATGGGGCTTGGTACCAGAGATGAAGATTAACAAGGACCTAACATTTTATAATAAACTAGTTTTTCAGCCCGTTACATTAACGGGTGCTAAATAGACTTAGGCATTTCTTTCTTTCTTTCTTTCTTTATCTTTCTTTCTTTCTGTATGTCTGTCTTTCTTTCTCTCTCCTTGTCCCCTTTCTTTCTTTCTATCTCTCTCCCTGGCCCTCTGTCTGTCTGTCTTTCTTTTTTTCTGTCTCTTTCCTCCTATCTGTCTTTCTTTCTGTCTCTCTCCCTGCCTCCTGCCTGTCTGTCTTTTTTATGTCACTCTCCCTGGCCCCCTGTCTGTCTGTCTGTCTTTCTTTCTTTCTGTTTCTCTCCCTACCTGCTATCTGTCTTTCTTTCTTTCTGTCTCTCCCCCCTGTCCAGCAGCACTACTTCCCTGCGCCCCCTGTCCAGCAGTAGCCCTTCTCCCTTCCTTTTACCTCCCCCTGTCCAGCAGTATCCCCTTCCCTGTACCCCCTGTCCAGCAGTAGCCCTTTTCTGCTCTCCCTGTCCAGCATCATGGAGGAAGGCAATCTGTAGCACATGGAGAAGTCTCCTGGTTTTTGCAGCATCGTGGAGAGAAGGCAATGTTAAAACCGCCGCAGGCTCCAACGTTCATTGTCGAGATGGGGAAACCGCCGCACGCTCCTTGTTCCCACTGCACATGCTCCTTCTACTGCGTATGTGGTGGCACAGATCACGGACGCATGGAATTTCAACGGTGCATGCGTACTAAGGGTTTTATTATTGCATATTTATCTCTGGGTTGGACCCCACATCAGAGGAACAACTGGGCCTCCAGTATCACAAACTTTCCTCCCATTACCCCCCAGAGGGTCTTAGATAGTGTTACCATATAGCTCCAGTAAAAGGAGTATGGATTGAGACATCCAGGTTTTACTTCCATTGAAAGCAATGGAAATGAGGACAGATTGAAACATATGGGCTTTACTTAAACTGAAAGCAATGGAAGTAAAACCCGGGTGTCTCAATCTGTCCTCCTTTTTCTGCAGCCATATGGTAACCCTCTTGGAGATCAGGGCAAGTAGCAACTTTAAGACCTACCATACTACCAGGCAAAAACTTTGGCTCTCAACATTAAAAGTGTTTTTTTTTAACCTATGGGCTAATTGGCTGCCTTGCATTCAGCTTGATCAGAATAGTTCATTACTTTAGAATTTATACAAATTTTCATAAAAAGTCTACTTCACATGAAAGTCTTAACGATAAGCAACACTATGTGCAAAGTATATTCAACTTAGACCACATTTTGGACATTTTTTTTTAGCATGAACATTTCCCTACTGCTGATTTTGAGCTCCTAGTGCTCTAGGCCAAAAAGGGACTTAGACTTTTTTATATATATATATCATGCCCCTACACATGTTTTCAAATACAATCCTTAGTGCAGATATCCTTCTTAGCTATAACTCTGCTGAGTAAACCTTACGACTTAAAAGGTTCTCATCAGTAAAGCATTTCTATTAGACTTTATATTTAAAACAATACAATCACTGTTCCAATGATCAAATAAACAACCATGCCATCCCATGAGGGCTTCTGCTTTAGATTCACAGGTAATGCAGAAGCTTAAAATCACTCCCGGTTACACCTTAAGGCTTTCACTGTTTTGTATTTCATTCCTTTCCTCTGTTAATTAAACTTAGCAGGCTTTTTACAACAAACAAATTTGCACAGAGAAAAATAAAGACAACAAAGAATGCAACAGGATACTGAAATTAATATACTGTCCCATATTTTTAAAGTTCTATTCATGTTTTAAGGTATCTGAAAACTGATGTTTAGACATCTGTATTTTATGGATGTCCATATCCTGATTTTGGTAAAGCTTGGATACCATTTTTCTGTCACTGGATGACTCACAATCTATGTTTGTACCTGAAACAACAGGAAATTACGGTAAATGACTTGCTCAAGATCCAGTTTCTATCCTTTAGCTAATATGTAGAAATAAAAAGAAATAAAATGAAACTAAAAGAATCCAAGTAATACTTTTTTAAAAAGAAATCCTTTAGAAAATGTGATTGCTAGTATTCTAGAGCCAAGAAGGTGTCTTGAGCAGATGGTCATAAGGGAGCTCTTAGACACATTGCATTTGACTTGCCTGATAGATGCCTTCTCCAAGCCAGATGGGCAAGAGAAGAGAAAAGACACAGCAGCAGCTGCTAATTCTGAGTGGCTAATCCACTGGGCTGTGTTAAAATAAATGGACAGTATTTCTCACTATTTGGGTTATCACAAGGGACTTGGCAGGACTGCCCTCTTTCCCCAATTTTATTTGCCTTAGCGATCGAACCATTGGCACAATGTGTCCGGGCTAATGGGAATATTCGAGGAGTGCGGACTGCAGCAGGGGAATATAAGTTAAGCTTGTTCACTGATGATGATCTGTTCACTACTCAGGACCTAGTTTCCTCGCTGCAAGCTATTCTGGGGAAATTTAGGGAGTATAGTGGGATTTCGAGCTTTTAAGTCAACTTACCTAAATCAGAATTGTTGAATGTAATCTTAGATGATGACGTCAGGGACATCATGCAAGTGACTTTTCCTTTTCGCTAGGTTAAATCCTCTATGCGATATCTGAGGGTTTATTTTGGATCTCAGGGTGTGGATCCCTATGACTTAAATTATGCTCCCCTGATCCATCGGATAGGTAAGGATTTGGACAGGTGGGCTGGTGTGTATTTCTCTTGGATAGGGTGGATAGAAGTCATAAAAATGATAATACTGTACTTTCTCAGCTTTTGTTCTTATTCCAATGTTTGTCCCTGTGGGTCCCTTGGTTGGTGTTGGAGACTTTACAGAAACAAATTTCTAAATTTATTTGGACAAATAGACACCCCCAGGGTGAATCTGCAGTTTTCATGAAATATTATCAAGCAACTCATTTGTGAGCACTTATTGAATGGCAAGCACAGAACTGCAAACAATGGGTTGCCCTTGAGCAGGAAGCGGTTGGCCATACTCTATTTTTGAATTTACCCTGGCTTCTGGAGTGTTGCAAACTGGTAGATGGCTCTACCTCGGTTCGGATAACATTGAGGGTGTGGAAGGCAGTCTGGAAGACTCTGTTGGATGGTAGGTGTTACTCTTGGTTCACACCATTTCAATATAATCTGGAGTTTACCCCTGGTAGGAGGGAAATGTTCTTTTCTGCCTGGGAAGAGAGGGGATTGATATGTGTGAGACAGCTTTGGGATGCTGCTTATGGGGAGATCTATGCCTTCCCAGTTCTTCAAGATAAATTAAGTTGAGACCCTGAGATCTGTTTCCATATTAAACATTATTTACAGTCTTAGGTCGTGTTGGGGACCCAGGGAGAGGGAAGACTCAATTTGAAAGCTTAGTGGGTCCTGCACTTTAGAAAGGGGCAATCTTTGCTATTTATAAGGGCTTAAATGCTCAAAGAGGTATTCAGTTACCATCTATGAAATCCTGGGAATGGGACCTGGGGCTCACAGCTGCTGAATGGTTGACTATCTGGTCCCAGGTGGCTTCTATTGGGCTGGTGACCCCTCTAATAGAGAATGGTTATAAGGTACTTATATGCTGGTATTATACACCAGTGAGGATGACTCGTATGGGACATGGAGGTGGGGGCCTTTGTTGGTGGGGATGTGGTTTTGAGGGGACTTATAAACATATATAGTAGGCTTTCCCCCAGGTCCTTGGATCTTGGGTAGCAGTGTTTGGGCTTCTTTCTAAAGTTATGGGAAGGAGATTTGCGGCTTCGTGGGAGGTAGCATTTCTTTGCCAGTATGACCTGAGCTTAGAGCCTGGAAAGTTCAGCTTTGTCAAATTGTGTTTTACAGCTAGTTGGCTGGTCTTGGCTGCTAATTGGAAGAAGTCTGAGTAGCCTGACTAGTATTTGGTTATTGATAAATTACATAATTAGCATACCATGTACAAATTTACAGCACTTAAATATGGTACTTTGGGTAAGTTTGATAGAATATGGGGGCAGTTTACATCCTGTGACATGTTTTGATTGCTGTTTTGAGCTATTTCTACTCCGTTTTGGTCGGCTTCATTTGCAGATATTTTTACTTATTGTTCTATTCTGTTCTGTTTTTGGGAGAGGGGTTAAGATGGGGTAGTGACTTATTATGTATTTTGTTTATGTGGGCTATACAGCCATTATGGTGAAGGGACTTGACTTCTGTTTTATGGCCTGTTTTATTACTGAGCTGTCATCGCCTAGAAATGTGAATAGGCGATAAATCAAAATATCTAATAAACTTGGAAACTTGGACTGTATGCTTAGTTGATTGTTCTTCATGCTATGCCTAATAAAACATTTTTCAAGTAAAAAAACAACAACCTTACAGTATACACTTAAATCAGATAATGTTCTCTTCAATGTTCAACTAAATTGAAGCCAGTTACCCCAAATTATAGCCTGAATCCCACTAAGTACAAGGAACATTTAGACATCATAGGTAAGTATCATTTAAAACTTACAAAATTACTTTAAAATTAACTTTTATGAATAGTCACAACTAACTATTTTACATTTTCTGTTTCCAAATTAACCAAGAGTTCAAAAATTTTTAGGTAAGTGTGTGTAAATAATTTCTTCAAAAATGTATCAGTCACTTACCTCCACCCCTTCCTATACAAAGCTGTGGTATCGGCTGCTGCACTGTAAGCTTTCTGATGCTCATTAAACCCCTCCTTTACAAATCCACACTAGCGTTTTTAGTGCAGCTACCATGGTAACAACTCCAACACTCATAGAATTCCTATGAGCGTCTGAGCTGTTACTGCCATGGCCGGCACTAAAAACGCTAGCGTGGCTTTGTAAAGGAGTGGGTAAATCCCTATGGATGTCAAAGTGATTACCGCAGCAACAGTCACTACCACAGCATTGTAAAAAGAGCCCTTAGAATATTTTTTAAAAAATGTTATTTTTCTTCTTTCAGTACTTATCTTTTCTTTAAGCTCACTTATTTCTGTTTTTCATCTGTTAGTAAACTTCTTTTGTGATCTTCACCCTTAAATTAAATTAAATAATTAGATTTAGTCTGCCTCCCTATAAATACTGTTCTAAAATTTGTAAGCCTTCCTGCACAGGAACCTATGCACTGTTTATCTAAATACAGCAAAAGTAAAATTAAGGCCCTCTTTTACTAAGCCGCGGTAGAGGTTTATACTGCAGCCTGGGACGCTAAATGCTCCCAGGCTCATAAAAATTCCATGAGAATCGGAGCAGCTTCAGAGCAGTGTTGGCGCATTTATTGCTCTGTGCTGTGGTAGAAACCTCTACCGCAGTTTAGTGAAAAAGGGGGTAAATGTTTCCCTGTCTAACAACCTGTTTGTGCTTATTTATTAGTTTCCTTGAAATAACTAATAGAGTGTAGGATCCTCTTCTGAAACTCAGCAGAAGTCGTCAGTGTTTTCACACTTCAAGCAACAAATATCATTCACACTCTTTCATCAATCACACTCTTAAAAATAATAATAATAAAAAAGACTTGGCTGATAAAACTTCAGTTTTCAATTGCTTTTTAAGAGCTAGGACATCACGCTACCAGCTGAAGAAACATAAATGCTGCTACTACTATTAATTATTTCTATATTTCTATAGTGCTACCAGATGCATACAGTGCTGTACAGAATCAGAAAGAAGACAGTCCCTGCTCGAAAGAGCTTACAATCTAAACAGACAAAACAGACAAACAGGAGGATGTCATGGACACAGTTAAGGGGAATGCTTAATCAGCTGGCTGGGTTGGTGGGCAGAGGAGTAGGGTTAAGGATTGAAAGCTATATCAAAAAAATGGATTTTCAATTTGCTTTTAAATAAGGTAATGGAATGGGTTTGGCGGACAAACTCAGGTAATTTATGCAGGGCATAGGGGGCAGCTAGATGAAAAGAACAAAGTCTGCAATTGGCAGTGGAGGAGATGGGTACAGTTAAGAATGGCTTATCTGAGGAACAGAGTTTTCTGGGAGATGTATAAGGCGAGAGAGGAGAGATATTGAGGTGCAGCAGAATGAACACACTTGTAGGTCAGCAATAGGAGCTTGAACTGTATGCAATGGCAGATAGGGAGCCAGTGAAGGAGAAGGGTGACATGAGTATAGCGAGGTTGGTAGAAGATGAGTCATGCAGCAGAGTTTTGCACAGATTGCAAGGGGGAGAGGTGACACTGTGGGAGACCAGTTAGAAGTAGATTACAGTAATCTAAGCTTGAGGTTATGAGAGTGTTGACAAAGGTCCAGGTAATGTGCTCAGAGAGGAAGGGACGAATTTGGGTGATATTGAAGAGATAGAAGTGACTGGTCTTACCAGCTTGTTGCATGTGCATAGAAAATGAGAGGTCAGAATCGAAAATGACTCCATTGTTGCGAGCAGAGGAGACAGGAGCAATGACAGTATTATTTACTGAGATAGAGAAAGGAGGAGGAGGAGCAGCAGAGGGTTTAGGAGGAAAGAGGAGCAGTTCAGTCTTTGACATATTTAGTTTCAGATGATGGCAGGACATCCACGTAGAAATGGCCAAACAGGCAGAGACTTTTTCTTAGACATTAGGTGAAATTTTGGGTGTAGAGAGGTAGATCTGGGAATCATCAACATATAGGTGATACTGGAAACCATGGGAAGAGATCAGGACACCGAGAGAAGAGGTGTAGAGAGAGAAGAGGTCCTAAGATTGAACCCTGGGGTACACCAACCACTAGCGGGGTAATAGCAGAAGAGGACCCATCAATACATATACTAAAGGTGCTTTGGGAGAGGTAGGAAGCAAACCAGGAGAGGACAGATTCACAGAATCCAAGTGAGAACAGCGTATCAAGGAGTAAGCTGTGATTAACAGTATCAAAGGCAGCAGACAGGTCAAGAGGGACAAGGATCAAGTAAAGGCCCTTAGGTCTGGCCATGAACAAATCACTGCAGACTTTAGTGAGGGTAGTCTCTATGGAGTGTTGGGGGCGAAAGCCAGATTGTAGAGGATTGAGAATCTGTCGAGTTGAAAGGATGTCCAGGCAGCGATAGAGAACAGCACGCTCGAATAGCTTGGATAGGAATGGAAGAAGGGAGACAGGGAAATGATTGGGGCAGGAGAAGTGGTATGAGGATATGTAGTAGAATGTCATGGGAAAAATGTATCACAAAACAGGGTGATTATGTGGAAAAGTGATATAATTTGCTTTTGAGATATTTAATAAATAGTGTTTAAAAAAATAAAAGTGTGGAAACATTTTGAAGAACCCTTATATTTAATCAGTAGACTGGTCAGTAATATGTAAGACTGCTGAAAAGTTCTCAGCTCAACCAAGAGGAGAATGATGTGGAGCCATTAAACTTACAAGTTATTCCAATGACATGAAATGAAAAGTGTCAAGAAAAGTATGGGATAACTTGTAAGTTTCATGGTTCCACATCATTCTCTTCATGGCTGAGCTGAGAACTTTTCAGCAGCCCTTCATAAACAGAATCAAATTTTCTTTAAAAAAACAAAACTTTTTTCAGAAAACAATTACTCTCACCTCAAAAGAGAATAGAATAAAATCTTCAGCCCTATTTCAGTTTCTGATAGAAATTACCTTTATATTACCTGGAGATCAAATTACTCTAAAAAAAGAAACTGCTGAAAAACTATTCACACAATGTAACTTATACCCATTCTCTCACA
This sequence comes from Geotrypetes seraphini, assembly GCF_902459505.1. Taxonomy (NCBI): domain Eukaryota; kingdom Metazoa; phylum Chordata; class Amphibia; order Gymnophiona; family Dermophiidae; genus Geotrypetes; species Geotrypetes seraphini. Next base: position 105,099,821 of record NC_047089.1, on the reverse strand, counting down.
TTCACCAATTTATTAACAAACTGGGCAGGTGACACCTTGGCACTTTTTCATCCCACATATAATATCAACACGCAAACAAAACATCTAAAAAGAGTACGTTTATTATGGCCGTAGCATTGTACCACTTACATATGTTAAACACAGTTTACAGTATCTTGCAATTACATACATGAGTGCAATTTACAGTATAATGCAATTATGTATATCTAGATCACTTCATGGTAGGATGCCTAGCCTTTCGAGTCACACAGCTCCCACTATTTTCTGCCTTACCAGATGAAGCACAATTTCTGCCCTGCCTGGGCATAGGCTGCCTAAATGCCAATGCACTACCATCATTTTATCAGGGGTTGCCGTACAAGCACACCCCCTACCGATGCCCTACTTTTTACATCTTGGGATCTAGCTAGCTACTTGGGACCTGGGTTGATCACTATTGGAAACAGGATACTGGGCTTGATGGACCTCCCAGTATAGCAATTCTTATGTTCTTTCATCACGGCTGCTGTAAAAGCACATTTCCCTCCTTAACCGTTGACTCCTTTTCTTGATGCCTTCAGCACCCCCTCCATTCTGTCAAAATCTGGGGTAGGCACAGCTGTTTCTCTGTCACTAGCATCCCTATGTAGAAGAGGGGGACTGCCTCAGGTCTTCTACAACATCCATGTTACTGCTAGCATGTGACAAAACAACTTCACATTTAACCATTGTTGATTTGGTCATAGCATACTGCTGTGTGCTTTATCAGACTAGGAACCCTTGTCATAGACTGAGACAGCAAACCTAGTTTGTCGCAGTTTCCCCTCCTACCCTACTCACAGATGTGGCCGTTCTTTAACTTGGGTACTTACAACGCCCAGTGATAGTCAACTGTAAACAACATATAGGCCAGCTTCGTCACACTATTTGTCTTGAAGGTAATACAATTTGATGCTATCACACAGAAGCCAAAAGTCAACCTTATAAATGTCTTGAATACTCTCATCTGTGGCAGCCACCCCAGTTATTTATCCAACCCTAAAAATACCAAATAACATATGTGCATATATTTATACTATGCACAATCTAGAAGTGTAATTTGGCAGAATATCAAAATTCAATAAACTTATAAAGTTGGGTGAGTACAGTTTTGCTATATCTGTTGATGCACATTTAGGAGTCACTTCAAATAGATTCCATAAGAATTCAGTCAAGGGGAAATAATCTGCCATGATCTGCAGCCACACCTGTCTGGCAAATGAACCAAAGCAAGAGTGGCACCAGAGCTAACCAGTTGATGGCATCATGAGGGGTGGAAGGTTAATGCAGGAATATTTTGTCTGTTTTAAGTGTAAGTCTTGTTATGAATGATTCCCATCAATTTTCATGGTTGCTTTCTTTTATATATATTGTGCTTTAATTATTGTACACCGCCTAGATCCTTTAATGGTTCAGGTGGTATAGCCAGTTTAATAATTGATAATAATTCAGTTCCTGCCACCCCTTTCCCAACTGTGTGAGTAGGCTTATTGGTGTAAGGCATAGGGAGACTCCCACATTTTCCTAAACTTCAGGAAGCCGAGGAAGAGTTGGTATACCTACACTATATCCTGTTGTACTTAATTCTATCTAGCCTATTGCCCTTGTCAGCTAACAGACCAAATCAGTATAACAGAGCATGAGCAACTTCAAATCTTATGTTTCAGCAAAATAAAGTGTGAGTACTGGCTACTATTCGCAGGAGAATGATAGCATTATTGAAAGTGGGAGTACAGCTGGTATATGCAACAAATGCAGTTTCTAACCTGCAAAGGCGATCTTGCAGTTATAATTGTGGAGTCCTAAGATTATCTGATGAAAAGATAGGACAATGAAGTTTGTTAGACTGTTTTATTCTCTAACTTATGTACTGTATATTATGTAGGAACAGAGCTCGTTTTAACATCCACCCAAGTCAAAAACAACCCTCCAAGCAACAAATCACATTGAGTGCAATGCTCTCATCAAATGGAAGCAGTTGGCAGAGGAATCTGCCTAACAGGCCAACAATTAATTAGAATGCTGAAGGATCTGCGTGCAGTTGTTCAGGCCAACAATTAACTATTACTACTACTACTTATCATCTCTATAGCGCTGCCAGATGCATACAATACTGTATATTACATAGAATATAGAGGGGTCTGTGTGCCATTGTACAGGATAATAGGTTAATATCCAACATACTCTTCTTTACACAACCATTTATTTATTTGCAAAGAAATCAGCCCAGGCATGGTATGGGCACATATGAGAGGATGTGCAGGAATGATATTCCATGCATAGTATTTTGATATATATACCCCATACATAATTATTGATATCTAGCACATATGTTCTTAGGTAAAAAGCTGAAATCCAGATCCTCCAGGGTGGCATTTTCAGAAATGTTTCCAGTTCCATGCGCATGACCCAAGAAGCAGGCAGAATTCCAAAGTCTCAGTGTGTTGTTGAGACGATGGTGCAGGGATGAGGGATTTAGCTTTGTTAGAAACTGGGCAATCTTCTGGGAAAGGGGGAGCTTGTTCCAAAAAGATGGACTCCACCTTAACCAGAATGGAACCAGGTTGCTGGCACTAATGTTTAAAAAGGAGATAGAGCAGCTTTTAAACTGAGATGCAGGGGAAATCCAACAGTTGCCCAGGAGCGGATGGTTCAGTGTGAGGTATCCTTGAAGGATACTATTGAAACAGGATATTTAGGGAGTTCCAGTAGAGAGGTTTCAATAATGGTGAAAGAAAGCCAGGAGAGTTTAAGAGGAAGGCAAAGTAAAATAGTAACATAGTAGCATAGTAAATGACGGCAGATAAAGACCCGAGTGGTCTATCCAGTCTGCCCAACCATACATGCTCCATATATTAATTATTTAGTTTAAATGGTTCTTTTTCTTAGATATTTCTGGGCCAGAAACCCAGAGCCCTGCCCAGTAGTGTGCTTAGGTTTCATCTACTGGAGTCTCCATCAAAGCTCACTCCAGCCCATCTTAACCATCTCAGCAATCAAAACCCTCCCCAAATTTTCCCTGTCTTCTAATCAGCCTGTAATTACAAGGAAAACCCACAATTTGAAATGTCTGTATACAAATGTTAGAAGCCTAAAAAAATAAAATAGGAGAGTTAGAGTATATAGCACTGAATGATTAGGTATATATAATAGGCATCTCAGAGACCTGGTGGAAGGAGGACAATCAATGGGACACTATTACTTGGGTACAAATTATATTGCAAGGATAGAGTGGATCAAACTGGAGGGGGAGAGAGGCGTTATGTCAGAGGGAATTGAATCAAATAAAATACAGATTCTACATCCGACATATTGTAAATAGCAATGTGGGACTGGGCATTCCTCCTGCCTCTGATCATTGGGGGGGTTCATGGGGTGTCGGCAGGAGGGATCATTCGGGGGTGGGGTAGCTCCGGCAGGAGAGATTTGGCATCTCTTCTGCCATGATCATTCAGGTAGGGGGAGAGTTCTGGAAGGAGAGATTGGGAATCTCTCCTGCCAGGGAATATTGGGGTATGTCAGGGTGCCGGGCAGGAGGGATTGGGGATACCTCCTGCCATGATCTTTGGGGGGGGAGGTTCCAGCAGGAAGGATTGGGCATCCCTCCTGCTGGCGATGTATGGGGGGATGGGTGGCCGCTGTTGTGGCCGCTAAACCTATCATGGCAGGGAGATCCCTTGCCACGTTAAGCTCAGCGGTCACGTCTGCTTACAATGTAGGCTACTGTTTTGCTGGCCTACACTGTACGCGTCTACTGCGGGTCTAGGTCCACCTAAGGCTATTTCTGGACCAAGCCACACCCATGGCAAGCTTAGGTGGGCTTGCGTACCTCCCCAGGCTCCCAGAGTTGCCTCCAATGTAGGCAGCCTGCCTTGGGAGGGTTTTTTTTTAGAAAACGTGCATCCCAATTGTCTGGTTAGGTAGCAGTTGGCCATGTACTATCAGGACGTTGTTTATAGAATCCAGGCCACAGTGTCCAGCTGGAAAATCAACCTCTGTTGTTTCTGTTGCAAAAGTTGCTGCCAGTCACCCCATCTAACAGAACAGGGATAATATTCAAGAACCAAACAGTGCAGATTAAAAAAATCATGACTCTGCTCCAAGCAATGAGCCACCAAATGTTCCTCCGGGTGGCCAAGCATGATTTGTGCTCCAATAAATGGGTCTTCAGTTTCTGGGATGTGTAGTCTCACATACAAAGGCAGGCAGGGACATATAATCAAATAAATCACACCTTCAATAATACACATTGTATTGCTTCTCAAATGAAGCAGCATTTAGACACCTGATGTATAAATTCCTTAACACATAACACATCAAAGGGCACATCATACATCCACCACAGCATGTGTGACCCCTTACGGGAATCTGTCAAGCTGATGAAGTGTCCACCCTTAAAACATTAGGGGACAGCAGGTCACCCAAATTCTGAGTCCGTCCATAAGCAAACATAATACGCATATTGGAGAAACAAGGTAGGGACTTCAAAAGGGGTTCAAATGACTATACAACCCATTGCACTTGTCTTGAAAGATGGGTGTATTTTGTCACAAAAGGGAGAACATCAGATTGTCGATCCAGAGCAAGGCACAGCTTCCTCCAAATAAAGGAAACTTTAAAATAGGAACAGTGTTTGAAAAGTACTGCTGTAAAGATTTTTATTACTTTTATCTGCAGCACAAGACACAACTCTCTCCCTGTGTTTCATCCCATGTGCAGTCTTATTTCTTACAGAATCCAGTGCTGAGAAATATACATCCAGCAATAGATTGCATCTTCAGGCTGATTTATGTTTTCAGGATCCAAAGGAAAGGACCATTCAGATGAAGTAGGCTGTTCCTTGTACAGCAGGTAAGAAAAAGAGAATGAGTAGAAGCAAAAATAGGAGCAAAAATTTAGAGCAGAGAGAGTAATTGGAGATTCAGGCAAGATGGAAATCCTGCACTTGCCACCTCCTCCCCCCCCCTTTCAAGCTCCTAGTCTCCACCCTTGACACCACCTCTTAGACTTCCCCTCATTCCTAATTACAGCTACCCATTCCCCTCTAATACCTTCAGCTACATCCAGCCCCTTCTTTCCTACTTGCCTCCGTTCCCCCTCCCCCTCTGGCCCAAAAACCTATCTCCAGCTAAGTGCCAGACCGCCACACGTTTGTTTTTCTGGCTTTCCTTCTGGGCAAGGTCAGTTTCTTTTTCTTCCTCAAATTTCTCACTTTTCCATCTAAAATATCTCTCTCTCACACAAAGCACTCAATAAAAGCATCTTCTCTCTTCAATTCTTCAGTTGCTCTCTCCCAATTGAAACTGACAGCAAAGTTCCTAACTGACTTGTGCAGCCAGAGAACTTCTTACATGGGCATAGAAACCTCTATACATTCCAACTTCAATTTCAAATTAATTTTAAACCCCCAAACCTTCATTTTTTAAAATATTAATTAAAGAATTCAGCTATGCTGACAACTAATATCATAATTCTATCAAAATATTTCAATATCACTATTTTTGAAAACCATATTTTAGATGTTTTTCTATTCAGTTCATCTGTAGTGTGTCTAACTCCCTCTTTTACTAAGGCACACTAACTGATTAGCACTCTTTAAATGCTAATGCATCCATAGACTAACATGCACTCGTTAGTGTTTAGCATATGCTAATTCGATTAGTGTGCACTAATCATTTAACGCACCTTAGTAAAAGAGGGCCTAAATCTCAAGGTGGTATGTATGTTGGGAGTATGGTTTGGATGTTTTTCTGCAATAATGGAGATTGGAACAGGAGTCTAAGCCTGTGGGGTTCCTGATCTTGCTGCACTTTGTCTGATCAGTGGAGGGGTGTTCAAAATACAGACACAGGATTTATGTGATATTCAGAAGCTCCTGGCTGAATATTGACCAGAAGCCACATAAAGGCCGTTAACCTGACACACTGGTCAGCTGCTGATATTCAGTGATTTGGCCTATCATTGTATACTGGGGCTAATTTAGCATTAGAAAAAAACACAGACCACCACTAGATGAATTTTTTGTCTTTGAGGGGCAATTCTAAACTGGGCATCATCTATAACAGCAGCTGTGTGCATAGATGCTGTTATGGAATACAGATATAAACCCACATTTATGTTAGGCATGCTCACTCATGCCAAGTCAATTGCATGCCTAACAAGGCACACCCGAGTGAAATATGCCACAACTAAATAGGAGATACATTCATGTCCAGCCCATGCTCGATCAAATCGGGAAAGATTCCGGAGCACTGGAAGGTGGCAAATGTTACGCCAATCTTCAAAAAAGGTTTGAGGGGAGACCCGGGAAACTACAGACTGGTGAGTCTGACATCGGGACCAGGAAAGATGGTAGAGGCACTGATAAAGGACCGCATCATTGATCACCTTGACAGACACGGTCTGATGAGGACCAGCCAGCATGGTTTCAGCAAAGGCAGATCTTGTTTGACAAACTTGCTGCACTTCTTAGAGGGAGTAAATAGACAGATAGACAAGGGCGACCCGGTCAACATTGTATATCTGGATTTTCAGAAGGCACTTGACAAGGTTCCACATGAATGACTACTTCAGAAAATTGCGAGCCATGGAATTGAGGGTAAAATACTCACGTGGATTAAAAACTGACTGGAGCAAAGGAAACAGAGAGTGGGGGTAAATGGACAATACTCAGACTGGAAGAGCGTCACCAGTGGGGTGCTGCAGGGCTTGGTGCTTGGACCTGTGCTCTTCAACATCTTTATAAACGATCTGGACATAGGTATGACGAGTGAAGTGATTAAATTTGCGGACAATACGAAGTTATTCAGAATAGTGAAGTCACAGGGGGATTGCAAAGATCTGCAAAGTGACATAATCAGGCTCGAGGAATGGGCATCAACATGGCAGATGAGGTTCAATGTTGATACGTGTAAAGTGATGTATGTCTGCAATAAAAATCTCATGCACGAATACAGGATGTCCAGGGTGGTACTTGGAGAGACCACCCAGGAAAGAGACTTGGGAGTTCTGATCGATAAGTCGATGAAGTCGTCCATGCAATGTGCGGTGGCAGTGAAAAGGGAGAACAGAATGCTAGGAATGATAAAGAAGGGGATCACTAACAGATTGGAGAAGGTTATCATGCCGCTGTACCGGGCCATGGTGCACCCTCACCTGGAGTACTGCGTCCAACACTGGTCACCGTACATGAAGAAGGACACAGTACTACTTGAAAGGGTCCTGAGAAGAGTGACTAAGATGATTAAGGGGCTGGAGGAGTTGCCGTACAGCGAAAGATTAGAGAAACTGGGTCTCTTCTACCTCGAGCAGAGGAGATTGAGAGGGGACATGATCAAAACATTCAAGGTACTGAAGGGAATAGACTTAGTAGATAAGCACAGGTTGTTCACCCTCTCCAAGGTAGGGAGAATGAGAGGGCACTCTCTAAAATTGAAAGGGGATAGATTCCGTACGAACATAAGGAAGTTCTTCTTCACCCAGAGAGTGGTAAAAAACTGGAACGCTCTTCTGGAGTCTGTCATAGGGGAAAACACCCTCCAGGGATTCAAGACAAAGTTTGACAAGTTCCTGCTGAACCGGAACGTACAGAGGTAGGGATAGTCTCAGTTAGGGCACTGAACAAGAACGTGCACTGGTTCTGCTGAATAAGAATGTGCGCTGGTTGGGCTAGTCTCAGTTAGGGTGCTGGTCTTAGACCAGAGGGTCGCCATGTAAACGGACTGCTGGGCACGATGGACCACTGGTCTGACCCAGCAGTGGCAATTCTTATGTTAGAACATAAGAATTGCCACTGCTGAGTCAGACCAGTGGTCCATCATGCCCAGCAGTCCGCTCACGCGGCGGCCCTCTGGTCTAAGAACAGCACCCTAACTGAGACTATCCTATCAGCGCACGTTCTTGTTCAGCTGAAACTTGTCTAACTTTGTCTTGAATCCTTGGAGGGTGTTTTCCCCTATTTATACACTGCTTTATAGAATAGCATGTAATAAGCATACATGGAAAGTGCCAATTTTCTTGGAACTTACACACACCAACTACATACACATAGTTATAGAAATTCCATTTTTAAATTAGTTTTCATCCACAGTTACCAAAGTACTTTGGTTTTGAATATCAGCATAAAAATGTATAGTTGCATGCATATAATTACATCATCTAAAATAACAATACCCCCATTTACAAAGCCGTGGTAGCAGCTGCTGCACGCTAAATGCTCTCATACCTATTAAATCCCTGTGGGTGTTGGAGCGATTTCCGCAGTTGCAGCTGATATCACAGTTTTGTAAAAGGAGCCCAGTCAAAAGTTGTGTATCTCTTTTATAAAGTACATTTTTGGAATATTCATTTTATGTATATGATTTTATCCGTTGGTCAACTTATGTCCCTGGTAACATTTCTTTTTAATATGCGTAGTTAAATTATGCTTGTATTTTTAGTCAACTGAAGAGCCATTATTGTCAATCCAGTGATTCTGCCCATTTAAAAATCTGCATAAATTCCTTATTAGCCATTTGAAAACGTGTCATGCCTTTATTTCTCAATTAGTTTATTTTATATAGAATTCTATTATAATGGCTTAGTATCTTAACTGAGGCCCCCTTTTATCAAGCTGCATTAAGTTTTTTTGTTGCCAGCCGCTGTGGCAAAAGCTCTGACACTCATAGAATTCCTATGCACATCAGAGCTTTTACCGCAGCGGCTTGCAATGAAAAACCTTAACACAGCTTGATAAAAAGGGACCTTAGTAAATAACTGTAGCTGTTATTATCACTGGCATCAATGTGTTGCTGCAGTGAATACAGAAGAAAATACATTATCAAATGTCATGCACTTAGAGAACTGGCAACAGGTTATCCAATCATGAAGGAAAGATTAAGTTAAAAAAATCAGAACAAAAAAGATAATGTGGCATTTAAGTTTTAAGGCTGGTAGAGAACAAGAAAAAATGGAGACAAAAGACAAGATCAGAGACTTTCATGTCACCTATAAGTAGCAAGAGAAAGTGAAACAATTTGTTCAGTAGGAAGTGTTCTTTGTTCTATCAGTCTTCCACTGGCTTATAAAATGTGCATCATAGCCTGTGATACTGCCAGAAGCATTTCTTAAGGAGTATAAGGAGTGTGTGGGGACTTGTTCTTAACAACCTCTGCTATTGTCAGTCATTCAGGGCCTGAAAATCTACTGCCTGAGGTGAACTCTGTCTGTCTTGCTGTAGAGGTCTTTCCCTCTCATGGGGATGTTTTTAGTTTTGCCCTTTGAAGTGACTCATAGACTTTCTATAACAGGAAACAACAGGACCTGCCTTGTTGCTCAAGGCTTGCCTCCCCCTTCCCCCTGTAATGTATGGCCTTCTTCAATGGGTAAGAAAGCTCATTCATGAGGGAGGTTACAATGTAGATTTGTTATTTAATTTGTTTATCATTACTAGGAAGTTTAGTCTGAGGCTTTGGGCACTTAGGTAGTTTCTTGATCTAATCATGTTTCATTTTTATTACATTACCTATTCTGGATGACATGTTAAGATCCATTAAAATGACTTGAGATAAAAATGATGCAGATTAATTTATTGATCAATTGTATATGAATTAGTTGAGTATGATTTCGCTTCGGAATCCTATGTTGTACAATTAAATTGTCCATATTCTAGAGATGATATTAAGCTGATGAAGCTGCTGCTTAATGGAATTGTCTTTGTCTCCCTTAAGTTTGCAAATGGCCTGAGAGATCAAAACAGGATAGTCAGAGTTTTGGAAGGTCAGTAGCTAAACTCATATGAATTTACTAGTAAGAAGAGATGATACATATGAATACGTATTACACTGAGAATTTAAAAAATCTCACTTTTTAAAACACGTTTCAAAGAACTGCATGACAGGGCTTTTCACTATGGTAGCCAGATTGTTAGGTAATTCAGTTGTAAATAAGATAGATAATTTGATTATACCTATTCTGCTTTCTTCCTGGGGATTATGTTGCTAGGAAAGAGTTGTAGAATCTGTCACTAGAGTCTATTCTCAACTAGTGCTCCCTAAACTCAAGGGACTGGGAAAATTCAGCACATACTGTACTGAGTAGCAATGTTGTGGTATACAGTAGGGAATAGGATGCTATGGTACAATAAGGTGCTGTGAAAAAATACAGGGTGGAAAAAAAACTTGATGGATTACAGTGATGTTGAAGGCATGCACAGCTAGATCAGAGAGCTGCTACTTCTTATAACCTGAGGGAAGAGAGAAGAGAGGCTACTAGCTCAGCATGCTTAAAAAATCAAGCATCCAATAGGAAGAGTCACATATAACACAATTATCAATGATCCAAAATGCCCTTCATCGTTAGTAAGTAATTACAGTCCAATTGCATGAATACCCTTTTTGTTAAAACTTATGGAGGGATTAGTGAATATATCACTGAACGATTATCTTGAACAATTTTCAATTTTACATCCTTCTCAGTCAAGCTTTCGCCTATATCATAGTAATACTACTATTAATATTAATTATTTCTATAGCTGGAGTTGGCTTCACTTCTTGATTACCTCTATCAGAAATTCAGTACAGGCAAGTGTGCTTTAGTTATGCAATTTGACCTCAGTTGCGCTTTTGATTTGGTGGATCATCAAATCCTATTGAGATGCCTTGATGCAATTGGACTATCTGGTAATGTCTTAAATTTGATAAGGGGATTTTTGGAAAATCACACTTACCAAGTGCATCTTGATAATTCCTTTTCCAATAAGTGGAAAAACCCATGTGAGGTGCCCCAGGGCTCCCTTTTGTCTCCTATACTTTCCAACCTATATTTAGCTCCTTTGGGAATTAGGTGTTCTCCCCTAGGGGTAAAATTATAAAGTTAACAGACTTTACTATAGTAATTTTGTTGGTGGCCTTCTCAAAGGAAATATTAGCATTTATACATCTAATTTTTGAAGCAGTAGAAACATGGATGAAAGATTTTGGGTTGAAACTTAATCCAGATAAAACAAAAACAATTCTGGCCTCCCCATCCAATCAGATCAAGGAAAATTCAATAAGTCTGAATAGAATAACTTATCACATTTTGCCAGTTATTTAAATTCTGGGGTCCACCTGAATCAAAATCTGTCATTGAGTTCCATATTAACAATCTTGTTAGAAAATGTTATTTTCTATTATGGGAATTAAGAACAATTGGACCATATTTCGACTGCTCATTCTTTAGGCTGTTGGTGTAGTCTCTTATCTTAAACACCATGGATTATTGTAATATTCTTTATCTATCAATCTGCAAGAAAAACATTAAGTGATTGAAGATCATTCAAAATACTGCTGTTCGCTTGATTTTCGGATTGAAGAAATATGACCTAAGGCTTTAAATGGTTTATTACCTAGCTACCTTATCAATCATTTTAAATTTGTGAATAATAATAATAATAATTTTATTCTTACATAGCGCCATACTGAAAAAATTCTAGGTGGTTCACAACAAGGTGAGCTAAAACATGGGATACAGATAAAATACAAATTAGAATAATGGACTTAAAACAGATAAAGACAGAAAGCATTTACAATAAAATGCAGAAAATATCGGCATGGCAGGGAAAGAAGTAATACATAGAACAGATAAAATACATCAAGTTGAATATAAGGAACTTGATTGAAAAAATCAAGCAGTCTTTAACAATTTTCTAGGAGCAAGATAGGAAGAGACCTCTAACATAATTTTTCCAAGCCATACATTCAATTTAGTGGCTTGAAATGAGAGGGTTTTCTCAAGGAACTTCTTATAACGACAGGATTTTATGGAGGGATATGAAAACAAGTGCACTCTACGTGTGATCTTTTTGGCATGACTCAAAGAAAAATGGACACAAAATAACCTGGTAACAAACCCGAAACTGATTTATAACAAATACAAGAAAATTTGAACAGAATTCTCGACTCTATCGGCAACCAATGGAGTTTCAAATAAAAAGGAGTTATATGCTCCCATTTTTTTTAAACCAAAAATGAGGCGAACTTCAGTATTCTGAATCACTCTCAATTTTTTGAAAATTTTCTTGTAAGCACCTAGGTATATAATGCTACAGTAATCGAGAATACTTAATATAGAAGACTGTACCAATAAACGAAAGGAAGTTTTGTTGAAATACTTCTTAATGGTACGAAACTTCCAAAGCACAGAGATACATTTCTTAAACAATAAATCCACATGTTGTTCTAAAGTGAGATGTTTATCCAGAGTCACACCCAATATTTTTATGGATTGTTCTATTTTATAGTCCAACCCATTCACGTGTAATGTTGTATCTTTAATCTTATCGTTGTGAGTTGCTAAAAAAAATTAGTTTTTTCTGCATTTAATTTCAATTTACAAGCAGTCATCCAAAGTTCAATCTGACTTAAAAATAATCGTTAAAAAATTTATGTACTCTGGTGACAGACAAGTTAATGGGATGACTATAGTAATGTCATCTGCATAAATGTAGAACTTGAGCTTTAAACTTTGCAACAAATTTCCCAAGGAAGCAAGATAAATATTAAACAGAGTGGGGGTCAGAAGTGAACCCTCCGGGACACCACAGGAGTTTTCCCAACGATAAGACAAGATATCTTCTTTAAACACTTGGTATGATCTTTTACCCAGGAAGCCACAAAACCAGTTCAAGACATTACCTGTGACTCCAAGAAACATCTGCGTGGATTGTGGATATTTGATTTTCCTACTATTAAAGGATGTGTTTTTAAACAGTTTCTTAATAAAATTCTGTCTTATCAGGCTGGTAGTTTGTTCACCCAATAGAAAAAAAAAAGGGAAAGTGGTAATAAATACGTGGGCAAAACGTTAACTAATACAAAATACAAAAATCCCACACTTTCTATATTTAAACGTGAATATTCAAGCTATGTACAAAAAAGTGCTCAGAACCAATCAACTGGCAGTAAAAAGATCATGCTGGGGTTTTACCTCTAGAGAACATCTTCACTTGTTCAGTCATCACACTTTATGTATTGTACTATATTGATGACTATTCCAACTTCTCAAAGTGTCATAAACATTCAAAAGGTATTTAGTGCACTCATCTTGGGTGTCTAATTGTTCCAGGTTTTGACGCGTTTCGCCGGACTAGGCTTCCTCAGAGAACCCACACAGAAGTCTCAAAATGAATGTGATCTGAAAAACATAAAACACTAGTGACCCAACCTGTATAAAAATTCTCAATAACAATTACAAAAAACTTTACAATTGCTCGCTGCGATACTGGAGATTACCTAATACCTCATCTGGAATATTGTGTACAATTCTGGAGGCCACATTACCAAAAAGATGTGCTGAGAGTTTAGTCAGTTCAGCGAATGGCCACCAGGATGGTCTCAGGACTCAAAGATCTTCCGTATGGGTAAGTTGCAGCTATACTCACTCAAGGAACGCAGAGAGAGGGGAGACATGATTGAGACGTTCAAATATGTCACAGGCCGTATCGAGGTAGAAGAAGATATATTTTCTCTTATAGGACCCATGGCAACAAGAGGGCATCCGTTGAAAATCAGGGGTGGAAAATTTCATGGTGACACCAGGAAGTACTTCTTCACCGAAAGTGTGGTTGATCACTGGAATGATCTTCCACTACAGGTAATTGAGGCCAGCAGTGTGCCAGATTATAAGAAAAAATGGGATAGGCATGTGGGATCTCTTCATGGAGGAAGTTAGGGGGTGGGTCATTAGAGTGGACAGACTTGATGGGCCGTGGCCCTTTTCTGCCGTCATTTTCTATGTTTCTATATATCTCCTCACAGAGCCTACTCTGTACTGACGTCCATTTAACCCTAAAGACAGGAAGTGATATAATGCTAATTAATGAAGGAACGCCCACCATTCTACTTCACGATTCAGTCCATGAGGTTCTACTATTTGCCATCTGTAGCTCCAGGACTGCTCCATTTTCCATAACCGGGTTTTAAGATTCCCACCGCAGTGTATGACTGGAGCTTCTAAAACAACAAACTGTAAATCTTGCTCAGAATGACCCGCCTCCCACCAGTGTTGCACCAGAGGAGCGGTAAGATCTTCCCATCATGTTTTGCTAAGATGTTCCATAATTCTAATCTTAATGATACGCTTCATGTAGCCTATGTACATTAAATCGCATGGACACTTAATAAGATATATAACATCAGTCGTGTCACAAGTAGTATATTGAGACAATTTGTGAAAAAAATGCAGTCGGGGGTGATTCACCACATCAGTTACTATGGCGTGATCACATATATTACAATGTACACATTTTGCATGTCCTTTAAGGCTGTGATTGACAATGCCAGTACTGGATTGATAATCATAAAAAGTCAATAATTCTTTCAAATTTTTAGAACAGGAAAATGCAAATCTAGGGACTGATTGAAAAATTTCATGATGTTGGAGTACATGCCAGTTCTGTTTAATGATGCGTTTAATCTTGAATGCATGATATGAGTAGGGTAACATACATACAGGAGAGGACTCAGAGCTTATGTGAGCTGGTTGTAATAATAGCTCTCTGTGCATATACAAAGCTCTTTTGTACGCCCTCTTAATCACTCCTTTGGGGTATCTCCACTCTTCAAATCTTACACGCATCTCTACTGCACGAATTTTGAAATCAGAGGTGGAAGAGCATAGTTGTTTAAGACGCAAAAATTGTCCAATAGGAATATTTTCACGAAGGTCTTAGGATGAAAGCTATCAAAATTCAATAGGTTATTTCTGTCAGTAGGCTTACGGTAAAGGGTTGTAGCAAAACCTCCTTCATGTTTGGTGATTAAAATGTCCAAAAAAGAAATGGAATCGGTGCTAGTAGTGGCCGAAAAAGACAAGCTGGTATCACACTGATTAAGCCAGCATAAAAACTCACTGAAAACATCTGGTGGGCCTGACCATAACACAAAAATGTCATCAATATATCTTTTCCAAATTAACATATGTTGATAATACTCAGATATGTATATAAATTTCTCTTCAAAATTACAAAAATTTTGGAGAAAAACTATTTTAAGTTAGATGATTGTTTCTATATGTAGTCAAAAGGCATTGCAATGGGAGCTACTATGGCTCCTACCATCGCATTTCTTTATGTGAGTAATTTTGAAGAGAAATTAACATACATTCTGAGCAAGATTTACAGTTTGTTGTTTTGGAAGCTCCAGTCATGCACTGCGGGGGGAATCTTAAAACCCGGTTATGGAAAATGGAGCAGTCCTGGATCTACAGAACCTCATGGACTGAATTGTGATGTAGAATGGTGGGCGTTCCTTCATTAATTAGCATTACATTACTTCCTGTCTTTAGGGTTAAATGGACATCAGTACAGAGTAGGAAAGATACATTAGGTAACCTCCAGTATCGCTGTGAGCAATTGCAAAGTTTTTTGTAACTGTTATTGAGAATTTTTATACAGGTTGGGTCATTAGTGTTTTATGTTTTTCAGATCACAATCGTTTTGAGACTTCTGTGTGGGCTCTCTGAGGAAGCCTGGTCTGGTGAAACGCATCAGAACCTGGAACAATTAGACTCCCAAGATGAGTACAAGATGAATTAGATACCCAAGATGAATACCTTTTGAATGTTTATGACACTTTGAGAAGTTGGAATAGTCATCAATATAGTACAATACGTAAAGAGCGATGATTGAACAAGTGAAGATTTTCTCTAGGGGTAAAACCCCCGGCGTGATCTTTTTGCTACCAGTTGATTGGTTCTGAGCACTTTTTTGTACTTAGCTTGAATATTCACGTTTAAATATAGAAAGTGTGGGCTTTTTGTATTTTGTGGTAGTTTGGACAAACAAATTGGTAATATTATCATAACTTCCAATTCTTACCAAACCTTCAGAAAAAGTTTGAAAATATACTTGTTTGGAAAATATCTTGAATAATTGATTGATTTACTGTGGATGCTCAGCAATACTATCTTTTGTTAACCACACAAAACTGAGGTAGCTGCGGTATATAAGCATTTTTGTTATATTATGTGTTATGTTAACACGAGCTCAGAAACAGCCTATTACAGAGAACTACATGATTACACGGCAAAACACTCCCTATCTGTTAGCAGTAGCTACCACTATTTAATTTCTCAAACTATCAACATTATAAACATTCAGTCTATTAATAAAACTGGGACTTGAAAGTTGACATTTCCTTATTTTTTAAGCTCTATATCATTCAAGTCACTTCTATCTTGCAGTCTCACAACAGCGGAAATGAGAGAAAAACAACACAAACAATGAACAACATAGAGAAAATTTCTGAGTCTCTGGAGTGGACAGCAGTCTATAGTGTCATTCACATATCTTCATTGGGATAGAAATATATCATTTTGATTACTGATCAGATGAAGGTATTTGCTGTTCCTTGATTCATGGTTTTAATTTCCAGCTTGTGGACTTTCCAATCCTCACCTGGAAAGATTTTACACTTCCTTCTCAATATTCGTGGGGTTAGGAGCAGAGCCGGCCTGCGAATATTGAAAATTCCCGAATAACTTTTGGGCTGGCTCTGACTCACCCCCGCCTTCCTCCCGGCATCCCGGATCTTTTTTTAAATGAAACGCTGCATCCCGGACCTCCCCGGAGCTTACCTGGTGGTCTAGTGGGCTTTTGGGGCAGGAGCGATCTTCCTACGCTCCTGCCCTGTGCAGATCACTCTTACAAAATGGCTGCCATGAGTTCCCATAGTATCTCAAGACTACGATGGGAACTCCCTGCAGCCATTTTGTATGAGTGATCTGCACGGGGTAGGAGCATTGGAAGATCACTCCTGCCCCAAAAGCCCGCTAGACCACCAGGTAAGCTCCGGAAGCAGTGTTTCGTAAAAAAAAAAAAAAAACTGGGACTAACCGAATTGGATACTGAAACCGCGGATTCAGAGGGAGAAGTGTACTGATAATCACCAAAGGCCATTGTTGTACTGAGATTGGATGCCTTTCAGCAATACAAGGTCTCCTTCTTATAGGTTAAGCTAGTGATCTTGCTTTGGAAAGTTTGGACCTTTACTAATGCATTTGAATTCCCCTGCCTATGTTTCTTGCTGTACACAGTGTAAGATGGTACTCACTGCTATAATAATCAACACTTAACTTCAACACTTACTGAGAGAAGCTTTGTACAAATGTGCCAGTACTGGATATTTTATCAGCAAACTGATGAGATGAAGGTGCAATATTGATAAGTAGCACTATGGCCTGTCTGAGCATTACCCAATTTGAGAATTTAGCTCCCAAGTTGCTTTTCAGGCACAGTGTTAGTAACATGAACAGTTATCTTTGGACAGATCTCTGCATCAGAGTCAGGGTCTATAAGCTCAAAAGAGTTATCTATAGCTGGAAATTTCTGGCCAGGTTTTAGAAGGAAATCTGGTCCTGATAAGCCATGTGATTTCCATTAAATAGGAAGTTGGCATAGCTCTGATAGCACAATCTGCTGGATTCTGATTAGTTGGCTTGTAATGTCACTGTTTGGATTATATTGACTTCCCTATATTCTCAACTCTGTTGCTGACATACATGTAAAATCTCCTGGTTTAGTTATAGTTACTGTCAGTATAAAAATTAATTGTATCTATTTGAATGCCAATTTCATTATAAAATCATTTTTACTAAATGAAATAGTACAATGTACAATATATGAATATATATACTGTATATATAAATATATAATTAGATGAATGTAAAATAATCATGTATAACAAATAAATATTAATACAAAAGTAAACATATCTTAGAATAATTAAATTAACTCAACTATATTTCAGATACAATTGTAATAGAAAAAGGCTACCTAACTAATTACCCTCTTCCAACCCCCCCCCACCCCACCCCACTCCCCTTCTAGGGCTGCATTAAGAAAAATTAAGATCTACCTAATAAAATACAACTTCAAGCAGTGGGTGTCATTGTTTTTAAAAATGGTTGCCAAATCATGAGTAACATTTTACCCTGTTTCATATCCTACGCCAGCCAGTATTAGGGCAGATTTTCAGAATTGGCGGGTAAGCCAGTGTAAAACGTTGCTTAAGCTTTACCATGTCAGTGCAAATTTGTGGATATTGACAATAATTTTCTGCTACAGAAGCAGAGTAGTCTTGGAACAAGCATATCTTAACTCCCTCAAAGGTAAGTGAGTCCCGATTGTTGTCGGTACTGTTGAAATAGGGCCATTTTGTGGACATAATTGTGAATTTTTGCTATTACCATTCTAGTTGTTGTACATCAAACTTGTGGCCCACCTGGTGTGCTCTTTCCAGGCAAAGGGGCCTAATTCCAGATGGTAGTGGGAGTTTCTCATGTAGCCATTTTGCCAGTTATACCAATAGGTGAGAATCTAAAATAGTCTCAGGGAGACCTACAAAGTGGACATTGTCTCTGCAGGAGCGGTTTTCTAAATCTTCAGTTTTAGCTCCCTGCAAGCGAAGCTGCTCCCACAGATTTGTCATTGATTCTACAGTCACCTGTGTTGTATCGTCAATCTCTGCACATGGACCTCCAACTCCCCAGTGTGATGAAAAAGATCTGATAATAGGGACTCTACCCCAGAAATCTGGTCAGATAGCTGAGTCATTCTAGGTTCAAACGTTTTTATTGTCGCTATAAAATGAGGCTCCAAAGCCTGCACCATTGCAGTTGTAATCTCCTGCACAGAACTGACTGTTGAACTATCAGAATCAACCATATTAACAGCTTGTACCTGAGTTTTTTCACGATCTTTCTCTCATGGTAATCACTTTGAACTCATCATAGATTTTGATTACATTCTGTATAATGTAACAAACAGCTTGTGGAAGATCAATTTCAGGCAAATTTCAAAGTTAAAAGGACGGATGAGGCCCAGGGACAGGAGCTCAGCTCAAACACATCCAGCTGGACTCACCAACATTCTGGAACCAGCTTGCACATGATTGAATGCCAATTTCAATTAGAATCATCACTTCAATCTCTACTGCTAGTACTGTTCCATTCAATTCTAAGCTTGGAATGACATGATTGGGTTGCGGTGATAACTTGGCTTTTCTAAAGATGAATCTGACATAATAGTTCATCTGAATCTGTAGCCTTCAGGTTGGCTACTGCAGCTATGGCATTTTTAGAAGCATTTAAGAAGATGTAGATCTCTTTGTGACAGGCAGTACTGAGTGCAAGGGATATGCAGATGTTCAATAGTATTTAGATAATCTTTCCATTTCTCCCATTTTTTGCCACATATCTGGTGGCAAAGGAAAATTCCATTTGATAAAGCTCCTTCAGCAGGGATCTTCCTAGAATGGTGAATGGAACCAGCAACCCCAGTGGATCATACAGACTATTGACTGTAGACAAGACATCTCAGCATGTATAAGACTTCTCTTGGGTGAAAACTTGAAAGATAAAATGCCTCTTTTTAGGTCCAATGTAATCCAAAGCATCTCTGAAGCAGAGGAATGTCTACTCTTAGATCTATATCCTTTAATTTTTTAGGTGATACTCTGCTGGAAATTATCTCATTGTGTCTGGTCTATTGGAGGCGATTTTGTGAAGTGTCAGATTGACCTCTGCCAACATTGCTTTTATTCTCTTTAGCAGATCAATGGCTTCCTGAAGTGAATCAAGATTCCTAATAAGCTGTTGATCATGTCAGGCCCAGAAAGCAGCACACTGTTGGGTGAAATTCTTTGAAATTGAGCACTGGATTTAAACACTAGCCTTGCTTTTGTGGCTAATACTGTATATAGAAATTCTATGAGCATCAGAGTTGTTATCGTGGCGGCTGGCACTAAAACCGTTAGCGCGGCTTTGTAATGGAGAGGGTAAAACTCTTAGGCCCTCTTTTACTAAAGTGTGCTAACTGATTAGCGAGCGCTAAATGCTAACACGTGCATGTTAGTCTATGGACGCATTAGCGTTTAGCGTGCGCTAATTTAATTAGCACATGCTAATCGGTTAGTGTATCTTAGTAAAAGAAAGGGTTAGTTCTGGATGGTTTTTAGGGATAAGAGGGACATACAAACTTCAAAGGTACTATTTTGTCTCACATTTCATTAATTGTGGAGTTCCAACATTCTGCTTGATCTTCTAAAGTTAACTGAGCAAAGTTTTCTGTGAAAATAAAATCAGAAGCATTAAGAGTATATAAATCAAGCTTATGAAGTTGGTGAGACCAACGATCCTTAGGTCTCAAATATAGGGAGGATGATAGGTTATTTTTATGAAAACAAGACAATGGTCAGAAAAAGGTAGAGTACTGCATTTAGGATGATAAAAGATATGGGAGGACTCAGTTCTGGTTATAATTAGATCTTCAACAATCTAATAAATGAACTACTACTAAAAATATATCAATCATCAACTAACAGTATAGTAGTACAAGGCAGCTATGACAAATGGACCTCTGCACTTAATTATAACAAAATTGTGGAGATGAAAGAGACCTCAGAAAATTTTCACCCCTTATTTTCAGTTCAATATGTCCTGCATGGGGTCTAGCACAGTCATTGGTCTCTAAAAAAAACTCCAGAAAAAACCTTTTTAATGTTGCAATTCTTCACTATAAATAATCATTACAAGTTCATTCACAACTGTGTAGTAAGTTACTTATCTTCATAGTTGCCTGGGACGGTTCCACAACTGATGAATTGCCAATATCTTCCATTGTTGATATACCAGCAATCACGATAAAACAACTACAAACAATACAAAACACAGCCCTAAGACTCATCTACTTGCTGAAAAAATACGACCAGATCACAAAAGCATACCACGACTCACACTGGCTCCCAATGCAAGCAAGAGTACACTTCAAATTCCATTGCCTATAATTTAAACTTATAAACGGAAACAGCCCAACCTACTGGAACAACCGACTAACTCAATCCACCTCAACCAGACACAGGAGAACCCACACATTATTTACACACCCGCCGACCACAAATGTCAAACGAAGAAAACTATATGACAACCTACTGGCCACCAGAGCAGCAAAACTGGACAGACAATTTACCAATCTGCTATCTTCAACCACAGACTACAAAACCTTCAAAAAAGAAACAAAAACTCTACTCTTCAAAAAAATACATAAAACCTTTATAACACAACCAGATCCATCCCAAGCTTCACCTACAATTACTATCTACTCTTTAGCAAATCAAAAATGTTCAAACCGCTCCTAATGTATTTCCTAATATCATGACAATTCTTAGATAATCTACCTTATGTATTTCTCAACATCATGACAATTCTTATGTAATCCGCATTGAACCGCAAGGTAATGCTGGAATAGAAATCACTAATGTAATGTAATGTAATACCAGTCACAAAAACTTGTTAACGAGAAAAATTACTTCTGCCAGATCCAACAGTGGCCCTGTTTTTCATCCAGCTATACCAAGGACAGTGGCTACAACTTCTTACAAGCATGGTGACAATCAGCTTAAAAGAAAAAATTCAATTAAAGGTACAAACATAGCAACACTCAGATCAAAAAGCAAAATTATGTCCCATTGAAGACTCACCAGTACCGACTGTGCTAGTCCACATGCATGACATATTGAACTGAAAATAAGGGGTGAAAATTTTCTGAGGTCTCTTTTTTTTCTCCATGATTTTGTTATAATTAAGTGCAGAGGTTCTTTTGTCATAGCTGCCTTGTACTATTATACTGTTAGTTGATGATTGATATAACTAGATCTAACATACGTGGTGGGGCATAAACGATAAGTCGTATAAAAGCTCCACGCGTCGGCGGCGTAAAACGTCCAGGGAAATGTGTCAATAATCGAAAGACGTCCAAGCCGGTCAATTATTGGCATGTAACACGTCCACCAGAAACACGTCCACATGCGCTATACCGAAGCGTCCAACTTTACCTACCAAAATGTCACTCGTCCAAACAGGATGTACAACTATTGTCGCCGCGTTCCGCTAGACGACTTGCTAGTTGTGTAGCACTCTTTATCTATTAGTTGGCCTGGCACATGTCCCACTGATGTCATACTGTCCCCAACAATGTCCTGCATGCCCATATATAAACCACCACATGGAAATGCGACCCTTGTGGGTGTAGTAGGAGTTTAGTGAGGAGTAGGGGAGTGGTTGGAGTTTGGTGGAGGTTAGGAGAGTTTAAATTGATTACTGAGTGGGATCGAGTGATTGGAGAGTATTTCTGTGAGTGTGTGTGAGAGAGCAAGTGAGAGAGATTGTAAGGGAGACAGACAGGAGCGACAGTGTGAGCGATTGTGGGAGTGAGAGATAGTGTAGTGAGGAAGGGCGTGCCAAGAAGAGTGTGTGGCCACCAGGGTGAGTGTGGGAGAGGGTGTGGGAGTGTGTGTGTGAGAGCTTCTGTGAGTGTGTGCGGGTGTGATGGTGGAGCGTAGGGAGCCCAATTACTCCCTAGCGGAGACAGAGTCATTAGTGGAGCTCTGTCTCCAGTATGAGGCACGGGTGTTTGGCCACAATGGCAGGAGACCACCCCGTAACATCGCCATGAGGGCCTGGGCCAGAATACGGGACACCCTGCATAGGTGAGAACCACCCCAGTACCCATCACTATGTAGCCAGTGAGTCCTAGTCACTTAACCTGTCACCTATTGCTCCCACATCCATTTGTCAAGGACCTGCTTGCTTATTCTGTGTTGCATAAAAATAGAGAAATATATATATATTTATAAAGGAAACATAGAATGATAATGAAGGATAACAATATTTTGTCAGGCAGATGTTTAATACCTGGACAGCTCCCTACCTCATCAGAATCTACATGACAGATGTGATGTGCTCAGTGCCTTCATAACGCTGCATATGTTTGAAAAGGATTGTCACCTGACCGTATTCTCCACCATATCTTTCTTCTAGGCGTTATGGTGTGTACCGGGACCTCGAGTCCCTGAGGCGCAGGTGGCACAGAGTCCACCGGGAGAACCCAGCCCTCATCCGCCGCACCAGACACCGCCTCCGAGCTGGACGTAAGTGGCAGCCCCTCCCCAAACAAAAAACACTAAAGTCAGTAGCACAGTTATGACAGCTGCCTTGTAATAAATACCAGAAATTCTGAAAAGTGGAGGTGACTCTCAGATGCAAAAAAGCTATGTTTGAAAAGGATTGTCACCTGACCGTATTCTCCACCATATCTTTCTTCTAGGCGTTATGGTGTGTACCGGGACCTCGAGTCCCTGAGGCGCAGGTGGCACAGAGTCCACCGGGAGAACCCAGCCCTCATCCGCCGCACCAGACACCGCCTCCGAGCTGGACGTAAGTGGCAGCCCCTCCCCAAACAAAAAACACTAAAGTCAGTAGCACAGTTATGACAGCTGCCTTGTAATAAATACCAGAAATTCTGAAAAGTGGAGGTGACTCTCAGATGCAAAAAAGCTATAATGGAGGAACGGGAGCTAATGGTCAGCTCAATGAATATCTCTGCAGTTGATATCGGTGCTGATAGCATACTGAGTGCTCATTCTCTGAAGCCCCTCACCGCAATCATCTGCATTGTCAAGGAGGCATACCCGAACAAGGGATATAGGCCTCAGAGGCTGCCGGCCACATGTTGCTCTGGAGGTCACCCTCATACCTCCAGATCAATGTCAGGCCTGCTGTTGTGGAGGCATATATCCCTTGGTCAGGTATGCCTCCCTGACAATGCAGATGATTGCGGTGAGGGGCTTCAGAGAGACACGATCAGAATCTAAGCATCATGTGTGCTTCATAGTTGCACCTGTCACCCTCTATTCTATGTCATGTCATGTCTGCTACCTCTCAACGCTCACCTTCTTGTCAATGTGCTCTTCTTTGGCAGCTGTTCTGGTATGCAACCTATTGGTGATGAGATGCTGGTCAGGCCACTGTGTCAACATATACATCAAGGCCACTCAGTGTCACCTTTTGTTTAGATGTATACCGGTGTCACTGAACACAGAAAGTAGTTTACATATGTGTTCACACACTGGCCTGACCTGTCTCCCACCTAGTCTCAATGGGTTGGGTGGGATGGGGGGATAGCTAATTGTGTATGTAGTATGTGCCTCGAGGCCGCCAGGGAGGCAGAGGCAGAGGCAGCAGATGAGGAGGAAGGCTACTCTGAGGAGAGTCTGCCACATTACAACATAGTGGAGATGTCAGATGTGGAGGAGGAGGGCCAGACGGAAGAGGTGCAGGATGTGGCACAGGGCGTGGCGGAGGTGGTGCCAGAGCACGTGGTGGAGGAGCAGGGAGCATGGGAGGTCCCCGATGTCTATGCAGACATGCCCCCTCTTGAAGGGGAAGAGGAGGTGGCGATGGAGGCAGCAGGGCCAGCCCCAGCCCAGGATGTGCAGCCAGCGGCCCCAATTGTTCCTCCCCCTCCTGAGGCATATGAACAGCTACTGAACGTTGTGGCCGATATGCGCGCTGAACTGCAGGAGGGGAGGCGGGAGACAATGGAGGCCCTGGCAGAGATTGTCAGGCTCCTGCGCCAGCTGGTAGGCATCTTCCAGGAGCCTGTGTAGGAGCCGAAGGGGCAGACCTGAGGGCCATGGTGGCAATGGACCATTGAGGCCCCAATCATGTTACCAACAGTGTCCCTGACATCTCACAAGTAGCTGGCAGATATCCAATGACTGATAGGACATCACACGGGCGCTCCTTTGCATATTCATGGGACTTTACCTACTGTATCCCATTGGGACATACTTGCATGTTACAGGCTGTCACCTACAATGTTGTCACCATATTCTCTGCCAATGATTGCAAATGTTGAGATGTGATGTACAGATGCAAACTGTACATTGATGGTTAAGGTGTGCAATAGTTGCACCGAAGGTGTGTTTCCACCCCATGCAGAGGTGAATGAAATGTGGGGTGACACACAGCAGTGAGAACATATGTGGGGAGGTTGAGATAGAGATGGTGGGAGTGAGGGGGTATACAGACATGATATTACACACTCTTTCCTTACCTGTAGACTGCACAACACACGCTGGAATAGCTTAGATGTTGTGAAAGCAGGTCTAAGTCAAAACGCTACTTTGAACGTACTGAGCAAACTAATGTGGCTTTGGTTATCATATTTGTACGTTTGGGGCCTAAACCCGCCCCCGGAATGCCCCCAATTTGGACGACTTACGTTCAACGTTTTGCGGCGTGGGACGTGCAGCTGGCTGACCTTTGATTATAGTTGCTTGTACGTTTTGCCGGGTAATACGTCCAAACCCCGACTTGTGCGCTTTTTTAGACGTTTTTCTGTTTTGATTATTACCCCCATAGTGTATAAGATGATTTTGGGCCATCCTAGCATCACACAATTACATTAATCAATGGATGGCATTAGAAAGGCATGAACCAATGTGTGGAGGGCAGAGGACTCTAGTACATCATGGAGAAACTGGATTTGACTCAATACAGAATACACACCTTTCACATTTGAAATTTGTTCTTTAAAGGAGATGCAAGAGTCAAAAGTGATACCTAAATAACAGAAAGAATCTATAGAGCTTGTCCCATCTTATTTCAAATCTTTTCTATGCAAAGGAAGCTTACCAAACTGAAACAAGAACTGACTTTAATTAGAGCAGCACCATGAATCCTAGGTAGGCTTGGACATATTCTATCAGGACCAAGAGTGGGAGTAGGCTCGGAGGAGGGGGACTAGAAGAAGAGGACTGTTTCAATGGGTTGGTGGGAAATTGGAAGGGGGTGTTCCAAGGTGTGGGAGGAAAATCAGAAGCTGTGAACATTGTGAAAAATATGCAGGTCTCTTCACCTTTCTAAGTTTGCTAGGCAAGGTATCAGCATTGAATATTGCATAACTTCTTGCTTCTCCCCATCGTTGTCTTCTGTACCATCCCTAACTGCCCACTTTAAAAGTAGCTGGTGAGAGGTGATATTCATTGGCACTGTCTGGCTAAATGCCACTGAATATTGGTGATTGAGAAGTCATGAGTGATTTAAATCGGCAGGATACTCTCTTATCCACTTAAATCACATTGACTATTAGGAAGTTCCAGTTTAAACTAGAGAGTTATGTGGGGACAGAAATCCTACCCGTCCCCATGAGAATCCCACCCATTCCCGCGAGGAATCCCCTCCAATCCCCCATAAAAGTTACCTGTCCCTATAAAAAGCAGCAATTACTTCTGACAGTTTTTTGTTTGTTTTTTTTAAGTCTTAGTTTATTTAAACCAACAATAAAATACAATATAAACAAATAACAGTGAATAGAAATAAGAGACATCACCAGAAGGAATTAGAATAGACATTAGGTTGTGTGACAAAGTAAGACTGTAGGGTTCCATACTTAAATCAGTATCTTTTTGTGCATTTACCTTTCAAGTCACTCAGTTTCTCAGTGCATATGAATGACTTATTAATTTATAATTTAAAGACCTGTCTAAACTGTGCAGCACCTGAAAAATTCAGATCAATCAATGCATAGCTACAGTGAATGGTTAACTCACAAGCCTCACAGATGCATTAGGTAAGAACACCCCTACCCCCAAGCAGTCTCTAAACATAAGCTGGAAGAAAGGGAAATATACATGGGTTAAAAAGGAACAAAAGGGGGGTGGGGGTGCTGGGACTGCTATATGAATGGTGTGGTAGCAAATCACAAAGCAAACGTGGCAAATTTCAAAGTCAAATGAGATTTATACAATATTTTAAAGCAATAACCAGAGGCAGACTTTAAAACTACAGTCTGCATTAGAGGTCTGCATGGGAACGGGGATAGGACAGGCTTCTGGTCTCGGGACTCTCTCGAAAGGCTTCCTTCCAGTCCAGTCTGCTCTCTCAAGTTTCTCAGTCGGGGCCTTTGGATGGATCAGATGGCTAACAAGCTGTCTTCCCACTCTAGCCTTGCATGTGACCCCTCCCAACCAATCAGCAGCAAGGCTCTGTGTGTGACATGTGCGTACATGCTGAGCTCACTGCTCAGCATGACTGTTCCTGCTGCGGCACTGGATCTGGACCGGTCTCTTCATGAAATTTCAATTGTGGATCGATGGAGCATTAGGTAGGCCTCAAGAACTCCAGTTCATCCCCCGTGAGAGTCCCATATAGCTGGGGGGGGGGGGGGATCCCTGCGGGTACCCATGGGGTTCCCGCAATTCCCATTCCCATGCAGACCTCTAGTTTAAACTGAGATCCCATCACTTTATAGCTCACAAAACCTCTGCCATTCACAATTCAAAGTTCATATATTCTGACCAGTAGCATATCTTAAAACTATAGCCAATCTGAAATATAATTTTTGTTCCTAGTGCCCATAATTAGCAAAGTTTCACTACATTTATTTTAGAAGCATAACAGTGGCATTCACACACTTCCACTTCCACTGAATACATCTATAAATAAAACTCTCAGGTGTCTGCATGTGACAGTAACTGGCCACACCTTTCTTAGCATGTAAACAGCTCTAGCTTCATTCCTCAAGTTTCCTCAAATTCAAAATTTCCACCTCAATCATTAAACATTAACAAAGGGAACAACTTTTGGTTAGACAGTTTCAAACTAACCATAACTGTCCAAGGATTCATAATGGTATCATACTGTACATGAGCCCCACCCCT
The DNA here is from genome assembly GCF_902459505.1 of Geotrypetes seraphini. NCBI lineage: Eukaryota > Metazoa > Chordata > Amphibia > Gymnophiona > Dermophiidae > Geotrypetes > Geotrypetes seraphini. The sequence goes on along the minus strand of NC_047089.1, from coordinate 105,072,285 downwards.
TTCCCCTATATTCTCATTAGTCTTGCTCCCAAACACAAACCCCTCTCTATCTCAGGGGAATGACCCAATGCCACTGTAACTATCAACCAAATCCACCCCTCAAACTGCTACTCCATATATTTCCAAATCCCAAATCCAACACTTTTGGAAGTCAATATGGGGACAGATTAATCTCATATTGAAATCAATAATTCCATTGACATGTGAGGTACATGTGGTACATTACTGCATATTAAGCACTCGATGGACCACTACAAATGCAGGCTTTCCTAATTATGACAGAGATAGCCATGAAAATGGTAACTCGCAATTGGAAAAAATGTGAATCCCTCAATTTTCCTTTTTGGTGGGCGAGTTTATGTTTATGTTACAGATCATAATAAAGTCAACTACTGGAATCAGACCAAGTTAAACATACCTCCTCTTTTACTAAGGTGCACTAACTGATTAGCGCACGCTAAACACTAATGCGTCCATAAACTAACATGCACATGTTAGCATTTAGCGCGCGCTAATAGGTTAGCGTACCTTAGTAAAAGAGGGCCTTAGTATAATACCAAATTCCTTCAAATGCAATAAACACAAATCAAAATTTCAAGATAGGAATTTCTTAAATAAAAAAAGTTTTAAAAAACTGTACAATGATCTAATTAAAAATGGTAAATCATTCCAGATTAGAGGCACTTGATAATAAAAGGATGCATTCCATTACATAAATGACTTAGGGGGTCCTTTTACTAAGGCGCATTAACCGATTTAGCACATGCTAACTGATTTAGCATGCACTAATTGATTTAGTGCATGCTAAAGATTAGCGCACACTAAATCGATTAGTGCATGCTAAATCAGTTAGCACGCACTAAATCGGTTAATGCTCCTTATTAAAAGGACCCCTTAATTTGTTTTGGGGAGGGAAATTGAAGATAAAACTGCTTTCTTAAAGCAGTCCTGATTTACCTACTAATAAAGAGACTAATTCCAGCATATAGTGGAGAAAGACAAACCAAACTGAGCTCTTTATTAATTCTGTTACTATCTATTCATCCTAATTTAATTGTTATAAGTATATTAAAAATACTGAACTTTTTAGTAAAATGAACCTTTAATGTTGCCTATTTGCTTTGATACTGTAAAGGAAAATTGCTCATCCCGGCAGAGTAATAATATATACATTTTAAATTTCTCTTAGTATTCTTTTCCCCAAAGTAGAAATAATATGCTTATAAAGTAGGATAAAACTGTTCTCTATACAAATTACTTGCATTTCAGATTCTTCTGGAAGTCCTTCACTTGTGTGGTGAAATCCTTGGGGATACTATGATGCTTTAATAAACAATGCTTTCCCACTGTAAAGCTACTAATTGCTACTAGCTGAACAGAAGGACAAATTAAATAGCTCCCATGTCTCCTTTGCATCTTGAAAATAATGTGAGACTAAAGAATTTTGCTATTACAGAAAACTTATTGGACAGCTGTTCAACACACAGTTATTTGACCATTTTTAGATGCATTTTTTTTTTCAGGATATTATCTTAACCAGTGCTATAAATAGTGTTCAGAGACAGGTTTTACTTCACTCTTCTTTACCACACCCCCTAAAAGTCCCATGGAGTCAGCAGATCATTGACAGCAATAGCTGTGTTGATGGCATGGGTTCTTGGCAATCCCCACTTTTGACCTGGGTCCCATGCAGTTTTAGATGTGACATGTGCAAATGGACACATTTGCACAGTCTACACTAAATTTATGCTCAGGGGTGGGCAGACACATACTGTTGCTGTAATTCTTTGCTTTCATTTGCACCTCAGGTTTCTGTAGTGGTATACTTGTGTTTTTTGTTGTAAGACAGTTGAGGTCTGTCAGAAGCTTTTTTTAATTAATCATTATTTAATTACATATTTTAAATTAACTTAAATAAATTAAATACATAGTTCACATTAATGGGAAGAGGCAACAAAAAATCATTTTAACAAATATAATACCAAACAAGAAATATGGACCCCCAACTTTCTTTCAAACTAAATCTTCATTCTATATTTAATTAATTCTTTAAATCCCCTACCCCACTACTGAAACTTATCATATTTTTCGCACTATATGACACATCAGACCATAAGACGCATCCTAGATTTAGAGGAGGAAAACAAGAAAAAAAACATTCAGAACCAAACCCAAACCCAAACCCAGCCCCCCTCACTCCTTGCCAGGCTCTGCACCCTATCTCCCCTCCCTGCCAGGCTCTGCACCAAGCCCCTTTCCCTTCCAGGCTCTGAACCCAGCCCCCTGCTCTACCAGGCTATGCAGCCAACCCCTCTCCCTGCCAGGCTCTGCACCCTGTCCCCCTACCTTGCCCTCTATCCTGTACCCCCTCTGGTGGTCTACTGGTAGGCCAGGACAGGGTACAGGGCAGGTCTAAGTGGTAGGCAATCCAAGCCCCCCCCAGCACCTTTAAATTTTTGTGGTCCAGCAGCGAGCTTTCTGTGCTCCTGCACCTCCCTCACTGGACGGCTGCCTCCTCATTATCTTGGGCCAGCAGCGCACAAGGCAGGAGAAGCTTTTTGCGCTTCAACCTGGGCCTGCGCCGCCCTCTGAATGGCTGCCATCAGTTCTCGTGGAACTTGCAGTGCAGGGCCAGGCTGGAGCGTGAAAAGCTCACTCCTGCCTTGTGCACCACTGGCCCAGAGATAATGAGGAGGCAGCCGTCCAGCGAATGGTGTCTTATATACCGCTATATCTCCTACTGGATTCATAGCAGTTTACAAAAGATTACAAACATTTACAAAGGGTGATTAAGAACAAAAATACTGAAAATTATAAATAATATTGCTAAACATAATGGTTTGAATGAAGTAAGCTCCTCTCCATGTACTGAACCATCAGTTCTCAGAAACTGATGTCCCTGAAGATGCTACTTGGACATGTCTAGGTTGACAGCATTTTCAACCCTTAGGATGCCTAACTTTATACCCCATTTTTGTCTAAAGAAATATCCAGTTTGAAAATATCCACATCCAGACTATTTTGATATGAGAGAGGCTATAATTATGATGGCCTAGCCACACAGACATGCCAACAGAACAGTGGAACAACTTAGAGGGCACTGCTGTGAACTTCACATAAAAAGTGCCAGAAGTACATCTCATCATATACTCCTTATAATTTATGTTGAACCCTCCAAAAGTCCCCCCAAACCTAACAGAATCACTTGCCTATCACCCCAATAATCTTCATGACTGCAGGTACACCTATATCTGTTTTTGCCCAATTTCTTTCTGGCAGTAAAGTTTCATTAAACCTACACTATATCAAGTATAAAGTAACTAGTCTTACAGCCCGTTACATTAACGGGTGATAGAATATATTATATTACATTAGTAACTTCTATTCCGCCTGTACCTTGCAGTTCTAAGCGGATTACATTAGAAGATGGCTGGACATTTCCAGGAGATTACAAAATGGGTTGGATGCATACTAGAGGCTTTGAGGAGTAATTGAGGAAAGATAGCAAGAGGAGAGAGAGACACCAGAGAGATTTCGGGGAAGGGAAGGAGAGCTCTAAAGATAAAGAGAGTTAAGAGGACTCTAAAGATTTTTTGAATAGCAGAGTTTTGAGATCTTTTCGAAATGATTTAAAGTCTCTTGTTGCTGTCAGCAGGTTTGAGATAGAGGGGTCCAGTTTCGCTGCCTGTGTCGCTAGGAGGGCGTCATACATCTTCTTGCACTGAGTTCCCTTGAGTGGTGGGTAGGAGAATGGGGTCTGGGTTCTCCGTAGTCTGGATGTGAGGTTTTGGTTTAGGCGGTTGTGTAGGTAGATAGGTGCAATTCCGTTTATTGCTTTGAATAGTAGACAGTAGAATTTAAATTGAACTCGAGCTCTTATTGGTAGCCAGTGGGAGTCTAGGTAGGCATTGGTGATATGGTCAAATTTTCCGAGTGAGTAGATCAGTCTGAGGGCAGTATTTTGAATGGTCTGTAGTTGTTTTATCAGGTTTGTGGAGCATGGTAGGTAGACTATATTGTAGTAGTCCAATAATCCCAAGACAAGGGATTGGACTATGATCCTGTATTGCTCTCTGTCGAAGAATTTTCTTATTTTTCGTAGGTTGTGCATGGTGAAAAATGCTTTTTTGGTAGTTATGTTGATTTGGTCCTGCATTGTGCAGCATCTATCTATCGATACTCCAATGATTTTTAAAAAAGATTGTATGGGGTATTTGGTGACATTTAATTCTAATTCTGTTATGGATGGGGTTTTGTCTTTTTCAAGAAGTAGAAATTTTGTTTTGTCCGAGTTTAGCTTTAGTTTGTGGTCTAACATCCATTTTTCTACTGCTTCCAGTGTTGTTTTCAGGTTGCCTGTTGAGGTGGGGTCTTGGGTGTCGAAGGGGAGGAGCATGGTTATATCATCTGCATAGCTGAATGATGTAACATTTAGAGTATCTAGAGTGGTACCGAGGGAGGATATGAAGAGGTTGAAGAGCATGGGTGACAATGGTGAGCCCTGTAGTACTCCACAGGGGTTAGACCAGGGGTCTGATTTTAGATCATTTGATTTTACTCTGTATGATCTTGTTTTGAGAAATCCTTGGAACCAGTTGAATACTCCGCCTGAGATCCCTATAGCGTCTAGTATTTGAAGTATTATGGTGTGATCTACCAGGTCAAATGCAGCAGAGAGATCGAGTTGGATTATCAACATCCTTCTTCCTTTGCTAAGATGCTGTCTGGCTGTATCTAATAGAGTTGCCAGTAGTGTCTCTGTGCTATGGTTGGTTCTGAATCCTGACTGAGAGGGGTAAATTATGGTCTTCAAGGTAGTTGGTGAGGTATTGCGCGACTAGACCTTCTATCAGTTTAACATACAGTGGGATTGAGGCGATGAGTCTATAGTTGGAAGGGCTGTCTATTGGGCCTTTGGGATCTTTCAATAGAGGGGTGATTATGATCTCACCTAGTTCTGGTGGGAATTGACCTTCCGTGAGAGTGAATTGTATCCATTGCATGAATTTAGGGGTAGTGTTTGCTAGGAGATATGAGGGACAGTTATTCAGATCGCATGATGCTTTGCTGTATTTTTTTGTAGAGTCGGTCCATGTCGGTCCATTGGACTGGTGGGAAATTGGACCATGTCATGTCGGCTGCTGTGGCTTCTTCCATTGTGGGGTTTGTTATTATCTCATCGAGTTGGGTTAGTGTGTTATTGAAGGTGGATCTGATTGTGGTGATCTTGCATTTGTAATGGTCTGCTAGTTGGGAGGCTGTTGGTGGGTGGTTCCCTTGTGTGGCTAGGAGAGGTTTGGTATTAGTGAGAAAGAAAGAAAGAAAGAAAGAAGGAAGGAGGATTAGTATGTCATGATGGATGATGTCGAAAGCTGCAGAAAGGTCAAATTGAAGAAGGACAGCAAACTTGTTGCAAGAGTGAAGATGTTGGACTTTTGAAATTAAAGAGGCCAAAAGGGATTCGGTGCTGAAGTTGGGTCTGAAGCCATGTTGGTAGGGAAGGAGAATGGAGAATCTCTCAAGATAGGATGAGAGTTGGGTAGCTATGATGGACTTCAGCATCTTGGTCAGGAGAGGAATGTTAGCTATTGGGCGATAGCTGGATGGTGTGGAGGGGTTTAGATCAGCTTTTTTCAGTAGAGGGGATAAGGCAATGTGTCCCATTTCTGCAGAGAATAGGCCTGAGAGTAGGGCAGAATTTATAAGTTTGGTGAGAGATGAGATGGCTTGTGCGGGAATATTCTCATATAAGTAGGAGGGGAAAGGATCCAAGGTACAATTGCAGAATTTTAACTTGAGGTAGAGTTTGGAGACCTGGGAATCGGAAACGAGCTCGAAGGCGGTCCAGGATCTATCGACTGGGATATGGTTGGCCTCGGTTTGATTAGGGTTGGAGACGGCGAGCACCAGAGAGTTGTAAGAGGGAGTTGGAGGAAAGGAGCATCGTAAGGTAGTGACTTTCTCATTGAAAAATTTTGCTAGATCATCGGCAGATGGAGAGGAGGGGAGTGTGGCGGAATCATGTTTAGAGGATATGGAACGCCAAATGTTGAACAGTGTGTTACTTTGGTTGTTGAATCTGGCGATTTTGTTGCCGTAGTAGTTCTTCCTTGATTTTTTAAATTCAGTATTGTAGAACTTAATATTTGCCCTCCAGGACTGTCTGTCGGGGGGGATTTAGATTTTTTTCCATTTGCGTTCCAGTATTCGACATTTCTGTTTCAGTTGTCTGTGATATGGAAGGTACCAGGGGGACATTCGGGAGTAGGAGACAGTTTTAGTGGATAGTGGAGCAAGGGAGTGGTAGGTGGACTCAGAGAGGGTGATCCAATTGTGCCAGTTGGATTCAGGGTTTGGAGGATTGGGAATGGTGGAAATTAGGTTGAGGAATTTGGTCCAGAACAAATCGCTCGCAATTTTTTTTCGGAAGGTAATGGGATTGGGGGTACGCTGTGGTGGCTCGAGGTGTGACATGAAAATGGGGAGGCAGAAAGCCCCTAGGAAATGGTCGGACCAAGGGACAGGTTCCCAACGAGTGTCATCGACCGAAGTTTTGTAATCGGTGAGATCGAGGAAGCTAATGTTGTCTAACGTATGCCCCTTTTCATGGGTTGGGGAGAGAGCCGGGGGGGGGGAAGCCTAAAGAGGTGAGGAAGTTAATGAGATCAATTGCATCCTTGTTGGTGGTGTCATTTATGTGAAGATTAATATCTCCAATGATTAGTAATCTTTGAAATTTGAGGAAGGCGTTAGTAATGGTCTCAAGGACGAGATCAAAGGATTTGTTCCAGGGGGATGGTGGACGATATAATAGCAGGATGCCCAGTGGATGAGGATGGAGCTCATCATTGACAGAGGCTAGCATGTATTCTAGGGAGGTATGGCTACCCTTTTCTAGAAGCTGGACATCGAAGAATGATTTCTGAAGGAGTGCCAGACCACCTCCTTTTCGGTTGATTCTGGGGGAGAAGAGGCCTTGGTAACCGTGAGAACAGAGTTCGTTTTGAGAGAATATGTTGTCTTTTGTGATCCATGATTCAGTGATGAATAGGAATCCGAGGTTAAGATCTTCAAGAAGGTCCTTCAAAATTTGGGTTTTGTTGCATGCAGATCTAGCGTTACAGTAGAGAGACGGGACTGGGGTGAGAGAGTCAGAGGCGTGGTTTGGAGGGTTGGCAGGGGAAATGGGCTTTAAGGAGGCGTGATTGATTCTTCGGGGGATTTTTTTGGAGGGATGACTTCTGGTGCGCAAAAGCGTGGGGATTTTGGCACCAGGGCAGACAATAATGGGGTTCAGTAAGTTAGGAGGGGGAGGTTTCAGGCAGAAGGAGATATTGGAGGATGAGCAGAGAAGGAGAAGAAGGATCCATGGATGTGGTTTCATGGTGGGGGTTGGGAGAGCCTTTGGAGAGGTGAGAATAAAGGAAGGCTTGGCAGTTAGGCAGAGCCGGCCAATTGGGCAGAATTAAAACAATTAAATAGAATCTGGTGGATCTTAGTAATTGGGCCGAGCTAAACAGTTGAGAAGAATCTGGCGATCCTTAGCAGGGCAAAAACAGTTGAATAAAATTTGGGAATTTTTAACAAACTTAAAACAAGAAGAAGAATCAGGTGATCCTTAGCAGGACTTAAACAATTGAATAGCAGAGCATTAAACAGTTGAATAGAGACAGGTGATCCTTGGCAAACTTAAACAGTAAATAGAATCTGGAGAGCCTTAGCCGGACTTAAACAATTAAGTAGGAATTGTTAACTAGTCAGGATGGAACTTGGCAATTATGTCTGGATTGGTAGTTGAAGCGGCAAGAGCCAGGACGGGCAGAGGAAGTAGGGACAAGATGGAGGGAGGCTTCCTCCTTCCTCTACCTTGGGAAGTCGCAGGAGAACAAAAACCCCGATGGCAGGGAGCTTTTTCTGTGATCCCGGTGGGCTAGAGGGAAGCAAGGGCTCTAAGAGAGACGAGGCAGAGCCCTCCTGCTTGCGCGACACCGGGCGGAGGAAGGAGGGACAAGATGGAGGAAAGCTTCCTCCTTCCTCTGCCTTGGAGAAGTCGCTGTGGGAGAGACTTTCGGCGGCCCTCTAAGGGTTGAAGAAGAGTCCGACGCTGAAGAGTCCGACGCTGGGATGGGCAAAGACAGCCCAAATAATCCTGCGAAGGCAGGAAGCTTTTTCTGTGATCCGGTGGGCTGGAGGGAAGCAGGGGCTCTAAGAGAACAGAGGCAGAGCCGTCCTGCTTGAGCAGCACCGGGCGGAGGAAGGAGGGACAAGATGGAGGAAAGCTTCCTCTTTCCTCCTTCCTCTGCCTCTGCGGCTGGAAAAAGGTCTGGTCTGCTGAGCCCTTAAGAGGGCTGTAAGGCAGGCCAGATGAAGAATCGGCTAACTGCCGATCGCGTGGTTTCCTCCGGTGCAGTGAAGGGGGACGACTCGATCTCCCTTCCCCTTAACTGTGCTGCGGCTGGAAGAAGGTCTGGTCTGCTGAGCCCTTAAGAGGGCTGTAAGGCAGGCCAGATGAAGAATCGGCTAACCGCCGACCGCGTGGTTTCCTCCGGTGCAGTGAAGGGGGACGACTCGATCTCCCTTCCCCTTCACTGTGCTGCGGCTGGAAGAAGGTCTGGTCTGCTGAGCCCTTAAGAGGGCTGTAAGGCAGGCCAGATGAAGAATCGGCTAACCGCCGACCGCGTGGTTTCCTCCGGTGCAGTGAAGGGGGACGACTCGATCTCCCTTCCCCTTCACTGTGCTGCGGCTGGAAGAAGGTCTGGTCTGCTGAGCCCTTAAGAGGGCTGTAAGGCAGGCGAGATGAAGAATCGGCTAACCGCCGACTGCGTGGTTTCCTCCGGTGCAGTGAAGTGAAGGGGGACGATTCGATCTCCCTTCCCCTTCACTGTGCTGCGGCTAGAAGAAGGTCTGGTCTGCTGAGCCCTTAAGAAGGCCTCCTTTCCTTTTTCTGCCCTCCCTGTCCAGCAGCAACCGTTCATCCGCCAATAGCCGCCTCAAGCCACAGGCACCGACAGCCTCCATGGCCTGCAGGCATCGACAGCAGGCTTGAAAGCGGAAGCGCCAGCGCCGAATAGCTGAAAGAGAGAGAGAAAAGTTTTTGGCGGTTGTCAGAGCAGCCGGTGCAGGCGGAGGGATTCCCATCTGCCGGTGCCCAGCGCGGAGCAGCATGTGGGACCCGGAGGAGTTCGCCCAGCACTGGTGAGCGGAGTTCACGGGCGAGGAGGCTCCGACGATGCAGCTGCTCTCCGTGCGGGACATGGAAGTGGAGCTGGAGCGATGCAAGGGCAGCCTGCGGAGTCTGCAGTGAGAGCTGGTCAAGGAGAAGTTCAAAGTCATCTATCTGCAGTCCATCCTGACCCGGCATCTGCCCTCTGCCGACAGACGCCTTGCCTCGAAGCCTTCCTCCCGGCAGCCGCCGCCAGCGCCGCTCCATGAAGCCCTCCTCCTGGCAACTGCCGCTCCGCACCACAGCGCGCGCCTGAAGCCGACAGCCGCCTCTCTACCCTGCCACCGCGGAACTGATGGCGTCCTGGAGTCCTGGTGTAGCACATGCACACTCTTGCCGCCACAGCCCGACAGATCAGGGATCAGGGAAGCACACGGTAAGAGTGCGCATGCGCGCTTAGCATTTTATTATATAGATGCCTGAACAGTGATTTTGACCTTTTGTTACAAAAGAGCATAAATTGTTTGTAAAATTTTATGTTCCAAAATTGGAACAATGAGCACAAATGAGTACATGAATTTGGAATATAAAGTAAACTTTGGGCAGAAGGTGTAATGTATATTTAAGTTTATTTTATGTGAAAGTCTCTGAAACATGTCTCATGCAGGTTAACACTGCATTTTGTTGTATTTTTCTTATAGGGGAAGGTGTGGCTCATTGGTAGAGCTGCTGCCTCTACACCCAGAGGTTGTAAGATCAAATCCCAGTGCTGTTCCTGGAGACAATTTATCTTCTCTTGTACGGCACCGCAGACATGGAACGCCCTCCCTATGTTTTTACGGGAGGAGAAAGAGTTTGTAAAATTTAAAAACGAGTTAAAAACTTTCCTTTTTAGAGATGCATTTGTAAGTTAATCTTTTATCTTATTGTTTTGTTTATTTTATTCCCCTCAAATGTCTTATTACCCTTTTGTATTTTCCATTGATGTCTCCTCTTTACTTTACAAATTGTATTTCATCCCACCTTACCTTGTGTTTAACAATGTTAATTTTTAGCACAATAAGTTTATTTATTAATTGTATGGACTGTTTTGTTACCCAACCTATGTAACTTTTTAAATGTACACCGCTTAGAAACTTTGTTTAAGGCGGTCAATCAAGCCATCTAATAAACTTGAAACTTGAAACTTGAAACTCTGGCAAAGTCACTTAAGGCCTCTTTTACAAAGTCGCGCTAGCGGTCCCGAAGCCCATAGAGATTTAAAGGGCTTTGGGACAGCCGCTATCGCGGCTTTGTAAAAGAATCCGTTAATCCTCCATTGCCTATCACTTTGAATGTAAGCTTTGAAATACAAAAGGCAGTATACAAGTCCCTTTTCAGATGGTATTATCCAATGTTCTATGCATATTTTCTCACTTCTCAGGGCACTCTGCTGGTAAGCTCTTTCAAGCTTTATGGTCTTCCACGTCTGGATGCCATAGTGCCATACTTCTGTAAATATATAGCAACACCTTCCTTCAGAAGCCAAATAATCCAGAGTTTTGGTGTCTGATGCTTTCAACTTTCAATAGAGTTGTCATGCATTATTAGTTTCAAGGATAAAGTAGAAAACATGCCACCACCACTTCTTTGACCTTATTCCAACTCTATAATTGTCAATGTTCTGATCCATTCTATCCACTTCTCCCATGTATAAGTTATACTTCTTTAAGGTGTTTTGTAGAAGAATGGCCATTTTGTGTTTTGGGGTGGAGGCACAACTGGCTCAATAGAGTCAATGTTGGTAATCACTGTGACAATTCAATTATCATTCCAAGCTACCACCAAGGAATTGAAATTTCTATCTAACAGGAATTCATATGCTCCTTGTTCCTTGAAATTTTTCTTCTGCATGATTGGACAATTTTCAATCCTGTTAGTCATTACAGTTCCAGTGAAGCCATAGCCCATAGAAAACGTCATCTCAGTAACTTCAGGGAACTGAAAAACCTGTCAGCATATTACTGGAAAGGTGCACTTGAAGGTAAAATAGACACCAACTTCAGTACCACTTATGCACCTAGTCTAAGTTTCAGATTTTCAGGAGGCACTGAGGCACCCTGATATAGTTCAGATTTGATCAAATATCCAAGCCTGTCACAAAGGCACCAAAATATGGAAATTTTAACCACACTATCTAGGCAATGGTTCTTCTGTGTCAAAATTCTGTCAACTGAATACTGTACTTGCAAATACAGCTGTTTAATTAATTTAATGTAATTACAATGTAGCATAAATAATACTATAATATCTTTCAGGGTCTTCAGACTGCCAATCGTGTAGCCTAACATGGTTGGACTGCAGTCCTCATTGGACCCATTTTTCTTATGCATATTTCTTCATTATTAATTTTAATACTTATTATTTCCTGGTCTATATATAAAACATCTCAAAAATTGGTTGAAAATACTTATCTTAAATATCATCTTTTCCAACAAGCCCCGTTTTGTTACTTCTTCAGGGAAATGAGATGATAGTTAAAACATACTGCACTGAAATAAACAAATACCTGTGTTAATTAGTTGTTCTTCATTATAACTAAATTACATTACTACAAAAGTCTGAAAATTACATAATGTAACTTAGCCGGCTGAGCTATTTAAACTTAGCTCTTTGCTGTAATGCTGCTAAAATAGCCGCAGCATCTCTACTGCTTATAATTTAAACTAGAGCAAACAGGAATGCCCTAATCATCATCGGGGAATCGCGGTTGTGATTGGATAAGAACTAAGCCTTTACTTCACATTGAAAAAATGCAAAAATAACTTAGCGATAACTGGGACATCAATTGCTGAAAAGGACCTTACAAAGTGCTTGGCCTCGTTTAAACTAGGGGCAGAGATAAAAAAAGAACAAACATAATAAATATGGACCATTGCTCTCATTAACTGACAGACGCTGCTCTAGAATAGCATATTTCCTGTAATGATCATTCAGCATAGTCATAAGCTGGTGGATCTTTGCAAATTTGTCTCTTTAATTCAATTTGCTGTTGTCAGCACAGTGAAAATATGACTTCATCATTTCAAAGTGATTGCACCTCATGGAGTTTGCAACAGCTGGAATAAAAGTTTCTGTTCTAACTTCCCACATCATATGTCAGTGTGGCAAATCCAGACATCCAGAAAGAAGCAGGATAGCCAGAAAATAGTGTAATTCAACCATCTGTGATAATAATAATAATAATAACAGTTTATATATCGCAATACCGTTAAGTTCTATGTGGTTTACAATAGATTAAGCGAGGTACAAATTGATTGAATTTAATAGGGGGAAGAGGAGAGTTAATAGGACTGGAAATGCGTTGTTGAGGAGAAAGAGATTAATAGAACAGAGGAATCACTATGGAGGAGAAAGAAGATGAGTGGGTCAGTTGTCTAGATACTTTAGGAACAGTTGAGTTTTTAGACATTTTCTGAATTCCTCATAAGTAGTGGGCGAAAGCAGTTGATCTAGGTCTTTACCCCACAATGCTGCTTGATGTGAAAGAAGGTGTTCATGGTGTTTTTTCAGTTTACAACCTCTAACTGGGGGGGAAACGAATTAGGAATGAGAGCTTCTCTTGTGTCTGTTGACAGAGAAGGAGAAAAGGTCAATTATGTATTTAGGGGCAAGTCCGTTTAGCACTTTAAAGCAGAAGGAGGCGAATTTAAACTTTATGCGTGCTTCCATCGGTAGCCAATGTAACTGCCGGTAGTAGGGTGATACATGATCAAATTTCTTTAGTCCGAAGATTAATCTGACCGCTGCATTTTGCATTAGTTGTACACGTCGCATATTTTGGGGGGAAATGGCTAAGTAGGCAATGATACAGTAGTCAAGTTGAATTAGTACGAGGGATTGGACCAGGGTTCTGAATGCCGACGTATCGAAATAAGCTTTAATGGATCTGAGTTTCCAGAGAGTGAAGAAACCCTTTCTGATTAAGGAGTCCACCTGATCTTTCATGGTTAGGCATTGATCTAGAGTTACGTCTAGTATCTTTATGGTGGGCTGGATGGGATGATTAAGTTCATTGATTCATAGAGGTGTTTTGGTGTCAAACAGATGTGTTAAAGCAATGAAGAATTTTGTTTTTCTGAATTAAGTGATCACCTTTCACTGTCTGTCCATAAAGAGTTATCATCTCCACCAAGTAATTACCAACTTCTTCATCAAAGTATAATTCAAAGATGGACACTGGATCAACATCTCTTGGAAATCAGGCTTCAGGTCCTTTTTCACCCAATATGCTTGTCTGCCAGATCCTGTAATGACTGTTTCCTCTCTAGAGTCTTCCATGACTGATATAGACTTCACCTGTCATGGGGGGTTTAATTTTTTGTTCTTCATCACAGTGCATGAAAACAGTTCTTTTTCACTGCTTGTACTGAGCTTACTTTCTTCTTTTTCCTTGATATGACTAGATCCTTCAAGTTGTTTCTTGGTAGACTTGGTTCTGCTTTGTGACTGATATTTTGGCTGCAGCATTGTGGAACTCTCACTCTCCTCTATTCACTGGAGATTTCCAAAATTTCCTTCTTCTTTATCAGAAGTGCCTACAGCCTGGCCACTCTGAGTAGGCCTGCTCTTACTATCAGAAGCTAAGCAAGGTTGGGCCTGGCTAATATCTAAATGGAAAACCATCTGGGAATACCACTATGTTGGCAGCAGCAACATAGTGGAGCTGAACACTGTGCAGGAGAAGACAATGGTAAGACATTTCTGTACTTTGCCATGAAACATCACAGCATGGATTCCTCACTGTGTATATTGTCATGAGTCAATGGCATGATCCATCCATCAGTAGATGCAAGAGAAGAATCTTCATTGCCATCCACTATATCACTCACATAACATGTTTGTCCATTATGTGTAATTATAGCATGCCCAGAAGCACTGACTTGCCTGCCACTAAGATTTTTGATGCAGACTTCTCTTTATCACCCTGTCTTCTTCTGATTCATTTCTATCATCCTGTGGCTCAATGTACATATCTGTCCAGAAAAAAAATCTGCTTCTAACATGTTAAGCACTTCCTTGACAGTATTCTGCCTAAAATAAAGATATATAAATAATTATATCTTATAGATACCAATTGCACAGTATGATACCAATTGCACTTGTCATTGCTCATATTACAGCTTAGGGTTATTGCAGTTTCTACAATGGCATATAAACCATTGGGAGGGCAGGCCATTAGGCAAAAATGATACATCTTCTACCATCTTCTGTTTTGTAACTTTAACAGATTTCAGAATCTGAAACTCGAAATGCCATGTGCCTTGTCCTGTAACCATTCATTCCCAATGTTCCATTTTTGGAATGCATGCAAAAAAATGCTGTATAAAGACAATGCCCCCACGCAGTGGCGTACCAAGGGGGGGGGGGCGGGGGGGGCGGTCCGCCCCGGGTACCAAGCCCTGAGGGGGTGCTCCCGGTCCGGTCCAGTTACCCCCCCCTGCGCCGGGTGTCGCGTCTGGAAACAGCCTGCAGCAAGATCGCGATGCCAGAGATCTTTGCCTGCTTCGACTGTTTCCTCCGCCACGGTCCTGCCCCTCCTCTGATGTCAGAGGAGGGGCGGGACCGCGGCGGAGGAAACAGCCGAAGCAGGCAAAGATCTCTGGCATCGCGCGATCTTGTTGCAGGCTGTTTCCCCAGGGCAGTAGCGTACCAAGGGGGGCGAGGGGGAGGTCCATCCCGGGTGCCGCCTTAGGGGGGGGTGCACAGCTGGCCCGGTCCCTATCGCGCTCCTACCCTCCCAGCGAAAGCAGCATCGGCGCCATTATCGAAAAAGGTAATGGCGCCAGGCCTTGGAGCACCAAGGCAGACCGCTTCTCCCCCCTCCCAGCCGAAACCCCGTTGACCATCCTATCTCTCTCCCCCCCCAAGTGAACCTTTCTGACCCTCCCAGCGAAAGCAGCAAACCTCCCTCCAGTAGCGTCGGCTTTATCCTCCCTCTGCCGCATCACTGATGACGTCATCAGTAACGCGGCAGAGGGAGGAGAAAGCCGCGAAGGAGGTTTGCTGCTCTCGCTGGGAAGGTCGGAAAGGTTCACGGGGGGGGGAGATAGGAGGGTCAGCGGGGGTTCGGCTGGGAGGGGGGAGAAGCGGACTGCCTCGGTGCTCCATTACCTTCTTCGGGCAGCAGCAGCGTTTACAATTCGCTGCTGTTGCCGGCTTCAGGCCTTGTTCTCTGCCGGGTCCTGCCTACTTCCAGTTTTCATGAAGACAGGACCCGACAGAGAGGAAGGCCTGAAGCTTGCAACATCAGTGAATTGTGAATGCTGCTGCTGCCCGATGAAGTTCAGGACATCAGGACATCGGGGAAGGAGCAGGGAGAAATCGGCTGCTGGCTTGGGGGTGAGGGTAGGGAAAGAATCGTGGAAGTGGAGAAATCGGCACGATGGCTTTGTGTAGGCTAGGGGGAGAGAGAAAGAAAGGAAAAAATAAAGAGGGGGGGCCAGGGGGAGAGAGAAAGAAAGGCAGAAAGAAAGAGGGGGACCAAGGGGAGAGAAAGAAAGGCAGAAATAAAGAGGGGGACCAAGGGGAGAGAAAGAAAGGCAGAAATAAAGAGGGGGTCAAGGGGGAGAGAAAGAAAGGCAGAAAGAAAGAGAAGGGCCAGGGGGAGAGAGAAAGAAAAGCAGAAAGAAAGAGGGGGACCAAGGGGAGAGAAAGAAAGGCAGAAATAAAGAGGGGGGTCAAGGGGGAGAGAAAGAAAGGCAGAAAGAAAGAGGGGGGCCAGGAGGAGAGAGAAAGAAAGGCAGAAATAAAGAGGGGAGCCAGGGGGAGAGAGAAAGAAGAAGGATCAGAAGAAGGACCAGAGACTCATGAAATCACCAGACAAAAAAGTAGGAAAAATGATTTTATTTTCAACTTAGTGATCAAAATGTGTCCGTTTTGAAAATTTATATCTGCTGTCTATATTTTGCACTATGGCCCCCTTTTACTAAACCGCAATAGAGTTTTTTAGCGCAGGGAGCCTATGAGCGTCGAGAGCAGCGTGGGGCATTCAGCGCAGCTCCCTACGCTAAAAACCGCTATCGCAGTTTAGTAAAAAGGGAGGGGGAATATTTGTCTATTTTTGTATAGTTGTTACTGAGGTGACATTGCATAAAGTCATCTGCCTTGACCTCTTTGAAAACCCGCGGAATATAAATGATAATTAACATTTTCTCTGCGTACAGCGTGCTTTGTGTTTTTAAAATTTTATTGTTGGTAGATCATTTTGACTTGGCCACAAAGGTAAGGGGGAGGGAGGGAGGGGAACTGCTGAAAGACATCTAATAATCCTTGCAGGCTTGACTGCAGGGAATTATTTTTGTAAAATCATGTTTTGTTATGTGACTGGCATTATCTAGACTTTAATTTCTATGAATGAATAGAATGAAAATGATATAAAATTACTTGCTTGTTTTTATGTGCGTGCGCTGAAGGAAAGTGGAGAGAGAGTGGGCTGAGGATGCTGAAGGGAAATGGGGAAGAGAGTGGGGAGAAGACGCTGATTTATAAATTGACAATTGTACAGAATATTGTTTCTTTTTATACTTTAATATAAACAATTCAAGGCTTGTGTGGATGGAATCAGGTGGTTTGCGGGGATGGGGACCGAGCTTACGGGGATTAGTCTAATAAAATTGTATTTTTTTATATCTCATTATTTGTTTTATTTTTATTTGTTAATTTATAAAGTGGTGATTGTTATGTATCAGTTTTTTCAAATTTACATCTACTGTCTTTATATTTTGCACTGTATTAGAGGACATGTGTTACTGTTTTTTGTGGTGTTGCATTGTATCCAGGGTCTGGTTTCTTGGCGGATCAGTTTAACTTTTGTCTACATATTTCTATTTTTAGTTTGTGATTATTCCATTTTGGGCGAGGGTGTATCTCTGTTCTGTGTGTATGAAAAAGACATAGTTTTCAGTTGGCATTGACTACAGGACCAATTGACTGTGCGGGATCTGGCTTGTTTAGTTTTACAATGTATGTGTTGGTGTTCTAGTGCTCACTGCAGTGTTTAAGATGCAGCCTTTTCCTAGGTACACTCTTGTGGTGCGATATGTAGATTGGTACTAAAAATCATATTTTTCATATAGATGGGGGGGGTGTCAAAAAATGATGGGCCCTGGGTGCCACATACCCTAAGTACGCCACTGCCTGGTCCCTGCAACTACTCCATATGTACTTCTAATGTCATGACAATTTAGACATAATTTATGTTTTGTTATGTTTGGAATAATGGTTACATATATGAGGTTCAATAAAAGAAAATTTTCACTGCCTGTTTCTATTCTGACCATTTATTCCATTTCATGGTTATTGCAAAAAAAAAAAAAAAAAAAAAATTTTTTACAGGGGGGGGGGGGTGTCAAAAAATGATGGGCCCCGGGTGCCACATACCCTAGGTACGCCACTGCCCCCACATGAAACATTTTTTCTGCATAGGTGCACTACTATAGGAGTAAAATATAAAACCTTAATAATAAATTTTTTATTCGACAAAAAGTACTAAAACTCACCTAATATGTGACATTTTGGCACAGTCTGAGAAATTACTGGATTTTTAATGAAGCAAATTTTTCCACTGAAAATTACAAACTAATCAAAACAATTTTATTCAGTGTTTACTCGGCACACAAAACCACAGTAAGGTGAAGTCCAAATCATAAATATGGACTTTTTGTGTGTTACGGTTAATGTTTTCCCCCCAAACATGTGAATGTCCCATTATTGGAACACTAGACAGAAATGGAATATGGCAGTAAAGTAGGGCTTTGGTGGGTTTTAGTGGGCTCACACTTTCCACCATAAATGAAGTGGTTAGAGTGGCTAATGGGCCTGGGTCCTCCTTTCTATAGTTTGCTATCCCTTCTACCAACTTATGCTCTACTAGGCTTTCCCATACTAAGGACCTCTTCTATAAAATTGCGCTTGCAGTTTGTAGTGCGGTGAGCCGTGCTGAATGGCATTGGGATGAGATTCGGGAGCAGTGCGGGCCATTCAGCGCGGCTTTATGCGCTAAAAACTGCTAGCACAGTTTGATAGAAGAGGCCTCATGTGTTGCTATTCTAGATCCAGGTATGTACTCCTTAATTCAGATTATTTTGGGGGTGAGAGGGGTTTAGTGAGAAGACGGGGAGTATGTGGTATGTATGTATGTGTGTGGGGGTGTCATACCTTAATGTATCCAGTGCTCATCTGGTCAGTTTGGGTACCTTTTTAGCACTTAGATGCTTCTAAAACAAGTCTGGCTTCAAACATCTAAGTTCCGTCCAGGACATCTTGAAAAGGTTAGATTATCGCTGCAAGACATCCAAGTTAAGCATGCACAAAGCCCATAACCTGCCTCCCAGCAACCCCCCCCCCCCCTTAAATTTATGGATGTAAAGCAGGAGAAATGTCTCGCTAGAAATCCAGGAAAAGGGCGTTGATTACCAGCACTTTGATGTTCCAGCAATTAGGACGTCCAAGTACTGACTTAGTCATTTTTTGGGACATTTGAGTTTTTGGATTGATCCCGACAGTGTACTACAATTATCAATAGATGGGAGGACCACAATCTCAATTACATTATAAAAATGAGAAGGCAAAATAAGTCTCATTCAAAATGAAGAACTGCTGTAGCACTTCCTAGTTTAACCCCCCAAAGATCAGTCAGATTCAAACACAAAAAAAAATCAATACAAGGGGGTGCTGAAAAGTTCTCAGCTCAACCAAGAAGAGAATTATGTGGAGCCATGAAACATACAAGTTATTTCACACACTTGGCAAATTCCACACACTTGGCAAATTATGTCTGAAGTTTCTATAATCCTTCCAAAAACTACTCTGATGTCTGGTCACTAAAATACTGCTCCACTGCTGCAATCGTCTCCAAATCATTCAAAAATGTTTATCCTTTCAAACTCTTTTTATGGTTTGGAAACAGAAAATAATCAGAGCAAGATCTGGTAGGTAGGGTGGACGTTATATGCACTGAAACCCCCAACTGTGTCAAAACATACCTCATTTTGCCAGCCTTGTGAGCAGGTGCATTGTCTTGCAGAAAGAGAACTCCTATCCAAAGCTTCCCTCTCCTTTTTTCTTTCATTGCCTCCTTTAATTGGCATAGCAAGTTACAGTAGTATTCTGCATTAACTATTTGGCCCCTTGGAAGATAGTCAGCCATTACAGTACCTTTCTGATCCCAAAGCAATGTGACCATGACCTTTCCTGCTGATTTTTGGGTCTTGAATTTCCTTGGCCTTGGAGATCCTACGAGCTCTGATGCTCATTCAACAAAAGTGGCTCTTGGCACTTGTTGCCTTCCCTACTATTATACCCCCTTCCCTCCCCCCAATTCACCATAGGGATGCTCCAGTATAGTTAGAAGAATTGTTTATTATTGATTGGAATGAATAAAGGCCGCAGTCATAGATCCATTAACATCAACATCTCAATGCAACAACTAAACAATCCTTTGAACTGTCAACTTGCAAACCATACAAAATCACAGTCCACTGGACATCATCCGTCCGTTGGACATCACACCTTCTCGTCGACTTGTCCAAAGTTCCTGTCGAGGAGGTGCCATTCAAGCTGCCCCTATGCTGCCCATCTCCCATTCCTGTATAAGAAAGGGGCCTCGTACATGCCAGATGAGTCAATGTCAACAGGCCTCTCCACCGTCCAAGCAGGGAGACACGTATCTTGCTTGTTCCCATTAGCTGCTTCATTCAGTGCTATGTGCTACCCCTTTCTCCTTTCACCCCAGTGCTGGTGTGTGATATCCCGCCTTATCTATAGCTAAAGGGGCTGGGTAGGCGGTAGTACGACCACCCATGATCACCGCCTAGCTGTAAAAGGGGCTTGGGAAGGAGCTCACCTACCCAGCGTGGTTCCCAGTGCCCGCCTTCTCCCGCACCTCATTGGCCTACCCCTGCCCCCCTCCCCTACTCCTTCCCCTTCTCTGTCAGAACATCCTCGCTGTTTTGTCGCCACTGCCCACCCCACATGGGGGTAGGGCTTTTCCTCAAAAGCAGCACTTTGCACTTGTTGCCTTTCCTATTACTATTATACCTCCTCCCCTCCCACCAATTCACCATAGTGACACTCCAGTATTGTTAGAAGAAGAATTGTTTATTAATGATTGAAATTAATAAAGGCCGCAACCATAGATCCGTTATCATCAACAACAACATATCAATGCAACAACTAAACAATCCTTTGAACTGTGAACTTGCAAACTATACAAAGTCACTGTCCACTAATCAGATCCTAGACATCATACCTCCGCTGGATATCACACCTACTCATTGACTTGTCCGAGCTTCCTGTTGGGGGGGGTTGCCGTTCAAATTGCCCCCGTGCCAACCATCCCCCTTTCCTGTGTAAGGAAGGGGCCTCTTACATAGCAGATGAGTCAATGTCAATAGGCCTCCCCGCCGTCCAAGCAGGGAGAAACGCATCTTGCTTGTTCCCGTCAGCTGCTTCATTCAGTGCTATGCACTACCCCTTTCTCCTCTCACCCCAGTGCTGGTGTGTGATGTGTGTGATGTCCCGCCACTAACCGGGCATAGTGAAGCCTTGCTTAACCCAGTTTCCCATTAACCTATAGCTGCGGCCTTGCAACACAGCTTCACTGACGTCCTGTAGATATATATTCAGACCAATGCCAGACAAATGTACACCGTCGGGCCTATATACCCCAGGGCAACTATCTTCACACAACCCATGTCCCAGCGCTCAACCCCCTATTTTTTGCATAAACTTGCCCATCCATTTGTTGATTTTTTTTTTCTTGTCCGCTCAATTGCTTGGTGTGACCTAGCCCCCTTTCATACAAGCCGTGGGATGATGTGGGACCAAATCAGTACTGTGCCGGGCAGAAGCCCGGCTAGGGCCATAACATCAGTCTGCATCTTTTTTTGTCAGCACCACACTGTTGGTGGTGGTCAAATCATTTCCTGCCAAATGCATGATGAGGGCACATAGAGGTGAGCGAGTTCTCCAAGCCCAGATAATAGCATCAATTGGTCCCACATCTTCCCCCGTGACCCTAACCAAACTATAGCAGCCTGCAATTGTTGCAGACCCAAATTCTCACCCATAGGCCTGGCCTTTGCTCTTCGTTGTGCCCAATGGATGAATGAGTGCCCACAAATCCAGATCTGTTTTTGGCTTCCCGCCATACCTGCAGGGGACAGACATCATGGTAGACATCAGGTCAAGCATTACTCGGAGGGGTTGGGGTTTTTGCAAGTCTAATGTATCGCCTGTAAGCATTGGACTTCCATCAGCCGATGTCCCTTATCTGTTGACTGGAGAGGCCCTGGGCCGCCACGGCTGTAGCCGGCCCAATTCTAAACAAGTGTGACCTGAACCTGAGACCCCTAATCTCTCCATTCCTAGTTGCAGAACTCTGACAAACTGGAAGCAGGTCAGGGAAGAACCATTCTCGTGAATCAGGAGGAATCCCGAGGCCGCTGGTCTACGGGCTATGTAAACCTGCAGACTGAACACAGGGCTTGCGCGTATGGTGATGATTGCCCCCTTTGCCAACTGGTCCATCTTGGATCGGGGTACCAACACTGTAGCTGAGTCTAACCCACAGTGAGTGTTAGCTAGATGTAGGCCTACCTTCACGCCTGGGGTCCTAGAATTCAGTACTAGCTCGCCAACCCTAAAGGCACCATGGAAGGCAAATGTGAAGGCACATTTAAATAGGAGGACTTCAAATTCAGAAAGGCAAATGCTATGCAGAACCCCTAGCAGTTGCGCTAAATGGGCCTCCTTAATGGGAAGCCTGCCGTTGGGCTGAAGCCTTCCCATCCCCTCATCATCCTGCGCACCACAAAGGCACAGGTGGGATTTTGCGTCCCCATTGCCTCGGTGAAGAAACTGATGCTGGCTAGGGTGACCACCACTCGGCTCCTCTTCCCACTATCCCGTTTGCATTCCGATATGCAGGTACTTCTTTCTGGTTGTTTCAGACAATGGCTGCATCATCAATTACCAAATATTGAAGGGCCAAACTGCCATACTGCTTCTGGAATATGTGTGGGGTCTGCCCGGAACATTGACATCTTAAAACGAGAGAGGGAATCAGCTATGTTGTTCAAAATCCCAGGGATATGTTTTGCTCTGACAGAAAAGTTATGTAGCAAACAAAGCAACACAATCTCTCTTAGGAGGTTAATTGTAGGGAGGAGTTAGCCAATAATCCATTGATTGCAGCCTCAACTGCTGTGCTGTCTGACCAAAATAAGATGGACTTGTTTGCTAACTTCCTCCCCCAAATGTGTAGGACGGTCATGATGGGGGAAATATTCCAGGAATGTGATGTCCTGAAACACCCCCTCCCACATGCTGGGCCATCGCACCGCACACCATGCCCCCTGGAAGTATATCCCCATACCTTCATTGGCTGCAGCATCCGTGTAAAGCTGCAGGGTTTCTGCTAGCTCACAGGGACCCTGCCAGAAAGCCAGACCATTGAACGATTGCAGAAAGAACTGCCATACCCGCAGGTCTTCCTGTATTACCTTGGTCATCCGAATGTGATGATGCTGCCTTAACATCCCCACTGTGGCCCTTGCCATCCTACAGGCAAATACCCTCCCTATAGGGATAACTCTGGAAGCAAAAGCCAACAGGCCAGCCAACTCCTGGAATTGCTTCAGCGTTGCTTTTTTCTGGGTGCACATTTCCCCTACTGCCCCCTTTAGCTTGTCCACCTTTTCCCGAGGTATCATAGACATCTGTTTGTCCACATCAAGTTCTATGCCCTAAAATGTTAACAACCTCGTAGGGCCAACTATTTTGTCATGGGTGAGGGGAATCCCAAAGTGCTTATCCAGGCTCGTAAACTGAGCAAGGAGGTCCTCGCATTCACGGTGATTCTTCCCCATGAACAGAAAATCATCCAAGTAATGCCACGCCTCACCCAGGTGCTGACCTGGTTAACCACCCAGTTTAAGAATATACCGAACTATTCGAAACAGGCATCTGATATCGAGCAGCCCATGGGGATACACTTGTCAAAGTAAAAACGGCCCTCCCAACTAAAACCCAGGAGTGGAAAGGAGTCAGGATGCACTGGCGGCAGCCTAAATGCCAACTCGATATCGGCCTTGCCAGACATGCCTGCCTGCCACATTGGCGAATGATTTGAATCGCCAGATCGATAGATGTATACTGCACAGAACATAAGTTTGCAGCAATGAAATCATTCACTGCCCCCTCCCCCCCCCCCCGCCAAGTGCAATAGATTATGAATTAATCTGAACTTGCCCGGTTCCTTCTTTGGGACCACCCTGATAGGTGAAATGATTATATTAGCGAAAGGAGGCTGATCAAAGGGGCCTGCAATCCCTCCCTTGTCCAGTTCCTTCTGCAACTTCTCCCTTACTATCTCCTTATGTTTCAGGCAGGCCACAAGTTTCTCGAATATCTGCCACCCCCCCAGCAATGGGCCTGTGTATGGAATCCAAAACCCTTCCCCAAACCCCTGTTGAATCCCTGCAACCTGCGTGTTCCTGGGGTAGATCTCCAGCCAATTCCGCAGGGCCTCAAGCTTGATGGGGGTTGGCCCTAGATCCCTCAACTGGGTGGCCTATGTGCAGTAGCTGTGACTACCTATCCCTGCCCACCTTGCACTGGGATGCCGGCACCCCGCAAAGGTTACATGCATGCCGGAATTGGCAGTTTTTCCATGTGCATAGTCCGTTATTGAACTGCCTACAGGTTCTTCTAGGGTTTGCATATCCTGCCTGCCAGAAACTACTCCCCTGCCCATACCACAAGTATAGTATAAGACTTTCACCATTAAAAAAACAACAACTTATGCCATATAAGAAAATGGCATTGAGCAAACAAGAGAGCTCAGATAGCTGCACAAGAGATAATACTATAACACCGTATCCATAGATTACCTCACTTTGCTTTGCCTAAACAAAACACAACAAACACCTTTTCCATAAACTCATACATAAGAACATAAGTAATGCCTCTGCTGGGTTAGACCAGAGGTCCATCATGCCCAGCAGTCCGCTCACGTGGCAGCCCATCAGGTCCAGGACCTGTATAGTAATCCTCTATCTATACCCTTCTATCCCCTTTTCCTTCAGGAATTTATCCAATCCCTTCTTGAACCCCAAAACCGTACTCTGTCCTATCACGCCCTCTGGAAGTGCATTCCAGGTGTCCACCACCCTCTGGGTGAAGAAGAACTTCCTAGCATTGGTTTTGAATCTGTCCCTTTTTAATTTTTCCGAATGCCCTCTCGTTCTTGTAGTCTTCGAAAGTTTGACAAATCTGTCCCTCTCCACTTTCTCTATGCCCTTCATGATCTTGTAAGTCTCTATCATATCCCCACTAAGTCTCCGTTTCTCCAGGGAAAGAGCCCCAGTTTCTCCAATCTTTCAGCGTATGAAAGGTATTCCATACCCTTTATCAAGCATGTCGCTCTCTTCTGAACCCTCTCGAGTTTCGCCATATCCTTCTTTAGGAATGGCGACCAATATGCACACACCAAATGTCTTGATACAAGGTAGTTGCACATTCATGCTGGAACCCGTGAAGCCCGATTCCCCCAGGCCTCGCCGTCATCTCAACACCCCTCAACTTGGCATGGTTTAAAGATGTGCTGGGAGTTGAACTCGCAACCTCTGCAAGATCAGCACAGAGTTTCACACATAGAGCTACCCCACCTTCCAGCACTGCATACTCCTACATCCCCCCAAGGCCCGGCATCCCCCCCAAGGCCCCCCCCGAACCTGGCATGCTTCCAAGGCTCTCTACACAAAACCGCCCATATCCCCTGGTGTCTACACTCAACATATGCTCCCGTTTCGTCTCTCTCCCCCTGAACTCCCAGTTTTACTCCTGCTCACCATCACTGCATGATCTCTGCTGCAGGATGGAGAACACGATGCTCCTAGGAGGCTCGCTGCAACGCTCTCCCTTACTCCGAGAACATGCTGTTCATAGGAGACATGCTGCGACACTCTCTCACACCACCAACGCACGCCAGAACTAGTAACGTTGCACTCTTCTCCCGATGAACTGCCGAGCTCAGCCCGCAACCCTACAACTGAAGGCCTGCCTGGGAGAAAACCCGGAAAGGTAATCGAAAGCGCAACCACCCGCACTCGCCGCCTAGCCAGAAAAAGGGCTTGGGAAGGAGCTCACCTACCCAGCTTGATTCCCAGCACCCGCCTTCTCCCATGCCCCATTGGCCTACCCCCCTCTCTGTCGGCACATCATCAGCCATTTTGTCACCGCTACCCACCCCACGTGGGGGGTAGGGCACTCTTCCTTTTCTATGAGTGTCAGAACCATGCTGATCCATGCTAAACACTTGATAAAAGGGGCTATAGTTTGTGGTAGTAATTCATAGATGATTGTGAATAATTTAATTATGAAATATATGGAATGATATCAGAAAAAGAAGGTTTTGTCAGAGAATGGTAATCTAAGTTCACAATGAAGGAAAAGATCAAATACTCCCACTGTATTTTGTTTAAACATTATTTTATATGACTAGTAATTACAGAAACAGATGTATGGTGGTCTGGATAACATTTTATTATGCATAAAGTATTTGTCAATAGAGGTAAAAAAAAGTTTAATTAATACAGAGATATATTTGACCTGAAAAGGAAGTCCAGTGCAAAGCTATACAGGAGTGCCAAATTACAGAAAAATTAAATTTATCCATGGTTCATCACCCCAGACACCTGTGAACCTGAGAAAGAAAACCTTTGTGACAAAAATGATTCACTTGGATGAGTCCAGAAGGCTGATCCATGACCTTCTTAGACAAATAATAGTATATCTGTCTAGCAGTTGCAATGTGTTATTTTTTCTTAACTCATGACATTTAGTATGCTGTTTACCCAAACAAATTTCAAATACTGTATACTGTATAGTTTTTGTTTTGTTTTTTTTATAAAGTCACACATACTTTTTGTCCTTTTGTCTTGTGACAAGCATAAATTTAAATCATTTATATATAACAAAGCATGAAAACAGCTAACACATCTTAGTGCTGACAGTGGAAATTGTTGTTTTATCTCTGACAATAACAATAACATTAACAATCTGTGTTCATCTAGTGTTTTTCATTCACATAGAATCTCAATTTACTTGTATATTTTAATACTGCAGAACAGTGATAGATACTGAAATTTGAACAGGGTAGACAAATTTATCTTTTGGAAAGGTGATAGATATGCCCCCTCTGTAGCTTCTTTTTCCAAGCAAGAATCCTAATTTTCACCCTTCATGTTTTCAGAATGAGGGGGCAGAACAGTGATGGATTCTGACAGACCTCATCTTTACTCACAAATTAATCAACCTGGATAAAAGGAGTCCAGGGCTAGCATGAGGGTAGAGTTGGGGGGGGGGGGGGGCGCAAACAGGGCAGCTAGCTTTAGCCTCATATTACAGGCAGTCTCCATGGTCTAGCATCTGTTCTCCTTCCCTCTCTCCAATCTAAAGTCCCCCTCCTTGGTTTCCTTTCAAATAAATCTATCTTTACAAGAAGGTCACTAGGAACAGCAGCAATTCTCAGATGCTGTCTGTGGCTGACACTGGAGATTTCTCTGTACTATGTCCTGTCCCCCATCTGGTATGACATCTCTTTCCTCCCTGTGTAGAATATGGCAGAGGGAAAACTTTTGTGCATCCACAAGCAGCAGCAAATTAAAATTGTTGGTACTGCTGGTAATTCCTGTAAAGAAAGACATATTTGAAGGTAGATGGGGGGAGGGGAATTGAGGAAGTGATGATAGCACTGGGGGCAGATGGGAGGGTGAAGCAGGTGGCATACAAGGAAGGGAAGGATGGAAAAAGGGAGAGATGTTGGGTCTTAGGGTAGAAGAGAAGGAGGGAGGAAGGGAGAGAAGAGGGAGGAAGGAAGAGAAGCCGGATCGGGTATGGGAATAGAGAGAAAGAGAGGTGTTGGACTATGAGGGGGAAAGAAGATGCTGGAGGAGAGAAAAGGAGATGTCAAGTTGAAGGGTGGTGGGAAAAGAGAGGGAGGAGAAACTGGGATTCACGGAGGTGATGGGGAAAATGCTAGGCTACATGTTGGGTAAAAGAGAGAAATGAGATGGTCTACAAGGGTATGGGGAGAGGGAGGAATTGAGACACAGAGAGATGGAGGGAAGATGCTGGGAATAGTGGAACAATGCGGTGGAGTTCAAGGGAATATCAGAGATGAATGAGAGGAGTATAGTGAGTACAGATTGTAGAAATATGGTAATAGAGAATAGAGGAAAGATGGAAATGAATAGGAAGCTGATGAAAGAATAAGGGATGAGAGCAGGGCTGATAGAAACAAAAGGGAGGAAAAAGATGAGAAAGAGGGTACAACTTCAGTAGACAGGCAGAAAAAAAGGGAGGAAAGAGCAAAAAGAGAAAGATCAATATGTCAGACAGGTATAGTGAGTGAATGGAACTAGGCTGCAAGAGACAGGAGAGATGAGAAAAAATACATGGATAGCAGAATGGCAAGAGAATTAGCAGAAGATAGAAGAGTAGAAAATGTGATGGAAAAATAAAACAACTAATGTAGAAGACAGAAAACAGTAGAAAAAAATAGTTTCATTTTGAAAATAATCTCAATGCTAAACCAAGGAATTTAACATTAAAAATATGGTAGATGTTAAATAATCATCGGTCCAATTTCAAAACTTGCAAGTGACAAATTAACATATGCTTTCAATTACAGAGTAGCAAGATCAAATATCTTTGTCATCAAGAACATCAAAAACATTCTCAGATAAGTATAAGTGCTAGTTACATAAATAATGTATTTAGAACTATTTGAATAAATTCACTTTATAAAATACTAGAATCCTTAAAGGTTTTTTTCCCTCTTTTCTCTTTCAGTCTCCACACCTGACATACCTTTAGGATTCTGTATCAAGTACTCTCAATCTCAATCACTCTGTTTATCCTCATCCAAGGGCTCTCTTGGACATTGAGTACCTTTGCTTTCAGTGACATCTTCCAGGATTCAGGTAAATATTCCACTCAGGTAAAATCCGTATCTGCCTTCCTGCCTTTAAATAAATGAAAGGATGGAAAACACTGTCTCCCTATTTCCAATATACCACTTCTGCTGAATATTACTTTGATTTTATTCTGGCTAGCCTTTGTAAATAGATCATTTTTATTTTCTCCTAACTAGCACACCCACAAAAAAACTCAGATTGTGTTTACACTCACACACATTCTCACATATTTGACAAAAGCTCCATTTTATACCAGAACACGCTTGCTTCTTCTTTGGCAGTTCCATCACTTTAGTTCACATAATCAGAAAAAAAAAAAAAAATCATATAATGCCTTGTCATACTTAACACTGGCAAAGCAGGTATATTTTTTTACTTCACAATTCCCCTTTATCATAATCTAGTGTACATAACATATCCATACCTTGAACCCTGTAAACCTGTGAAGCTCAATATTTAATTAAACTTCAAAACTTTCAGTTTACTGTTACCTTAATTTCCTAAAACAAGCCAATTTCAGGCATATGTCATTCAAGCATCTGTCTCACATCTTCAAGCCCCCCCCCCCCCAACTGACAATGCTAGGCAACAGCAGAAATCAGAATGTTTACCCTGGTTACCAGAGCAACCAGCCGGCACATGTATGCCTGTGCTAATATGTCTCTCTCAATTTTGCAGATCTTGCACCATTCCAGCTATAGCACATACATGAATAAACTGCATTCCCCCACCCTGTGATTAATACTTTTATTTTAACCCTTGTTACATCTTCATATTTCTATTTTTAATTTGTGATATTTTGTTCTGCACTTTGTGTACAAAGAAGTTATTTAAAGTTGTCTTATGTGTGGTAGTAACTGCTTGTGGGATCTCAGCAAGGTTTTTATTTTTTGCTCCTTTGGGACATAGCCTTAGTGGGAACACGTGTTTGTAGCACTGCAAATCTCTAAGAGCTAAGTAATCCTGAATTGTGTATTCCTGATTTTGCTTTACACATAGAATCTAATCATTTCTCTTCAATCTTCTATTCTACTTTCATCTAGTAAAAAAACCCAACAACAAACCCTCTTTTCCTTTACTTTTTGGGCAAGTTTGGTTCTTATCTGCTTGTTTTCTGCTGAATTAAGGACTTTAGACCCACCCACCATCCCCACACTTCAATTCCAGGGTTCGCTACTGATATATAGATATAATAATCAAGAATACTTCTCAGCCAATTCCCATACCAGGATGACTTTTATTCAGTGCAATCATTGTGGTGCTTTAGTTCAAAGGCACACCATCTGGAGATTTAGGGTCTTCCCCATCTGTCTTCAGCTTTCTAGTATTGAAGAGGAGCTCTGTAAGCTTAAGCAAGAATTGGATTATGGCCTTCCTCTGCCTAAACACCCAATCACCACTACGTCTAAAAGTACACACACACGACGTCTACACTTTTCAGCCATAATGAAACAAAAAAACGCCTAAGCCACAAACGTCCAACAGAAGGGCTTTTAAGCGAAGGAGGAGCCAGTCCTTCGCCTAAAAGCTGGATTCTGTAACCTCCTGCCATGTCGAACTGCAACCCCCCCCCCCCCCCGACAACATCGGGGCAAGAGGGAGCCCAAGCCCTCTTGCCCCGCCGATTAACATCGGGCCAGGAGGGAGCCCAAGCCCTCCTGGCCCCAGCAACCACCCCCCCCACCCGCGTCTCAATCGGGCCAGGAGGGAGTCCAAACCCTCCTGGCCCCGGTGAACCCCTGCCGCTACTTAAATGGGCCAGGAGGGAGCCCAAACCCTCCTGGCCCCGGCGACCCCCTACCCCCACCCCCCACTACAATACGGGCAGGAGGGATCCCAGGCCCATGACCCCCACGGCCATCCCCAAGACCCCCCTTCCCCGTACCTTGTCCAAGTTGGCCGGACATACGGGTGCCAAACCCGCCCGTCCGGCAGGAAAACGACTCCAGAATGGTGCCGGATTGGCCCAGCCTTCCCAAAGCCCCACCCACAGGTGGTGCCTAAGGCGCCTGGGCCAATCAGAATAGAGGAGTGATGGCATCGCGGTAGGGGACATAAGGCAACTCTCCTGCCATGATGCTTGCGGTGTGTAGGTTGCAGGGCCGCTGAACTGATGGCGCCAGCGGCCATCAGCTCAGCGACCCCTTTTTCGGCACTTAGACCTGGTTTTATTACGTCTAAGTCAAAAAGGTCTAAGTGCCGACTAGGCAACCTTCCTACGGTTTTGGTTATATCTGTTGTATGCCTAAGTGTAGGTCGGTCCACCTCCCGCCCACTGCCCACCCTTTCACCTCCTCTAAACACACCTCTTTTCTCTCTGTGCGTTTAGTGGCAGGGGAATTGCCTAAGCTGTTTTTAGATACGTCTAAAAACCAGCTTTGGTTATGGGTACTTGGACGATCAGGCTTTTTGATCGTCCAAGTAGCCATTTAGGACACTTTTTAGACGGTTTTTTTATTATTACCCCCATACTCTCTATAATTAGGGAAGAAACTAAGAATTCTAAAGCTGATGTTGTTATCCACTTGGGAACAAATGATCTAGCCAGCACTTACTTGTGATGCAGAAAAATTTTTGGGAGCTGAGGGGGAGGGTTAAAACCTTTTGTTAAGACTGTAGCTTTTCAGAAGTACTGCCTACATATGTAAAAGGTGAAAAAAGAGTACTAAATACTGAGATCTTCAATAGGTGTCTCAGAGCCTGGTGTTATCAAGAAGCCTTTAGGTACATAGAAGGATGGGGAAATACAAGGAAAAACAAAAGACTGTATTGTAACGACGGACTGCATCTTACTATAACAGGTAAAAAAGATCCTTGCTGAGAAATTCAGGCAGTATGTTTCTAGGCATTTAAACTAGAAGGTGAGGGTGGCATATGTATAGAGGACACTTACAGTGTCCACCACCAGCAAAAGACAAGATGTGATGGCAGTAAAGACAGAAATGTACACAACAATATTAGCAATACACTTCTTAGCAAGACAATAGGAAGTGAGACTAGCCAAAAAAAAATGGCCACAGAAAAGTAACTGGAAATCAATGACCACAAATGTTCCCAGTCTAGGCAACAAAAATCATGATCTGCAAGCCCTAATGTTAGAGGCAGACATGGATGCGATACTAACATACTGGGCTATAATCTTTTTAGGAAGGACAGAGGTGGTTGAAAGGATGGGGGAATAGTTCTCTATGTAAATACCAATATCCAAGCGACTGAAATTCAGGAGGCCTGGGGAAAAGAAGAAGCAATATGGATAGCTCTCCAACTCAAGTGCACAAAATTGATAAAGCTCTTGTTGCAGATATCCAAAAGCTATGGAAGAAAGGAGAGGTGCTGTTGGGTGATTTCAACCTGCCGGATGTGGATTGGAAAGTTCCATCTGCATAATCAGAAAAAAAGTAAAGAGATAGTGAATGCTCTTCAAGGGGCTCTGCTCATACAAATGGTGATGGAACCAATGAGGGAAAAAGTGATAATATAACTGATGCTCACAAAAGAAGAAAGTGTCTCTAATGTCTGAATGGGTGCCCACCTGGGTGGTAGTGATCATCAAACAGTTTGGTTTGATATAACAACTAAAGCAGAAGGAAGCCACACAAAACTCAGTCCTGGATTTCAAATGTGTGGGCTTTAGTAAAACGGAGGAGTATCTAAAGAAATAACTAATAGGATGGGAGGACATAAGAGAAGTGGAAAAACAGTAGACCAAGCTGAAAGGAGCAATAAAAATGGCTACAGACCCAGTGGCGTACCAAGGGGGGGCGTGGTGGGCGGTCCGCCCCGGGTGCCAAGCCCTGAGGGGGTGCTCCTGGTCCGGTCTGGTTCCCCCCCCCCCTGCACCGGGTGTCGCGTCTGGAAACAGCCTGCAGCAAGATCGCGCGATGCCAGCGATCTTTGCCTGCTTCGGCTGTTTCCTCCGCCACGGTCCCGCCCCTCCTCTGACGTCAGAGGAGGGGCGGGACTGCGGTGGAGGAAACAGCCGAAGCAAGCAAAGATCGCTGGCATCGCACGATCTTGCTGCAGGCTGTTTCCCCAGGGATTGAAGCGTGGAGGCCGGGGGAATGAGCAGTGCTTCGTGGTGGTGGGGCCGAGCGATCCTTCGAGGTAGTGGGGGGGGCAGCAGGCCTTCAGGGTGGGGCGGGCAGGCAGACTTTGTGGACGGGGGAGACAGGCCTTCAGGGGGGCAGGCCTTCAAGGGGGACAGGCAGGCCTTCGGGGGGGTGACAGGCCGTCGTGGGGGGTGCAGGCCTTTTGGGGGGGACAGGCCTTCAAGGGGGGGACAGGCAGGCAGGCCTTCAAGGGGGGGATAGGCCTTCGAGGGGGGTGTAGATCTTCAGGGGGGGGGGCAGGCCTTCAGGGGGGCTGGCCTTCGAGGGGGGTGTAGGCCTTTGGGGGGTGCAGTCCTTCGGAGGGTGCAGGCCTTCAAGGGGGGGAAAGGCCTTCAGGGGGGACAGGCCTTCAAGGGGAACAGGCAGGCAGGCCTTCAAGGGGGGCAGGCTTTCAGTGTGGGCAGTCCTTCGAGGGGGATGTAGGTCTTTGGGGGGGTGCAGGCCTTTGGGGGGGGTGCAGGCCTTCAAGGGGGGGGAAAGGCCTTCAGGGGGGCAGGCCTTCAAGGGGAACAGGCAGGCAGGCCTTCAAGGGGGGGACAGGCCTTTGAGGGGGGTGTAGGCCTTCGGGGGGATGCAGGCCTTCGTGGGGGGTGCAGGCCTTCAGGGGGTCAGGCCTTCAAGGGGAACAGGCAGGCAGGCCTTCAAGGGGGGGACAGGCCTTCGGGGGGTTCAGGCCTTCAGAGGGGGCAGGCCTTCAAGGGGGGGACAGGCCTTCAGGGGGGAGGCCTTCAAGGGGAACAGGCAGGCAGGCCTTCAAGGGGGGACAGGCCTTCAGGGGTGGGATGCATACCTTTAAGGGGGGGACAGGCCTTCAGGGGAGGGGGGCCCTGTTGTAGAAGTACATGGAGGGAAGAGGGAGGGGTTCAAAGAGACGTGCATATGCCGGACTTTGGGTGGGAAGAAATAATGGGTCTGAAAATAGAGGAGAGAGAGAGAGGTGATGGACATGGGTTTTAGGGAAGGAAGGAACAGAAAGGGAGAGAAGTTGGACACAAGGGATGGTGTGGAGGGGGGGATAGAGATACTGGTTAGGAGGGTAGTTGGGAAAAGAAAGGGAGAGATGGTGGACCCTGGGGTGGTGGGGAAGGAGGGAGAGCTGCTGGATGAAAGGGTAGTTAAGAAAAGGTGGATCTGTGGAGGGAGGCAAAAAAAGGAAAGATGCCAGACATCTGGGGGAGGGAAGGGAAATGGAAGGGGAGGACAGAGATGGCAGATGGATGGTTAGCACGGAGAAAGAAGAAAGAAGGAGACCTTGGCAAGCAAGTTATCAGAAGACAACCAGAGCCTTGGACCAACAAGATTTGAAAAATAACCAGACAACAAAAAGGTAGAAAAACAAATTTTATTTTCTGTTTTGTGATTACAATATATCAGATTTGAAATGTGTATCCTGCCAGAGCTAGTGTTAGACCGCAAACATGAGCTAGGATTTAACAGAGAGAGGAAAAGTCATTTTTGTTTCTTTATTTTATTTACACCACAGCGCCAGTGTGGATAGGAGAAGCCAAAGGGGGGTGAAAAAGCTATAAAATAAACCCACCAGGATGTTTGAAAAAAACACTCAATTGGGCAGGAATATCGAATCGATAAACCAATTCAATAGGCTGAATCAAATCGAAATTTTTTTTCATGAATCTGGCAGCACTAGTTTGCGCTACTGTCTTAGACTTTAGGACCTGGGATTGGGGGGAGATGGCATCCTCAGTACTTTATAATGCAAGTGAAATGAGGATTTGGTCAGATTTTTGAAGGGTCTGTACTCTGCAGAAGAAAAATATTGTATAGGTCGGGGACATGAGACAGCAGGAAATGGGAACTTTTCTTCCTTCTATTTTTGTGAATGGAAAGGCTGAGGATGTCAGAGAGTTCAATTAAAATATGTGCTTTATAAGAAAATATAATAATGTGTTTTATAAAGTTTATAGCATTGCTGGCCTACCTG
Organism: Geotrypetes seraphini; assembly: GCF_902459505.1. NCBI lineage: Eukaryota > Metazoa > Chordata > Amphibia > Gymnophiona > Dermophiidae > Geotrypetes > Geotrypetes seraphini. Next base: position 105,038,049 of record NC_047089.1, on the reverse strand, counting down.
GTGAGGTGTTCCTAGTGGTGGTGGTGGCAACGTGTCAATGTGTTGAGAGGAAGAGGTGATCTGGGAAATTCTGCTGAGCAAACTCCGGGCCCATTTCCACCCCCCAGTTAGTCCACTCCACTCAACTGGTTCACACACTGAGTGGGTCTTTGGGTGTTGTTCCCGGGTAGTTGTTTTGGGATCTCTTCCAGTGGTTTGTCAGTATCCTTCTGGTCCAAGGAAGGAAACTTTGTTAACCTTAGCACTGACCTACAGAATATGTTTGTAACAGCGCTGCTTGTGTGGCATTAGTCTATGTAGTGATCGAAAGAAAAAACCAGACCTTTGCACATTTTTGCACTATATGATGGGTGTATGAGGAGATTCACATTTCCTGCACAGCTAAGTCCGTGTGAAGTTACCTTGTGCTGTATTTGACATCTAGCAAAGTCTCTGTTTGGAAGGAAAGATCTCAGCTTAAAAATGAAGTGGCCAGAAGTTATGGTAAAAGCAGATAGCGTAGCTGGTTTTAAGAAAGGTTTGGACAAATTCCTGGGGGAAAAGTCCATAGTCTGTTATTAAGACATGGGGGAAACATCTGCTTGCCCTGGATCGGTAGCATGGAATGTTGCTACTCTTTGGGTTTTGACCAGGTACTAGTGATCTGGATTGGCTTCCATGAGAATGGGTTACTGGGCATGATGGACCATTGGTCTGACCCAGTTATGCTATTCTTATGTTATGTTCTCATCTATAGGGACCTTTGTTTTCACTTCTTATTTTAATGTATTTTTTTTCTGAGAACTTATCAGTGTTTTTTTATAATGGGAACAAAAATGGAAGAGAATTCATGTGTGTGGAATGGGGGGTAACTAATTTCTTCAGCTAAATAATTCAATCCACCTCAACCAGACATAGGAGAACTCACGCACCATTCACACACCCTCCAACCAAAAACGTCAAAAGAAAAAAACAGTTCGACAACCTCCTAGCCATTCGAGCTGCAACACTCGACCCCCAACTCTACAACCTATTGACCTCGACCACAAACTACAAAACCTTCAAAAAAGAAATAAAAACCCTTCTATTAAAAAACACATAAAACCGAACTAACACAATCAGAACTGTCCCAAGCATCACCTGCAACTACTCCATATGTACTTCTGATGTCATGACAATTCAGACATAATTTATGTTATGTTATGGTATGTTTGAAATAATGGTTACATATATGAGTTTCAATAAAAGAAAATTTTCACTGCATGTTTCTATTATGACCATTTATTCAGTTTCATGTTTATTACAAAAAATATTTTTTTACAGGGGGTGTCAAAAAATTATGGGCCCCGGGTGCCACATACCCTAGGTACGCCACTGTACAGACCTATATGTGAGGAAAATAAAAACAAAAGAAAAAGGAACTAATATGGTTCTCCAAACTAGTGGCAGAGAAAATAAAGACAGAAGAGTTGGTGTTGGTGAAATATAAAAATACTCAAGAAGCACAAAACAGAATACCAAATTAAAATGAAAAAAGCTAAGAGAGAGATACATCTGGTGAAAGATCAGATAGAAGAGCAAATGGCTAGAAATATAAAAAGAGACCAAATTTTTTTCAGGTATATTAGTGAAAGAAGGAAAATGAAAAATGGAATTGTGAGACTGAAACAAACTGAAAGTACAAACAAAAACTGAAAGAAAATAAAAGGACATACTACTTGAAACAAATCGGAGATGGACCCCAAGACTCAAAAAAGCTATTCAAGCTACTAAAAGTCCTCACAAACACAACATCATACATAGAGAACAACAATAAGCCCCCACCTACAGCCACCCTTTTAGCTACCTACTTAAAAAATCACAAATATCAGAGCCTCTTTCAACGGAACACCCTCACACATAGAGACATCATTTCCACCAACAGAAAAAAAATCAGTTGCAGCAGATAGAACCTGGTCCCATTTCTCACCTATAGAATGGGCAGAGTTCAACAATCTTTATAATAAATATAGCCATGCAGCCTGTGAGTCGTGGCTCGTGGCCAGCGTGCTGGTTATGGGACGGAAATGGGAATGGATGTTAGGAGCATGATAGTGCAGTATTTTTGTGAAGTTTTCTACAAAAAGTCTGTTTTTCGTATGATTCTGGGTAATTCTAGTTAGAGACAATTCTGTGTCAGTTAAGGACCATGCCCAAATAGAAGCGTATGGAAAAACAGGTGAATAAAAATTTAAATAATAATGTAGCTAAGGCCAGAGAAAAATACACAAAGGATTAATATAAGGGAAAGCATAATAATATCTGTGTATGTACTTTGCTGTTGAGCCAAATCATGGTGGAAAACATGATTACATGGAATCCATTTTGGGCCAGTGACTGGTTTTCTGCCTTCTTTGTCCTCTCTGAGTTTTTCCCGCTCCCAACCTCGTAACACCAGATGTGCTTGCTTTAGACTGGTAAAGAAGGATAACGTGTCTCAAACTGAATTGGATGTAGTTGAATGAAAATTATGATTTATTGAATGAATGAAAGCTTGGCCAAGCAAAGAGTGAATGAAACAAATATGATTGGATTGAAGTGTATGACTGTGTTGCTTTGAAAAAACATATTTTATATATTTTAAACCTGAAGAAACACTAAGGAAAATCCTAAGGCAGCATCTGGAAGTAATTAGAGTCAGCCTTAAGAATAGGAAGAAGGGGGGCATTGGAAGCCCACGCTTCAGGGAGAGGAGAGGAGGATTTGTCCCCCCTTCCTCCAGAGTAAGGTTTCTGTGTAAGGCTGTGCAATTTGAACCTGTCAGCTTAGGAAGAGTTTTTTTCCTTTAGGGCTGAGAATTTCTCAGCACCATGTTAATAATTATAGATTCTCTTGAATGTTATAATGTTAATTCAGAAATTAAAAGTAATTTTCTGAAAACTTTGTATAACTTTTAAACATGGAGGAATGTTTCTTTGTCCAACTTTAAGACCACCCATAGGATTGTTATTGGTTGATTATGATGATGATGTCACGAAAAGCCAACAGCATATAATAGGAATTTTGGAGCTAGTAAAACGAGACCATTGTGAGAAGGCCAGCCTTTGGCCACAATGATGATCTCCCATGAGCGCAACGTAAGCAATTATGCTGTTCTTTTGATCTAATAATGGAAAAATAGAAACAATAATTCAATAAATCTTGGTTATAATTTTAAAACCTTGCGCTGGTGTCATTTTGCACGTATAATTATTTTCAAACCTGAAGCTTTCACAAATCTCGTCAATGACCCTTGCTCAATTGGTGCCGAAACCCGGGACTAATTTGACACCTTGAAAAAGCTTATAGGTTATTCATAGAAACTCTAGGAACTCTAGAGATTTCGCATGGTTGTGCAACAAAAGGTAGTCCATTATCAATCGATGACAGAGGACTGGCTGCGCAGGAAATATGGCAACAATTAGAGATAAAACGGGACCGGAAACTGGAATATTGTAAGTATACGCCTGTTTAAAGAAAATTTAAAAAAAAAATAAAAATAATTAAAAAAAAAAAAAAAATTTATTTAACAATAAGGAGCATGCTTGTACATATGTAAATTAATGTATGATATGTGTGTAAAGTAAGTTATGTGAAAGAAAAAAAAATTTAAGTTAGAAGAGCCCAGTAGAGAGCAGTTCTCCTCTGTGAATGTAGATAATAGAAGTTACTGAGTATGAAGAGAAGAAAAAAATTGTGTCCTTCCCTGCTGTGTGTCTAAGCTTTGTCTCTGATCTAACTTTTTTCTCTCTGTGAAAAAGAAAACTGTCTGTTTTAATCTGACTTGTTTGGAAAAAAGTTTCCCTCGCTGTTCCGTCTCTTTTTTGAAAAAACGGGCTGAGGGCACCCCCTCCTTCTTCTTCTCCCTCAGTGCATTTTCAGTGCTGTCTGAAGTAAAGTTAACTGGTAGCTATTGTATTGCTACTTTGAAAAGAAAAAAATTTTTGTGTTTCTCAGCTTTGTCTTTCTAAACTCCAGTTTCTGTCTCTCTCTGTCTTTTTTGCTCTGCCCTAACTTTTTCTCTTGTCTTTGGAAAAAGAAAAATAAAGTTAATGGCTTCCCGTTCCCTTGCTGGTCAGTCTTCTTTGTGTGAAAGAAAGAGCGAGCTGCAAATGGGGGATTTTCACCCCCACCTTTTTCCTCCCTCAATGCCTTCCACAGAGCTATCACGTGAGCAGGAAGGCGGGCTTTTTGAGTTTCTCCTTTGTTCACTACGAGGGAGAAGAGGGGGAGGAAGGAGGGGGGGAGGGAAATTCCACAGTATGGAGATTTTCTTTGTCCGAACTGCTGAGATATTTTTCAAACACAGGTATCGATTTATGCTGTTGTAAATATTAGCTAGCAGAGGGATTTCAAATGTAGTAACTTGCAATTACCTTGTTAGCAGCAGGAGGATTTTTAGAATGAAAACTTTACGAGCATACACAGGGAAATGCATGCTGTTTGGAGTTCTGATCAGCCGGTATGCTGGGGAAAAGTTCTTGTGAATTTCTCATTGTTTAGTAAGGCACTTGAAGTTAATTCCAAGTTGTTTTTGATGTTCAAGAAACAAAGAAAGTTTGCGTATGTTGATTTAAGTTCAAAAGAGTTTTTGCAATGTAGATCAGTAGTTTCAGAGCTGTTTGTAGCCTAGGGCTATGTAAACGAATGCATTCTAGAGAAAAAAACAGACGTTCTGAATTTTTCCCTTGTTTCTTTATATTTTAAAAAGATTATAAGAATGTTGGAAGAACAGAACTGTAGGATCAGAAGGAATTGGAAAGTGATATTTAAACGAGATGGTTAAGTGAAAAGAAAAAGAAAGTTTTAATATCTGGCTGTTTAAAGCAAGAAGTAGAACGTACAAGAATGTGGAAGAAAGTTTTGTGAGACGTGTTAAGGAAGGATGTGCTATGAATTATGACCTGATTATAAGGGATATTTTAAGTGGGAATCGGGCAGAAGATAGGGAAGATGGGAGAAAAGAAAGAATTCTGCTGGACTTGGGAATGTATTCAACAGTGAAAGGATAATTTTGTGGAAACGAAAAAGATTTATTCCAAAAAACAGATACCATGCTTACAAAAAAGATTGTTTTTGTGAGCAAGCAAAGCAGTGCATGAGAAAAAAAGTTTCCTTGCCTTTGTATTTTTATCTCAGGGTTCAAATTAGTTTTGAATATGAATTTTTGTGCCCCTGCATGGTTTATAAAGTATTTTTAAACTTGTGCATTGCCCGAAATGTATGATTAGGGAGTAATTAAATTTAAATGCATTTTCAAAATTAAATTTGGGAAATTAAAAATAAAAAAGATTAACGAAAATAGAGGTTAAGTACCTATATTTTTGTTTAAATTTAAATAAATATGAAACAAAGGGCTTGCTAACCTCGTTACCGGAAATGAACAATTATAATAAACTTTTATGTAAGTGGATGAATTCGGAATTGAAATTTTGCTTACTTTTTACTAGTAAGCTCTTCAGGATAGGAACCTAATAAAGAATATGGATTGAGAATAATTCCCTGGTGTTAGGAAAAAAAGAAAGTCTAATTTTACCATGTAGAGAATGTGTCTGCATGTTTAAATTTTCCTGTGGCCTGGTACCACAGGACCCTGTAAAAGGTTATTTAATCTGTGTGTTTTGTGTTTCAGAAAAAAAACCTTCTTTTAATCTTTTCAACAATTCAACACAGAGACGGGGACTCTGCGATGCAAGAACTAGCACTGTTTGCAGAGGGGAAAACGTGCCATGTGTTTCTTTTCTTTGTTCTTTTGTTAATGACCATGTGCTTTCCTTCCAGGATTTACACTTGCCAGCAGTACCACATTCCACCACTAGAGCTGTGGAGAACACAGAGAAAATTCCGAAGCTGAATTTTCGGCGGGAATTTCAGTGTTCCTTTGTCTATGTTCCACTAATTAGCTGTGCTTATATTTCAGTTGTAGCAGTGCTTGGGCAACAGAAAGAAAGACAGAAAAAGCAGTTCCATAGTTACAGAAAAGCCAAGCTTGAATTATGAAAACGTTGCAGCATGAACTTTTTAAAGCCATGATTTAAATTTCACTGAAATTAATTTAGAGACTCCGACCTTACAAGTTGCTAAAACTATATGCAAAAGACATTTCTGGACTCATAAAAAATTTTGAAAGAAAAAACAGACTTTATCTTAAACCATGTTACTTTAAATCACTTCATTTGAATTAGATTTCTGAACTTTAATTATGCTTTTGCATAATTCAATAGGCTTATTATGATATTGTGTTAACAACTGTATTTTCTTTATCATTGTCTTCATGCATTGTTCTCAGGAAATATTTTGTGTATCCTGTATTTTAAATTTTATTTCATATTACTGTATTGCCATATACAGTGGCAGCTTCTAAGCTATTACACAGTGCCACAATATTGGTTAATTGGGTTTAACAGCTGATATCATCAGTCCTTTTAATGATTTTAATTTAAATTTGAGAAATGGGTTCCTGCAACACACACAGAAACAGAAAACTTAATTCTGATGTGCATTCACTGAGTGCATTATCTGCACATGAGTTACATTTCCATATTAAGCATATATATGGTTTTCTTAACACTGTGCATTATTTTACACTTTATTGATTTAGTTCCAGGGTTTTATAATATAACACTTTTGAGCATAGGGACTAATTAAGTTAGATAATACTGAGGTTCTCTTTATCTTAGGGAAATCTAGGGTTCTATTTTTCTGTAACTATACTTTCTCTAAATTTCTGACCTTTTTTAACTTCAAAAGTACTGGAGTTTCATGAATACCTCTATGAATAAAACAACAGATACTAGGTTAGTCTCTGCTCTAGGACTGTACTTGCACCTAGAACAGACTGTCTAACTACCACTGGAATGGTAAGTTTCCTATATGATATGGTTTAGACAGCAACTTACATAAATGTACACGTAAATGGGTTTTATCTAGAATAGTGGATGGGATTTGCTTGCATTCTCACTAGAGAATTCAAGTACACTTTGGGTAAGATCTTCTACACACCTGCCGTTGCAGGCCTAGGTAGTACATTTTTCTGGCTTTTGCTATCTAATTGGAATTAAAAGAATATACTTGCACAGACACACACTGATCCATAAGAAGAACCGTACCCTGAGTAAACCCCAGCGCCACAGATAAGACCACGAGCTCAATTCTGAATATTACTTCATAAATTCAGAAATATTCAAGAGGGGATTGAGTCGTGGCTCGTGGCCAGCATGCTGGTTATGGGACGGAAATGGGAATGGATGTTAGGAGCATGATAGTGCAGTATTTTTGTGAAGTTTTCTACAAAAAGTCTGTTTTTCGTATGATTCTGGGTAATTCTACTTAGAGACAATTCTGTGTCAGTTAAGGACCACGCCCAAATAGAAGCGTATGGAAAAACAGGTGAATAAAAATTTAAATAATAATGTAGCTAAGGCCAGAGAAAAATACACTAAGGATTAATATAAGGGAAAGCATAATAATATCTGTGTATGTACTTTGCTGTTGAGCCAAATCATGGTGGAAAACATGATTACATGGAATCCATTTTGGGCCAGTGACTGGTTTTCTGCCTTCTTTGTCCTCTCTGAGTTTTTCCCGCTCCCAGCCTCGTAACACCAGATGTGCTTGCTTTAGACTGGTAAAGAAGGATAACGTGTCTCAAACTGAATTGGATGTAGTTGAATGAAAATTATGATTTATTGAATGAATGAATGAAAGCTTGGCCAAGCAAAGAGTGAATGAAGCAAATATGATTGGATTGAAGTGTATGACTGTGTTGCTTTGAAAAAACATATTTTATAAATTTTAAACCTGAAGAAACACTAAGGAAAATCCTAAGGCAGCATCTGGAAGTAATTAGAGTCAGCCTCAAGAATAGGAAGAAGGGGGGGCATTGGAAGCCCACGCTTCAGGGAGAGGAGAGGGGGATTTGTCCCCCCTTCCTCCAGAGTAAGGTTTCTGTGTAAGGCTGTGCAATTTGAACCTGTCAGCTTAGGAAGAGTTTTTTTCCTTTAGGGCTGAGAATTTCTCAGCACCATGTTAATAATTATAGATTCTCTTGAATGTTATAATGTTAATTCAGAAATTAAAAGTAATTTTCTGAAAACTTTGTATAACTTTTAAACATGGAGGAATGTTTCTTTGTCCAACTTTAAGACCACCCATAGGATTGTTATTGGTTGATTATGATGATGATGTCACGAAAAGCCAACAGCATATAATAGGAATTTTGGAGCTAGTAAAACGAGACCATTGTGAGAAGGCCAGCCTTTGGCCACGATGATGATCTCCCATGAGCGCAACGTAAGCAATTATGCTGTTCTTTTGATCTAATAATGGAAAAATAGAAACAATAATTCAATAAATCTTGGTTATAATTTTAAAACCTTGCGCTGGTGTCATTTTGCACGTATAATTATTTTCAAACCTGAAGCTTTCACAAATGGCGTCAATGACCCTTGCTCACCTGTGACCTCAACCATTGCCCCCCATACCTACTGAAAACATCAAGCACATTATTCCGCTCCCTGCTTCTACAATGGATATACTCATCACTACTAGAGGGTTATTTCCCACGAAAACTCAGCAAAATCATAATAACTCCGATATTAAAGGACCCTAAAGGAGCAACAGACCAACCATCCAATTACAGACCCATTGCCTCAATCCCATTGTACATCAAACTGATGGAAGGTCAAGTAGCCAAAACTTTAGCCTCTTACCTAGAGAATCACAACATACTCCACCCCACACAATCAGGATTCAGAGCCAAACACAGCACAGAAACACTTCTAGGAACACTAATGGACACTGCAAGACAACACCTCAGTACAGGCAAGAAAATCCTGATGATACAACTAGACCTTTCTGCAGCCTTTGACTTGGTAGACCACGACATGCTTCTACAAACTCTCGACTCAATAGGAATCTCAGGCAAAGTACTTGCATGGTTCAAAGGCTTCCTACAATCAAGAACTTACAGAGTCAAAATAATGCAAGAAAAATCAGAACCATGGTCCAACCCCTGCGGAGTTCCCCAAGGATCACCCCTATCACCTACATTATTCAATATATACATAGCTTCCCTCAGCTACTACCTGGATAATCTTGGCATAATTTCATACAGCTATGCAGATGACATCACTATTCTCCTACCCTTCGTCCACCCAGAATCCCACAAGCACAATACACAAAACCCTCGAATCAGTTGCAATTTTGGTGACAGAGCACAAAATAAAACTTAACCCTGACAAAACAAATTTCATCCTACTAGAAAACAACAAAACTCCAACACTAACTAATCTTGTAATAAATTTGTTCTCTTACCCAATACAACCTACACTAAAATTGCTTGGATTCACAATTGACAGAGGCTGCACCATGCAACCCCAAATTAACAAAATAATAAAGGCTTTGTTCATGACCGTGAGAAATCTAAGAAAAATCCGAACATTCTTCGAAAAGAATCATTTCCTACTATTGGTACAATTCTTATCCTTGGGATGATAGACTACTGCAACATACTATACCTGAGTGAATGGGCAGAATAATGGCAGATGAGCTTCAATGTGGAGAAATGTAAGGTCTTGCACATAGGGAAGGGGAACTCCATGTTGTGGCCGGCCTTCTAGCCTAAATCAGGGATCCGGAACAATCCTGAAAGCAGCCACCAACAATGCACCAGCGTTTGACCCAACAGGGAGTCACCCTGCAGGACTGCACCTTCAAAATCATTCATAAATATTTTCCCACAAGAATCAAGTCTTCACACAAGGAAGCAGATTTTGAAAAATAAGTCAATTTTACTCATTCAATAAAGCAGGTAAGTAATTCCTCAATCTTTGTCACAGTAGTCAAGATTCCATGCCTCATTAAAGAAGAAAGAAAAGAAAACTGCCAAAAACAAGAAGGCATGAAAACAAAACAGTTCACAAACAAAATCAAACTTTCTTCTTCTGCTTCTTAATTCTCAATTGTCTTTTAGATCACAGTTCAATACAGAGGTTGCTCTGCCTGCTCCAAAGCAGGTATGTCAGTACATCAGCAATAAAGTTCAGCATTCAGAATTCCTCAATTCACAATCAAAAAAAAAAACCCAAAATAAAAGAAAGCCTCTGGCAACAATCTAGGTCTGCCAGGAACAGGAGAGTGTAATAGGTTTTGCAAAAATAAAGACCTTAAGATAGGCTTTCAAATTCCCTCCCAAGGTGGAAGCAAAACCTCTCCCCACTTTACACTCCTAGCTTTCTCCAAGTTCACATTCATTAAAAAGGAAAAAAAAAACAGCACACAAACAGAGCAAAAACAAACACACTCACTGTTTGTGGCTGGAAGCCAAGTCCATCTGCATCAGCTCAGGGTAATTAGATTCACTGCCAGAACAGGCTTCTTGAAAATCCATAGGTTCATCCCTCAGGAGGGACAAGTCTTCAGCTTGTTCAGCCTCGAGCAGCTCCATGGGTTGTGGCCTGTTGTCCCTGTTTGGCTCAGGAGGATCCCTAGGGAGGCAAGGCTTAAACTTCCTCCCTAACCGGCTTCCCGGTCTGAATGCCAGTGCAGGCTTATCTAGTCTAGGGGCGTGCCCTGTTCTGGGTGTGTCAGCAGATCTCCAGGGGCCTCTAGAGCTCCCCTGGTGGTGGTTTGGACAAAACTCATTATCTACTTCTTCAGATATATCTGGCTCCTCCTGGAGGTCAGTGGCATTATTTCTCAAACTAACATCCTCGAAAATCCTGAAATTTTCTTTCCTGGATTTTACTTTTACTTTTTTGCTTGGTTTGACTGGGACCTTGGCAGGCCTTGCGTCTGACTGGTCACAATGTACAGCTATACGATGGGAGGGAGGGTACTCGGGGAAGGCAGCCAAGACACAGAAGGATTGCGAAGACCTGCAACATGACATAAACACGCTCAAAAAATGTCACGCCCTTCTTCAAGAAGGGCGCAAGGGGAGACCCGGGAAACTACAGGCCGGTGAGCCTGACCTCAGTCCCGGGAAAGATGATGGAGGCACTGATTAAAGACAGCATCTGTGAGCACATCGAAAAAAATGGGCAGCTAAAACCGAGTCAACATGGCTTTTGCAAGGGTAGGTCATGCCTCACAAACTTATTGTACTTCTTTGAGGGGGTGAACAGCCAGGTGGATAAAGGGGAATCTATAGACATCATTTACCTTGACTTCCAAAAAGCCTTCGACAACGTACCACACGAGAGACTGCTTAAAAAGATATGGAACCACGGGGTACAAGGGGAGATCCACCGATGGATCAAAAACTGGCTGGCAAACAGGAAGCAGAGGGTTGGCGTAAAGGGCCACTACTCAGACTGGAAAGGGGTCACGAGCGGAGTTCCACAGGGGTCGGTGCTGGGACCACTTCTGTTCAATATCTACATAAACGACCTAGAGGCGGGAACTAAGTGTGAAGTCATTAAATTTGCAGATGACACCAAACTATACAGCAGGGCTCAAACCAGGGAAGACTGCGAAGATCTCCAAAAGGATCTAACGCAGCTGGAAAAGTGGGCCGAAAAATGGCAGATGAGCTTCAACGTGGGGAAATGCAAGGTCATGCACGTGGGAAAAAGAACCCGATGTTCACATACAAAATGGGGGGAACACCACTAGGGGTCAGTAACCTGGAGAGAGACCTGGGAGTGATGGTAGACGCAACACTGAAGGCATCGGCGCAATGCGCCACGGCCTCAAGGAAAGCAAACAGAATGTTGGGTATCATTAAGAAGGGTATTACGACCAGGACGAAGGAAGTCATCATGCCGCTGTATCGTGCAATGGTACGGCCGCATCTGGAGTACTGTGTCCAGTACTGGTCACCGTATCTCAAGAAAGACATGGCGGTACTTGAGGGAGTACAAAGAAGAGCAACTAAACTGATAAAGGGAATGGAAAATCTCCCATACACCGAAAGTTTGAAGCAGTTGGGACTTTTCTCCCTGGAGAAGCGAAGACTTAGAGGAGACATGATAGAAACCTTCAAGATCCTGAAGGGCATAGAAAAAGTAGACAGGGACAGATTTTTCAAATTAAGGGGCACCACAAGTACAAGGGGGCACTCGGAGAAATTGAAAGGGGACAGGTTTAGAACAAACGCTAGGAAGTTCTTTTTCACTCAGAGGGTGGTGGATACATGGAACGCGCTTCCAGAGGCTGTTGTAGACAAGAAAACATTAAATGGTTTCAAAGAAGGTTTGGATAGATTCCTAGAAGAAAAAGGGATTGAGGGGTATAGATAGGTATAGACCATTGCTCAGCAATGGGCCTGATGGGCCACCGCGGGAACGGACCGCTGGGCAGGATGGACCTATGGTCTGCCTCAGCGGAGGCAACTTCTTATGTTCTTATGTTCTTAACATGCAGCGGCGGCGAAAAGGGTGAACATAATGCTAGGAATTATTAAGAAGGGGATCACAAACAGATCAGAGAAGGTTATCATGCCTCTGTACCGGGCCATGGTACACCCCCACCTGGAATACTGCATCCAGCACTGGTCGCCGTACATGAAGAAGGACATTGTAATACTCGAAAGGGTCCAGAGAAGAGCAACAAAAATGGTTAAGGGACTGGAGGAGTTGACGTACAGAGAGAGGCTAGAGAAACTGGGCCTCTTCTCCCTTGAAAAGAGGAGACTGGGAGGGGACATGATCGAAACATTCAAGATAATGAAGGGAATAGACATAATAGAAAAAGACAGGTTGTTCACCCTCTCCAAGGTAGAGAGAATAAGAGGGGATAGATTCTATACAAATGTAAGGAAGTTCTTCTTCACCCAGAGAGTGGTAGAAATCTGGAACGCTTTTCCGGAGGCTGTTATTGGGGAAAACACCCTCCAGGGATTCAAGACAAAGTTAAACAAGTTCCTGCTGAACCAGAAAGTATGCAGTTCCTGCTGAACCAGAAAGTAAAAATCAATTAGGGCACTGGTCTTTGACCTAAGGGCCGCCATGAGAGCGGACTGCTGGGCACGATGGACCACTGGTCTTACCCAGCAGTGGCAATTCTTATGTTCTTATAACTCTTCTCTCTTCTCTCTTCTCTCTCCCTATATAAGGTTACCATATTAAAAAAAAGAAAACCCCCAAACATATGACCTCACCCTGTTCTGCCTCCAGCCCTGCCCCATTCTGTCCCAACCCATGGTTCTAGCATTACCTCATTCTGCCATTCAGCCCCACCCCTAGAAAGCCTCTTCTCTTTGCGATGAGTTCTGGCTGCATCTGGAGGGACTAGAACACGCGCGGATACATATGATGTCATCCACGCATGCTCAGAGGCCCTCCAGATGCGACTGGAGATTGTAGATGCTTTCTAAAATCCAGACAAATGCTGGGTTTTGGAAAGTTCATCCAGGAGCCCAGACAGTCCTCTAAAAAGACTGGGTTTTCTGGGTCATCTGGTGACCCTATCCCTATACCCCTCACCAAGAACTCAGTTCTTCAGACAAGTCTCTCTTATCTGTACCCTTCTCTTCTTCTACCAAATCTAGACTATGTTCCTTCTCCCTTGCTGTACTGTATACTTGGTCAGACTGCCTGAGTTAATGTCAAGATCCATTCCGGGCATTATTCAAATCCAGACTAAAAACCCATCTTTTTGAGGCTGTGATTAACTCCAAACCCCCATTCACATGTGGCTAAAGGTGAGCCAGTTGAAGTAGTATATCCAGATTTTCAGAAAGCTTTTGATAAAGTTCCTCATGAGAAGCTCCTGAGAAAATTAAAGAGTCAAGGGATCAGTGGCAAAGTTCAGTTGTGGATTAGGAATTGGTTATCAGATAAAAAACAGAGGACAGGGTTAAATGGTAATTTTTCTCATTGGAGGAGAGTAAACAGTGGAGTGCCACAGAAATCTGTACTGGGACTGGTGCTATTTATCTTATTTATAAATGATCTGGAAATTGGAACAACGAGTGAGGTGATTCAATTTGCAGATGACACTAAACTGTTCAAAGTTGTTAAAACGCATTCGGATTATGAAAAATTGTAGGCAGTTCTTAGGAAATTGAAAGACTAGGCATCCAAGTGGCAGATGAAATTTAATGTGGACAAATGCAAAGTGATGCACTTTGGAAAGAATAACCCAAATCACATTTACTGGATGCTAGAGTCCATCTTGGGAGTTGGCGCCCAAGAAAAGGATCAGGGTGTCATTGTAGACAATATGATGAAACCTTCCACCCAGTGTATGGCAGCAGCCAAAAAAGCAAACAGGATCCTAGGAATTATTAAAATAGGGATGGTTAACAAGTCTAAGAATGTTATATAAAGAAGGGAATTACGAGTAGATCAGAGAAAGTTATAATACCGCTCTACAGAGCCATGGTCAGACTGCACTTGGAATACTGCATCTAGAATTGGTCTCCATACCTAAAGAAGGATATAAAACTGCTAGAGAGGATGCAGAGACGAGCAACAAAGCTAGTGAAAGGTATGGAGACTACGAGGAATGGCTTAGGAGACTAGGGTTGTTCTCCCTTGAGAAGAGGAGATTGCAAGGGGATCTGATCGAGACTTTCAAAATACTAAAAAGATATGACAAAGTGGAGCAGGGAAAGCAGTTATTTACAATGTGACATAGACATTTACAATGTGACATAGACAAGAGGACATAGACTGAAGCTGAGGGGGGACAGGTCCAGGACGAATATCAGGAAGTTCTGTTTCACGCAGCGAATGGTGGACACCTGGATTGCTCTACCAGAGGAAGTAATTGTAGAATCCACTGTTCTAGGATTTAAGGGTAAACTAGATGCACATCTCCTTAAGAGTGGCATAGAGTGATACAGGTAAGGGTATATTAGATGCACATCTCCCTTGAGAAGCATATAGTGATATGGGGACTAAAACTATGCCAGGGTAGACCTGGCGGGGCCTCCGCGTGTGCGAATCACCGGATTTGATGGACCCAGGGTCTCATCCAGAGATGGCAATTCTTATATGCTGCTGTCTTTCAAGCAGCATTATGGCATAAGGATTTTACTTTCTTAGTTATTTCAACTGATTCTTATCTACAATTTTGACTTGTCTTAAAAATGTATCTTTTCGCTGAATACTTTGGAAATTAGGCATACTTTGCCTTTCTACTCATCATCTTTTGTGAACCGCATAGGGCTTAGAGGTATTTGCAGTATAAAAGTGAGTTTTATGTTATGTTATACTAAATTATAATGCCTCTGTATTGCTCCATGGCGCAACCTTATCTGAAGTATTGTGTTCAATTCTGGTCTCCTTATCTCAAGAAAGATATAGCGGCACTAGAAAAGGTTCAAATAAGAGCGATCAAGATGATAATGGGGATTGAACTTCTCTCATATGAGGAAAGACTAAAAATGTTAGGGCTCTTTAGCTTGGAAAAGAGACGTCTGAGGGGAGATATGATTGAAGTCTACAAAATCCTGAGTGGAGTAGAATGGGTACAAGTAAATCGATTTTTTACTCCATCAAAAATTACAAAGACTAGGGGGACACTCGATGAAGTTACAAGGAATTACTTTTAAAACCAATAGGAGGAAATATGTTTTCACTCAGAGAATAGTTAAGCTCTGGAACACATTGCCAGAGGTTGTGGTAAGAGTGGGCAGCAAAGCTGGTTTTAAGAAAGGTTTGGACAATTTTCCTGGAGGAAAAGTCCATAGTCTGTTATTGAAAAAGACATTGGGAAACCAATGCTTGCCCTGGATTGTTAGCATGGAATGTTGCTACTCCTTGGGTTTTGGCCAGTTACTAGGGACCTGGATTGGCCACCATGATAATGGGCTACTGGGTGTGATGAACCATTGGGCTGACCCAGTAAGGCTATTCTTATGTAAGCTCTACTAAGCAGGAACTGTCTGTTGAATGTTTTAATGTACAGTGTTACATACATCTAGCAGTGCTATAGAAATGATTTTTAGTAGTATTAGAAGTAGGCCCCACTAGAAGTATTGTGTTCATTTTTTGAGGATATATTTTGC
Organism: Geotrypetes seraphini; assembly: GCF_902459505.1. Classification (NCBI taxonomy): domain Eukaryota; kingdom Metazoa; phylum Chordata; class Amphibia; order Gymnophiona; family Dermophiidae; genus Geotrypetes; species Geotrypetes seraphini. Next base: position 105,022,094 of record NC_047089.1, on the reverse strand, counting down.
CAAAGATGTATAAAGAGTTGAGGCAATTCAGAGAAGGTTGACAAAAATTGTATTGGGTTTATGTCACAAGATGTATGAGTAAAGACTTGATGACCTAGAGCAGGGTTGCCCCATTCCAGTCCTTGAGATCTACTGGCAGGCCAGATTTCAGGATATCCACAATGAACATGCATGAGAGAGATTTGCATACCAAGAAGGCAGTGCAAGGCAAATCGCTCTCATGCATATTCATTGTGCATATCCTGAAAACCTGGCCTGCCAGTAGTTTTTGAGGACTGGAATTGGGCAGCCCTGCCCTAGAGAAAAGGAGAAACAGTGATGATATGATACAAACATTCATATATTTGAGATATATTAGTATACAAGCAGAGGAAAGGTAATAGAACTAGAGGATATAAATTTAAATTGCATAGTGGCTGACTCAGAAATAATGTCAAGAAGTAATTTTTCACAGAGAGGGTGGTTGATGCCTTGAATTCCCTCCCAGAAGAGAAGGTGATGATGAAACAGCAAGTGTACTCAAACATGTGTAGGATAAACATAAAATAATTCTAAATGGAAGGCATAGAACCAGACACATTTAGCAGTGATTAGATGGTAACACTAGTAATTAAGAAGCAAAGCCAGTGCTGGGCAAACTTTTACAGTATGTGTCCCATATATGGCAAGAGAGATCAGGATAAGCTGGAGTTAGCTTTGATTGCAACTCCAGCAGTGGGGCCCTAAAAACAGCAAGGACAAATCATGTTTTTATATGTAGTATCACATTATGTTTTATGAATTTATCTTGTTGGGCAGACTGGATGGAATTTACGGGTCTTTATCTGTCATCATCTACTACAGTATATATATTTTCCAAACCTCAAGAAACAATGGGGTAAAGAAATGAATGTATGAGCTGAGGGAAATATAGCTATAAATCAACTTTAATAAAGCCAGAGCAAAATAAATAAAACAAACTATCATACTTTGAATAATGTATGCATAATCATATTTTTTATTTTGTATGTACTCATAAGATTAGAGACCAGCATGTTTCAAGTTTATCATTTTCTTGATATTCTGCCCAACAATAACATTTGAGTTGTATACAATATAGCATATCAAATGGGGGAGAAAGGGGAAATCAGAGAAGAAAGTAATAGGGAATTAGAGGTTGGGAAAGTGGGAGGAAGTACAATAATTGATAGAAAAGAGCAGCAGAGGAAAGGGGAATGGAGAGGGATTATACACACAAGCTATCTTCATACTGTTACAATGCAGAAGGAAAGTCATATCTTTTAGTTAAGGGAATAAGTTAGGTTAAAGGCATCAGTAAACAAATATATCTTGAGTGTTGTATTGAATTTATCCTGGGAATTTTCTAAATGAAGGGAAGTTGGGAGTGTACAGTATTCTAGAGGGTAGATACAGTTACTGTGGCAAGTAGTAGCAAAGGTGATGAGCAGTCAGTCAATCTAAGAACAATGAAGTATGAGCCTGTCTTATTTTAAAAATCAGCAGTAGAATTTTGTAAGTGATTCCCCTCCCCCCTTCTTTTTACAAAATTGTAGCATAGTTTTAGCACCAGCTGGGGTGGTAACAGCTCTGACGTGCATATGAGCATTGGAGCTGTTACCACCGTGGCCAGCACTAAAAACTATGCTATGGTTTTGTAAAAAGGGAGGGGGGTGTCTATGAATAACCAGAACAACATCATATATAAATTGATCTCAAAAGTCTGTAGCTCAGCTTGTTTAAATCCTAGAAATAAAAGCATCCCAAAACAAGTGAAAAATATTTCAAACAAATTTTAATTGTCACCTCGATCTTAAAAGACCCAAAAGGAGCAACAGATCAACCATCCAACTACAGACCCATAGCCTCAATTCCACTATATGTCAAGCTAATGGAAGCAGTGGCGTACCTAGGGGGGGCGGGGGGGGGGGCGGGCCGCCCCGGGTACCAGCCCTAAGGGGGTGTTCCCGGCCTTGCCGTTCAGTCCCCCGCCACCCCCGAAGGACCGCTCGCCCCACTGACCTTCCTGCACCACCTGTGAAGCAGCCCGCAGCAGGATCGCGAAGTCAGCGTCAGCATCCCTGCGCTGCTTCCTGCGCCGAGATCCCGCCCCTCCTCTGACGTCAGAGGAGGGGCGGGACCGTGGCGCAGGAAGCAGCGCAGGGATCGCTGACGCTGACTTCGCGATCCTGCTGCGGCTGTTCATAGGTGGTGCGGGGAGGCCAGGGGGGCGAGCGGTCCTTCGGGGTGGGTCGGGGCATCAGGCCTTCAGGGTGGGGCGGGCGGGCAGGCAAGCAGGCTTTCAAGGGGGAGGGGGTGACAGGCAGGCAGGCAGGCCTTCAAGGGGGGACAGGCCTTCGGGGGGGGTGCAGACCTTCAAGGGGTGCAGGCCTTCAAGGGGGGCAGGCAGGCCTTCAGGGGGGTGCAGGCCTTCGGGGGGGTGTAGGCCTTTGGGGGGGTGCAGACCTTCAAGGGGGTGCAGGCCTTCAAGGGGGGGAACAGGCCTTCAAGGGGGGAAAGGCAGGCAGGCCTTCAAGGGGGGGGACAGGCCTACAAGGGGGGGACAGGCCTACAAGGGGGGGGGACAGGCCTTCAAGGGGGGGTGCAGGCCTTCAAGGGGGGTGCAGGCCTTCAAGGGGGAGACAGGCCTTCAAGGGGGGGAAAGGCAGGCAGGCAGGCAGGCCTTAAAGGGGGGACAGGCCTACAAGGGGGGGACAGGCCTACAAGGGGGTGGGACAGGCCTTCAAGGGGGGGACAGGCCTTCGGGGGGGGGCAGACCTTCAAGGGAGTGCAGGCCTTCAGGGGGGGGGTGCAGTCCTTCAAGGGGGTGCAGGCCTTCAAGGGGGGAAAGGCAGGCAGGCAGGCCTTCAAGGGGGGGACAGGCCTACAAGGGGGGGAGAAGCTACAAGGGGGTGGTACAAGCCTTCAAGTGGGGGACAGGCCTTCGGGGGGGGTGCAGACCTTCAAGGGAGTGCAGGCCTTCGAGGGGGGTGGTGCAGGCCTTCAAGGGGGTGCAGGCCTTCAAGGGGGGAAAGGCAGGCAGGCAGGCCTTCAAGGGGGGACAGGCCTTCAAGGGGGGAAAGGCAGGCAGGCAGGCCTTCAAGGGGGGACAGGCCTACAAGGGGGGGGAGAAGCTACAAGGGGGTGGGACAGGCCTTCAAGTGGGGGACAGGCCTTCGGGGGGGTGCAGGCCTTCGGGGGGTGCAGACCTTCAAGGGGGGGGACAGGCAGGCAGGCCTTCAAGGGGGGGACAGGCCTACAAGGGGAAGGGACAGGCCTTCAAGGGGGGTGCAGGCCTTCAAGGTGGGACAGGCAGACCTTTAAGGGGGGACAGGCCTTTGGGGGGGGGACCATGATTTAGAAGTACACGGAGGGAAGGGGGTGTTCAAAGAGACATGCATATGCCAAACTTTGGGGGGGGGAAGAAATAATGGGGCTGAAAATAGAGGAGAGGGAGAGAGATGATGGACCATGGGATTTAGGGAGGGAAGGAACAGAAAGGGAGAGAAATTGGACACAAGGGATGGTGTGGAGGAGGGATAGAGATACTGGATAGGAGGGTAATTAGGAAAAAAAATGGAGAGATGGTGGACTCTGGGATGGTGGGGAAGGAGGGAGAGATGCCGGATGAAAGGGTATTTAAGAAAAGGTGGATCTGTGGAGGGAGATGAAAAAAAGGAAAGATACCAGACTTCCTGGGAAGGGAAGGGAAATGGAAAGGGAGGACAGAGTTGGCAGATGGATGGTTAGCATGCAGAAAGAAGGAGACCCTGGCAAGCAAGTTATCAGAAGAAAACCAGAGCCTTGGACCAACAAGATTTGAAATATAACCAGACAACAAAAGGTAGAAAAATTAATTTTATTTTCTGTTTTGTGATTATAATATGTCAGATTTGAAATGTGTATCCTGCCAGAGCTGGTGTTGGACTGCAAACGTGAGCTAGGATTTAACAGAAAGAGGAAAAGTCCTTTTTGTTTCTTTATTTTATTTACACCACAGCGCCAGTGTGGTTAGGAGAAGCCAAAGGGGGTGAAAAAGCTATAAAACCCACCAGGAGTTTTGAAAAAAATCACCCAACTGGGCAGGAAAATCGAATTGAAAAACCAATTCAATAGGGCTGAATCGAATCAAAATTTTTTTTTCCTGTATCTGGCAGCATTAGTTTGCGCTACTGTCTTAGACTTTAGGACCTGGGATTGGGGAGAGATGGCATCCTCAGTACTTTATAATGCAAGTGAAACGAGGATTTGGTCAGACTTTTGAAGGGTCTGCAGAAAAAAAATATTGTATAGGCCGGGGACATGAGACAGCAGGAAATGGGAACTTTTCTTCCTTCTATTTTTGTGAATGGAAAGGCTGAGGATGTCAGAGAGGTCAGTTAAAATATGTGCTTTATAAGAAAATATAATAATGTGTTTTATAAAGTTTATAGCATAGCTGGCCTACCCAGTGAGGTGTTCCTAGTGGTGATGGTGGCAGCGTGTCAATGTGTTGAGAGGAAGAGGTGGTCTGGGAAATTCTGCTGAGCAAACTCCGGGCCCATTTCCACCCCCCAGTTAGTCCACTCCACTCAACTGATTCACACACTGAGTGGGTCTTTGGGTGTTGTTTTGGGATCTCTTCCAGTGGTTTATCTCCTTCTGGTCCAAGGAAGGAAACTTTGTTATCCTTAGCATTGACCTACAGAATATGTTTGTAACAGCGCTGCTTGTGTGGCATTAGGCTATGTAGTGATCGAAAGAAAAAAACAGACCTTTGCACATTTTTGCACTATATGGTGGGTGTATGAGGAGATTCACATTTCCTGCACAGCTAAGTCCATGTGAAGTTACCTTGTGCTGTATTTGACATCTAGCAAGGTCTCTGTTTGAAAGGAAAGATCTAAACTTAAAAATGAAGTGGCCAGAAGTTATGGTAAAAGCAGATAGTGTAGCTGGTTTTAAGAAAGATTTGGACAAATTCCTGGAGGAAAAGTCCATAATCTGTTATTAAGACATGGGGGAAGTGTCTGCTTGCCCTGGATCGGTAGCATGGAATGTTGCTACTCTTTGGGTTTTGACCAGGTATTAGTGTCCTGGATTGGCTACCATGAGAATGGGCTACTGGGCATGATGGACCATTGGTCTGACCCAGTTAGGCTATTCTTATGTTATGTTCTCATCTGTAGGGGCCTTTGTTTTCACTTCTTATTTTAATGTATTTTTTTTCTGGGAACTTATCAGTGTTTTTTAGAATGGGAACAAAAATGGAAGAGAATTAATGTGTGTGGAATGGGGGGTAACTAATTTCTTCAGCTAAATAATTCAATCCACTTCAAACAGACATAGGAGAACTTGTGCACCATTCACACACCCTCCAACCAAAAACGTCAAAAGAAAAAAACTGTTCGACAACCTCCTAGCCATTCGAGCTGCAACACTCGACCCCCAACTCTACAACCAATTGATATCAACCACAGACTGCAAAACCTTCAAAAAGAAATAAAAACCCTTCTATTCAAAAAACACATAAAACCGAACTAACACAATCAGAACTGTCCCAAGCATCACCTGCAACTACTCCATATGTACTTCTAATGTCATGACAATTTAGACATAATTTATGTTATGTTATGTTTGGAATAATGGTTACATATATGAGGTTCAATAAAAGAAAATTTTCACTGCCTGTTTCTATTCTGACCATTTATTCCATTTCATGGTTATTGCAAAAAAAAAAAAAAAAATTTTTTTACATGGGGGGGGGGGGGTGTCAAAAAATGATGGGCCCCGGGTGCCACATACCCTAGGTACGCCACTGAATGGAAGGCCTCACAGCTAAACTCCTCACCAACTACCTAGAAAACCACAACTTGCTCCACCCTACACAGTCTGGATTCAAAACCAACTTCAGCACTGAGACACTACTAGGCTCCCTTCTGGACACAGCTAGACAACACCTCAGCACAGGCAAAAAAATGCTGATTATACAACTAGATCTCACCACAGCATATGACCTGGTAGACCACGACATCCTGCTACAAATTTTAGATACAATAGGAATCACAGGCAAAGTACACACATGGTTTCAAGGATTCCTACAATCCAGGACCTTCAGAGTAAAAACAAAGAAAAATCAGAACCATGGTCCAACCCCTGTGGCATACCCCAAGGATCGCCATTATCCCCAACACTCTTCAATCTCTACATTGCATTCCTTGGCACCTGCCTAGACAAAATAGGCTTAACCTCCTATAGCTATGCAGACGACATCACAATTCTCCTTCCTTTTGATCAGCCAACTCCCACCATGACAGACACACTATATAGAACTATAGAAACAGTGGCAACATGGATGAAAGACCACAAACTATAACTGAACCCAGACAAAACAAAATTCATACTAATCGAAAAAAAAAAAATAAAACCCCAACCATAACAAACCTAGTAATAAACTCAATCACATACCCTATTCAACCCACTCTAAAACTTCTGGGAATGACGATAGACAGATGCTGTACCATGCAACCACAAATCAACAAAACAATACAGAAAATTTGCGGTCATGAAAAACCTAAGGCAAGTTCGAAAATTCTTCGACAGAAAACAATTCCAGCTCATGGTCCAATCCCTAGTCCTAGGTCTCCTTGACTACTGCAACATCCTCTATCTCCCTTTCCCTGCAACAATGATAAAACAACTATAAATAGTACAAAACACAACACTGAGACTAATCTATTCACTAAGAAAATATGACCTCATCACCTCGACTCACACTGGCTCCCAATTCAAGCAAGAATACTATTTAAATTCTACTGTCTATTATTTAAATCCATAAATGGTGACAGCCCAGTCTACTTGAACCACCACCTAATCCAAACTACCACAACTAGACACAGGAGGACCCATTCATCATTCCTCCAATCAGAGACATCAAACGGAAAAAACTGTATGATGGCCTTGTAGCCACATGGCAGCAAAATTAGACCACCAACTCTCCAATCTACTAATCGCGACCCCAGACTACAAAACTTTCAGAAAAGAAATAAAGACCCTGCTATTCAAGAAATCTATACAGACTAACTAACACCGTATGAAACATTTCAATCCTCTGAAGCAACCCGCTCTACTCTGTAACACCTCTGGACATGTCCAAAAATCATCTTCTGTAATCTGCCTTGAACCACAAGGTAATGGCGGAATAAATATCACTAATGTAATGTAATGTACACTTATCTGATAGTGACTTTGTTTAAATCCAATTCACTAATCACACATCATTGTTTAAATATTCAATTGTAAAGGCACATTCCTTTAGGGCTCCTTTTATGAAGACACATTAGGGCCTTAATGTGTGGAATAGCGCACGCTAAAATGCCATGCGCGCTAGCCGCTACCGCCTCCTCTTGAGCAGGCAGTAGTTTTTCAGCTAGTGCATGCTAAGCCGGTGCGTGCACTAAAAATGCTAGCGCACCTTCATAAAAGGAGCCCTTAGTTTCACAGACTGCTACATCAGGGAACTCCAAAAAAGCAAAAAACTTGTTTCTCTATTTTACTATGGTTGTGGTTTTTTTGGAAGTAATATTAATAATTTACTACCAAAGGTGGTAGGAAAGAGACATGCATAAATAATTATTATGCATCCTGGAGATAATGATAAAAACACACCTCTCAATTTCCAGTTCTGAGTTCCAAATTCTAAAATAAGCTTACTCTAATAAGCAGCAAATAACTAATAGTAATAAGAATTTATTTACAAAAATAGTAAATGAATGTATTTAAATAATGAAAAAATAAAAATATTGATAATTAGAATTTTAAAAAATAGTTATGCACGAATTTTAAAATGTAACAGAAATAAGGATGCAACAGTAACTCTTTATATTCTCTGAAAGAAACACTATTCAAATTTCAGCTGGAAACAAACATACTCTTGATGTGGCAAAATGCTTCCTGTATGTATCCCAGTAGGAAAGTGATTACAGTTCTTGGAATTATACAAATTGCATTGACTAGACAAGTCTTTTCCATATGGAAGATGATAGGAATATGTTCATGTCATAGGCATCAGTGAAAAGTTGTTCAGATGAGCTGATAATAAGTTATGTCTTTCCTTGTCATGGCAGATGCCTTGTATGTCCTTTTGTTATTATAAATCACTGATGATCTGATAAAATTGCAGATGATGATTGGCTTAAGAAACCACAGGAATGCCATAATAAAAATACAGAAATACCAATCAATCTGGATTTTTTTTTTTCTGTGCTCTAGGCAGTCTGGAGGTTATGGAGGGCAAGATGATTGAAAGTCCGTTCACATTGCTCATATTCCTTTGTCCTGCTTCAGCCAGATTCAGAAGTTCTTTAGAGTGAGCATGACTCAGCAGATTTTGAATTATAGCAAAGGTTTGTTTGTTTTTTTGTATTAGAGCCCTGAGCAATTCTAGGATTGATGTGGCTGTACCACAGGTATGGCCAAAAGCATATGGGCAGCCAATAGCCATCTCCAGCCTTTCTTTGCAGCAGGTCCTGCATTCCTTAGAGATAAGGGTACTGTACTCTTGGGAGGAAGTGGCACTCTAGAGTCAAAAGGCATAACTTTTGGTATAATCAAGTGCTATAATACATTAGGTATATTGTAGTAGGGGGATTACTCTCACATCCCCCCCCCCTTTTTTTAAGAAGTGCTAGGTATCTTATAATAGTAGCTAAGTTAGTTATATATGTGTGTTTAGTATCCAGTGCCACAACAGAACTTAAAAAGATGCAATATAACAAAGTTAACATATGTCAGATCACATATTGATACTGAACATGGAAAACAGTAAATAATGAAAACAAACTTACATAGACATATGATAATGTAACACAATAAGTAAAATCAATGTAAACATACACTAAAATAAGCATGCATAATTTTCAGTTAGGAAGACTTTAACATGATTGGAATTCCAAGTTCATTTACCTGCTTATAAACTGATTGTTGTGATAACTAGTTACTCTTCCAACACTCAGTTTTATATCAGTTTGTGAGTCTTATATAACACTTTTTAAAATAAAAATTTCTACCAGCTCAGCTGATTTTCACAAACAAATCCTAATGCAATGACAGATAGAAAGAGGTACCTTTGTGGACACTTCCACAATCTGTTTTATTGTTATAGCTTCTGTCTACATGGGCTACTTCAAAACAGAATTCAGCTGGCTTAAAATCACTGGAACAAAAGCTATGATGCACTGTAAACTCTTATCCAAAATTATGCATTACTAACGTTTCAATCCCAGATACTCTCTTGTGACTGTGATGAGTTAGGAGATTCATGACTGATTGGTTTTATGTAACTAGTACCTCCTATAGACCCTATGAAATTGAAGTTCAGGTATTCATGAGTCTAGGAAATGAGCAAGACCAAAGCCCCTCTGCCCTTTCCATGAAAGTAAGAGATTTATAATTTAATAAGGAGTACGGTAGTTCCTCACATATTATGGACTCTTGAACTATCATAGGGATGCCTGTCTAATAAACCCTATAAGAAAAGGGTGATTAATCCTGATCCCAGATATGCTGGTTCTGTATTTGGACTATGAAAACAGTTTTGCATACTACAGCACCTTTGCTCTAGTTTAACCCTTTAGGAGAATTTCTCTTTTTTCATATCCCAGTAAACAGGCTTATCAGATCCTTTCACCTATTTTAGTAGAGGATCATTGATTTGCAGGTGAACACTCAGCCTTGATTGCTACTGATACCATACCTTAGACCAATCAACCTTATGGCCTAGATTCACTAAACTTACCATTTGTGTACCAATGGTTTTGCGATCGCTTCTCGACCCGATTGTTCCCTAACCCATTTCACTAAACAGCTATGCGATCAATATCCAATCCGATCCACACATGCAAATGAGGGGAAATTGTCTGCATAAGTAGGAAGGCAGTTATTCACTAAACAGAAGAAGGAACACTGATTGGGCTTGCTGATCTAAAATGAAGCGACTGCTGAGGACCAGTTGCTCACGTCCTTGCAGACTGTCCTGTTCTCTGCCACCCTGAAATCCCAGCCCTGCAATCATGAAATCCCAGTATCAAAAATAAAACCATCAAAATAAAACATTTCCCTTGTGCAAAAAGTGCCCTGCTCTCTGCCGCCCTACCTCTCTGCGAGCCCGTGGTTTTAACCTGTGGGTTTAAAGCAGGGCTGCACTACGGCATGTTCTGTTCCAGTCTGGCTACAAAGCATGTTCTGTAACATTGAAATGATTCTCGTGGGGCCAGTGAGTACAGCCACCCCTCCACCTTTTGTTTTGACCTCGCTTGTGCGGAGACCAAGAGCATGCGGGATCACATCTACAGACAAAGAGGATGGTCTGCGCACGCATCTGGATTGCTCTGCAGTGATCCATGGGACGTGCGTCTGATCACTTCATTTGCATGAGGACTCTGTAGTGAATTGGTTGCCCGGAAAGACTTGGCCACGGATTGTCCACGGATCACCCAGATTGGTGAGTTTAGTGAATCTAGACCTATGTTTTCTGAGTGTGGAGAGAAGCAATTGTTAGTCCCTTGCCTGTTGTCCTTGAAATATCTTTTTCAGGGGCAAGGCTCACATCCCACTGTGTGTGTGTATGTGTGGTGGTGGTAGGGAAATAGTAAACTCACTTACATCAGTGCTGTTCAGGTGGAAATTGGCCAGTCTTATTGCCTTTCTCACCTTTGCAGGAATACATTTGAACATTCAATGACTGCTCAAATTGGTGCAATAGAAAGTCTTGGTATAGCTAAGGTGACCATACATCCCATTTTGAATGGGATAGTCCCGTTTTCAGATCCCCTGTCCCGTTGTCCCCACACACAGCTTTGGGATGCCAAAATGTCCCATTTTCAGGGACAGCGTCCCGAAGCTGTGCATGGGGCAATGCAACAGGTGATCGCTTCCTGTCCCTCCCTGCCGCACCAAAAAAAAGCCTCCCTCCAGGTCCGCCACTGCTGCTCCTCTGCTTACCTCCCTACCGCTAATTGCACCCAGAAGCCTTCTTCCCAAGTTGGAGAGATCATTTCGCCCCAGCCAGGCAGCGATTGGCTTACCCGGAACGTCTTCTCCGAGATCAGCATTGACGTCGGGAAGAAGGCTTCTGGACATGTTTAGCGGCAGTGAGTTAAGCAGAGGAGCAGCGGCGGTGGACCGAGGGGAAGTTTACATTGGGCCTGGAGGTAGGTTTTTTTCACATTAGGGGGGGAAGGAGGTAGGCAGGCAAGCAGGTAAGCTGACTGTCTTTTGCATGGCAGAGAGGTAGGTAGGCAGGCAGGCTGGTTGGCTGGCTTTGGGGGATGGAGGCAGGCAGGCTTTGGGGGAGGCAGGTTGGCTTTGGGGGAGGCAGGCAGGCAGGCTGGCTCTGGGGGAGGTAGGCAGGCTGGCTTTGGGGGAGGTAGGCAGGCAGGCTGGCTCTGGGGGAGGTAGGCTGGCAAGCTTTTTGGGAGGGGATGGGACAAAGGCTGGAAGGCAGTGAGGGGGACATAGGAAGGAGGGATGAATGAAGGAGAGAAAGAGGAAGAGAAGGGAGGAGTTGTAAGTAGAAGAAAGACTAGAGAGATAAAGGCCTGGACTAAATGGGGAAAGATAGGAGGCAGAAGCAGGACTTTGGGAGGTGCAGACAGAGGGGGAGAGCCCCTGAGGAAGAGCAGAGAGAGGCAAGATCATAACAGAGGAGGTAGAAAGAGGGAGACCTGGAACAAAGGTACAAAGGAAAACTGACACTGGATCTGGGGACACTAAGGACATAGGAAGGAGGCACTGGGGGCACTAAGGAGATAGGAAGGAAGGAAGGAGGGAATAGAAAGGGACAATTGTTGGGCCTGAGTGCAGAAAGAAATGAAAGAAAGGATGCACAGTCAGAAGGAAACGCAACCAGAGACTCATGAAATCACCAAACAGCAAAGGTAGGAAAAATTATTTTATTTTCAATTTAGTGATCAAAATGTGTCAGTTTTGAGAATTTATATCTGCTATCTATATTTTGCACTATATTTGTCTATTTTTCTATAGTTACTGAGGTGACATCTTTGAAACCCCCAAATATAAATGATAATTAACATTTTCTCTGCGTATAGGGTGTTTTGTGTTTTTTAAAAATTTTATGGTTATGAAATAAGATATTGTGTGTACATGAAAAATGAATGGAAGAAATTGGGGGCAGGGCTAAGGCAGAATTGGGGGCAGGGCTAAGGTGGGATTGGGGGTAGGGCTAGGGCGGGATTGGGGGCAGGACGGAATATTAATAGATGTCCCATTTTGATGAAAAAAATAAATGGTCACATTAGGTATAGCCCAATCTAGATTTTGCATGTCATTAATCCTCTCAGTAGCTTAATTTCTTGAGGCACTTTAAGAGTACTGGACAGAGAGGAAGCACTGACTTTTCTCCCAGTGATGTTATACCCAGGAAACTGCTTCTTGGCTCTGAGAAGGTTATGAAAGAATAAGAGCTCTGAATACTACTGTACCTGATCTACAACTCTGTCATAACTTTCACTTGTCTGCTTATTTTCCTTAGATACATTTAACATCTTAAATGAGTCACATGCAATGCCACCTGCCCCTGGCATAGTTATGCAGAGAAGGTATACTTCTGAAAACTGTCATTTTTTTTACAATTCAAAACTGTAAAAAAATCATGCTCCCAAAATAAAAAAACAACCCAAAACACACTGAACCAGCAATAGAAGAAAGGAAAACTCAGTAACTCATCAATGGACTTTTCAGCAGCTAATCAATGGACTTTTCAGTTCTCAATATAATACACTATTCATTGAGTAGCATTTAGGGAAGAATTCATGAAAGGGCATTAACATTAGTACATGCAATCACATTAGCATGTACTAACCATGGGCATCTTTAGTTGTTGGCATATGCTAACACAATTGCATATGCTAACATGCTTAATGCCCTTCATTTATTCCCCAAAACTTGACTCTTCAACAATAAATAATTATTCTGGGATCATCATGGGCACCTGACCTTTACTAAATTCACTTAGGTTTTATATTTCCTGTCCCACTTCCGTTCCTTCTCCCACCCTAACCATTTTCATTTCCTTTCCTCAAGTCGTCTAGAGCAGTGGTTCCCAACCCTGTCCTGGAGGACCACTAGGCCATTTGGGTTTTCAGGATAGCCCTAATGAATATGCATGAGAGAGATCTGCATATAATGGAGGTGCCAGGCATTCAAATCTGCTCCATCCATATTCATTAAGGCTATCCTGGAAACCCGATTGGCCTGGTGGTCTTCCAGGACAGGTTTGGGAACCACTGGTCTAGAGCAGGGGTAGGGAACTCCAGTCCTTAAGAGCCGTATTCCAGTCGAATTTTCAGGATTTCCCCAGTGAATATGCATGAGATCTATTTGCATCCACTGCTTTCAATGCATATTCATTGGGGAACTCTTGAAAACCCGACTGGAATACGGCTCTCAAGGACCGGAGTTCCCTACCACTGGTCTAGAGCCTGTTTAGGTGTGCGCGACACACAAAGATTAGATTAGCTGCTGAATGAGTTACTGAATTTTCCTTTCCTCTGTTGCTGGTTCAGTGTTTTTTTAAATTAGATTTTAGGAGTTTGATTTTTATAGTTTTGATATTTACTTTCTGAGGAATTTGAGTTGTGAAGAGGTTTTTTTTTTTTTTACAGTTATCAGACGCTTATGATGCTCTGTCACAGAGAGAGAAAATAACCCTTCCCCCTTTCTAAATCTACATTGGAGACTGCTCCTGAAATATCTTCAGCCTCTGTATATTACCTATGGTTAGGAAGGGCTGCTACATGCTGACAATGAGACTGAGATAATTTTAAGGCTTTCTGCATCTGTCCTTGTCTATCTATTTCTGAATCCAAGGACTCTAAGTTCCTTGTAGAGACCTTCACACTCCGATGTGCTCTTATAGAACAATTCCTGGCAAGCCTGGATATATTGGATAAGGTGATCATGAGACAATAAATCCTCATACAAGCTTATGACATAATTTGTCTTCTCTTTGAATCTCTCTGACATTTGAAAGCATAATGCATGAGTGAGTGATACAATTTGCTTATGCCTGGATAAAGAAGAAGTTCCAGATCCTGACAAATTTCCCTTAATTTCAACAAATCAGCAAACTGGTATGTTTGGATGTGACCATGATTTATTGGCATAGCTGTTACACAGAAGCTAGGCATGCAGCTAGCTAGTAAAATTAAACTCTTTAGTGAATCAAGACAATATTATTCAGATGCATTATCTCAGAGCACTAAATGGACAATGACTATTACATTTCAGTTAGTTCCTACAGGTCCCTGTGTACCTGTACTAACTGCCTTATACAAATTAAAGGACACTGCTCCAAGTCCTGCAACATGGTGGCCAGGGTCTGTCCCCTATCTTAGTGGGTCCACAGATGGCCTCATTTGGCTGTAATTAGCCTGGACTTTCCAGTGTCATTTAAATATCTCATTTAAGATCACAAAAGACAATTGTTGTTCAGTGCAAGAGATGGCTTGCACGTATACTGTACAGTAAATATGTTCTAGTATATTGAACCGCTCCTGCTTTACAGTAGTGTCTTTTTTTTTTTAGTATAAAATCTGACTGATGCCCTGAATTTATGCAAACCAATTATGTGTTTGTTCTAGAAGTAGACGTGTTCTCCTTACATCCTGCTGACACAGATTCAGAACTGTTTCTAACTGGGACTCTGAGTTGCCCATCATGGCAATATGACAGGCTGCCAAAGTCATAGTGTGGCAAAGATCATAAAGTTATGAGAACAAGTTCATGATCATAAAGTTTTGAGAACAAGTTTCTAAGTCATCTGGAGGACCCACACCAATCTGCTGCAGCAGCAAATATGCCAGCAACAGGAAACTGAAAGTTTGTAGCACTGTATCTGACGAATATGTAAAAAGTGGGTGCAATTAATGTTGATGAGGACATCAAATTTTAAATCAGTACATGCCCAGACAACTAAATATATTCTCAAATCATGCAGCTAGGTCACTTGGCTCTTTTTTAACAAAAAAACTATTTATTGATTTTTTTTTTTACCTAAGTACACAAACATCAAAAATGAATAACAAAGTATGGCACAGCAGAAGAAACTACAAACCTGTGTAGCAAGCCTAATGTAACAACCCTCTTCAGCTAAACCATAATACCAACCAGATGAAAGTCCTGCATAATAATAACCACCAACCTTTTGCATGATAACTGCACCTCCATCAGCTCCTCTAGAAAATCTATCCTACAAGGGATCCAAAACTCCCCCCCCCCCTCCTTTACTAAGCCATGGCAGGTACAGTGGTTAAAGCTATAGCCTCAGCAACCTGTGGTTGTGGGTTCAAACCCACACTGCTCCTTGTGACCCTAGGCCTAAATTCTGTAACCAGCGCCTAAAGTTAGGCACCTATTTTGGAGGTGCCCAACTAGATAGGCACCTATCTAAATTGAAGAACAAGCTCAAGCTTTTTAAACAGCATTGATTTAAATATAGGAGCCTATCAAGAAAGTGCAATTCTATAACAAGGCAACTCTAAAAATTTAGGCAGCCTTCAAAAAAATAGGCGCTATACATGTTAGGTGTGGGCGTGGCTTTGTGTTAGGTGACTTGTTACAGAATCACTGCGCTTAAGCGTGCTTAAGTGCTCGTATGGGCGCCTAACTTTTAGTTGTGCCTAGAGCTGGCCTATTTATTGGGCGCCTCCAAAATAGGTGTCACTCAACGTGATTCACTAAACAGCATCCAATTTTACTTGAATCACGCTGAACGGTGCCTAATTTGGTATCTAGCTTTTGGGCGCTTCTTATAGAATTTGTCCTTTAATCCCCCCATTGCCTCAGAGCAAATGAGGTTTATAATGCACTTGGATCTAGATTTGGGTTGTTTAATAGCTGTACATTAACAGCTATTTCTGAACTTATCTTAAAGGTTAAAAAGACATCTATACTTCATGATGCAATATCACTCTCATGGCTAAAAATGGATAGACATGGGCTTTTGCCGCTCTTACTGATTATGATTAAGAGTTTAGAAACAGGGATCTATCCTGACAGTTGGAAACATTCTTATATAACACCAGTTTTCTGAATCAACATTCAGTGGTCTGATATGTCGGGATAAAGCTTGTTAATGGATGATAAGCCTTGAAAACACCTTCTGTAGGTGAAACATAGCTCCTATTTCCCTGAAAAGACCACAATTAAAAGCTAAGTACCCTTGAAATATGCTAGAAGGGTTGTTAAATTAAAATTTAAAAGTAAAGTTTGTTAGTAAAAATTGATAGCGGCTCCAGTGAGGAGGTAGTACATAAAGCCTAGGGCAGTGAAAACTTTTGAGCCCAAATGGTACTTCTGAGGAACTGAGGAATTTGAGATATATACTGAGTTTGGTATATATTTTGGTGAGTTTGTTGGATTACAGAGCATTATCTGCAGCCCAATTTGGAAGGTGAAATTTTTTAAAAGAATATTCCATTAGTAAAAAGCTTCAAATATCTTAGAATTTGGCTTGATTACAGCTGACCTTTGAAAAACAAGTGTCAGGTCATAAAAAAAGGATTCTACTCATTGAGAGCTTTGAGGACAATAAGGGGATTATTTCAGGAGAAATATTTACACACCCTTCATGCTTTAATAATCTCAAAGCTAAATTATTGTAACATCATATACTTAGGAACATCAAAGAGGAAACTGAAAAGATTATAAACTATACAGAAAACTGTAATAAAAGTTTTGGGCTTTAAGAAAAAGTTTATCTGCAACACCTGTTCACTATAGAATTTGATTTAAAGTCTTAATTCTTGCACGAGTTTTCTATTCTTTACAGCCTGACTATTTACATTGTTTTTAAATTCCTTATTCACTATCAAGAATTCTAAGATCTATTCAAGATAATAGGTTAGTATTCTCTTCTGTGCATAGAGCTAGGTGTGAGTCAACACAAAATAAAGCGTTCTACTTTGCAGCTCCAAACTTATGGGATCATTTGCACAGAGTTAAGATTAGAAGCAAAATTCAAATCCTTTCAAACTATGTTAAAACCGGCTTTTTTTTTTTTAAGAAGCATTTGAACAAGATTTGATCCAATCTGAACTAACGCATGTTTTTTAAATGATTTTTGGGGATCTTCAGTCAACAGTCCTGTGAAATTTAATATGATAATTTTGCCTTATTTAGGAGTGAATGTTATCCTGTATGGAAATGTGCTCATGCCATACTCTTAGCTTAACCTCACTCTTTAAACTTGGTTCAAAATGACTGTTAGTTATTAAAGTTATACCAACAGGTTTTCACCAATCATACATGAATATGTAATTTTGCACCCCCAAAAATTAATTATAGAAAAGTTATACTGCAAAAACAATTGATGATATAACAGCACTGAGTCCAGAACATTCCACTGACTTTAATTAAAAAATCCACTACTACCGTCTTTGGGTAAGCTTCTTATCTCTATTGCCCCTGCACACACTCATGGGGATGTGCTCAGTAGCAAAGCAAATGAAATAACTGAAATGATAGTTTAATGCTCTGCATTGGGCAACCAAAGGGGCTCCAGATTTCTCTCTCAGGATACAAGAATGGTGCTTGCTGATATGTACATACAGTATAAGCTCCTGGTGGTCTTCCCCGTGTACCATTACATGCACATCTCAGTTCACAGACTACATGATGAATTTTTTCAGATAGTAGCAGTATTTACAAGATTTTCCAGCAACAGGGTTGACAAATACATCAACCTGTTCTGTTCTGTCATAGCACAAATTCCACAAGTTCCACATTTTTAATGGCCTGTGAACCCAGTATTCAACATTAGGCTGAGGAAGAGACGTAGCAGTTCTTTAAATTTTGAGTCCTTGAAAAAGTGGTCCAGACCTTTCAAGATATCACAGTTAATTTAGAACCCAGCCTGATACTCCAGGATGAGGAACTTCAATCAGGTCAAGATACCTCAGGCAGATTTTCCTAGATGACAGAAAATGGTTTTAACTATATAATAGACTTTTAGGGACATAATAAAAAAAACCTAAAACATCCAAAAAAACATTCAAGTCAGCTCTTGAATGTCCTATGTGCCGCAAATCAAAACTGTTTTCCTGGAAGTCTAACAAGGCATTTCACCCGCTATGCATCCAGAGTTTAAGGGGAGGGGGTGTTAAGAGGTGTGTTTTGGGTGGAATAGAAATAGACATCTTGTAGGGATAATCAAGCCTTTTGCAAAACTTAGATGTTTTAGGATAGACGTCTTTTGGAAGTATCTAAGTGCCAAAATGTACCCAAATTGACCAGATCATAACTGGAGGAATTAATTATTGATGCCCCTACACTCAACCAGTGGTAACTGACCCCCTCCCATCCCCCAATAATTTGAATGAAAGAGTGCATAGCAGTCTAGAACAGATGCACCTAGCAGCAGCATAGTAAGTAAGAGCAGGGGGGCAGACTACTCCAGATGCCATCTTGATGGGCGTGCCAGCACCTCTCCTCCTTTCTGCCCAAGCTCTTTCCTTACCCCTCCCCACTGTGTGTATGTTTTTTCTTCCCCATATCTCTACCTTTTCACCAGTGCGAACAGCATATCTAATCTGTTGCTCATACTTGCCTCAACTCTTCTTCTGAAGTCACTTCCTGGTTGCAGGACAAGGAAGTGACATCAAAGGGAGAGCCAAGGTCAGAGTAGGCAGCAGGTTGGAGATGCTGCTTGCCCTGGTGAAGTTAAAGAAGTACGGGGGAAGGAAAGATACATATATGGTGAGTGTTGGAGGTGGGGGGGGGGGGCACCACCACCCTGGGTGTTTCCTACCCTCACTATACCACTGAAACCTAATGTGGGAAATCCTAGTAAAGTATCACACAAGTGCCTTATGTAGCCAGGTGGGTAGGGTAGTGAACCATAGAGAAAAAGAGCCAGACTCCTAAGGCACTTTAACCACATCTATGGTGTTATGAGCCCACCAATATCCTATTATACTGCCATCTGCAACCATTAGGGCTCTTAGAATGGTAAACAGGGGGTATAGTAGGCTTTAGGGGAGTTTTGGAGGGCCTAGCATAAATTATATGGTGAGATGTATATCTGGCACTCTTTATGTGAAATTCATAGCAGTGATCTCTAAGGTGCTCTGTTGGCATATCTGTGTGGCTAGTCCATTAAAATGCTGGCTCCTCCAACATCTAAATGGTATAGTCAAAGATGGTGAATAAAGTTAGATATTGCAGCAGTCTAGGTATTTTGGCAGCCAAGATGTCCAAGTAGGTGATTTTTGAAAAAATAAAATAAAAAATGGGATGTTTCTGTGCTTTGGACTTTGGACATTTAGTGGGAAACATCCAAGTTAGACTTAGATGTCCTTTTTTGAAAATGACCCTCCACGTAGAACAGCCACAATTTATCAAACAGGAGATACTAGCCAGATGCAAATCCAACCTTAAAATATTTGCAGTCCTTCAAATTAAACACTATCTATAAATTCAAAAGCAACACTGCTTGAAGGAGAAAAGCTCTTCAGAAACCCTCTTCAGAGGGAAAGGACTTATAGGACAACTATATAAAGTCCTTAATATAAAGAGAATAAGCACAACCCACTTATACCAACAAAAATTGGGAAGATATCACAGAATAGTCATGGACCAAACATACATAACCTCCACAAAGAAGCACAGGTTTTGCAAAGATCTAATAGGCACTTTCTGAAGACGATGTGACCTAAAAAGACTTCATATCCCAATAAAGTCTCCAAGTAAACCATTATTCTCATAAACACCTATGGAATATTCACAGGTATTCTAGACTTATATAATCTTTCAGGTTACAAAATACTCTACTGTAACACCAGGTTAAAAAAATATAGTATGCACTATTTTATTGGCTTGTTTTAATACAATGATATACAACAGTGCCAATCTGTAACAAGGGGAACTTCTATATAAAGTTTGTAAGCTGTACCCAAATGCTAAAACAAACAAATAGAAAAATAAAGTTAAAAATGAAAAAAAAATGAAAAGAAAAACATAAATGTTCATCCCTAACATGCACCATCTAACATTATATGAGGAATGATGACAGACAGGCATGTAAAATATTCATAGGGTGAATCATATCACCTAACCACTATTTCTGGCCCACAAATCCATAATGCAGTCCCATGGAGAGCGTCCTGCCTTAAATTACTCTTATTAGTCTATTTGTTACTGTTCAGCTAACAGGACTTCAAAATAAAACTGTCTTTCAAAATCCGGATAGAAAATAAATAGACAATCAGCTTCCTTGCTAGTCTAGAAATGTATAAAATGACCCAGATTGAAGACAAAGACATGATTAATTCACATTGTAGTTTGGAAAGCTATTACATATCCCTTGAAATGAACAATGGGAAATAGATCTACTTTTTTGGGAACTGCTGGCTTATTTGGACCCAATCGGGCCACTTTTTGCTAGATTTTAGACTAATTCAGCATGGCTTATTCCAGTGGTCTCAAACTCAAACCCTTTGAAGGGCCACATTTTGGATTTGTAGGTACTTGGAGGGCCGCAGAAAAAATAGTTAATGTCTTATTAAAGAAATGACAATTTTGCATGAGGTAAAACTCTTTATAGTTTATATATCTTCCCCCCCCCTTAAGACCTGTATGTTCCCTTCTTTGCAGCATCCTCCAGCTTCCCCCCTGGCCTCCTGGTCTTAGTTTCAACTAATTACCGCAGCCTGCAGAGAGGATCGCCGATGCTGTAGCATTCCTTGCAGGCTGCCATCGGCTTCCGAAGCATGTTCCCTCTGCCGAGGTCCCACCCCCTCCTCTGACATCAGGGGCAGGAACGCGGCAGAGGGAACGTGCTTCTGAGGACAACAGAAGCCTGCAAGGATCACTACAGCACCGGCATTCCTCTCTGCAGGCTGCGGTAATTATCTGAAAGTAAGAGCAGGATGCCAAGGGGGAAGCCAGAGGATGCTGCAAAGAACGGGTAGCGCTAGTACAGACCCTGGGCCGCAAAATAGTACCTGGCGGGCCACATGTGGCTCCCGGGCCGCGAGTTTGAGACCACTGGCTTATTCTATGTTCTTATATTGTTATGAGTGGTAAAATAGTTGAAGGAAGATGGATAATACTACAATGACTAAAATATGTTAATTATGATATCTAAAATTAGTCTTGGGACAAATTTGTGACAGGTGAGTCAGCATTTCAAATTCTTTTGAACCAGTCAGGCAGAAAATTCACTGAGTATTTTCATACTCCTAAATAGTAGGCTTTTTATAGGTTGTAATGCAATATAAAATAATAAAAGTTTTATGACTGTAAAGCCATATTTTAAAGATATTCCTAAATAAGAGATTTAAAAAAAAAAAAAAACCCAGCTTCAGCAAACCCTCCTGATAATGAAAAAATAGTCAGTAATCTGCAGGCAAACATTTCTATATCACCACATATTTTCAGGTGAAATGACAAGTGACAAGGTCACTTCTGCAGACAAATGGTGAAATGGAATTCTCATGATAAACACCCTCCGTAATCTACTATCATACAAGGAAGAATGACAAACTGTCACTGTGCTCCTGGGAATTACCTATAACACCCCCCCTCCATTATTACTACACCTGAACATTATTAAAGTTCTACAGCAAACACCTAGGAAAATTGGATAACTCAAAAAATATATTCCCTGAACCACGACTTGCATTTCTTCATAAACAAACCTTCAGCAATTCAGAATGAGGGCCACCAGGAATACTGACCTAGAACAGCAAGCAATGAAATCACTGCAGGCACATACCATATGTACAACCTCTACTCTCAAAAACCACAGATCACATCAATAAAAATATATTGATTTTTTTGCCTGAAAAACCTGTAATACAGCAAACTTAATCTAATGCAAAAAAATGACCCAAAGGAGTCTGTGTGGGAGAGATATAACACACATTGTGCTAAAATGAATCACCAGAAATTCAAAATATCAGGCCCTTATACTAGAACACTTCAGAGACAGTTCATCACCCAGCTGGCACATTTCCTTATGGATTCTGTGGAATCATTGGTATTTGATCCTAAAAGATGTCTAGAAACACATAAAACAAGTAAAAACTGGAAATTTTCTTTTCAAATCTGCTCCATCTCTTATATTCTTTCAACTGATATCTGCACAAACCATATATAAAGATTACAGATGCATTTCTTTGTGACTGCTATTTTGCAGCTTCTACCTTAAACTTTTTTTCTGTCTATTGACAGTTTTGTTTGATTTTTTCCCCTCTAATTTACTGGATTAATATCTGTTGATTGTTGACATCTATAATCTGTATCATAGGGCTAATTTACTAAAACATGGAAATTCATGCAGTTGTTAATGTGGGTTAATATATGTGACAGAGTGAATCTGCTTAATTTACAAAAAGGTAGTCACTACAGTTACAGTACTCTGTACAATTAACATGCACAGTAAATCATAATAATGATAGAGTATGACTGCTCCGATTTAGTAAGTCATCTATCACAAAAAAGAAAATTAGCTTTGAAGAATAAACTTGTGTGCCTAAATCTACATTTCGTTATTGCTACAACAAAAGACATCAAAACACACCTATAGGGTTCATTTTACCATAGCTTAAAAAGGCTTACCATGTGACATGCTGAGGTGTTGCGTGGTAATTTATTTATTTAGATTTTTATCCTGTCCTCCCAGTAGCTCAGAATGGTCTACAAGCAAACATTCGCAGTGGAGTACATTTGGACAATACAAAGACAATACAGTAGTTTAAATACAGGACTATACAGCAATTTGAGTACAGGTTAAGAATGGTCTATACAGCAATTTAAGCAGAAGTTTAGAATGGAGAAGAGAGGGTAGAGGGGAGGGGGGGGGTTAATGGGAGTGAGGCATAGACTGTGGTTGAATTTTAGTTGAAGAGGAGGGTCTTTACCGCTTTCCAGAAGGTCATCCATGAGTTCTGTAATCTGATTTGTGGGGGAGTTGGTTCCAGAGTTGGGGGATGAAGTGGCTGTAGGAGTATTTGCGGGTGGTATCTGATAGGAGGGACTTTCCTGGGGGGATGCATAGGCGTTTCTCCATTTCTGAGCAGAGGGAGCGGGTGGGGGTGTACAGGGTTAGTTTGGATTTTATGTAGGTAGGGGTGCTTTGAATGTGCAGCATTGGTTAATTGGAAGCCAGTGTTCAGCGTGGAGGGCTGGAGAGTTGAGGTTGTGTAGGAGGCGAATTGCTGCATTTTGTACCCGCTGGAAATGCTTGAGATCTTTTTTGGCTACTCCATTAAATAGGGAGTTGCAGTAATCTATCCTGGAGAGGACATAGGCATAGAGGAGTTGGGCTAGGTCGGGTGTGGAGATGTAGGGTTTGATCCTTCTCAGTTGGCGGAGGTAGTAGAAGGAGGTGGAGACTACTTGAGATATGTGGGTGGATAGGGACAGGTAGCCGTCTAATGTTACTCCTAGGCTGCGTATTTGATCTGCTGAAGTTAGTAAGGTGGAGTCCCATGATAGTGTTGGGCATGTGTATTTGGTACTTTTTTCCCTGATCCATAAAAGTTCAGTCTTGGAGGCGTTCAGCTGTAGTTTCTTGTTTGTCATCCAGGTTTTCATGTCAGAGAGGCAGTGATGTAGGTTGGCGATTTGGGATAATCGGTTTTCGCCTAGGTAAGATAGGTTTTCGCCTAGATAAGATCGGTTTTCACCTAGGTAAGATCCAAATGTTTATGTGCAAACCAAATGCTAAAATATTTTTAAAAACATTTTCTCTGAGAGGGCATGTCAGAAGCAGAGGGGTTAGCATGACAGTGCATATCAGTTAACATAGCTACATTACTGTATGCTGATTTGCACAGAATTAGCACATGACCATTAGGGCCTGATTCTGTATAGGACACCCGATTTTAGCAGCCGCCTAAGCAGCTTTTGAGAATCAGACATGGGCATCCTATATAGAATTGTGTCTGTCCATTATGGAATTGCATCTGTCCACCTAACCCCATCTAATCCTGCCAAACCTCACCTAACCACCCCGATTCTCTAACTTGCTTCTATGTCACAGGCACCATTTAGAGAATCGTGTTGTTGCTATTTAAAAATAAAAATGTAGTCCAAAACATCCAAATTGTGCCTTGGACATTTTGTAAGCCTGCCATAATCCCACCCAAAACATATTTCTAACATGCTTGCTTAATATTTAGATGCACATCCAACAAGATATCTAAAAGCCAGTTTCAAAAATGCCCACCTAGACATTTTGACTATAAGATGTCCAAGTGCAGGTTTATGCCCTCTTTGGACATCTTTTTTTTGTTTGTTAATGAGCCCATAGGCACATATCTGATATGTACTAATCATATTAGACTTTAGTGCATGGTCATTAATTCAAAAACTCTGTCATTTTCTGGCTACTGTTATAACAGCCTTAGCACCTAGGAAAAACCCCATATAAGAGCACACTAATTGCAGAAGCATGTAAAAGAACCCCATAGTGTTTTATGACATAACTTTTCATACCTTCCTACATTTCACAATTTGCTGTCCTTATGGGTCATAAAATAGTTTGCTTTGTTAATTTGCATAATATATACTGCATTATAAACATAAAAAGAACAATTATAACAAATATTCAAAAGTTAAGAATAAAAAATCCTCAAAATATGGATTGCCCACTCTCCTTGACTCAATTCTTAATGGAAGTTCCTGCGCTATCTTGATAGTCTAGGTCAGGGATCCCCCAAACCCCGGTCTATGGCTCACTAGCGGTCCACAGCCGTCCGACAGCCGGGCTGTGAGAGAACTGCCGGCAATGGGCATCTCTTCCCCTTGTCTTGCCATCTCCCTCCCTTCCCCTCACATTTGCGGGTGCTTTTCAGAGTTTTCTGTTTCTGAGTGTCCGGATGTGGCAACATTCTCACAAGTCCCACACGACTGCTCCATAGCTTCTCCTCTGATGCACTTCCTGTTTCTGCCTGGGTGACTTGCGTGACTTTGGGGCAATCGTGTTGGACTTGTGAGAATGTTGCCGCATCTGGACACTCAGAAACAGAAAACTCTCAAGAGCACCCGTGAAAGTGAGGGGAAGGGAGAAAGGTGGCCCGATAAGGGGAAGAGGTTCAGTGGCACTGAAGGTAAGTGAAGGGAGAGGGGGAGGGGTAACAGATGCTGAAAGGAGAGCAGACTGAAGAGAAGTGGAGAGAGAGGGAGGAGCAGAGACTGGATGGAACTGGGGAGAGGAGAAGATGCTGGTTGTAAGGGGAGAGAGAGAGGGGAACAGATGCTGAAAGTGGAGAGAGAGGGAACAGATGCTAGAAGGAAGTGGGGAGGAGAGAAAGGGGAGCAGACGCTGGATGGGATGGGAGAGAGATATGGGAACAGACACTGAAAGTTGAGAGAGAGGGAGCAGATGCTAGAAGGAAGTGGGGAGGAGAAAAAGGGGAGCAGACACTGGATGGGAGGGGAGAGATGGGAACAGACACTAGATGGGAGAGGATAGAGAGGGGAGCATACTCTGGAAGGAAGTGGAGAGGAGAGAGTGAGCACATGCTGGATTGGGGGAAGAGAATAGATTTAGTGAGGATAGATTTGGGGGAAGAGGATAGATTTAGTGAGATACTGGAAGGGGTGAGGGAAATAGGTGGCAAGCTGTAGGTAGACACAATAAAAGGGAAATTGACGACTGGAAAGTAAATAGACAAGAGGAAGAAAACAAATTGAGAAGGAATAGCAGAAAAGAAAAGGAAGGAGAGGAGAGAGAGATACTGGAGCATTGGGGGAGGGGGAGAAAGATAACAGATCTGAAGGGAGATACTAAACACCACCAGACGGAGGGAGGGAGAGATGGAAGGGAAGAAGACAGAGATGTCAGACTAATTGGGGGGGTAGAGGGAGAGACAGTTTCTAGTAGAGGTATAGAAATAAAGCAGATGCCATATGGAAGAGGCAGAAAGAAGGCAGATGGTGGATGGAAGAAAGAGAATGACAAGAAGATGAGGAAAGCAGAAACAACAAAGGTAGAAATTTTGATTTCTTTTTTTTGCTATAAATATAATGTATATATTGTGTATAAAACTGCCCTATCAACCTGACCTGAATCCCCCTTACTGGTTTCTGGAAAAATTTGCTTCTATAAAAGCAGTCCTTGATGTCAAAAAGGTTGGGGACCACTGTTCTAGGTACTGTCATGTTTTATTGTTATCTGCTTTTATTGTGAAGTAAGCACAGAAATATGATATCTGTCAAGCTAAAAAAATACAGAGCAAGAAAATCACAAATTTATATTAACTTTCACGAATCATTTAGGATAAGTATGTAGCTGTTTTACACAGTGAAATAGGTGTAGCCCTCCCCCTCAACATTCTTTTTAGTAAAATAGCTAGAACTTTTTCAGGTTGATTGGAGATAATCATTGGACTAAGGTATTTTGAACTTCATAGAAATTTCTACTGGATTTGGATCTAGACCATGGGAAGAGTAGAAAGACAGTGGGCAAAACTAAAAGGAGCTATTACAAGGGTAACAAACCATTTTGCAAGGAAATTAAGCAAAAGTATGAGGAAATGAAGGCTGCTTTGGTTCTCACAACTAGTAGCTGAAAAGGTAAGGAAAAAGAGGTTAACCTTCATAAATTGCAAAAGACTGAAGAAAGAGGAAGACAAGCAGAAATATCTTGAAAAGTTAAGAGAAGCTGGTAGAGTAGTCAGGAAAGCAAAGTTACAACTGGAAGAAAAAATTGCCGATATAGTAAAACTGTGGGGGGGGGGGGGGATACAGTTTTTAAATATGTTAGTTATGAAAGGAAGCATAAAAGTGGAGTTGTGGGACTCAAAGGTGAAGGAGAGAAATGCGTAGAACATAGTAACATAGTAGCATAGTAATATAGTAGATGATGGCAGATAAAGACTCGAATGGTCCATCCAGTCTGCCCAACCTGATTCAATTTAAATTTAAAAATTTTTTCTTCTTAGCTATTTCTAGGCAAGAATCCAAAGCTTTACACGGTACTGTGCTTGGGTTCCAACTGCCGAAATCTCTTTTAAGACTTACTCCATCCCATCTACACCCTCCCAGCCATTGAAGCCCTCCCCAGCCCATCCTCTACCAAACGGCCATATACAGACACAGACCGTGCAAGTCTGCCCAGTACTGGCCTTAGTTCAATATTTAATATTATTTTCTGATTCTAAATCCTCTGTGTTCATCCCACGCTTCTTTGAACTCAGTCACAGTTTTACTCTCCACCACCTCTCTCGGGAGCGCATTCCAGGCATCCACCACCCTCTCCGTAAAGTAGAATTTCCTAACATTGCCCCTGAATTTCCCACCCCTCAACCTCACATTATGTCCTCTGGTTTTACCATTTTCCTTTCTCTGGAAAAGATTTTGTTCTACGTTAATACCCTTCAAGTATTTGAACGCCTGAATCATATCTCCCTGTCTCTCCTTTCCTCTAGGGCAGGGGTGTCCAATGTCGGTCCTTGAGGGCCGCAGTCCAGTCGGGTTTTCAGGATTTCCCAAATGAATATGCATTGAAAGCAGTGCATGCAAATAGATCTCATGCATATTCATTGAGGAAATCCTGAAAACCCGATTGGACTGCGGCCCTGGAGGACCGACATTGGACACCCCTGCTCTAGGGTATACATATTCAGGGCTTCAAGTCTCTCCTCATACATCTTCTGGTGCAAGCCTCCTATCATTTTCGTCGCCCTCCTCTGGACCGCCTCAAGTCTTCTTACGACCTTCACCAGATACGGTCTCCAAAACTGAACACAATACTCCAAGTGGAGCCTTACCAATGACCTGTACAGGGGCATCAACACCTTCTTCCTTCTACTGACTACGCCTCTCTTTATACAACCCAGCATCCTTCTGGCAGCAGCCACTGCCTTGTCACACTGTTTTTTCGCCTTTAGATCTTCGGACACTATCACCCCAAGGTCCCTCTCCCCGTCCGTGCATATCAGCTTCTCTCCTCCCAGCATATACGGTTCCTTCCTATTATTAATCCCCAAATGCATTACTCTGCATTTGCATTTGCATTGAATTTTAGTTGCCAAGTATTAGACCATTCCTCTAACTTTTGCAGATCCTTTTTCATATTTTCCACTCCCTCTTCAGTGTCTACTCTGTTACAAATCTTGGTATCATCTGCAAACAGGCACACTTTTCCTTCTAACCCATCAGCAATGTCACTCACAAACATATTGAACAGGATTGGCCCCAGCACCGATCCCTGAGGGACTCCACTACTCACCTTTCCTTCCTTCGAGCGACTTCCATTAACCACCACCCTCTGGCTTCTGTCTGACAGCCAGTTTCTGACCCAGTTCACCACTTTGGGTCCTAACTTCAGCCCTTCAAGTTTTTTCAACAGCCTCCTATGAGGAACTGTATCAAAGGCTTTGCTGAAATCCAAGTAAATTACATCTAACATATGTCCTCGATCCAGCTCTCTGTCACCCAATCAAAAAATTCAATCAGGTTCGTTTGGCATGATTTACCTTTTGTAAAGCCATGTTGCCTCAGATCCTGTAACCCATTAGATTTAAGAAAGTACACTATCCTTTCTTTCAGCAAAACTTCCATTATTTTACCAACAACTAAAGTGAGGCTTACCGGCCTGTAGTTTCTTGCTTTATCCCTGTGACCACTTTTATGAATAGGGACCACATCCGCTCTCCTCCAATCCCCAGGAATCACTCCCGTCTCCAGAGATTTGTTGAACAAGTGTTTAATAGGACTCGCCAGAACCTCTGGGATGGATCCCATCTGGTCCCATCGCTTTGTCCACCTTCAGTTTTTCAAGTTGCTCATAAACACCCTCCTCCATGAACGGCGCAGAATCTACTCCATTTTCTGGTGTAAATTTGCTAGACAATCTTGGTCCTTCTCCAGGATTTTCTTCTGTGAACACAGAACAGAAGTATTTGTTTAGCACATTTGCTTTCTCCTCATCACTTTCCACATATTGGTTCCCAGCATCTTTAGCCTAGAAATTCCATTTTTCATCTTCCTCCTTTTACTAATATATCTGAAAAAATTTTTGTCTCCCTTTTTTACATTTTTAGCCATTTGTTCTTCCGCCTGTGCTTTCACCAGACGTATCTCTCTCTTGGCTTCTTTCAGTTTCACCCTGTAGTCCTTTCTGCTCTCATCTTCTTGGTTTTTTTTATATTTCACGAACGCCAACTCTTTCGCCTTTATTTTCTCAGCCACTAGGTTGGAGAACCATATTGGCTTCCTTTTTCTCTTGTTTTTATTGATTTTCTTCACATAAAGGTCCGTAGCCATTTTTATCGCTCCTTTCAGCTTAGACCACTGTCTTTCCACTTCTCTTATGTCCTCCCATCCTAACAGCTCTTTCTTCAGGTACTCTCCCATTGCATTAAAATCCGTACGTTTGAAGTCTAGGACTTTAAGTATCGTGCGGCCGCTCTCCACTTTAGCCGTTATATGAAACCAAACCGTTTGATGATCGCTACTTCCTAGGTGAGCACCCACTCGAACATTAGAGATACTCTCTCCATTTGTGAGGACCAGATCCAATATCGCTTTTATTTACCCTTGTGGGTTCCGTCACCATTTGTCTGAGCAGAGCCTCTTGAAAGGCATCCACAATCTCCCTACTTCTTTCCGATTCCGCAGAAGGAACATTCCAGTCCGCATCTGGCAGGTTGAAATCTCCCAACTGAAGAACCTCCTCTTTCCTTCCAAACTTTTGGATATCCACAATCAGATCCTTATCAATTTGCTGCGATTGAGTCAGAGGTCTGTAGACTACACCCACATAGATAGAAGTTCCATCTTCTCTTTTCAGAGCAATCCATATCGCTTCTTCCTCTCCCCAGGTCCCTTGCATTTCGGTCGCTTGGATATTGATCTTTACATAGAGAGCTACTTCTCCACCTTTTTGACCATCTCTGTCCTTCCTAAAAAGATTATATCCCGGTATGTTTGCATCCCATCCATGTGATTCACTGAACCATGTCTCCATGATAGCGACAATATCTAAATCTGCCTCTAACATCAGGGCTTGCAGATCATGAACTTTGTTGCTTAGACTGTGAGCATTTGTGGTCATTGCTTTCCAGCTATTTTTCAGCGATAATCTCCTTTTTCGTATGGATTTTTGTTTCATTTCACTTTCCGTTGCAATACTAAGAAATGAGTTGTTGATATTGCTTATGTTGCTGTCTTTACTACTATCACATCTTTTCTTTTGCCGGGGGTGGTCTCTATAATTGTCCTTCGTACATACACCACCCGCACCTTCTAGTTTAAATGCCTAGAAAAATATTGTCTAAATTTCTCTACAAGGTTTCTTTTTCCTGCTGTAGTAATATGTAGCCCATCAGTGCAATATAGCTTCTTGTCCTTCCATGTATTTCCCCATCCTCCTATGTACCTGAAGCCTTCTTGATGACACCAGGCTTTGAGCCATCTATTAAAGTCCTCTGTGTTTTTCACTCTTTGCTCTCCCTTTCCATATGCAGGCAGTATTTCAGAAAAAGCTAAAGTCTTTACAAAAGGTTTCACGCCCTCACCAAGCTCCCGAAAAGCTTTCTGTGCTGCAAGTGTGGAGTTGTTGGCCAGGTCATTTGTTCCCAGATGGATAACAACATCAGTGTTAAAATCCTTAGTTTCTTCCTTAGTTATAGTCAGTATTTGCCTGGAACTCCTGGTAGCTGAGGATCCTGGAAGACATTTCACTATTTTGGTATCTTCGCCTTGTGTTCCAAGGTTAATGCCTCTGATGATGGAATCCCCCAACAGTAATAGTTTTCTGTTTTTGGCCTTTTTATTTGTGCTTAGGGTGCGCTTGTTCTCTTTAGTTACCTTCATTGGTTCCAGTCCCACCTCCCTTCTGTTTTCTTGAGTATCGCAGTGCACTAGTGGAGCGAAGGAATTCTGTAGATGTAATATTTGTGAAGGTGGATGTTTCTGTGTTACATGTCGCTGTCTTCCTGAGCCTACTGTGACCCATTTATTTCTGGGCTGTTTTATTCTTTGAGGTAGAGGTGGTAAGTTGGTATGTTTTTGTGGAGTGATGAAAGCTGCTTTAATTGTATTCAATTCCTGTTTAAGTTTGCAGAGCTCCTCCTTAATACTAGCAAGTTGAAGACAGATGGGGCAAGCCTTAAGCCTCCAAATAGTATGTCTTGGAATTAAAGCACCACAGTGATTGCATAGAATAAAGGTCATCTTGATTGGTTGTGAAGTGACTTGATTTGAGTAGTCCTGATTATTTGGTCTCTATATATGAAAAGTGGTCCCTGGGGTTGGTAGGACTATAAGTCTTACCCTTATTCCTATGAAGAGGAAGAGGAAATAAGATTTAACAGAGGAAAGAGAAGGGATTATTTTTTTGTGCTTTTTTGGGTATTTTTTAAGTAAGAAACAGGGAGGAGAAGAGAAATTAAGCAGATATAATGCTGAAAACCAGTGAAAAGAGCAGAATATGAAATGCAGAGCAACTTAGCTTATTGAAGTTCACAGGGCAGCCTTGTTCACAGCACTGTCCCAAAGATAATGCAGTTAACCTTAGAAGTAAATAAGAACCCCTCCCTTCTCTACCTAATCAGCAGACACAATGGCTAAAAACTAGTAAGTCAGAAATACAGGCTCTATACCACCTAAAACACAGTATTTTAAACAAAAATCAGTGGCTACCCTAAAATACAGGATTTATAACAGAAGGTGATAATAATACTGCCAAATTACCCAACAAATATTTCTGTTCTATGTTCACAGCTTAAAGACAGGATATGGACCACAGAAGACAAATGCAAATAGAAATGAAGATGTGGTAAATCCTAAATGATTTTCAGAGGAGTAGCTAAATTAAAGTTGGACAAAGCAATGGGGCCTGATGGTGTACATCTGAGGATACTGAAAGAACTTAGGGAAATTCTGGGAGCTTCACTTCTCTAGAGTCAGGAGTGGTACCAGTGGACTGGAGAATGGCCTCTGCTGACAGAGCATGCTAGGTTACTTGACATAGATGTATTGGTATTTGACACAGGCGATGATACTCTATCAACCACTCAGAGCCTTACATTCTGAGAGGACGATATGACTATCATTGACAGATTTTTCGAAAGTACATTATGAAAGCATAAGAACATCTGCTATCTCTATAGCAGGAGTGACCTTATGGAACAATTTAACTGGACCATTGAGAGCCCTTTTGGATTTTCAAAAATTTAAGAAGGAATTAAAAACCACTTTATTCATGGAAGCATTTAAATGATTGCTTATTCTTATTCTATGAGGATATTCCTACTAATATATGTGGTTGGCCTTGTCAGGCAATTGTGTCTTTAAAGAAATTGGTGTATGTGTTGTTTGTGTGAAATTATTGTATGTGCCTGCATTTTATGACTTTATTTGGAAATCACCTAGGAATAGGCGAGTAAGAAATTTTTAAAATCAATAAATAAATTTAGTTTTACTAAAATTTCCCTCGGATGAAGCAATGGATTTAGCAGCACAGGTTTTTATAACACAGAACATAAGAATATAAGAATTGTCATACTGGGATAGACCGAAGGTCCATCAAGACCAGTATCCTATTTCCAACAGTGGCCAACTCAAGTCCCAAGTATTTAGTTAGATCCCAAGTAGTAAAACATATTTTTATGCTGTTTATCTTAGAAATAAGTGGTGGATTTCCCCAAGCTATCTCAATAGTGGCCTATAGACTTCTCTTTCAGGAAATTATCTACGCCTTTTTTAAACTGCATAAAGCTAACTGATTTCTCCTCATTCTCCAGCAACTAATGCCAGAGTTTAATTACACATTGTGTGATGAAATATTTTCTCTGGTTTATTTTAAATCTACTACTTAGTAACTTTATCACACTCTGGGTTGTATACCATCCAGGCTAGGCAATTTGCTACTGTTCAATTTGTGAAATTGAACAATTACATCATCCAGAGTTACAAAGATTTGTATGAGTTTCTCTGATTCATCAGAATTCTGAGCCAGTACTCAATTTATATCATCTCCATCCTAATCAATTGTGGGATGTGACCAACCAAATTAATTTTTGTAGAACTGGATAAATTTGCAGTTCTGTGTTTATGATTTATAGGGCTGAGATGCCAAGTTATCCTCTTCCAGGCTGAAGGTTTGGGGACTGTCTAAAAAAAAAAAAAAAATAAATTATGTACCAATGTAGTATGGAATTTGTAGTACCTGATCCTGCCTACTGAAATCAGTGCTGCAAGTCCCATAATGTACCAATATGTGGTGATCATAAGTCTAGATCTACCCTACAATCTCCAGTCTAAAATTGAGTAATTTGGCATCTCTGGTATCAGCTTTTGTGCAAGGCAAATCAAAATGGTTTACAGGCTAAAGGAATTCTGGAGCTTTTAGGCAGGAGAGAAACAAGGAGCAAAAAGAAACCCAGACCTCTCCCCCCCCCCCCCCCCCACAAAGATCATCCTTAATCCTCGCTGCCACTTCTCCACCTATCCCTCCACCAATCACTCTAGGTTCAATTGTAAGCAACAGACCAACGAGTCACCCTCTGGAGGATTCTTCCTGTCACTTTGCCCTGCCTCTCTCTCCCTCCCTATTGGCCGGCCACGGCAGAGGGGGCGGATTTGCCAAGTCTTTTTAATAATAGAATGCTGAGGTTGCTGTGGGTAGCTCCGGGTGCAAAATGAAGAAGTGACCGAGCAAGTGCAGTAGCAGAGGAAGGGAGCCAGGCTGTGAGATAAAAGGAGTAGCACTCCATCAGGGTCAGGGAAAGGAGTTTCTATGCTATCCAATTTGGGGGGAATCCGTTACTGGTCTTCTGAGCGGATCCCAGGTTCTGATTCTCCGGAGCTAATTCCTGGCTCCCCTCTGTCCTGTTACACTAAGGTGAATCCGTGCCCGCAATGCAGCGCTCCACCTCTGTGTGACTTCAACTCGGATCAAAGGCAAGGGTAAAACTGGAAATCCACTATCATCTCCAGGCCCTCCCCCTTGGCCTCCCAATTCGGTGACCAACCCTCCTCCTGCCTTCAGGTCTTCTAAAGCAGGAGCGGCAGTGGATGGCCAGCAAGAGGCAGCGCTGTCGCTCCTGCTTTAGGAGGCTGATTTTTTTTTTAAACGAATTGATTCACTCAAAGTGAATCAGTGAATCGATTTGAATCGCAAATCGGGCAGCACTACTGGAAAAGCAGAAGCCTCTAATTAAGGAAGAAAGAAAGGCATTTTGTTATGTGCTTTTCCCTCTGAGAGACTTTTATTGGGGGGGGGCAGGGGGGAGGAAAAACTATTGCTCAGTACAGTTGAAAACCTTATAAAAAGGAATGAACTGTTTTGTCAACTTGGACATTGGTGGTTGAGGGCGCTAGAGAACCTGCAAGGAATGACAGCCTGATCGAGTTGCTCTCCCCCCAGCATTAATAATTACTAGAAAAAGAACTGAACACTCTCTAAATACCTTTTTATGTGCTGCATATTATTATTTCTAAACCTTTTTGCTACAAATTCATCTGCATTTCAATAAAAGATGGCCTCTAACAAAACAGGAAAAAGGCACAAACCTGAGCCAAGATCTTCTTCAAAGACACCGCTACCAAGCTCAGAAAATAGTGGCAACTCTGAGATATTAGAGGAACTCAAATCACTGAAGGGAATTATGACAGATTCCAAAGAGGAAATTATGAATGAAACTAATAAAATCAAAGATGAGCTGGCTAATTTGACAGCTGAAATGAGCCAATTTAAACTATGGGTGTCTGATCTTGAAGTTAAATCTACTGCCAATGAGGAATGTATTAGGCAGATCAAAGGCCAAATCAAAAAGATCACGATTCTGGAACAAGAAATCGCTGATGCTGGTGATCGTTCCTGTCGAAACAACTTGTGAATCCTTGGGTTACCAGAGGGAAAAGAGGGCACCAACGCTGTTAAATATGTTGAATCTTTGATACCGAAGGTGTTTGGTATTACCTTCGAGCGGGAATTTGAGGTGGAATGTGCACATTGCACTCCAGTAACTAAGTCTCCTAACAGCAAATACCCGAGAACCATGATCTTGAAAATCTTGCGGTATCCACAACTATTGCAAGTAATGCAGAAGGCTAGATCACTGGCACCTATACAATATGAAGGAAATACCTTGCTGTTTGTTCCAGATTTGAGCAAAAAATCTGCTGAAATCTGGAAGAAATTACTTGCCTTCCGTCCACAATTAAAATCCCTTGGAGCCCGATTCGGCATATTCTACCCTGCTCGAATGAGAGTCACATTCCAGAATGCTACCAGGGATTACACCAATCTGAAAGATTTAGAGGATTTCATTGAAAAGCAGTCTCCTACCCCGATCGATCAAGCTTGACATGTGGCCAGCCCAGCTCTGCTGCACTTAAGAGATTTGCCAACATGTGCCTCTCACAAGTAAAGCTCCCATCACAGCCCATGCTGGCTGCTGAGAGCTGCTTCTGTTCTCAAACGACTTGTGGTTTACTGAATATGCCTTAATCTATTTGAACTTTCTCCTTTTGCTTTGTTTTCACTATGCTGTTCTCATATTTCTTTTCCCCTACCTACTACTTAACTGATTGGATGTTTGCTCTGTCCTTAACATGGTAACACGACTGAACTAAGTTAATATGGTGTACCTTATACCGGGTCTGTTTGCATTCTTTTCTAAAGTTTAAGCATCGTTGTTTATTTACTCAGTGCTCCCACTGGCTTGATTATCTATCTCATTATACTTAATTGTCACCTTTAGAATTAACGACAGTCTGCTCTTTACAGCTAACACGTGCCTTGCCTCGATCTGGAGTAACATGCACTGTGCTCTGGTTTGCTGTATCATGAATTTGCCTCCATTACAAAGCTGATAGTACACTGAGTGTGGGAGCTTGAATTGTTTACTGGAATCGGGTTGGTGTTAACTGTGA
Organism: Geotrypetes seraphini; assembly: GCF_902459505.1. NCBI lineage: Eukaryota > Metazoa > Chordata > Amphibia > Gymnophiona > Dermophiidae > Geotrypetes > Geotrypetes seraphini. The sequence goes on along the minus strand of NC_047089.1, from coordinate 104,986,205 downwards.
ATGAAGCAACATCATGCTCCTTATCCCATCTCTGTCTGATGTCTCAATAGACAGATCCCTATGTAAGATGTTTTACAAATACGTTCTTTAACTGGGTTCCAGCCCCTTACCCTATAAGAGGTCACAAAAAGGTGCAAACATGGTGCATTTTAAACAGAAGCCTTGCTTTGAATTTCTAATTTCGCAGCACATTTTCCTGGCTTCTATAGCAAAGAGCTCTGCAGCTGGTTACTTTTATAACCTCCTGCTAGCTCATTTGACCCACAAAATTGCTTTGCATAATTGATGAAGCTAGCCTGTTTACAAACTTGTTTCTTCTTAATTGGTATCTTTTGTCTAGCCTGTGAATATTACACACCCAATTAAGTCTTTGCTGGATGAACTTACTTGACTTACTCTGTAGTATTGCCTGTATAGATAGTCAGTGTATGGACTGCATGTTGACATTGGGCTGGCTTTTGCAATGCTTGCTATGAGTGATAAGAACATAAGAAAAGCCTTCACCGGATCAGACCGAGGTCCATCCAGTCCGGTGATCCGCACACGCGGCGACCCATATGTACACCACTACATATACATTATCTCTGATTCCATAGCCAAGCACCTAAAATAACAGCTCCAATACTGTTCACTGTTAAGGTATGCCTCATTGTAGCTTCTATCAATGCGTTGCTCAGAATGATAGCACATTCCCCCTGTATAACCATCCGGTCATATCACAGGGGTATATCTCTCAACAGATGTTTTTACCACTTACTACAGCATGTTGTACCACTATGCTTCCTTTGTTGATAGTGATACTTAATTGTGAACTAATTTATATAGTGCTATTTCTTTAACCTTAGCTCCAACATGTATGCCATAATTTTTTTTATTTTTTTTTACTTGGTCTGTTACAATTTATGGGTTAATGCATATCTCATATCACAGCCTTGTTCTACTGTTTGTTTAACTATGTGAGTACAGGAATCATTACCGGGAAGGGGTAAAACGTGGACCTCACGGACCTGACGGACCTTGCGGATCTAAAACCGCATGTCCTTAAAAGTTTGAAGTCCATGCCGCTTGTAGTTAAGTTTCTGGCTCTGACAGACCTCGGTGACAATTTAGTGCTGACGGATCTGTCTCAGCATAGGGAGTGAAAAGTATTAGGATCCGTCAGCGCTAGAGACTAAAACCATTCCCTTTAATAGCAGCACCCTCAGCCTTTAATGCTGCCTTGGTTGTTTTCTTGTGGGAGGGGGGTTCGGGTTGATGTGAGACAATAATGGGAAGGGGTAAAACGCGGACCTCATGGACCTGACGGACCTTGCGGATCTAAACCCGCACGTCCTTAAGAATCTGAGGTCCGTGCCGCTTGTAATTAAGTTTCTGGCTTTGACAGACCTCGGTGACAATTTAGCGCTGACGGATCCGACTCAGCATAGGGAGGGAAAAGTATTAGGATCCATCAGCGCTACAATGTCATCGAGGTCTGTCAGAGCCGATTTACTGGGGCTGCAGGAAACCAGTTTAAAGGATTCGTTTTAGAACCACTCCAGCACTAGTCTCTGGCTCCGACAGACCTCGGTGACATTTTACTGCTGACGGATCCTAATACTTTTCCCTCCCTATGCTGAGATGGATCCGTCAGCACTAAATTGTCATCAAGGTCTGTCAGAGCCAGAAACTAACTACAAACGGCACGGACCTCAGATTTTTAAGGACGTGCGGGTTTAGATCCACGAGGTCTGTCAGGTCCGCATTTTACCCCTTCCCGACAATAATATATAACTCTTGAACTGTTGCACATTTGATTGCTTCATCAAAGCTGATTAAAAATGATCACACTGTGTTAGCGCTGGCTTTGAAGCTTATGTGCACAAAAGGTCCGAATCTGCCATTTACAATATTAAAGCAGGCCGACCATGAAAGCGGCTAACTCAAATTAATTGGGTCTGTTTAGTCTTTTTTTGGGGCTCCACATTTACTACCCTACCCCTAGTGCCCGTGCCTCTCCTCTTTCCAAGACATTCCAATCCCACAATTAGCATGGAAGCAGGCCCCATCTTCATTTATTGGCAACATAATCATTTTATGGCAAACAGAATAAGTTCTACTCCAGAGCTACACATGTACAAAATGATTACTTAGGCCCAGCTGCTCGCCGAGCTAGCTAAGCAGCAGAGTCCGCCAAATTAACTCCAGCACTGATGCTCTTCCTTGGGAAGGGGTAAAATGCGGACCTCACGAAACTAACTACAAGTGGCACGGACCTCAGATTTTGAAGGACGTGCAGTTTTAGATCCGCGAGGTCCGTCAGGTCCATGAGGTCCACGTTTTACCCCCTTCCCATCATTACCTAAGACCTGTGATTTCCTGCTTTATCTTTACGGCAAGTATTTAGATTTCTGTGCCAGTATTTTAATTATATGCACAATCTGTTTACAAAGAATATAGTACATAGTTTGTTGTTTATTGATGTTTGCGATTGCTAACAATTTTAAATCATTACTAGCTGAATTATTAGTGTGCCTTATTTTGTTAGGGTGTTCATACCATAGACCCTTTCTCCTTTGGGGTAAGGGTCTCCTTATATACTATTTGATGCTGTGGGTGGACTAGCTTCGGGTGGCTGGTCTTTTTTCTTCTCTTAACCCAGAATGTGTTTCAGTATGGGATTTTTTTCCCTGCATGAGGAATGTCGACATGACTACAGCCTTAGTGATTGAATTTGGTGCAGAGTGTGCATTGAATGTACATATTTATGAGCCATCAGGATACTCGATTTGATCAACTCATATCACCACTGCCTCACGCTACCATGCTATTTAATATAATATCACTGAATGTCAAGGGTCTCAACAATGCCATAAAAAGGAAGAAAATTCTATCCTATCTAAGCTCCTCACAACCAGATGTCATCCTACTCCAGGAAACCCATTTGAGCACTACTGAGGCCACAAAAATATGTCTGCCTTGGGCTCACCAACCTTATTTTTCATCTGTGAATGGGATTAGAAATGGTGTCCTTATATTACTCAGGAAATGACCGGATATTAAAATTATTTCATCGTCTCACGACCTTAATGGAAGATGGGTTCAGCTCATCTTGGGTATAGGCAACTGTCCCATTTCCATCACTAACATGTACGCTCCAACTTTGGACTGTCCAGAGTTCTTCGAAGAAATTGCAAACCAGGTTGTGAACTCCAATGCTAATCATCACATAATAGCGGGAGATTTTAACTTAATCTTGAACTCACAACTGGATAAACTTTCTGTAGCAAAGTATAAGCCTTCGAAGGCCTGCGTGACTCTGTCAGATATTATGACACAACTTGAGCTAATTGATGCTTGGAGACTAGTGGGAAGGGGTAAAACACGGACCTCACGGATCTGATGGACCTCGTGGATCTAAAACCGCACGTCCTTAAAAATCTGAGGTCCGTGTGCGTGCCACTCGTAGTTTCTGTTTCTTACAGACCTCTATTACATTTTAGCTCTGACGGATCTGTCTCAGCATAGGGAGGGAAAAGTATTAGGATCCGTCAGCGCTAAAATGTCATCGAGGTCTGTCAGAGCCAAATTCTATGTTGGGCTTAAAGGATAAGCAGAGCGCAAAACGGTTAAACAGCCCTGTTAAGCGCTGGGTTTTCTGGATCTCCTGAAAGAGACCTCCAATTTGCGATCCAGGAAGCCTGATTCACTATAGTGTACCCTTACTTTAAACTATAATAAGATCTGGCAGACTTAAACCTATACATAAGAAGGCTTCTGCTCTGCCACTCCAGCACGAGTCTCTGGCTCTGACAGACCTCGATGAGATTTTAGCGCTGACGGATCCTAATACTTTTCCCTCCCTATGCTGAGACGGATCCGTCAGAGCTAAAATGTCATAGAGGTCTGTAAGAGACAGAAACTACGAGTGGCACAGACACGGACCTCAGATTTTTAAGGACATGCAGTTTTAGATCTGGTCCATGAGGTCCGCGTTTTACCCCTTCCCAGACTAGTTCACCTGCATGACAAAGAATACACTTTCTATTCTCCTCCGCATGGATCTTATTCTAGGATTGACATGTTTCTCATCAGCAGTTCTCTTCAGCCTTCTCTCTGTAACTCTACGATTAAAGAAATCTCTGTATCAGACCACGCTACAATAATACTTACATTAGACAATATTGTTCCACCCGCACCTACCAAGTCCTGGAGATTTAATTCTAACCTACTCATGAAGATGTTTTTCAGGAACACATTGAAAAAGCCATTACTGAATTTTTTCTCTTTAACATTCCTGAGATGACCAGCTGGAATGTTACTTGGGACGCTTTCAAAGCCAATATTCGGGGAGTAATTATTTCCTTTAGTGCAATGATTTAAAAAAAGACTGCTTTAGAACTGCGCAACCTAGAGCTCTTAATCAAAACAAAAGAATTGGCACACCAATCTGATATCAATAACCCTGTTCTCTTGGGCGAGTTACAGAAATATAGATTTCAATATAACTCCATACTGAGGAAGTCTGCTGCACATAATGTATTCGTCCAAGCCGCTCATTATTATGCTGACAACAACAAAGCGGGTCACTTATTAGCTTCATACTTAAAACATAAAAGTGAACGTAAATTTATTTCCTCCCTGACTAGATCAGATAATACTGTTATATCCTCCACACCTGAAATCTTAGAGGAATTTAAAATGTTTTATAAATAATTATACAGAACAGAATCCAGTGATTCTCACGACCCCTACACATTCCTTAACAAAGTCACTTTACCTTGTCTGCCTGAACCAGATCATGATAGGTTGATGGCCCCCATTTCGAAAATGGAAATAATTGACACGATCAACAGCATGGTGACAAACAAAGCACCGGGCCCGGATTGTCTCACGGTCAAATTCTATCAAGCTTTCAAGTCAACACTGTCCCCACATCTACAACAACTCTTCATCCACATGTCAACACAAGGGAAGGAGGATGGATCTTTTCCTCTTTGGAGTCTGTCATAATTCCCTTCATCGATTTGAGTTCCTCTAAGATCTCAGAATTGCTGCCATTTTCTGAACTCGGTAACAGTGTCTTTGAAGGAGATCTCAGCTCAGGTTTGTGCCTTTTCCCTGCTTTGTTAGAGGCCATCTTATGTTGATATGCAGATAGACTTGTAACAAAATGGTTTAGAAATAATAATATGAAGAGCAAAAAGTAAATATTTAAAGAGTGTTCAGTCTTTTTCTAGTAATTAGTAACACTGTCACTGAATGTCAAAGGTCTTAACAATGTCATAAAAAGGAAGAAAATTCTATCCTATCTAAGCTCCTCACAACCAGATGTCATCCTACTCCAGGAAACCCATTTGAGCGCTACTGAGGCCGCCAAAATACGCCTGCCTTGGGCTCATCAACCTTACTTTTCTCCTGTGCATGGGATAAGAAATGGTGTCCTTATCTTACTCAGGAATAGACCGGATATTAAAATTATTTCATCTCATGACCTTAATGGAAGATGGGTTCAGCTCATCTTGGGTATAGGCAACTGTTCCATTTCCATCACCAACATATACGCCCCAACTTTGGACTGTCGAAGAAATTTCAGACCAGGTTGTAAACTCCAATGCTAATCACCACATAATTGCAGGAGACATTAACCTAATTTTGAATTCACAGCTGGATAAACTTTCTGTAGCAAAATATAAGCCTTCAAAGGCCGGTGTGACCCTTTCTGACATTATGGCACAACTTGAGCTAATTGACGCTTGGAGACTAGTTCATTCGAATGACAAAGAATACACTTTCTATTCTCCTTCGCATGGATCCTATTCGAGGATTGACATGTTTCTCTCCAGCCTTCCCTCTGTGACTCCACAATTAAAGAAATCTCTGTATCAGATCACGCTGCAATAACACTTACGTTAGGCAATATTGTTCCATCTGCACCAACCAAGACCTGGAGATTTAATTCTAACCTACTCAATGAAGATGGTTTTAAGGAGCATATTGAAAAAGCCATTACTGAATTTTTTTCTCTTTAATACTCCTGAGATGACTAGTTGGAGTGTCACCTGGGATGCTTTTAAATCCTATATTTGGGGAGTAATCATTTCATTTAGGACAATGATTAAAAAAAGAATGCTTTAGAACTGCGTAACCTAGAAAAATTAATCAAAACAAAAGAATTGGCACACCAAGTCGATATCAATAACCTTTCTGTCTTGAGTGAGTTGCAGAAATATAGATTTCAATATAACTCCACACTGAGGAAGTCTGCTGCACATAATGTATTCGTCCAAGCTGCTCATTATTATGCTGACAACAACAAATCAGGACACTTACTAGCTTCATACTTAAAACATAAAAGTGAACGTAAATTTATTTCCTCCCTGACCAGATCAGATAATACTGTTATATCAACCACGCCTGAAATCTTAGATGAATTTAAAAAGTTTTATAAAGATCTATACAGAACAGAATCTGGTGATTCTCATGACCCATATACATTCCTTAACAAAGTCACTTTATCTCTCCTGCCTGAACTGGATCATGATGGTCAGCTCTCTGACTCCTTCTGCCCTACGAGAGGAACTTGACAAGGATGCACATTATTTCCTCTATTATTCGACTTGGCATTGGAACCCTTGCTCTATATCTTCCAGTGTAGGCCCTACGTAGATGCCCAAGTATTTAATCTTATCTGGGTTCCAGATGATGCCATGAGATACCATTTCATGCTTGTCTTCAATTCAATTTACTGGCATTAACTCTGATTTAGTCGTATTCAATTTATAGCCAGAAACCGACGCATAACTATCTATCATTTTCAAGACAGATGGTATGGAGTCTGGTGTCACATAAAGTATGACATCGTCAGCATATGCAGAGAGTTTAATCTCCAGTGCAGCATGGACAAATCCTTTAATAGTGGCATCTGCGCGGATGGCAGCCAACAAGGGTTCCAATGCCAAGTTGAATAATAGAGGAGATAATGGGCATCCTTGTCGAGTTCCTCTCGTAGGGCAGAAGGAGTCAGAGAGCTGACCATTGATGCATAGTCTGGTAGTTGGAGCATAGTATAACACCTTAATCATTTGAATGAATCGCTCTGGGAGGCCAAATTTTGAGAGAGTAGCGAATAGAAATGGCCATTCCACCCTGTCAAAAGCCTTCTCAGCATCCAGTGCTAAGAAGACAAGTTTATTAGATCAGTGATTCCCAACCCTGTCCTGGAGGAACACCAGGCCAATCGGGTTTTCAGGCTAGCCCTAATGAATATGCATGAGAGAGATTTGCATATGATGGAAGTGATAGGCATGCAAATTTGCTTCATGCATATTCATTAGGGCTAGCCTGAAAACCCAATTGGCCTGGTGTTTCTCCAGGACAGGGTTGGGAACCACTGTATTAGATTGTGATTGAGATACAGAGATAATGTTTGTTAAAGTACGTGTGTTATTGGATGAGTGTCGCCCTGACACGAATCCAGTTTGATCTTCAGAAATCAATAAAGGTAATACTTCCTGCAATCTAGTGGCTAATAATTTAGCATAGATCTTAGCGCCAAGGTTAATCACGGAAAGTGGTCTATAGTTACTGACACGGTTAGGATCCTTGCCCTGTTTAGGTAAGACAATTATTGTCGCTTCGGTAAATTATGAATGAAACTAAAAAAATCAAAGACGAGTTGGCTAATCTGTCAGCTAAAATGAGCCAATTTAAACTATGAGTGACTGATCTTGAAGTTAAATCTGCTGCCAATGAGGAACACATTAGGCAGATCAAAGGGCAAATAAAAAAGATCACGATTCTGGAATAAGAAATTGCTGATGCTGGTGATCGCTCTCGTAGAAACAACTGCAAATCTTTGGGTTACCGATAGGAAAGGAGGGAACAATGCTGTTAAATTTGTTGAAACTCTAGAGAAGTATTGATAAAAGTGCATCCAATAGAACCACCAGAACTTCCATAACTTTCTTTAGCACCCTCATATGTACATCATCTGATCATCTGGCCTCATCGCTTTGCCCACCTTTAGTTTAAATAGCTCTTCACAAACACTGTCCTCTGAAAATCATTCTTGGTCTACCACTCCTATTCACATTTGTATTTTGCAGTCCTGCTCCCAGTGCTTTGGCTGTAAACACAGAACAGAAATATTTGTTAAGCAATTCAGCTTTATCTTTATAAGTGTTTACATATTTCTCCCCTTTTCATAATGCCACTTTTGTACTTCCTCCTATCACTAACATATCTAAAAATATCTTGTGCCCCCATTTTACTATATTAGTTATTTCTATTTGCATCTTTGCTTTCCTGACATGGGAAACTATATAATTGGAGACTATCCCCCCTCTTTTACTAAGGTGCACTAACTAATTAGCGTGTGCTAATCGAATTAGCACACACTAAATACTAACGCATGCTAACCAATTACCGCGTGCTAATCGATTAACATGCACGCGTTAGCATTTAGGGTACATAATTCAATTAACGCACGTTAATCGGTTAGCTCACCTTAGTAAAAGAGGGCCTATAATTGAAATTTTGTGCTGTTGAGCACAGCAGTACTTTGAAAGTAAAACGTTACCAAATTTATTCAGCCATTCATTGTTGCTTCAACTAAAATGTCTTCAATAGAATAAGGTTACATAAGTTCTACAGGATTGATTTTCTGAGATCTTTCTTGATATCTCTTCAACCAGTATTCAGGCTCCTGAAGCAGGCTTTCTTGGCCTAAACACAATCATGTCGAGCCTTGTTGTTTTTTGCTTTCCAATTTTGTGAAGGCGATATCTCCTGTTTCTTTGTGACTCCTAATATGGAACTTCTTTTGTTGCACAGTAATGGTGGCTTATTTTGCCACATGAAGAAACGAGAATGTTGTTGCTCAATGGCTGCCTCTCTTATTACTATCCTAGTTTCTCCTTAGCATGGGTGTTATTGCTACCTATCTTAAATTTTCTGTAACATATGTGTTATGAATTTTAATGACTTTTGTGTATGTATCTTTGTAACCCATTCTGGGATCCTGGAGATCAAAGGCTGTAAAACTAACTAAACTAATTAACCCCCTCTTTTATGAACATTCTAGCTGATGCCCCGGCGTTGCACGGGTATTTAATTAGCAATAACACTGTAAATGGATTCAAATAAAGATACTTTATAGTGGTGAATGAAATTATTGTTTTACAGCTTAATAAAAAGTACAATATTCAAATTATAATGTGAAATATTTGATAAAATGAATACAATACAACTAATGCAAAACGTGATTATAAACAACATTTTTAGTTTCACCTCCAGGAGCAAGAACATATAAATTGTTGGGTGAACCCACCCTTGAGCAAGCAACATAGAGTTGTGGGCCGAGAGACCCCCAGAACATATCACCCCAGGTAGTGAGGGATCTGCATACCAAGTTTCGTTCAAATCGGTCAAGCCGGTTTTGAATTACTGTGAGAATGGCTGCTTTTTACATTTTTTCCATTGACATGAATGGGTGAAATCTGATTTTCTGTTTGTAGCTCCGCCCACATGTGCAGGTGGGCTGCGAGACCCCCAGAACATATCACCCCAGGTAGTGAGGGATCTGCATACCAAGTTTCGTTCAAATCGGTTAAGCCGTTTTTGAATTACTGTGAGAATGGCAGCTTTTTACATTTTTTCCATTGACATGAATGGGTGAAATCTGATTTTCTGTTTGTAGCTCCACCCACATGTGCAGGTGGGCTGCGAGACCCCCAGACCATATCACCCCAGGTAGTGAGGGATCTGCATACCAAGTTTCGTTCAAATCGGTCAAGCCGGTTTTGAATTACTGTGAGAATGGCAGCTTTTTACATTTTTTCCATTGACATGAATGGGTGAAATCTGATTTTATGTTTGTAGCTCCGCCCACGTGTGCAGGTGGGCTGCGAGACCCTTAGAACATATCATCCCAGGTAGTGAGGGATCTGCATACCAAGTTTCGTTCAAATCGGTCAAGCCGTTTTTGCATGATCGCGGCACATACACACACACATACACACCTCCGATTTTATATATTTAAATAGAGTGGGTTTTAGTGCCGGTAGCAGCGGTAACTGCTCTGACACTCATAGGAATTCTATTAGCATCAGAGCAGTTACCGCTGCTGCCGGTGCTAAAACCTGCGCTATGCGTTCATAAAAGAGGAGGTAAGTAAGTAAATAAATAAATAAAATAAAGCCTTTGATGATGCCTTTGACGGCCTAGCCCCTAAATACATAACAGACCTTTTCTCCTTCACAACCAACAGACACAAAAGAAGCTCACATCTGAACTTTGTCTCTCCACAGGTCAGAGGTTGTAAATTTAAAAGTTATTACCAACATCTTCTCGCACATCAAGCAGCATTATGGGGTAAAGACCTCGAACAATTGCTTGTGCCCACTATCTATGTGGAATTAAGGAAACTCCTAAAAACACATCTGTTCCTGAAATACTTAGGAAACCAACCTATACAATCTCAATCCTCAACAAATGATCGCTAGAACTATCAATAATTAAGTCTGTACTTTGTTTATTCCATTTAATCTGTAACATTTCTAAAAATTGTAAACCGCATAGAACTTCACGGTCCTGCGGTATATAAACTGTTATTATTATTATTATTATGTCAACAGAGACTGTTAAAGAACCACAGGGCAGCAACAGATAACCTTATGTATTAAATATTTTTAAGGAAGCAGGCTATATTAATGAATTTTGACCTGTATAGTATAGTTTGCTCACCCATGACACTCAGGCCCTAAAACTTTAATATAGCTCTCCAAAGAAGGGGCCACATATTTTCTCCATATTTCCAAGCATGAGTATAACAGATTCATAAAAAGCAGAAACCCAATTTTTTAAAATAATACTTATACTTTTTTGTTAAAAATGCCAAATTTTGAAGCAACAAAGTTTCTTTATGAAAAGCCATTTGTTATAAAGTTGGAAATGTCCAAAACTTTATAGAGTCATCCTTTAAAAATAATGTACGACTTCCAAGATAAAAGTATTTTATGATTCTGAATATATTCTGAGTTGTCATTGGAACAAACACCCAATAAATTCATTTTTTTTTACCTGGAGTTCCTTAGAAAAAAAATAGACATATTTTATATTGACATAAAAACATACCATTTAAAGCAAAATGTAAATATCACATTCACAAAAAGAAAAAAAAAAAAGGTCAAAATCCGCTTAAAGGTATTTTTTTTTTTTTTTTTCAATCTCTGTGAAAAAGCATGCACAGTGAAAGTAGTGTAGCTAAAATTGCTAGTGTGGCTTCTATATTATTCCACTAAGATACATGAAGCTGAGTTCAACAAATAAGTTCAAGGTAATATCATAATGCTGAATCCTTAATTATTATGTAGTTGATTTACCCAAGCAATTTGAGCATTTGCTTGATGTCTAGTGGACAAATATGCTTTCTCAAATATAACCTATCATAAAACTGAATATTCATTCAATATTTGTGCTGCTTTAAATGTCCTCTCACTTGTATTTACAATTACACTTCTCCCTTCGTATTCACGGTTTCAGCATTCGCGGTTTCGATTATTCACAGTTTTTAGCTTGCTGGCTCCTCCCCCCAAATTACATCAGCTTGCAAAGAGAAATCACTGATTCCAAGCATTTACAGAGAAAATCACTGATTCCCAGCACTTTGTTCACCATGTTTTGCCTCTCCTTCAGGAACAGGCCAGGTCTCCTGTCATGTTATTCACGGTTTCACCATATTCATGATGGTTTTTAATAGAAAACAGCAAATAACATAAAAAAGTTATTTGCGGTTTTTTAGTATATGCGGTTCTATTAATCCCTTATCACAGCGAATACGGAGGGAGAAGTGTATTGAGCTCCACTGAGCCTGTGTTTCCAGCTACAATGGGTAATTAAACCCCTTTAGAAATGCATTTTCAGCTGAGCTGTTGATTGCAATAAATTAAATGCAAGCTGCTGTATTTAAACTCTTGAATTACAACCTATTTATCTGCTTTTCCCGTACCTTTATAACTTCTCCAGAATGAGCAGCATGCCCACGTTAGTGTCGGCTCGCCCTTTGATGTCACTTCCTAGGCGTGGGTCCTGGAAGTGACATCAGAGAGAGCACTGATGCTGACATAGGCAGCAACCTCATGCTAGGGAAGTAAAAAAGGTACAGGGAAGGCAAAGGGGTGCACTTGCACAGCAAGGAGAGGAGCGGGGGTGCAGAGAGGAGGAGGGGTGCCATGCCCTTAGGAAGACCATGCCCGGGGCAGACTGCCCACCTTGCACTCCCCTTACTATGCCACTGGATCCAAGAAAGTCAGTCCAGTGGGAGCAGTAGTCTTCTTTTTTTTTGCAAGAAAAAGGGCAGATTGGAAGGAAGTCAGCAGGAATTTGAAGTGAACATGGAGAACAAGGAAAGGACAGGAATAAAACCTTCTGCACTTGAACATAACTCACTTTGAAAAAAGGTGTGAGCTAAATGATGTGAAAGAAATAGATAAATGCCAGGACATGTCTGGGTCTTGGCACTGAATGTCTGGGTCAGAAGCAGTACCCAAAAGTTATGTGAATATATCTGATATTCAATGACATACCAACATAGCTAACCCAACAAAGTAAGGACTGCTTGCTCTTTAACCAGTCATACTTGACCCAGTTAGTTTTGAAAGCACTAACACTGAATATATTGCTGATGCCCACAAAATTTCCAGGACCACCCAGGCTCTACCTGGACAATGCTGCAGTGGTCAGAGGAGATAGAAAGTGGTACTGCCCAGTTAAGTGCCACTGATGTGCTCATCATAATTTTCAGTAATTGGGCAGAGCCTCTCCTACCTGGTTAAATCTTTTGAATATTGGGCCCCTAAAAGCCCACTCTGTTATTTAAATTAATATGATCACTGCTGTTGCTGAAAATTAAGTCCTTCAATTATATTTTGTTTACTATAGTTATGGTTGCTTTATAACAAAAGCATATAGCTTCTCAAGATTCAAAATATTACAATATTTTCACGGAGTAGTTTTAAGATGCTGCCAAAATAACCTTATTGTTGAATCCATCTTCAGGAATTTTTTTTTCTGTATCAACTTATCAATTATCATCATAAAAAATAATATACTATTCAAAGCCAAGAGTGCTTAGGGGTTGCAAACTTCATGCCCAAAACCTAATGATTTAAAGCAGTACTAAAATATGTTTTGAGATACCTCTATCTCTAAAGAGGTTAAAGAATGATCAAATAATATCTAGTACCCTCTCAAAAACAATTATGTGATACTCAAAGGCTTCCTACTGCATTTATAATTCATGACATAACTGAAAAGAAAAAGTTATATGGAATGCATAATGCTCTATTAACTCATCTTTTGCTTTTACATAGGTTTCCACAGAGCACACTAACAAACATTATGGGTAGAATTGCTCATGGGGGTTTCTTTAATTCGGCCTTTATGGAAAATGTATTAATGAATCAGGTCCTGGGAGAGCTAACAGAATACAAACTATACACTCACTGAATACAAACATTTTTATCATACAGAAATAAATGAAATTTGTACTAAGAAAAAATTCTTTGTGCTTTTCTTGTCCTTGAGTGTTGCAATGGTAAAATTCATGGAATTTATCTGATCCTCCTGGCTGTTTGATGTAAATATAATTCACATACATTAAAAGAGAGGATATTTTCTTTATTTTCTTTACTTTTTTTAATTTTTATTGATTTTTAAAACTTGTAAAAAGCGCAAACAAATATTCATTCAGATATATCGAATAACAGCATTTGTATTCTTACAAACAATGAAACAAATTACCCTATTCCCTCCCCTACCCCTTTCCCTCCCTCCCTAAATGGATGTGTGTAGAAATCTAAGAAAATCTAGGAAGTAAGGATTCATTCATTCTGCTGTTTGAAAATTCCTCCAATGGACTCCAAATCTCTTTGAACCTTTTATTATTTCCTGATTGTTCCACTATCATTCTTTCATATCTATAATACAAAGTGTTTCCCACCAAAAAGAAAAGTTCCATCTATCCCAATTCTTCCAATTTCTAGTTAACTGCATAGCCACCCTCATCATAATAATAAGAAGTCTATTTTTATGTGTATCAATTGGACTCTTAGGTTTCAACAATATCCCAAATAAAACCACGTCATAAGACAATGGAATAGAGACACCTAATACATGTTAATCTTGGTCCAAATTGACTTCTAAAAATTAAAGGCTCTTTTTACAAAGGTGTGCTAGCGTTTTTAATGTACGCACTGGATTAGCACACACTAGCCGAAAATCTATCGCATGCTCAAAAGGAGGTGGTAGCGGCTAGCATGCACAGCAATTTAGCGCGTGCCACAAGATGACTTTCCAGATTATCCATGAGTTCAGGAAGGATCCAATACTCAATATATAGCTGAGATGAAGTGGGGCCATAAGATGACTTTCCAGATTATCCATGAGTTCAGGAAGAATCCAATACATACCCTGATGTAAAATAAAAGCTTGATGATATCTGTAAAAATTTGGAAAATATATCCCTCCTGCTGATTGAGATTTTTGCAAAGATACTAAGGCTATTCTAGAAGTTTTACCAAGCCAAATGAATTTTATAAGAATCCCATTTAGTTTTTTATAAAAGGAATTCTGAAAATAAACTGGTAACATACTCATTTGGTAACAAACTACAGGTGAGATCATCATTTTGATGGTTTGGACTCTCCCCCAATAATACCGAGAAGGCCGGATCCTCTATAGTTTTTGCTAAATTAAGAATATGAAGTGCCAATCTATTGTTATTTGCAGAATGTCTTTGAGCAACAAAACCCATTTGATGCATTCCAGTCATGTAAGGGAGAGCCTTAGCTAATCTCAGAACCAATAGTTTAGCCAGAATTTTTCCATCTACATTCATTAAAGAAATCGGCCTATAGTTTGAAACCAACATGGGATCTCTGTTTGGCTTTGGCAAAACAATAGTAAGCGCTTCTGCCATAGTACCTGATACCTGACCCTTCTTCAGTTGTGATTGATATAATTGAAAAAGATGAGGTAACAGTATATTTTGAAAAGATTTGAAAAACTCCACTATAAATCCATCACTATCCGGAGCGGACCCAGCTCTGAGATATTTCAATGCTGACTGGAGCTCTGTAGATGATATAGGTGCCTCAAGGTTTTCTTTTATATGCTGTAGTATTTTTGGCCCATTAACTGAATTAAAAAAAAATCTCTTCCTTCATTCCCTGTATTTGAATATCACTCAGAAGAATATAAAGCTTTATAATATTCCAGAAACTGATTTAAAACATCTGGTATGTGGGTATAAATCTTACCCTTTTCAATCCTTAGTGGCCGCAATCTTTCCTCTTTTCTTTTTAGCTTTCAGATAATTAGCCAATACTCTTCCTGTGGTATTCGAGTTTCCGTAATACACCGCTTGCTGATGAAACAAATCTTTCCTAGCCAATTGTGAGGAAATCTCATTATACTTGTATTTAGCTTTCAACAGAGCATTCAAAGTATCTTGTTCCTATTTTAAAGCCAATTATGATTCTAAAGCAGAAATAATTTGTTCTAAATCAGAAAATTCTAATCAAAGTAATTTCCTAATATCCGCCAAATATGAAATAATCTGCCCTCTTAGAGATGCCTTGAAAGCATCCCATATAATTTCCATAGAGATCTCTGAAGTATTGAATTGAAAATACTCATTCATTTTATTTTTTTTTTATCTTTATTCATTTCAAAATTTAAATCAAGTACAATATTGACATTTATCAATTAAGCATTCAAATAAAGTTTATTAGGATTTTATATACCGCCTATCAAGGTTATCTAAGCGGTTTTTACAATCAGGTACTCAAGCATTTTCCCTCTCTGTCCCGGTGGGCTCACAATCTATCTAACGTACCTGGGGCTATGGAGGATTAAGTGACTTGCCCAGGGTCACAAGAAGCAGCGCGGGGTTTAAACCTACAACCCCAGGGTGCTGATTCAACTATTGCACCACACACTCCTCCACACACTTGAAATCCTATAATTGATCATCATAATATAAAATATTATCCCCCTCCCTTATTTATTTATGAAAATTATTTGTTTCAATTATAATCAAAAATACCCACCCCCTCCCCCCTTAATGTCTTATAATTTTATACAGGGAAGAATATTTTTAATCATTACAATAATCTATTAATGGCCTCCACACATCTTGAAATTTGTTATAATTTCCTTTTTGGACATCTATTGTCCTTTCCATTTTATATATATGGCATACAGAGTTCCACCAAAACCAATAATTAAGTCTATTCCAATTCTTCCAATTGTAAGTGATCTGTTGAATGGCAACTCCAGTTAAAATTAGCAATAACTTGTTATTATTAGATGAGATTTGTTTTTTAGCCCTCATTTCTATACCAAATAAAACTGTGTCATATGATAATGCCACATGATTTTCTAATAGGGAATTAATTTGATTCCAGATTGATTTCCAAAATTCTAATATATATGGACAATAGAATAACAAATCATCTAAAGTCCCTGCTTCAAGATGACAAAATGCCAGCATTTATCAGATTTAGAGCTATCTAATTTTTTTAAACGAACAGGGGTCCAGAAAGCTCTATGCAGCAAGAAATACCACGTTTGTCTCATAGATGCATACATTGTACATCTCATCCTCCAAGACCAAATACGTGGCCATTACTCATTCATTTTTATTTGAACTTCCTCAAGAAAGTTTTAATCAGCAAGCAGTGTATTATTGACCCTCCAAACAGGTCTGATAGAATCTTCTTCAGTGAACTGATAATCAATCTAAATTCCAGCATGATCTGACAAAATGATAGGATCTATGCTGGCTTTTGTAACCTGTTGAATTAGATGATCCGAAACAAAGAAATAATCAATTCTTGAAAATGATTTATGAACTTGGGAACAAAACATAAATTCTCGAGCATTAAAATGAAAAATCTGCCATATATCTTTAATCCACAATTGTGCACAAAATTATCTAAACCTAATAATTTTAATTGTGTACTTGGTAGTTTATCCATTATTGGATCAATTACAGCATTGAAGTTTCCAGCTACAATTAAATTAGATGTAGTGAGCAAAAAAATTACTTGTTGGAGCTTTTTAAAGAATTCTGCCTGATTTGTGTTTGGTTCAACAACCTTATAAGGCACTGTTTAAAGTCTTATTCCTGGAATTGTCACCATATAGCATAAATCCAATATCAAATTCCAAGCTTCCAACCTTTAGAATATTATATCTATGTTACTCCTTTAAATCCTTAACTGATGTTGCTACTTCTGTTTTAGCCATAGACCTCAGAAACACCCCTCCTCCGTCCCATAAAGGTTATGATCTCATAACGGGGAGATTCATGTGTAACCTCCTCATCGGCTTAAATTTTTAATGGCTGATGCTCAATAATTTTATATTTATTTTGAACACTTTTTATACTTTAAAACGACTAATGAAGTTTATGTACTTATCTTCAAAAGTGTTGATGTACATAGGCTGGTGGACCCGACATGTTTTGCTGCCGCTTCGTCAGGGATCCACTCTTGCCGTTAACCACCACCATTTAGTTGTACTGGTACTCAAATATTAGGTTATTCTTCAGGGGTGGGGTGATAATTGAAGGACCCACCCAACAATAGCCAATCTCCCTACAACCAGTCACAGAATTAATAAAAAGTCAGCATTATATAGTGTGCAGAATCTGTGCTCTTTCACTAATTCTTGGGGACTATGGGTCAATTTGAGTAGACAATGAAAAAGGTGCTGATAAGCAGTATCCCAAGTACCGAAGAAAAACAGGAGAAACTGCCTCCTGATAGATAAATCTAGAAAGAGAATGATGTTAAATTATGAACAAATTATGGCTATAAATTATACAGTATAATTCCCAGGTAATAAATAAGCATAGTTGTGTGCCTTCATGAATTAAATTGAAACTATTGTACAGCAACTCACTTTATATCCCTCTACTGTACATACTTCAGGGTGATTCTTCCAGATCAATGATTGCACCTGAGAAGTATAATACTATTTCCAGCAGGATTATTCAATCTGACCAACACCCCTGGTATCTTGCATGAAGCAGGCAGAAGCTTGGAGATCACATTTGCCTGCCTTTCCAGATAATATATTGAGAATATTTTTATGGTTGCAAAAATATGATGACTGGTTTGATGGTATATAGGAGTTCATTGTTCCTTTCCATAGCTCTAGAATGTTCATATAACACTATAATACAAATTCCATAGTCAGGCACAAGGAAGTTGTCTACAGAAAGATTCAAAAATAATTATTTTCTAAGACAGATATTTTGTCCAATTCTTGCATAAAACAGTGATTACATATTCATTTTTTTCTCTGAGAATTTAAAATTGATTAAGCAGCTTTCTTCTTCCTTTCAATATCATATTGTTGAATTATGGAATCATCTTCAAATAACTATAAAATTTTATAATTATTTTAGATTCCAATGTATATCAAAAACTTACTTTGCAATCGTAATTGTTGTTATATAACTTGCAGTGTGGTTGTTATAATGCTTTGTAATTCTAGAACAAATTGATTTATTTATTCAATTTTCGACACTGTTCTCCCAGGGAAGCTCAGAATGGTTTACATAAATTTATTCAGATACTCAAGCATGTTTCCCTGTCTGTCCCAATGGGCTCACAATTTATCTAATGTATCTGGGGCAATTAAGTAGCTTGCCCAGGGTTACAAGGATCTGTGTGGGTTTAAACCCACAACTTCAGGTTACTGAGGCTGTAGCTTTAACCACTGTACCACACTCTCCCCTCTGCTCTTATTTTGATGAATCTGTCTTAGAAATGACAAGGTATAGGTGGAATACAAATATTGGCATAACCTAAAAAGAAACTTGGTGTGTTCTGGCTCATTCACTATATATTATTCTCAGAGGGGGCACTGGTCATTGACTACCTTCTCTGAAATGTGCCTCATTTAATATGCCTCTTTTGACAAATCTATCAAGCCCGGGAGCAATGCTTGCAAAGATGGATATTAAATTCCATTTTCTGCTTCTTCCCATTCACTCCTCCTGTTTTTGATTATTAGATTTTGGTCTTGATATAAAAAAAATATGTTGACAAATGTCTGTCCACTTCAGTTCCTGTGTTTCAAATAGTATAATCCTTTTTATACTGAATATTGAAGTGAGAACTCCTAGTATCATTTATTATATTAACTAGATGATATTTTGTTTGATGAAGGGACTCCTTTAAAATCGATGAAGATGGGCATGAAAAAATATTCAGTTCTTTGTCAGGTCATTTTGTATATTTTTTTTGCATATTTTCAGGTTATTTTGTTCATTCTACACATTAAAAGATTTTTTAAAAATATGTTAAAACGTTTATCATGTGTTAAATTATTGATTCATGTATATGTGCCGACTAGGCAACCTGCCTAAGGTTTTGGTTATACCTGCTGCACACCTAGGTGTAGGTTGGCCCACCTCCCGCCCACCGCCTGCCCTTTCCCCTCCTCTAAACACGCCTCTTTTCTGTGCGTTTAGTGGCAGGGGAAAGGCCTAAGCTGGTTTTACATATGTCTAAAACCAGCTTTGGTTATGGGTACTTGGACGATCAGGCTTTTTGATCGTCCAAGTAGCCATTTAGGACACTTTTTTATTATTATTATTATGAACCCCCATATTTTTTTCAAATGGCCTTTTTAAATTGATGAATTTGGGTCTGCAATCTGCATTTATATATATAATCTACATTTATATAGGGGTCCTTTTACTAAAGTACACTATTGGTGACAGAAAAAAAAACATTTTGGATGTTCTCTTGTTTTGAGTTAAGCAATAACATGAAATGATATGGGAAATGTCAGCAAAATGCTCCTGATGTTTCAAATAATGTACATTACTAATGAAGAATTAATGTTTAAAGTGTTGATAGAATTGTGAACTGTTTGTGGTCAGCATTTTGGTAGAGGAGACAGTGTATAACAATAAAATAATCTAACTTGTGCTATCATCCCAGTTCTTCCCTAACCAACCACCACACAAAGGAGCAATTTAATTCAGGAACTTTGAAACATAAAAGACTACAGTATGCTATTTACTGTATGGCCTATCTAGAGGTTAATGTTTGATCAAAAGAGTTATATTTTATCCTGAAGTTTTTTCCAGATGAGTTTGCATTCTAGGCTGCCTTAGACTACTCTGTGAGAGACAAGTAAATAAAAATGCAGCATGTCATGGCTAGATGCCCTTTTCCAGAATTAAACTGGATACTAAACAAACCGAGAGATCTCAAGGCCACAGTTTTGTTTGTGATACTTGGGACAATTCATTGTTTATTTTTGGAATAAGCAACATAAAATCTGCTTTTACTCTTTTATTCCAGTGATATTCTCTGTTTTGTGAGAGCGCTTTGTGAAAATGAATTAAAATTTTTTTATGCTGACTATTCTATGGATTGTGTTGGACAGTACGAGGAATCCTGATTGTCCTAAAGAAGTGGCAAAAGTGCCGTGAAACATTGGCTGGAACTGTTGGACTCAAATACTGATAAGGGAAGTAGTGACAATAATTAGATCAACAGCTATCTTCCTTCCGTGTTCACACTTCAACATGGTGTCTCAGTAAAATTTAACTGTGACAGCTGCCAATCCCACCATACCACTTCATTACAGGGTAGTATTGTTGGTCAATCACAATCTGTCAAGCGTCAGCCATGGCAAGTTTGAGCTCTCACACTGATCCAGCAGAGACAGCTCTCCAACAAGGGCCACAAAATAGCTATCAGGCAAAACTTAAAAAAAGTAGAACCAATCAATGCTCTGATTCAGTCCTTTGGGAGTCATGGTATCAAACTCATGAATCCAGAATTGCTCTCGTCATTGAAGACGCAGACATCTGTTACCTCCCCAAGCAGCCAGTGGTATTTGCTCAATCACAAAACAGCGTAATTGAGAGAAGTCATGAGCACATGCAGAACAATGCTGTACAAGTGGAGCCTGCATATTGCCCTTGCCTATTGCATTACGGTGTTCATTTATTCTCAATCGTAACTTCCTTGAAGTCTGTCCTATATACAATTTTAAGCAGGGACAAATAATGCAGTATATAACCAATTCTGATTTGCATATTGTGTGGTGTCTTATAATGCTAATTTAAAAGTAGGGGTAAAAGAAGGGAATGATGTATAGAAGTGTTACTTTGTCTTGCCCCCGCCCCCGCCCCCATTCCTAGCTTACCATATATACGCAAATGTAAACCAAACCAAATATAAACTGAGATAATCTTTTTCCCTCAAAAAAATGGAAAAAAAGGTCAAAATCAGATATAAACCGAGGTTAGAAATTTGGGTCATCATGGTGAGCCACTCTACAAAGACTAGATGTCCTTGTCATAAGTGCAGATGTTATTCCTTTCATGCACTGCATTTCAACCATGTTTACTTGTCTCATACATCTGTCAATGCCCTGGAATTCCCTCTGCTGTTTCAGTCCCCTGCCTTGTCTATTATTCATACAAAGTCAAGCCATACAATAGCAGAGCATACGCTTTAACCCAAGAAAGAGAAATAAAACGTCAAGGTCTTGATTGAATGAATCTTTCAAAGAAAAAAGGTCACAAACCCTAAAATCATCTCCAGGAACACTGCTTCTTCACTTAAAAATCAGCTAGCAAAAACCTACTGCAGTCAAAGAAAAGAAACTAAAGAGAATATGCCCTTTGAAGAAATATACGATCAAAAGCTGGAAAACTGAGGGAAAAAAAATGATTAAAAAAAGACTTATAGCCACAGTTCCTGGAGGATGAGATATTTTCTGCACTACTATTTCTAGCCTTCTAGCCATTGCCTAATCTGAAACAAAACTTGGAAAAAGTAAATTTTCAAAGGAAAATCATAAAGAACATAAAGCAACAAATCCCCACAAAACTTAGCAATGAATAAGGGTCAATATGCAATACTCCCCTCCATACCTCCTCCCACAAGCTGACTAGGGCTGATGTCATGTACTCAGATACGTACACTCCCCATTCCCAATGCACTTACTGGCACTGAAAAAGCTGCCAACAATCCTCGGTGTGGTCTTGAGCATCTACGCATACTCAAGGCCTGCCAGTTCCTGCTGGCTCTGAGATTCTCAGAGAAGGTGGGAGCTGGCAGACATTGAGCATTCACAGATACTCAAGGCCCCATACTGGCACAACATGGAAGATTGCCAGCAGATTTTTTTCAGTGCTGGTAAGTACAATGCCATTTGGGGGTGAGGGATATATTACAGGTGTCCAGGTGCATGACAGCAGCACCAGTCATCTTGAGGAGAAAGAAGTGGAAGAGAGTGAAAAGCGGTGTACTAGTGCTTAGAGGGGAAGGAAGCAGTGTGCCGATGGTCATTGGGGGAGGCAGGAGCAGCAGCAGCATGAAGGTCAACATCAGTGCCTGTAAATTGCTGGGATGGGGCAGGGGGACTGAAATATAAACTGAAACTCCATTTTTGGGGTCATTTTTTTGGCCCCAAAATATCAGTTTATATACAAGTATGTACCGTACTTCCCTGTTGTCACCCCAAATATTTCTGTTTAGAAACACCATTGTATGCAAAAAAAAAAAAAAAAAACCCTCTAAAAAATGACTCCTTCAGAAGATAATTTTATAAGGGTACTACGTAGGTACTATTTCATAAAGATATATAGGTAAATATGGAGCTCATTTTCAAAACAGAAAAGTGTCCAAAAAAAGTCACAAAGTGGCTGATGGACTTTTTCTTGTTTTGCAAAAACATTCAAATCACTACTTTTGAAACGCATTTTTTTTTTTTAATATATGTTTATTAACAGTGGTGGAATACAAACAACCATGAGTCAACTAGGCAGGAACACAAGAGCATGTACAACAAAGTATACAAGAGCAGATAATAGATACGAAACAGGCAAAAAGGAGATAGTACTCATGCCATGCCAGTACAGAAGGGGTAAGTAAGGCCCGTACCATGTATCGAAGCATTTCCCCACCTTTTACATTTTCTCCCAAAAGCCCAAAGAAACCGTCCCCCTTACCACACTCAAATCCCAGGGTGGGGGGGGGAGGGGTTAATGAGGGAGTAGTGTGTGTGCAGAAGAGGGGGATGATTGACCCTATTTTGAATTTTCAGCCTTTAAATTATTGCTCCAGTCATTACTGTTGAGTCTCCTTGACTATTGCAATATTGCTTATTTATCAATTATTAAGAAGGAATTATTGAGATTATCATTGATACAGAACACAACAGTTAGATTGATTTACGGATTGAAGATCATGTTACATTATTTTATTGTGAATTGCATTGGTTGCCTGTGGAATCTCGGGTATTGTTCAAGCTGAGCTGTTTTTGTTACAAAGTTTTATAAGTGCAGCCCCTACTTATCTGGCTAATACTTTTTCCATAGCTACACACAAATGCAGTAGAAAAACTCATGCTCTGTTTAATTTCCCTTCTGTAAAAGGTTGTAAAAGCAAGAAATTCCTAAATCACATTTTAGCATCTCAGGCAGCTTCTCATGAAAAAGAATTTTGATCATTGTTGCTCACAGCTGTTTCTTACAGACATTTTAGAAAACAGCTAAAAACCTATCTTTTCTCCAAATACCTGACTAGCTGACTCATTCAAGTATACGATTATGTTTAATATTTATAATCTTTTGTAAACCGCATAGAACTTTTTGGTAACGTGGTCTACAAGTATGATGTTATGTTATGATTGTTGATTCGACTGGTCTGAAATTCATTTTAAGATGTTTTTCTATTAAATTCATCTACTGAATCTACTTTTTCCCCATTCATGGTACTCTGTATTTCGTATTCTCTGACTGCTCAATGTCTTCTTCTCCATTGTATTCTGTTATTTGCTGGTTTTCCAACATTTTTATTGTTAACATGTTGAAACCATATTGCAACCTATGTATATCTTTCTTCTAACTAATATGCACCATGTAATCACAGGCCGCTCTGTGACCTCTTCTCCATCTGTATGTTGTAAGTCGTTGATTGTACAGCTATTCTTCACTGTGAACCGCCTAGAAGTCGCAAGATTATGGCGGTATAGAAAAATAAAGTTATTATTATTATTATTAAATCACAAGGGGACATATTAGTGGTATGTTTTGGGTGGGATTAGAGAGAGTTTGCAATCTGGACATTTTTCCGCAACAATGGAACATTGTAAAAATGAACAGGTCAAAAAGTAGAATGTTTTTGGCTAGATCTGTTTCAATAATGACTAAATGCCAAAAAAGTATTCAAATTGAGTGGATGACTATTGGAAGGATAAAGTCAAGACCCCTTCCCTTTAATTCCTCCTTGGTCACTGACACCCCCCCCCCCAAATGGCAAAAATGACAGTATACTGTATACCAGGTTCTTTGATAGCTGCAATTATAATGACCAATCCTCTTAGAATAGTAAGCAGATCCCTGGAGCAGCTTAGTGGTCAATGCATTAGACTTTAGAGAAGGGACCAAGTCCATATCCCACTCTAGTAAAAATTGTGTGTGCCCCCCAAACCACACAAATAACCCATTGAACCAACATACAGTAACGTCTGCAGGCATAAGGGCTATCGTAGTAGTGTAAAGTTGGGTACAATATATTTTTGGCTATTTTTGGAGAACTCATCATTCACTTTATGTGGCTTATGATGTGATGTGTACTTGTAATCTTTTAAGTGAAGTTCCTTACACTGCCTCCTAGACTGTCCCACTTCTCTTTTAGAATGTTTGTGTGACCAATCTAGTAAGATTGCTGGTTCTCAGACATCTCAATGCATTTTCCCTTGGTTTTTTTTGTGTGAAAATGGTCCTTTAAATAAGACACACTGAGCACAAAGGGGTAAATTCTCTATTAGTACGTCTAACATAGGCGTGCTTTAGACGTCCGGGAAACGCAAATGTCAATCAAACGGTACTTAGGCGTGCGGTAGACGTCCCTACAACCTCTTCGCGCAAAATAGACGCAGGTTTCTGAAACGTCATTAAGACGTCTCCAATGGACCCGTGATAGACGTGGGTATGGTTTTGTTTTTGTTTTGTTTTTTTTAAATTATACTTTATTTATACTCTTTATTATCACTCATTCAGCATTGTAAGTATAGGATGATGAAAAAGATAACTAAAACACAGTATACCATTTTGTAAACTATATATTAGTTGATCTAGCAATATCAGTGAGGTAGGGAATGGCAGACAGAGAACACTGCTGTGTTGTATCTTTTTCCTCTAGGATATCAGAATTGTACAGTTTACCATTAATACAAGGAAAAAAAATATGTTATGTTTCAAAGGAGAACTAGAAGATGAAACGTACCGAGTGGGTGTTGAACTTACATTATCAGTATGGAAGGTGGGAACCGGTAGATGTATGCTACACAGAAAGCTGTACAGAAATGTCATACTCACCTCCTATTAGAAGTGGAAAGGATAGGACTTTGAACACCATATAAACTTCGTTTAAGTTCCACAAAGACTGGCAGGAAAGGCACCCTAAGTCATCCAATAAGCTTTCTCTCGATTTCCCAGAGAGGATAGTTTAGAAGTGATATCTTGCTCGAAAGAACACTCTCCTGGTCTTAAAACATTGCAACAATCAGCTCATTCTTCAGAACAAAGGTAAATCCCATAACTTACACTGGCCCAACTTAGAAACAGAATCAAAACACAGATTAGACCTGAATGTGGCTTCTAGTTCACAGGAAGAGGAAGTAGCAAGCAGCACAATGCTGATCTCATTGTGACATCATCAAGGTGCACCTGGAAGGTAGATATGCCACAAGTAAAAGACAAGCTGGGAGTTGAACTCACAACCTACAGATGATCGATATAGTGCTTTTACTCACAGACCTATACCTGTGTCGCTGGTTCCCCTGTCATAGCATACCTTAGTGATGTGCTAAAGTATACTCTACTTAGCTATCATATCACAGTCAGTTGAGGCAAAAGACTGGTAGCTCAATGGTGTAAAGCACCGTTGTCACGGATGCAACACCCATATTCTTAAGTATGGTTCAATAAATGTAATACAGAGTCAAAATTATGCTGTTTATTTTATCAAACCCAAGCTCAACTTTGTAATGTATTGTGTATAGTCTCGCTAATGTGTTTGTGATGAAAATGAGATGTGATAGGTGTATATCCTATATAATAAAACCCTAGCCGCGCATGCGCACATACCTGCGTGCTTCTGTGATCTCTGCTCTGTGATCAGTAGGTCTGTGGCCAGCAGGAGTGCAGATGCAGCAGCCAGGCGACTCCCCCCTCCCGCCCTCACTCACCACCAAAACCACCACCGCCAAAGCCTCCTCCTTCTGCCCACCCGGGAGGAGGGCTCCGAGTCGCTGAAGACTGTCCCAGATCAGCTTACACAGTCCCTAAAAAATTAACCTTTTCATCTGAGGCGCGAGGCTGCGGTGACCTTCCTCCCCCGGCTCACTAAGGTTTCATCTTAAGAAATTCAAATGCATTGTTGAAAATGCAAGTGACTATTCTCTGTCATCCTAGACACCCCTGCAACACCCCAACAACACACTCCTGTAGCATAATCAAGTAAAAGTTATAATCAAGTAAAAGACAAACCAGGAGTTGAACTCACAACCTATGGATGATTGGTACAGCGTGTTTACTCACTGAGCTACCAAGCTATTTAACTGTAGCCCTAACCCTAACCATAAAGTAGCATCTGACATCATAGAAGCCGTTAGAATTTTGAAATCGTTTTGGACGTTCATTGGGTGTTCTCAGATCAAATACACCTGTAGATACTTGCAATGATTACCCCTTGTCAAAGCTTGTACCTAAAGCCATTTCTGGAGACTCCCATTCCCAAGTCCCCAACATAGCTCTGTGCTTAAAAGCACTGCATGTATCTTCCAAAGGTCAGGGGTTCAAGTCCTGATTAAGGTTACCAAAGACATAATATTCTTTTTATTTTCCACCCACCCAAACATGCATAGCTAAGCTAAAATATGTGAACCTCACTTCCCAATCTTCATTTATTTAATTTATAACTTGTCATTGTGTTTGGGGGAGGTGAAGTTTCATTAGGTTTACATGGTAAGCTTCTAAGCGTTCTTCTATACTTTTTTGTATAACAGTGATATCGGCGTGGTTTAGGATGTAATCAACAGTGTTGATGTAGTGCAGAGCAGCCGCTGCAAGCACGCCCAAGCGGCACAAAAACGTCATCACGTTTTTTTGCGTTGTGACGTCATAGAATCACCCGTTCTTCATACGCAGTTATTTCTCCTAAAATGGCTGCCAGGAGACAGCCAAACTTCAGTACTGAGGACTCCAGGCTGCTGGCCAGGCTCTTTTTGGTCCATGAGCACCACTATTTTAGAGTGGCAGGCCATCGCAGGTCATACCTGCAGTTCAGGAACTCCTGGACCCGCCTGACCCGGCGGTATAACAGAAGAGCCTAATGTCCCAGGGAAGTAAGTATTCCAAGTCAGGCCCTCACAAATAATCATGTAATGATGATGGAAACCTGTCTCAATCAAATTGGTCATGTTATTGTGGGTAAATCTTGATTCCTTTTAAAAACTACAATTGTGCATAATAAAATCTTTTACATTGAATACTGAAATTAAAGCACATCCCAAAGGAGCAGTAGTAGGATTTTAAATGACAAATTCAGCTCCTATAAGGCATCTATTCCATTCACAATATGCACACAACTAATTTTTGGGTCATGAACATTGCATTTGTAATAGAAACATCTTGAAATCAACTTTGCCAAAGGAAAACAAATATATTAAAGTGCTGCTATATCATTTCAAATACCTTCAACTTTCCTGTATCAATCTGCTGGTCTAGGGAGATAGTGGCATGACGTTTAAAGTGACAGCGTCAGTACCCTGACGTCAGGGGTTTCAAGCCACGCTGCTCCTTCTGACCAAACTATTTTATTGCCCCTGCTGCATGATTGTAAGCTCACCAGGACATGCTGTAATGTGGGGCAGTGCTGATAGGCTACAGCCTCAGCACCCTGGGGTTGTGAGTTCAATCCCACACTCCTCCTTGTGATGCTGGCCATGTCACCTCAACCCCCCCCCCCCCCACTGTCCCAGGTACAGTAGAGAGATAGCGATGCCTCCAGCACAGAAAGGAGAAAATGCTGGAGTACATGAATACATTCATGTAAAACATGTGGCAGAAGGGGGTGGAGGCAGGCAGCAAAGCGGATAGGGGCTCTTGGAGGGCAGCATACTCCATTTTTATGTGCTTAAAGAGGTCAATACTTAAGTAAACATGTTATGCCACAGTGCTAGATGGCACTCATCACATCCCTCCCTCTCTGTTCTTTCTCTCTCTCTCTCTATTATCCAGGTTGAGGATCTCAGGAAAAGGGGGCGGCTGCTGAGGCGCCAGGAGCGGGCCTTCCTTGAGGGGGTGAGGGAGGAATTGTGCGCTGAAGCCGGTGAGTAATGAGTCCAGCGTGTGTTTCTTTGTGATCAGCCTACCAGAATAAATAGATGAAAATGCTTGAGTAGCTGTAAACCATTCTTAATTATAAAATCTGCAGTAAAGCTGCTATTGTGATATCATGTCACAATGGCTTTATGGTGTTCTACTTGCCTCACTTACTTACGCTACATTTTGATGTTTACAGTGGAGTAGGTGCTTTGCATCCTGTTATTAGCATTTGAAGAAAATAACGTAGTAAAGAATGTCATGTTCAAAAGTGTTGTGGACATATCTGACTGTATCCTATTTCTCTCTTGTCAAGCAGCAGCGCAGGCACCCCCTCAGGAGGCCCCGCAACTAATGGAGGGAGCCCCACCCTGGTCCTCGGCGGAGGAGGAGGAGGAAGAGGAGAGGGAAGAGGAGGAGGAGGAGGAGGAGGCCTGGCAGCCCTCAGGACCACCCACACCGCCTGCCCCACCACTGCCCCCTGGACCTCCACCACTGCCCCCTGGACCTCTACCGCCTGCCCCACCACTGCCCCATGGACCTCCACCATCTGCCCCACTACTGCCCCCTGAACCCCCACCGCCTGCCCCACCACTACCTCCAGGACCACCACCACCATCCCCTGTTGGACCTTCCCCTTCCCCCACCCATAGCCCTTCCCCTCACTCTCCTGCCCTTCCTGTTCCCATCCCACCCCCTTTCCTTGCTGTTCCCCCCCCAGGAGCAGCCCGACCAGCCTCAGGAGGGGGTGGTCAGGGAGATAGAGCCCTACTCTGCCCTCTTGGAAGAGGTGCAGGTATTGAGAGGGTGTGTTGAAAGGATGGAACATGCCCTCTTTTGGCTGGTAGCCGAAAGAGGGCATGGTGTCAGCAGCCATACACCCTCTCAATAACTGCACCTCTTCCGCCCCCCTCACCTGAGGTAGCTCAAGCTGCTCTTGGGGGGCACCCACCCTCTTTCCCTGCGTTATGTGTTATGTAAATAGTTATTTTGTTCAAAAGTTTACATTTTAAAAAAAGTTTTCTATTGGAATAAAAAAATTGTTTAAACTTTCCTGTGTGGTTTTAACCTTGTAGCATCAGCAGTTTAGTGGACAGAGTCCAAGGTAGATAGGGGTTCAGGAGGGACTGCTGAATGGGCCCTTTTCAATATAACAACAAGGTGACATATAGAAAGTTTGACAATCTTTATTGGGGTCTGTCATTCATTCTATTACCTGCTAGCCACTCTGATGTCAAATCATTGCAGAATCTAGGAAAGAAGCAAGTGAATGCAAGGGTATATGCAACTGTAGGTAGATGACGACATCTCAGCTATGATGTGCAAAGTAAGCCAGTCCCTGTTCCAAAGTAAATGGCTACACAAGGAAGAGAATATAAGTCACTGTGGTAGATTTGTTGTTGAGGAATAGGGTTACTGCTATTAAGAGTTGGCTCCACACCAGGAGAATCCAAATGAGACATGTGGGTTTTTCTTCCTTTCACGGAAGGTGATGGAAGTAAAGGCCACATACCTCAATCTATCCTCCTGGTTCTTGAGCTGCACTATTTTGGTTAAGCAGGTGTGGAAACCACAAAAATGCTCACAGCTGCACTGCTCTCAGTAATACAAAACTCCATCTGACAATACTGCAGTTGCCTGTCTAAGATACCTGAAACCAGAAAAGAGGAGAAGATGGTTTACACAAGGTTCACAAACAGGGGGTTCAACCCCCAAGGTCCATATCTGTCCTCCCTTCCCTGAAGCAATGTGTTAACCTCATTTATGTTGAGCTGCTTAGATGTCACCGTGGTATAGTTGTTAAAGCAATAGCCTTAACTCGCTGATGGTGTGGGTTAATATCACCTGTAATCCTCCACTGCTACTGTTTAGAACTCATGTGAGGGAATAGACTAACTGAAAACAAAAAGTTTGTGTGCATATAACAGCAGGAATGCGTGCCATGGTGTTCTATGAGGCCAACATTATCAATTTACTATTGTTCCTGAAAGTCATCAAGGATACCTGTGTGAAGAGAACAATAGAAATGTGAAACATGTTAGCTTTGTGAACATTTATTTCACTCATCAGAAGAGTGACTCAAGTGAAGAATAGTAGAGTAAGCAAATAAAGGTTACCATATATCATTCTCACCTACAACTGTTTGGCTAGGTGCAAGCTGGTGTGCTGAGCTGCTCGTCTGGTCTCTCTCTGGCAAACACATAGGTGATGAGCAGAGTTAACCTGAAATGAAGAATAGAGAGAAACTGTTAACAAAGACCTATGTCTCCAAAATTAAACACTGAAGTTGTGGTAGAACACACACCTAGAAGTAACAGAGCTGCTAACATACCTTTAGACTCCTTATTAAAAATGGCAGCCATTAGGCACTCATTAGGAGTTTTCCACCTGAACCATATACACTGATTGGATATCCACTGAATGGCAGTGTTTCCCCCCCCCAACACACCCGACCTATTTTTATCAATGAGTTAGTACACAGAACCATTCCTCACCTGATTTTAACTTGCCTGTAATTTGATTCTACAAAGAATTAACTTTAGCTCTATGAGTAAACCCTCTCAGATGTGTGAACACATCTATTTTACTTACATATCCATTTTTCTAACAGCAAAATTTCTACCAGCATGGTCTTTATCAGTCTTCTCAGTCATTTTTGTCAGCCCTGTGGAATGGAAAGTAGGAGATATCAGAAATAAAATAACTATTATAAACAATAGCACACAATGAAAGCCCATAAAGAGAAGTCAGTTTTTCTGGTTGGTTTCTTTAGTTCTATCATAAGGACACCTAAGTAGCTTACAAAATATCATTCTCACCTGGACTTACTATCTGAGCTGCTTCTAGAAAAGATAAAACAACATATTAGAATGACATGTAGCTTGTTAATGGCTCTGTGGAATAGAGAAAAATGGGAGGCAGAGATAGGAAAAAAAATGTAAAAGACTAAGACAGAGTAAAGTCTCAAACATCTGCATAAGCAATAGGACAGAATAGAAAGGAAACACTACTCACCTGGACCTTCTTATACCCATGCACGCCTATGTAGCGTCTGACGTCAGTAGGGCGGGAAAACTTTCCCAATGCCTATTGAGCGCCGTTCGGGCGTGGTTGCTTGTCCCGCTTCCTAACCACACCCATCATACCTCATTGGCTGTCCTATGGGGGTGTGTTTGAACGTGTTCTACAAGTAGCCTGAAAAGATGTCTTCACCTTACAACATGGCTCCAAAAATGGAAATCGAATTTCTTGCATGGAGAGTTGCAGATATGGAAAATGGAGGTGGGGCAGACCATGACATTATGAAAGCAGGGAGAGTGGTGGGTGTGGGCATCTGTGTGTAACCTGGCCTGGCCCCTTCTTTTCCCTAACAATTGATTCCCCTCCACACTTAACACAAAACCTAAGTCCTCAACAATCCCTCATACCAACACCCAGAAAAATCCATAAACTAAAGAAATACAGATAATGGGGGTGGGGAGGAGTGTCAAAGGCAGAAGGGAGTATAAAGGAGAATAGCCAAGTCATAGCACAAAGTTTCATCATTGAGGAAACGGAACACCACAAACACCAACTCACATGAGGGGGTCCTACATAGGAAAAATGGCTGTGCCAAAGCTTTCTATATACTATGCACGCCTAATTAGCGGCTGACGTCATAGGAACCGTTAGGATTCAAATCTAATTGGATGTGCATTGGATGTCGTTTTGCCATATACAGCTGTAGTGATGTTGTAGTCATTTCCTTCACATCTCTAAGCTTTGATACGAAGCTCTAGGTTCTAAACAAAGTTACCTCTATAGCTCTATGCCTTAAGGCATTGCTTTTCATCTTCCATACATCAGGGGGTTCAAGTCTTGAGTAAGGTTAACAAATAGTTTATATTCATTTCTCAGCCAGGACACCTGGTAACTCTTTAGCCTTGCCTTTACATATCAATATTTTGCTTCAGCTTTTATTATGTGCAGCCCATTGTCTAATATTTAATGCAACCTGTTCTCTCTCATGCTGAACACCCTCCCCCACCAAAAACATCCCCCCCTAACTGGATCATTCTTCAACACCTGTCCAAGCCCTCTGAAGTTTGATTTAACTCATAGCTGTTGGCCAATGCCTATATTGCATCAAAAGAAACACATTCATGAAAGTATCTCATGCACCTGTGGCTGCAGAATGCTGAGGAGAAACAGCAAATTCCACCACTTCTGAGAACTGTTAGAATGCAAGGAAACAAAAGTGAACAACAAACAGCACTGCAATCGGCTCTCTTTTGAAAGCAAAGAAAAAACAGCACACATTATCAGCACTTAAAGAGAATAAACAGATACACACCTTAACATTCAAGCTTCCCTCATTGCAAAATGGAGGTCTTCAGTTGCACAAAACTGACCTCATTGTGACCTCATCATTCTGCACCTTCAAAGTAGTATGCCACAATTAAAAGATGTGCTGGGTGTAGAACTCACAACCTCTGGATGTTAGAAACACAGGCTGGCTCCTAACACATAGAGCTACAGCTGCTTCTACTTAAGGCCATCTCACCACCCTTTCATATCATACTTGACTGAGCTGTCTATGCTCATTAACTATCATATCAGGATGAACTCAAATAAGTTTAAGCAAAGGAATACCTAAAGATTTGGAAGGTTTTCAAGTAGAAAACAAATATCAAATATGTATTAAAGAATTGCAGCACTAATGACGCTGATCGGTAAGGGCAAAAAAACATCACTTTTCCGGGTATGACGCCTAAATGGAACAGATTACTTACAGTCATATATCCATTAGTACAGTGCTTAGAATGAAGATTAGCGTGTGAGAAAAATGGAGCTCCACCTCACATGCATTCAAGCACACTTGGGAATAAGGGTTTGGGGCTCAGTGAAAGCAGCGCTTTTAACCATTGAGCTACCACTCTTTTGTCTCAACCTACTATGACATTATAGCTAAACTCCTTTTCCCTTAGCACTTCACTAAGATATGATATGACAAGGGAGCCAGAGACATTGGAGCAAAAGTTGCTGTAGCTCAGTGAGGAAAGGCACTCTCTACCAATCTTCTGGGCTTTGAGGGTTCAAATCCCAGCCTGTATTTTACTTGTGGCATATCTACCTTCCAGGTGCACTTTGATGATGCTTTCCACTTCTTATAGGAGTTGAATATAACATTACTGTACAACTTTGCTGTGTAGCAGAAAAATAAACTTTTCCCCCTTCCATGCTAAGAATTTGAGTTCAACTCATCTTATATTTCTCCTTTTAAACATGGCATACTTTGTTAGTTTTTATCATGGTAAAGTATACATTTCTGAAATGGTGAAGAAACAATAATATACAACTGCAGTGTTTTGTCTCTTAGCAGAATTAACGGCCTATAAGAAGCGGTATAAGCAAATCCAAACTGCTATAAGCACAAGAAAGCATTACTAGCTTAATACTCTAATGCTCCTGTTCTGAGCTCTGACCTCTGAAACTCCCTGGTTCGAATCCCACCTTTGCTCATTTTAATAAGGTCCTAGTTTTTTCCTATTAGCTCTTATAACAGGGTCTACATGGTGGACTTTGCCATTTGTAAGGTGCACATTTCCCTTTCCAGGCAAACCTATTTTCAACTTACCTTGGCTCGGACATTCTAAGCATTGATGAGAGGAAACCTTTCCTCTGACAGCAAGATGACATTTGTGGATCGCCTGGTTAATGTGCTCTCATCAATGCTTAGAATGTCCGAGCCAAGGTAAGTTGAAAATAGGTTTGCCTGGAAAGGGAAATGTGCACCTTACAAATGGCAAAGTCCACCATGTAGACCCTGTTATAAGAGCTAATAGGAAAAAAACTAGGACCTTATTAAAATGAGCAAAGGTGGGAGTTGAACCGGGGAGTTTCAGAGGTCAGAGCTCAGAACATGAGCATTACCGTGTTGAGCTAGAAATGCTTTCTTGTGCTTATAGCAGTTTGGATTTGCTTATACCGCTTCTTATAGGCCGTTAATTCTGCTAAGAGACAAAACACTGCAGTTGTATATTATTGTTTCTTCACCATTTCAGAAATGTATACTTTACCATGATAAAAACTAACAAAGTATGCCATGTTTAAAAGGAGAAATATAAGATGAGTTGAACTCAAATTCTTAGCATGGAAGGGGGAAAAGTTTATTTTTCTGCTACACAGCAAAGTTGTACAGTAATGTTATATTCAATTCCTATAAGAAGTGGAAAGCATCATCAAAGTGCACCTGGAAGGTAGATATGCCACAAGTAAAATACAGGCTGGGATTTGAACCCTTAAAGCCCGGAAGATTGGTAGAGAGTGCCTTTCCTCACTGAGCTACAGCAACTTTTGCTCCAATGTCTCTGGCTCCCTTGTCATATCATATCTTAGTGAAGTGCTAAGGGAAAAGGAGTTTAGCTATAATGTCATAGTAGGCTGAGACAAAAGAGTGGTAGCTCAATGGTTAAAAGCGCTGCTTTCACTGAGCCCCAAACCCATATTCCCAAGTGTGCTTGAATGCATGTGAGGTGGAGCTCCATTTTTCTCACACGCTAATCTTCATTCTAAGCACTGTACTAATGGATATATGACTGTAAGTAATCTGTTCCGTTTAGGCGTCATACCCGGAAAAGTGGTGTTTTTTTGCCCTTACCGATCAGCGTCATTTGTGCTGCAATTCTTTAATACATATTTGATATTTGTTTTCTACTTGAAAACCTTCCAAATCTTTAGGCATTCCTTTGCTTAAACTTATTTGAGTTCATCCTGATATGATAGCTAATGAGCATAGACAGCTCAGTCAAGTATGATATGAAAGGGTGGTGAGATGAACTTAAGTAGAAGCAGCTGTAGCTCTATGTGTTAGGAGCCAACCTGTGCTCCTAACATCCAGAGGTTGTGAGTTCTACACCCAGCACATCTTTAATTGTGGCATACTACTTTGAAGGTGCAGAATATTGAGGTCAGTTTTGTGCAACTGAAGACCTCCATTTTGCAATAAGGGAAGCTGAATGTTAAGGTGTGTATCTGTTTATTCTCTTTTTAAGTGCTGATAATGTGTGCTGATTTTTCTTTGCTTTCAAAAGAGAGCCGATTGCAGTGCTGTTTGTTGAGAAAAAAAAGGGGGTTGTAAAAGCCATGTGTAAATTATATTATTGTTCGGGCAGAAATGTGGTTTGTTATCCATGCAATATAATGTGTTCCATTGACATTATATTTATTAGGACAGAGAAAAGATGAAAATTACCTATTCAAACTCACTATTGGAATTATTGATGAAAAACACAGCGAACGTCTGCCTCGCGTCTAACAAAGAGCCGCAATTACGAAAGTTGAAACGGCATTGAAATCCAAGTTAGACCAGGGTTTCTTACGTCTACATAATACACGATATTTAGACGCAGGCGTTCGCTCAGGTAGCGCCTATCTAGCGTTCCCATTTGGCACGCCCACGGAACGCCCACGGAACGCCCACGTCCAGAGCTGGAGACGGGACTATGCTTTCTGTAGACGTCAGTCCGTCAACTACCTCTTAGGGACGTCTATGTGTCGTTTATTTCCCAATTAACATTAATTAAGACCCTTAACTCCGTAATTATTCACTTACATCGGACGTCCAAAGCACGCCTAAGTTAAACGCAGTAATAGAGAATTTACTCCTAAGTGGTGCTAGAGAAGGAGGCTTAGGAAAATTAATAAATTGCAAAGTTTTTAATCTCTGTTGATTTTCTAAGTTTTCAATTTTCCTTTGCAGTAAACTATTTTCTTTAATCAAAGCCACCTGTCCCTCTTTAAGCCTCAAAATTTTTTAATTTATTTTCTGTTTCCATTCCCTCTAAAGTTTGGAACTTATTTTCAAATCCATTTTATTTAGCTGAAGAGAATTGGACTTGAGTCATTACAGTGGATAATTTCTGAGAAAAAGAAGCCTCCAAACTCATTAAAGCATCCCAGATCGAGTCTAAAGTAATATGTGATGTTTTCCATGGGCCTTCCCAAATTTTTTTAATCCTAACAATTTGTTGGGTATAAGGGATTTTAGCAAGCTATAAAATTTAGAAACTACATGTCCCAAAGCTGTAAACTGCCTACAACAAAGTAAAAGTGTGGGTTTACTTGAAATAAGTTCCAGATTGATTTTAGCTTTAGTTAGGACAGACTTTAATTGTAACCATTTATAAAACTGGGAGTCTGACAAATGAAATTTAGATTGAAGTTCACTAAAAGTGAGCCATTTATTTTCATTATTACAAAGTGAACCTACATCATATATATTTTTACTTTGCAAATTTTTCCAATTTACCTGTTTCTTGCCTATTAAAATACTAGAATTATACCAAATTGGAAAGTAACAAGAAGCCACCCACAAAAGTTCCAGATTTTTATCTAAGAATAGTGACTCTGAACCGCTACCTTACCCTTGAAGCACACACTGCCTCACCGGTCAGAAAAGGCTTCTCAACATTATGGAAACTAAGAACCATCAGAAAGTACTTTGATGCAATCTCATTCCGCTTACTGGTGCAATCCTCCATTCTAAGCTTACTCGACTATTGTAACATAATTTATTTGAGGTCTTTCAAAAAAACCATTCAAAGACTCCGAATCATCCAAAATTCGGCAATCCGATTGATTTTTGGGTTAAAAAATGGGAACACATAATGCCCTACTACCAAAAACTCCACTGGCTGCCCCTTGAAGCAAGAGTGCTGTTCAAATTTACCTGTCTCTGTTTCAAATCCATTCTTGGTTCGGCCCCCATGTACTTGGTTCCCCATTTTAACTTAGATTGCTCATCCAGACCCATACGCAGAGTACATCTGTTTAACCATCCAACACTAAAGGCCTGCCGTTACAAAAGATACCTGAACAGAATGCTTGCTTTCCAAGCAGGTCAACTGAACGAATGGCTGGGCAATATTATCACGTACTCCTCATTCTACCTAAGTTTCAGAAAATTAGTAAAAACAAACTTGTTTAACTGAATTGTAACCTAAGACCTCTTAAGCTTCATCTCTTCAACTCTAACCAAATTTGTTTCCCAAGATCTCTAATGCCTTACCTCTGTATCCTGCTTACCTGTATTTTGATGACTTTACATTGTACCTACATTTGCTGATTGTCCAGCTCTTCTTCGTTGTAAACCACCTCGAACTACTACTGCTTTGGCGGTATATAAGAATAAAATTATTATTATTACTGGGTCAGACCAAATGTCCATCAAATCCAGTAGCCCGTTCTCACAGTGGCCAATCCAGGTCACTAGTACCTGGACGAAACCCAAAGAGTAGCAACATTCCATGCTACCGATTCAGAGCAAGCAGTGGCTTCCCCCATGCCTTTCTTAATAACAGACTATGGACTTTTCCTCCAGGAACTTGTCTAAACCCTTCTTAAAACCAGCTACGCTATCCGCTCTTACCACAGCCTCTGGCAATGCGTTCCAGAGCTTAACTATTCTCTAAGATAAAAAATATTTCCTCCTATTGGTTTTAAAAGTATTTCCCTGTAACTTCATCAAGTGTCCCCTAGACTTTGTAATTGTTGACAGCATGAAAAATTGATCCCCTTGTGCCCATTCTACTCCACTTGGGATTTTGTAGACTTCAATCATATCTCTTCTAAGCCATCTCTTTTCCAAGCTGAAGAGTCCTAACCTTTTTAGTCTTTCCTCATAGGAGAGGAGTTCCATCCCCTTTATCATCTTGGATGCTCTTCTTTGAACCTTTTCTAGTGCTGCTATATACTTCTTGAGATAAGGCCAGAATTGAAAGCAATACTCCAGGTGAAGTCACACCATGGAGCAATGCAGAGGTATTCTAACATTCTTAGGCCTCCTTTTACGAAACTGCAATAGCAGTTTCTAGCACGGGGAGCTGCACTGAATAGCCCATGCTGCTCCCGATGCTCATTGAGTTCCTATGAGCATCGGGAGCAGTGCGGGAAATTCAGCATGGCTCCCCACACTAGAAACTGCTAACCATCCCTTTTTAATAATTCCTAGCATCTTGTTTGCTTTTTTTGCTGCCACTGCATATTGGGTGGAAAGTTTCATCATATTGTCTACAATGACACCTAGATCCTTTTCTTGGGCACTAACCCCCAAGGTGGACCCTAGCATTTGGTAACTATGATTTGGGCTATTCTTTCCAATGTGCATCACTTTGCTTTTGTCCACATTAAATTTCATCTACCGTCTTGGATGCCCAGCCTTCTAATTTCCTAAGGTCTGCCTGCAATTTTTCACAATCTGCATGCATTTTAACAACTTTGATCAGTTTATTTTCATCTGCAAATTTAATAACCTCACTCCAGATCATTTATAAATAAGTTTAATAGCACCGGTCCCAGTACCTATCCCTATGGCACTCTACTGTTTACTCTCCTCCATTGAGAAACATGACCATTTAACCCTACCCTCTGTTTTCTATCAGATAACCAATTCCTAATCCACAACTTAACTTTGACACCTATCCCATAACCCTTAGTTTTTCAGGAGCCTATCATGAGGAACTTTATCAAAAGCTGTCTTAAAATCTAGATACACTACATCAACTGGCTCACCTTTATCCACGTTTATTCACAACTTCAAAGAAGTCAAGCAAATCGATGAGGCAAGATCTCCCTCGGCTGAACCCATGCTGACTGTCTCATTAAGGGGTCCTTTTACTAAGGTGCACTAACTGATTTACTGCACACTAACGATTAGCGCACGCTAAATTCTAACATGCCCATTATATTCTAAATCAGTTAGCGCACCTTAGTAAAAGGACCCCTAAATCATATTTGTCTAGATGTTCCACAATTTTATTTTTTATTATTGTATCCACCATTTTGCCCAGCACTGAAGTCAGGCTTACTGGTCTGTAATTTTCTGGATCTCCGAAGGAACACTTTTTTAAAATTGTCATAATCTTCAGGTACTACAGACGATTTTAGTGACAGGTAACAGATCACTAATAGCAGATCAGCAATTTCATGTTTGAGTTATTTTAGTACCATGAGGTGTATAGAATCCGGTCCAGGTAATTTATTACTTTTTAACTTGTCATTTTGGCTTAGTACATCTTTCAAATTCACCAAGATTTATTTCAGTTCCTCCGCATCATCATCCTTGAAAAATGGTTCAGGTAGACCTCTTACATTTTCTTCCATAAAGACTGAAGCAAATAATTCATTCAGTCTCTGAGAAAATATTTCAGAGAAATATTTCTTTGCTCAACATGTAATTAAACTCTGGAATTCATTGATGGAGAATATGGTGAACTTAGTTAGCTTAGCAGGGTTTAAAAAAAAGGTTTGGATAATTTCCTAAAAGAGAAGCCCATAGGCCACTATTGAGATGTTTTACTACTTGGGATCTAGCTAGGTACTTGGGACCTTGGTTGGCCACTGTTGGAAAAAGGATACTGGGCTTGATGGACCTTCGGTCTGTCCCAGTATGGCAATTCTTATGTTCTTATTTTCTCCGCTATGGCCTTATCCTCCCTGAGCACCCCTTTTGCTCCTTGATCATCCAACGGTCCCACGGATTCCCTCACAGGTTTTCTGCTTCTGATTTACCTAAAAAAATTGTTATGAGTTTTTGCCTTTTTTACAAGTTTATCTTCATATTCTTTCTTAGCTTTCTTCATCAGTGCTTTGTATCTAACTTGCAGTGCTTGTGTCTCGTCTTATTTTCTTCATTTGGATCCTTTCTCTATTTTTTAAAGGATTTTTTTGGCTCTAATAGCCTCTTTCACTTCACTTTTTAACCATGCTGGCTCTCGTTTCCTCTTCTTTCTACCTTTGCTGATACATGTAATACATCTGGTCTTGGCTTCCACCATGGCATTTTTAAATAACATCCATGCCTGGTTTATAATCCTAACCTTTGCAACTGATCATTTTAGCTTCTTTTTAACCATTTTCCTAATTTTATCATAGTCGCTCTTTCGAAAATT
This sequence comes from Geotrypetes seraphini, assembly GCF_902459505.1. Lineage (NCBI taxonomy): Eukaryota > Metazoa > Chordata > Amphibia > Gymnophiona > Dermophiidae > Geotrypetes > Geotrypetes seraphini. The sequence continues at coordinate 104,945,858 of NC_047089.1, read as the reverse complement.
AAATGCCTCTACAGTAAATTTCTTTTGCGACGTCACTCCCAGTATCAGCACAAATTTGATCATGTTATGATTACTGTTTCCCAGCGGACCTAACACAGTTAACTCCTGTACTATACCTTTGCATTACACTAAGGATCAAATTTAAAATTGCTCCCCCTCAAGAAATATTTGCAGGTCGGCAAGGTTGTTAAAGTTTTTTGCAGTGTTACAGTAAAAAACACGCTTAGTAGCTGGATAAAAAAGACCATTCTTTGCATCAATGTTTTTTAAATTGATGACACGCACATAAAAAGAGTTTCCTCTTGTGCAGTAGTCTTTGGCAAATCGGGTACAAAAAAAAACTATTTCTTCCCGCTGCCCATTAGTGAATTCTGTTTAGCTGCCTGCAAAATTGCAAAGTATGGGAATATTGCAAAAGCTGACACATTGTCTGAGAAATTGCTGGCTTTTAGTCAGAGCTCTTGAAGGAATACTATAAGATCTCTCAACATCCTGTATCTGCTCAAATTGAATTTTCAGAATGCTCAGTATGAAAGATTGTAATAATGTTATAATGTTAGCTCCTTCAAAATTTTCAGGCAATCCAATGATCTTAATGTTGTTTTTCCTCATTCTATGTGAGATGTCTTCTAAATCTCTCTGTAAATATCAATTTTGTTTAACTGATGTTGAACCATTGTAAACTGATCATCATTGCTGTCCAGTTGAGCATTTTAATTGAATTGCTACATTACTAATTTCAGATTTAATATCGGCTGTGGCAACTAAATTCCGCTGAATCAATTTGTGGAGAGCCTGCAGATCATCAGAAATTGTGTGGTCTTTGTTCACAAGAAAACGGTCTTTACAAGTGTCAGCGGCTCCTGTTTAGAGCTTTTTGACGATGAATGAGTCAAGAAAGCTGAGTTGGCTTTTCAAGGTTTTGAAGCCATTTTAAGTGGAGATCTTCAGACTAAAAAAAATACATAGGGCTTCTTTTACGAAGCTGCGTTAGCGGTTTTAGCACATGCAGCTTTTTAGCATGCACTAAACCCGCGCTACATGGCTAGAACTAACGCCAATTCAATACTGGCATTAGCGTCTAATGCGACCGGCAGTTTAGCGTGCTCTATTACGCGCGTTAAACCACTAATGCGGCTTCGTAAAAGGAGCCAATAGTCCCTCTTTTACCAACCTGTGGTAGAGGTTTCTTCTGTGGCCCAGGGCACTAAATGCTCCAACGCTCATAGGAATTCTATGAGTGTCAGAACAGCGTCAGAGCATTTAGCACTCTGGGCCACGGTAGAAACCTCTATCACAGCTTATAAAAAGGGGGGGAGGGTATAATTCTTGAATATTTGTTATCATTTGGATTAAAAACAACATGAAGCAATATGGAATATATAATTGGCAATTCTCATGTTTCAAATGAATACACATCCCTAATGGACACCTCTAGAATGAAGATTTCAGTTTTATGAAGGATTGAATCTTTCATGGATATACATGTAAAACATTTTTTTTGTTCATTTCCTTTATATTTTCAAACTTCTTTTCCAACTGTTTGCCACTTTTTTTTTAGTTCACATCAAACTTTTTAATAAACATATTAAGGCATTTTACAAATTATCAAATTTTAGTACCTTAATTAATGTTGAGTGTATTAATTTGCAGGTTTACACAGATTAAATGAAATTGACATGCCCTGATTTTTTAAGGGATGCCAACCAAGTGAATACCCATCCCTAATACCCTTGAATGAGTCTCACCCGCTCATCTACAAAGCCGTCCTAGCGTCTGCCACACTGTAATGGCCCCGAAACCCATAGAGATTTATAGGGCTTTGGGGCTGTTGCCATGCGGCAGCTGCTAGCGCGGCTTTGTACAAGGGGGGGGGGGGGGTTAGAGATGAAATAAGAAATTTGAGGCACTACGGACAGAAAAGATACAAGTATCTCAGATGAATAATAGATACCAGTCTACTAAAGTCCAATCATATTATATTAAGCTAATGAGAAGCAAAATTATCATGCAGTGCCTTTAGAGGTTCTTTTACTAAAGTTAGCAGGGAAATCTAAACCACTTGTTCTTCAGCCAAAGTTGCAGAGTAAATTGATCCCTCATAAAGATGAAATAATTTCTTTGGGGTTCCACTGCAATAATGCTTTGAAATGACAAACATATTAGCAGTGCTATCAGCTCATGTTATTTTCAGCTATGGCTGATTCGACAATTAAAACCATTTCTGACACAGTCTAATTTGATCAAAATTGTTCATGAACGTGTAACTAGCAGACTCAATTATTGCAATTTGTTATATCATGGTTTGACAAAACAAGTCTTAAGAGACTGTAGTTAATTCAGAATATAGCAGCATGCTTGATTTTCAATAGTAGGAAATTTGATCGTAACATTCTTATTCAGCCAAAATCTGTTTTAAATTGTTTGTGTCTGGTCTTCAAAGCTTTTCAAAAGTTAAAATAACATTAAATTGCTGACCACATCAGAAAGAGTTCCATAATGGTAGAACCTCATAATTGAAGGCCCAATTCCTAGATGAAGATACTGTGGTTTAACTGTCTTTAGAAATGGAAGTTGGAGCAAACGGTGTTGTGAAGATCGCAAAGATCTTACGTACTCATGAAGAACTACTTTTTTTTTAAAGATAATGTGGAGCATCCATTTTGAAAAGCTTTGAAAACTTTAATGTTTCAAAATATTTTTGGTAATTCTTTTAAAAAACTGGATTTTTTTTCTTCTTTAGAGATTAGATTTAAGGCTCCTTTTATCAAGGCGCGCTAGCGGTTTAACGCGAGTAATACTGCATGCTAAACCACCGGCCACGCTAGCCGCTAACACCTCCCTTGAGCAGGCGTTAGTTTTTAGGCCAGTACGGGGGTTAACACGTGATGAAACATTGAGCGCAATAACCCCGCTTTTTGGACATTTTTCTCTTTCAATTATGAGCCCTTTAGTGTATTAATGCACAATATAATACTTTACCTGTGAAAAGTCTGTACTGGCTGAAAAAAAAGAAAGAAAAAGAAGCATAATATGGGCAAGCCACAGCAGTGACCTAACCAAAATGCATCATCCTTTCATGACAAGCATAAATATTCTGTGCAGAGTTTTTTCTCTCCTTTTGTTCATAAGTATAAATATTGGCCATAAGTCCCACCTGTGGTGGAAAAAGATGAAAAAAGTATAAGAAATGTAAAAAAAATATTTTTTTATTAATATCTGATGACATCTTTAGTTAAAAACAATAAATAACAATGAGGATAGTATTTTAAAACACTTATTTAGTTGGAAACAGCACTGATAGCATACAGTGATTCTAGTTTTATAAATCACCAGCACTTAAATGGATAATTCTGGATATATAAATATATGTCCAATGTTATTAGTTCAAAAAATGGACATGTGATAGAGTGAGTAAACGCAGTTTACACAGTTATTCTTAAGTGCACTCCCTCACAGGGTTGAATTTAAAGAGAGCTAGCTAGACCGCTGACCCATGAAAGCAAGGTCCATCTATTCTAGAGAGGATGAAAACCCCAAACAAGAACCAGACAGGGAGGACCAAAGCAGGAAGAGAAAGCTTTCAGAATGTCTTCAGAACCCAGAAACTATAGACAGGAAAAGGGTTTTCCTTGTAATCCTGGGTAAAATTCTGATGCTTAGAAGCAGCCAGGCTTCTGTTAGGGCTAGATTCACAAAGCAAACCGATCGTGCACCGATCAGTTTGCGATCCATTAGCGGTCAAATTCCCCTCCAGCCCAATTCACTTACCTCTCTGCCGACCATCCTCCGATCCGTGCATGCAAATGAGGGGAGGGACATTCAAAAGTAGGGTAGGCAGTGACTCACAACCCAATCAGTTCGATCCGACTGGGCTGGCCAATCAACTGAAAAAGTGACTGCTGGGGACCAGTCGAAAACGTCTTTCTGACTGGAAGCCCTGGTATCTTTCCTGCAATCTGTCCTGCCTGCTTTCCCCTGAATACCGCCCTGTTCTGCCCCGATCTTCTCCCTGAATGCCGACCTGCTCGATCTTCCCACTGAATGCCGCCGTGCTCTGCCCGATCTTCTCCCTGAATGCTGACCTGCTCGATCTTTCCCCTGAATCTGAACCTTCCGCCCTGCTCTGCCCTGATCTTCCCTGAATCTCTCCTGCCCTTTCCCGGCCTGTGAGCCCGTGGTTTTAACCCACGGGTTTAAAGCGGGTTAAAACCACGGGCTTGCAGGGCTAAAAACAATAAAAAAGTTGAAAGTTGAAAAAAAAAATGGTCCCAGCTTGGACAGGCATGCGCAGACCATCTACAGATGGTCCAACGAATTCTGCAAAGTTAAATATGCAGATGGGGGCGATCGGAGGAACGCCCCCATCTGCCTGCCTGGATCGTTGGTGTGCGATTCCTGCGCATGCGCAGACCATCTGCTTTCCCTGCAGATGGTCTGCGCATGAGTTTTGTGTATGGTTTTTTTTGTTTTTTCCGGACTCCCCATCGGTGACACTCCCCCCCCCCCACCAACAAGTTGGTCACTGGACCACACTGGCCCGCAGCTCTGCGCTCCCCATGCTCTCTCGAGCCTCGGCTCACTTTGCCATTTTTTAATTTTTTAAATTGAGCCCGTGGGACCGCCGGAAGAGGAAGAAGCGCAGGCGCAGGGCTCACAGAAGGGCCGGGACCGCCAAGAGGAAGCAGCAGGACACCGGTAGGAGCGTCTACATGATGGGGGGGGTCGGGAGGCTGTGTGGGTGCGAGTGGTCCTTCAGGGTGGGGGTGCGGGTGCGGGTGGGAGTGCGTGCGAGCGATCCTTCGGGGTGGGGGTGCGGGTGCGGGTGCGTGCGAGCGGTCCTTCAGGGTGGGGGTGCAAGCGGTCCTGCGGGGGGGTGAATCGGACATCGGGGGGGGGAACTATGTAAAAAAAAAATTTGTACAACGCGCTCACGCGTATAACGCGCTAGGTTATGCACGGTTTGTAAAATCGTGTATAACGCGCGCGTTATATGCGTGAAAATACGGTAATACAAATTAGAATAATGGACTTTAAAACAGATAAAGACAGAAAGCATTTACAATATAATGCAGAAAATACCGGCATGGCAGGGAAAGAAGTAATACATAGAACAGATAAAATACATCAAGTTGAATATAAGGAACTTGATTGAAAAAATGAAGCAGAATGCATTAAGATACCAGCCTATCCACTCAAGTGAACTGTAGCCACCCCTCCCCTTTATTTTGACCTCGCTTGTGCGGAGAGCAAGCACATGCGCGGATCGCATCTACAGCCAACGAGGATGATATGTGCATGTAAAGTCTGTTGTGAATCGGCTGCCCGGCAAGACTCAGCCACAGATCGCCCAACAACCTAGGCCTAAATTCCCTGCACAATATGGTTGCACACCCAGATTTGCATGTACAATTTTGAGCATTATATAAAGAATTAGAGGGAGACTGTGAGATAATTTTATAGAAGGCCTTTCCATGAGTAAAACAGACTTTCAGTACTTAAAAGCCTTTAGAATCTTACTCCCCACATGTATAAGATATGTGTTAAGTAGCAAACATAAATAGCAGATATAACTTGAAACCTCTAACTCAGATGCTTTGAGTTACATCCAATGATTCCACCTGAATGGAAAACGGTTCCAAAGAAATAATAATAAAAAAATTACACATTTCAATTTATTGTTCTTAGCTTTATAGTCTATATGGCAAAGAAACTAATACTGGTTTTTATAGACAGGCTATGTTTGCAATGTTACTCTTATATATATATATATATATATATACACAATACTATGTCTGCCATGCTATCCTTGCCACACTTGTGATACTATGTATATCATGCAATGCTATGCTTGTATATATGACTGTCTGCCATACTAAGCTGCCATCCTACGTTTTTGTCGTGCAATGCTCATCATGCTGTGTCACGCCATGCCATGTCTATCATGTTATATTTTACCATGATTTATTATGTATGTAAATGAGTTTTCGAGGGAGGCACAAGGAATAAGAAGGAGGTCATATGTCCAATCATGTAGAAATGTGTTGATGAATAGCCTAAGAAGCCTAATTAAGTAAAGGTCTGAATTCTTCCAGGTCCTGTCATTTATATCATCATGAATACTCAAGCAAGAAGCAAAGAGGAAGACTAGTATCATATTTGTACATATAAAGACACTGACCAATGAAGATGTGTACTTATGGAAAAATTGGTAGGTTTTGCATTAGGCAAAGAAGCCCTTATATAGAAACATGACCTTAGTGGTAGGTCCACAAGACTACTGCTAAGCATTACTGGTGCCAAACTCGGCACTGATAAGGGTACAAGTGATTGAGGACCACTCCTGCATGAACCAGGGATTATCCAAGGTAGTCCTGGGGGGTAGGGGTTGTTTTAGGAGGATGATAATGTCTTGGGGGCATTCAGTGCTTGGGTGGACAACTGATGAGGAAAGGAGGACTTCTGGGTGATGGGTTCAATACTTGGTATTGATCCTTCAGATTGGGGATGTTCTAGTTGAAAACACTCTTAAGGGAGGCTTGATTTGAAGGGGTGGCCACAGGAGGGGATTGTGCTAGAAAGAGGGTACTCTAGGACCAGCTTTTATAAAGATTACCACACCCATGGATGGGATGCTAACATATCTGGCTATAATCTTTTTAGGAAGGATGGGGATGACCAAAAATGTGGAGGCATAGCTCTCTATGTGAAAACAATATCCAAGCAAATAAAATGCAGGGGACCTGATGAAAGGAAGATAAAATATAGATAGCTTTGAAAAGAGAAGATGGAACTTCTGTCTACATGGGTGTTGTCTACAGATCTCCGACACAATTGGAACAACTTGATAAAGATCTGATTGCCGATATAAAGAAAGGGGAGGTGTTATTGCTGGGTGATTTCAACCTGCCAGATGTGGATTGAAAAGTTCTGTCTGCGGAATTGGAATGAATCAGAGGTCATGGATGCCTTTCAAAATGTTCTCCTCAGGCAAATGGTGACAGAATTCATGAGGCAAGAAGCGATGCTGGATCTGGTGCTCACAAATGGGGAAAGAGTCTCCAGTATCTGCCCACCTTGGTGGTAGAGATTATCAAATGGTTTGTTTGATATAACAGCTAAAGTGGAGGATGGCCACACAAAACTCAAAGTCCTGGATTTAAAATGTGTGTACTTTAGTAAAATGGGGGAGTACCTGAAGAAAGAGCTGATAGGATGGGAGAATATAAAAGAAGTAGAAAAACAATGGTATAAATAGAAAGGAGCAATAAAATTGGCCACCAACCTTTATGTCAGGAAAATAAACAAAAGAAAAAGGAAACCAATATAGTTTTCCAAAGAAGTGACAAAGAGAATAAAGGCATAAGAGTTGCCATTTGAGAAATACAACCCTCCCTCCCCCCAACAAACAACTCAAGGAGAGGAGCACAGAAAGGAATGCTGGATGAAATTGAAAAAAGCCAAGAGAGAGAGATATGTCTGGTGAAAACGTAAGCAGAAGAGCAAAAAGCTAGAAATGTAAAAAAGGGAGTCAAAAGTTTTTTAGGTATATTAGTGAAAAGAGGAAGGCAAAAATGGAATTGTGAGACTGAAAAAAGCTAGAAAGTACTATGTGGAGACTGATGAGAAAAAGGCTAACCTGCTAGCTAAACAAATACTTCTGCTCTGTGTTCACCGAAGAAAATCCTGGAGGACTGTGATTGTCTGACAAAGTTACATGTGAGAATAGAGTGGATATAGCACTGTTTATGCAAGAAAGTGTTTATGAACAACTTGAAAAATTGAAGGTGGACAAAGCCATGGGACTGGAATGACATCCATCCCAGAATATCGAGGGAGCTCACAGAGGTTATGGGGGGTCATCTTAAAGATTTATTCAATAATTCCTTGGAGACCGGAGAGTTTCCAGTACTTGTGAGGTGGCTCACAAACAGGGTTATTCATTCCACATGTGAGTCATCAACATGTGGTACTGAGATATCACAGGTTGGTAACTCTTGTGGTAAATCAAGGTGCAGTAAAAGGTATATAATTTGATAACTACCCCCTAAATCTTAATCCAAAATAGATAAATATTGAATATACTTATAAAACACAATCTCTATTTATATCAATGAAAAATAGAACAAATGAAAAAAAATTCTCAATATAACAAAAACAGAAATGACAGTAGACTTGTAAGGAGACACAAATAAACTACATCATGCTCTTCTAGATGTTAGTATAGGATCAATAATAAACCAGCACAAAAAAGTGAGAATTTTCTACACAGTGAGAAACCAAAGGGGAAACAATAGTGTCCTAGCAAATATGACTGTTATGTTCCAAACAGTCATGTTCTCACGGGTCTAGTAGTTGTCCCAACATAGATTTTGGCACAGAGGCAATGAATAGTATATACAACAAAAACAAGGGGTTAACGATCTTATAATGTCATTCTTGTTACTGACAGGCTTCAGCCACAATCATTGTGTCACAAAAAATACATTATCCACATATTTGATGCCTTATCTTCTGAATCCCAGATCTCAAGGGATAGGGAAAATGTAAACAAACCACTCTATCTTGAATATTTATGCCCCTGGTATATTAATCAAAAAGCCTTTTACCATACAACTAAATCTTCTTAGTGCAGACCATTAGAAAATTTTGCACTGAATGACATCAAAATCATTTATAGCACTATTACATCTAATCACTTTTCTTCTTTAAACATTTACAGAAATATATAAGTAAAAGAACTCATCTTTCCAGTAGAATATTTTGTTAATAATAATCAGGAGCTTGTTGATGTGACATGAATTTACATTTTGATAAACTGCTTCAGGAATATTATCTCCTGAAACCAAAAAAAATAAGGTCTAATCACATAATAAATTTTGATGGTGTTTCTAATATTCTCTATTACTCTTTAAACAAACATGGCACCAGCATATCTTTTAAGCAGAGGAAGCAGTTGTTCACAAATCAACTCATGCCTAAGGATGCCTGAAGCTGGCGTGGGCGTGGTTTATACAGGAAGTAACCTTATGCATTCTTAGGTGACCCTAGGTGCTTCCATAGGTGCAAGACAGGCACCTTAAATGTAGGCCAGTAAAATTCTGGCCTACTTTATTTACTTTTGTTTGATGCAGTTTGACAGCAGTGCCCCAAGGGTCTTTAGAGGGTGGGGTGAATCCCCTGAAGGCCCTGACTGCACACTAGAGAATGACACGGTGACAAAATTCATCACCGTTCCCGTCCCCGCGGATAACCGCGGGAAATAATCCCATGTCATTTTCTAGTGTCTATTTCAACCTTGGTCCTTCTACACCAGCATTCTTCAAAGCAAAGCTTGCGGGTCAGTGGTTGTGCCCAATTATACTCTGATTCTTCCCTCTCTCCTTAAAGAATGACATGAAGATGGTTTCCCGCGGTTATCCGCGGGGACGGGAACGGTGATGAATTTTGTCACCGTGTCATTCTCTACTGCACACCACTACTACAAAGTTATTGTTTAAGGACTGAGTTCCTTTCCTTTCCTTTTTTTTTAATGAGGACTTTACTGGCTGTTCCTTACTCGTGATATCTATGGGGAGAGAGTTCCTGACTTAGCTTGAAGGTATAAAGACAGAGAAAGGGGGAGGTAGGGAAACTTTGAGTGATGATAAGTGGTTTATATGGAGCCTGCAAGAGGACAGGGGAGGATCTGAACTCAAAGTTTATAACAGAGATTTAAAGTGAGCAAACTGGAAGGCTCCAACCCAAGCTTCCAGGCCAGGACTACAGGAAAATTAGAAGGACACCCATTGGAGGGATTCAGTGGGATAATTCTAACAGAGACTATAATTGTTATAAGTATAGACTACCTTTTCTTCTAAAGTGCTTACAGTTCAAAATACTGACCAAAGTTGCACTTTTCTACCTAGGCTGTGACAGTACCTAAGGGGGGGGAATTCATCAAGCAGTGTTAGGACCTTAAGTTGTGTTAATTGGGCCTTAATACAACTTAAAATGCCCTAATGCTGTTTGATCTAAAATACTGCAATAATAAATAAGCCACCACTAGTTAGGTAGTAATGAGATGCAAAATATGCAATGCATGTTTTGCATCTCATTACTATACAAATGACCCAACGTGACTTGCAGGGCTAAGGTTATTTTACCACAGGGAGCCACAGCTCGATGTTCCTCTGCCCCACCCCTCCCCCCACAAAGGCCTTTCCCTAAGGCTCTACTTTATAAATCATTGGTGATCCAAGGTGAATCAAAGTGTTTTGGAAGGTAGTCCGGGGTCTTTAGCAGGAGTAATATCCAGTAGCTCTTGTCTTGTGCTGCACCACCTTCAAAATGTCAGGGTATCATCCAGAAGTCACCTTGGGGGTCCAGAGAGCATCTGGGAATCTTTGGCAGGAGCAATGTCCATTAGCTCATGGCTTGTGCTGCACAACCTTCAAAATGGTGCCCCTCGTGGTAGTGACATGAGACTACCACTAGTGGCACAATTTTGAAGGTGACACAGCACAAATCAAGAGGCACTTGGCATCACTCCTGCCATAGGCCCCAGACACCCCCCCCGAACTTCAAGGACAACCTTCAGATGTCCCACACAGACCCTTGAAGATCTCTACAGACAACCCCCCCATACCAGTAGTGTTATCTGTTTTGCTATCTGTCTGGTACAGCAAAATCTCTACAACTGAATTTAATGGTCATATCAATAGCTACAAATCCATACTTATCATCCTGAAAATAAATACTAGAGGATGATTGTTAAAAAGAATCTTTATGATTAAAAAGGTATTTAGCCAAGGGTCCTCAGCAGGAAAAAATATAAGTGCTGGCAATAGGATGCAGATTAAAGACTCCCTGTCACCGCCTGCTGCCATAGATTTTAAAAAGAAAAATCTGCAGGGTTTTTTCTTTTTGAAAATCAACTTGCTGGCCCAAATATGCTTTGTACCCATACACCTGGAAGCATGGCAAGAAGGCTGAAAACCAGTGTTTAGAAAATCATCTTTTAAATTATTTTAAAATACTATAATTTTTAAACTCCAGAATAAGAAACCCCTCACAACGCTTTTATCTTTACTAAATATGTGCAATATAACCTTTAAGGTAACTACAGTTGCTGAATTCAAACCAATGTACAATATAATAAACTGTTTCATTTAAAAATAAAGCTCAAACTAAATCACAGAATAAAAAAATATATATATATATTATCATCAATTCTTTCTAATAATAACATTGACAATTAGCCTAGAATGTGCTGTTCATTTCAAAGGCTATGAGAAGATTTAACAGAAGGATCCCATATGGCTCAGTGTACTGAAAGAGCAGATAAATATGAAAAATAAAACTGTGCATTATGTTTTAAGACAGAAAATCTTTTTCCAAAATCAAAGAGAAAGCTTGTTTTCCTGGTTATTTACACTATCTTCCTCTCTTTCTTTCTTTGACCTCCTCCCTACTACCAGCTGCTTGATTTGGCAACGTCTAGATACTACGACAATCAGTCAGTCAAATTTTTGTTCTTGATCTCTAATAATACTATTCTTTTCTATGACATGAAAAAACAATCAAGATGCTTCTATGGGATCATTGACAGCTAGAGCACCTGTAGTTTTGGTTAAGAAATATATGACATTATCAAGCTGTCATGTTTTCTTTATGGCTTCATTTACCGGCTCTGATATATAAGATTTTGTTGGACAAGAGCAAATAGAGCTTGGGGGTTATACGAGGGGGTGTTGAAAAAGTTCTCAGCCCAACCAAGGAGAGAATGACATGGGTACGATTCAATCAATAATCTGAAACAATGTCAAAACATAGATTTCCGTTTCTGCAAATTGACACAACAAAATAAGATAACATTCTTTTCAGCTACAGTGTCAAAATAACACTCAGAATTTAGGAAGTTGGTTGGTTGGGCTGAGAACTTTTCAGCACCCTTTCGTACATTCAAACAAAGACATCAAGACCTGTTTGTAAGAATCAAAAGTCTTATAACATTTGATTTGCAGTGACAGTGGTTCCTAATATGGTAGATGAAAATTTACATCTCAAAAACAATAGATACGAAGTTGAAATGATTAATAGAACAAACAAACCAAAACTGCAGATATGTGATTAATAGAGACATATTTTTTTTAATTCTTTATTAATTTCACTTTTACAACACCAATACTTTGGAGTCTATCATGAATTATTGAAATAAAGTAAAATAAAACTGAAAATACAATAGGAAATAATTAACACCTTTCGCCCACAACATTTAGGTAATTGTGATCCAAAAATTAGAAAAAGGTAACTCTCTATAAGTAATAAAGGAACAAAAAGGCATTGAAAGGCCGCTCCGAGACCTTGCCCCTAACCAATCTGCAACGAACGTGTGGAATTTACACTAGGACATTAATTTCTTCTCTAGCACTTAAAAATTCCTCAAGCTGCTTAGGGTCAAAGAATTGTTTGCCTTCATGAACATTATGACAATTACAAGGAAATCTTAACACAAAGTTAGCAGATAAAGCCTGAACTCTAGCCTGAAGGCTTTTAGCCTTATCTCTGTATCTCATGCCAAGTCAGGAAATACTCTTATTATAGGCTCTAGAAAGTGAAAATCCAACCCCCTCTTTTACGAAACTGCGATAGCAGTTTCTAGCGTGGAGAGAATGGCCCGCGCTGCTCCCAACGCTCATAGGAATTCAATGAGCGTCAGGAGCAGCACGGGCCATTCAGCTCAGTTCCCCGCGCTAGAAACTGCTATCATAGTTTCGAAAAAAGGAGGCCCAAATGTCTAAAGGAGAGCTTCAAAGCATTGTTATGGTCAAGTTGAAAAGCGAAAGTAACCAGCAATGTAGTCCTAAAGGTAACCACTTCCAGAGAGGATTCCAAAAAGGCAGTAAGTCCCAGGAGTTCTTCCTTCTCAGCTGTTGCCTCTGGGTTAGCAGGACTTCTCCATCCCTGGAGGTATTGACACATGTAATAGGAGAAAGTGCCTTCAAAGGCATCTTCAACACTTCCATCAGAAATTTCTTAAACATATCCATAGCTGGCACCAATGGAGACTTGGGAAAATTCATAAATCGTAAGTTAAATTGTCTCAATTGATTTTCAAGGTACTCTAAACGTTTTGCTATATAATTTCTGTCTTTCATATGGATTCACTATCAGCCTGTTTTACAAAGCCGTGCCAGCAGCTGCCGCGTGGCAACAGCCCTAAAGCCCTTTAAATCTCTATGTGCTTCGGGGCCGTTACCGCGCAGCAGCCACACAGCAGACCTTTGTAAAACAGGTCCTAAATCTCCACTGCCTTTCACATGGATTCACATGTCTCCACTGCCTGGAGTCTAGCCCTTAAAGAATCAATTTCTTGTCCATGTTGATTAGCAACCTGCGCATGAACCAAGACTGCGTCAGAAATATTCTTTAAATCCACAGTATTTTGTCAAACTTCTTTTAACAGAGAAGACTGTATGCCATTAATGGCATTCCACAGTGAATCAAGTGTTACAACAGTTGGTCTTGACTTTTCCCGCTGCTCTGAAACCAGAGTTGCCCGGGTCTTAACTTTCATTAGATTACTTACTGTTTCCTGTTTTGGAAGCAGCTTGCATCAGTTCTTCTTCCTTTGGAGCAGACTCCAAATCCTCACAAGGCAGCCCCCCTTGCTCATAAGGGATATTATCCTGCTCAGGTTCTCTTGCCAAACACTGAACTTCTGATGAGCTTTCAGCCGGGCGCGGGGGAACCGTTTGTTCTATGGGTCTTAAAGATGCCCCTAAACTGCTGCCTGATGCAAATGCTCCAGGTGCAACTGAAGGAGAAGAGGTCTCGCTGGTGATCAAGAGAAATCAATAGTCAGCTGTCTCATTCCTGGAGTGGATGGTGCCACCGGGGGATTATCCTGCACTTTTCCTCTCCTTTTCCGCATCGAAAAATGACAGGGAAATAAGGTATAGCAGACAAAACTCTGGAAACACCGAGCCCTGCACATGCGCATTTCAGTGTGGCCTTCCAGCACACCTCTACTGTGCGACCATTCAGCGCGTCCTTCCACTAGTGCCATTTTGGCAATAGAGACATATTTAGATTTAGATGATAAATGTATTTATTCCAATCAAGATATAAAAAATCAGTATATATAAGAATTTTAAAAAAACAAAAAATCCACACCAATTCTTGCAATCTAGATTAGAGATAGGCTATTCAGTTGGTGCATTAAGGAGTTAATTCTATAAGGATTGTTTGGTAATCTTTGATCCTAGTAGTGCTCAACTTGAATCTACAAGACACAGGACTTTCTCCTCTAAGTCTGATTCAGACGTATGGTGCTAGACACCCAAAGTTGGCAGGGGGAAAATGTCCATTTTCAAAAAATACATCTAGAATTTTTTTTTTCCCCAAAAAATCATCTATATGGATATCCAGGCAATTGATCATCCACATTTTCCAGGCAATTGATCATCCACATTTTCGACCAAAAATCTAAGTCCCAAATTCCCAGAACAAGACAATTTGGACATGAGAGGGGCCAGCAAAGTGATAGACTAACCACCCAGACATGGCAACAGAGCAATGGGGCTCCTTACAGGGCACTGATGTGAACTTCTCAAAAATGGTGCCACATAAACATCTCACCACAACTCCCTTATAAGCTATGGTGAGCCCCCCGAAACACACTCTACCCACCTATCTACAACCCCAATAGCCCTTATAGCTCCAGGTGAAACCTATATGGCAGTTCAGCAGGGTCTTGGGGGTTTTGGTGGGCTCACATTTTCTACCATGAATGTAGTGGTTAGAGTGGCTTATGGGCCTGGGTCATCCTCTCTAGCCCACCCCCCAGTCTACTTAAGGCACCTGTATGCAGCTCTACTAGGCTTTCCTATAGCAGGTGCTGATGTTCTAGAGACAGGTATGTACCTTTTTATTCTGATATTTGTGGCAGTGTGAGGGGATTAATGATCACTGGGGGAGTGTGTGGGGGTCTTTACGTTGTCTCTGCAGTGGTTATCTGGTCACTTTGGATACCTTTTTGCCACTTATACCTGCTTTTACATTGTCTAAGTCACAACGTATAAGTTTCATCCAAGAAGTCTCATGAAACATTTGATTATCCCTGCAGTACGACTAATTCTAGGTCAGCCCAAATACCACCCTCACCTTGTCATAGTCATTTGGAACCTTTTCCTTAACGTAAGCTATATAACTCGATTTTGGTGAATATTCCTTTCCTGTCTGATTATTGTAGATCCTTTCCTTTTTTTATGATACTGTTTTTTTTAAATATGTAATCCACTTTATTCTGCTAGTTAGCTAAGGTGGTGTATCAAGTTTAAATGAATGAATGAATGAAAAAAGGTTCATAAATAGCAATATGATAATTAGTTATGTGCATAAGTAGCTACTTATATGCACAAATAGCCTCGTATAGAATACCGACTTGTGGAATAGTACTTATGTGCCATTATTTGATGGCATGTACTTTGCTGGTGGGTGTGCCCATGGGTGGAGTTTATGTGACATGTGGGCGAGATGTACAGGTAAGTGCATAAATTTTAGAGTACTCTAAATTACACACATTCTAGCACAAAACTAGACATGGGCAGTATAAGTGCTCGAGCCTTAAAAGCCACAAGGCCACTTCAACTTGTATTTTATTTTTTTAAAATGGGTGCTTACTTTTCTTTATAGCATAAGCTTGAAGTAGGCACATGAACCAGTGCCTTAACTAATCACCCTGTGTCATTTACTCAATCCACCCAATATTTAGCATTACTTAACCGGCTAGGAACAGCTCCTGGCTGGTTAAATAGTTCTAAGGCAGCTAATCACCAATAGGGAAAATGCTTGAAGTACCTGTATGTAAACCACTTTGAGTGTGGTTGTATAATTGCAAAAAGGATCCCTCAAAAGTTTCATTCATAGGAATGCCTTCGAAACCTAGACTCAAGAATCAAAACATAATTCGCATCATTTAATTTTTTTATTGTTTAAATTTTTTTACAGTCTTTATCCACACTTCTATTTTTACCCTTTCCCCTCCTTGATGTTCTAACCCTATATGTCTTTTTTACGCTATTACTTTTGTAGTTTTTTCTCCTTTACCATCTTAGGAACAGGATAAGCACTGTAAATAACGCTTGAGCAAGCATGGACCCTTTTTAAGGACACAGTCAAAGAAGCGCAAATATACCGTGCATCAACAAGGGTTCCAAGAGAGAGAAGAACAAGGAACCAGTGTGACTCAATGTAGCAGTGAAGGAAACGATCAGAGACAAGAAGACTTCATTTAAGGAATGGAAAAGGACAAAAATGGAAGAAAACTAGAAAAAGCACAAACATCAAAGCAAGTGCCATAAGGTGGTAATAGGGGCCAAAAGAGACTACGAAGAAAAAATAGCCAAGGAGGCCAAAAACTTTAACCGTTCTTTCGATATATTAAGGGGAAACGACCCACGAAGCAAGCGGTGGGGCCATTAGATGACCAGGGACTAAAGGAAGTACTAAAAGAGGACAAAGTCATCACCGACAAACTGAACACATTTTTTGAGTCTGTATTTACCAAAGAGGATATATCTAATATACCGGAAGCCGATAGGCTATATACAGGAAATGAAGATGGGAAACTGACAGGGACAACAGTCAGTCTAGAAGAGGTATGCAGGCAGATTGTTAGGCTTAAAAACGATAAATCCCCAGGACTGGACGGCATCCACTTGAGGGTAATCAAGGAACTGAAAGGGGTTATAGTTGAACTGCTCCAACTAATAGACAATCTGTCGATCAAATCAGGAAAGATTCCGGAAGAATGGAAAGTGTTGAATGTTATGCTGATCTTCAAGAAAGGTTTGAAGGGAAACTATTGACCAGTGAGTCTGACTTTGACACCAGGAAAGATGGTAGAGGCACTGATAAAGGACTGCATCATCACCTTGACAGATACAAACTGATGAGGACCAGCCAGCACCGCTTCAGCAAAGGAAGATCTTGCTTGACAAACTTACTGCACTTCTTCGAAGGAGTAAATGGGCAGATAGACAAGGGTGATCCGGTTAACATCGCATATCTAGATTTTCAGAAGGCATTCGACAAGGTTCCACATGAACGTCTACTTCAAAAAAATTGCGAGCCATGTAATCGAGGGTGATATACTCACATGGATTAAAAACTGGTTGGCGGATAGGAAATAGAGTGTGGGGGTGATTGGACAATACTCAGACTGGAAAAGCATCATGAGTGGAGTTCCGCAGGGTTCGGTGCTAGGGCCTGTGCTCTTCAACATATTTATAAATGACCTAGAAATTGGCACGACGAGTGAGGTGATTAAATTTGCGGACAATACAAAGTTATTCAGAGTAGTGAGAACACAGAAGGATTGCGAAGACCTACAAAGAGACATAAATATGCTCGAGGAATGGGCCACAAAATTGCAAATGATGTTCAACGTGGATAAGTGCAAGGGGTGAAGAGGCCTGGGTTAGTAGAAGCATTAGCAGGGCATGACAGAGACCTTCCTAGTTTTGATCAGAGGGTCTTATATACATGCAAACACATTTAAAACTTTGAAAAAGTCAGGATAATTAGCAAAAGACCAGGAAATAGATGTGTAGCGTAGGAAAATGGGAATTTTATATTTATGTGAATTCAGTGAAGCAAGACCATAAGGGAAATCAGGACACACTTCTAGAGAAATTAAACTGCCTCCATGTTTCTTTCTCTCGCTCTCTGTGTTTCTTTGTTTAGTTTTTCCCGCTTTGAGCCTCGTGGTTCTAATTGATAACAGATGTGCTTGAGCTGGTTAGAAACATATTCGATTACATATCCCGAAATGGTATAACATGTATTAAGTATGAATGCAATATACCGTGTTGTGTGTGAATGGGGCCCTGAATGAATGATGTATGAATGATGTGTGAAGGTATATTAAACATGAGAGTGGGTTTTGAAAAACATATTTTATATATTTTAAACCTGAAGAAACTCTAAGGAGAAATCCTGAGGCAACATCTGGAAATAGTTAGAATCAGAAATGCTGTACCAGTCTTAGAGAGGCCCACCAGCATAGGAAGGGGTCTGGGGCTTCTGAGTCTGTGTGTCAGTGAAACTTGAAACCGTCATTTTTCCAAAGCAAGTTTTGCGTCTGACACAAACAAGCTATTTGATTTCACCTTTTTGAGAATGACAAAAAGAGTATTGGATATGTTATAATATGTTTATGCATATTCAGAAATTAAGATAAACAAAAATATGGCTTTAAAAACTATGTCTTTGAGTTTGAAAAACTATGTAAAGGAATTTCCTTTGTCCAAAGCTAAAGACAGCCTCTGTTAGTGGATTGGCTGACAAGTAATGATGTCATGCAGGACAAAAGGTACATATTGGGGAGCAACGAATTATCAGGTTGAGATCTTTGTCAGAAAGGCCAGGTTTGGCATTTGTAAAGATCTCCCGGTGATGCAAACAATCTTTTGAGGATCATTATGGTAATTAATAAATGTAATAACTATTTTAATAAAATTTGCGCCATGTGTCATTTTTCATATTCTTTTTACCCACCTATGAGCAAACCTGGCTGCTCAAATGGCACCCCAGATGGGACTGCCGCTTTAGAGTGCGCTTGTGTCAAATTACCCTGCTTAGGGGATGCATCTCGGTAACAAAAAAACATATGCACGAATACTCGTAGAGAGTCCCCAGGAAAGAGACTTGGGAGTACTTGTAGATAAGTCAGTGAAACCATCTGCGCAATGTGCGGTGGCAGCAAAAAGGGCAAACAGAATGCTAGGAATGATTAAGAAGAGGATCTCAAACAGATCTGAAAAAGTTATCATGCCATTATATCAGGCCATGGTACGCCCCCACCTGGAATACTGCATCCAACACTGGTTGCCGTACATGAAAAAGGACATACTCAAAATGGTCCAGAGAAGAGCAACAAAAATGGTTAAGGGACTGGGGGAGTTGCTGTACAACGATAGGCTAGAGAAACTGGGCCTCTTCTCCCTTGAAAAGAGAAGACTGAGAGGGGATATGATCGAAACACTCAAGATATTAAAGGGAATTGACTTAGTAAAGAAAGAGAGATTGTTCACCCTCTCCAAGGTGAAGAGAACGAGAGGGCACTCGTTAAAGTTAGAAGGGAAAAGATTCCATACAAATATTACATTACATTACATTACATTAGGGATTTCTATTCCGCCATAGAGAGTGGTTAAAATCTGGAACGCTCTTCCAGAGGCTGTTATAGGGGAAAGCACCCTTCAAGAATTCAAGCCAAGGTTGGATAAGTTCCTACTGGAACAGAACATACGCAAGTAAGGCTAGACTCAAATAGGGCACTGGTCTTTGATCTAAGGGCCACTGCATGAGCAGACTGCTGGGCATGATGGACCATTGGTCTGACCCAGCAGCGACAATTCTTGTTTTTATGTTGTCCAGCATTGTACATCTGTTTGAATTTGTCCATGTATGTTATTGATCCCCCCATTTCAGAATTGTAATCGTTTAAAAATATTTGATAAGCATGTTTATCAAATTTTAAATAAAGCTTGAAAAAGGTAGTATACAAGTCCCAACCCCTTTCCTTTCTCTTATTCAGCGCAAGATGGCTGCTCAATATTAGTTTCCAAATTTTATTAAAAATTTGATTAATCGCCTAGTGGCTAATGGATAGTCCAAGTTTATTAAAATTTTTGATAAAACGTCAATCATACATTATAAGCGTTTAACAGTTAAAAAATTAAAATGGGGACAATTAACAGATTTATTAATGACTAAACTAAACTAAACTAAACCTTAAGTTTATATACTGCATCATCTCCACGGAAGTAGAGCTCGGAATGGTTTACAGTGTTGTTGTTTGTTTGCTTGGTATATAAAAGTTCTATCCAGAAATGTTTACAGCCGGTGATGCTTGTAACATGGTTTTTAGTACCGGCTGTTAACAGCTCCGACGTCCACAGAATTCCTATAAGCGTCGGAGCTGGTACTGCCGTGGCCAGCGCTAAAAACTGTGCTACGGATTTGTAAAAAGGGGAATCAGTCTTGACATCAATTAATGTCAAATGATGGGCACTGAACCAATTATCTACCAAGACAAAGCCTCTGTTCAAGAGGGAATAAGTCTGATCTAAGTTATCTAAAACAGGGATTAGCAGCAGAACATTGTCAGCATAAGAATGCAATCAAATACCTAAATCACTTAATTTTAAGCCCAAAGAACTAAGAAACACATTAAATAAAACTGAGAATCAATTTCTTTTGAATAAAGGAGCTATCAATTAAAGGGAGAATTACAATTGGATATAACTCTGGTTTAAATGGCATTGGAAGGTTTTGGTGGATACAGGTGTATCCTTGGATTTGTAATTCAAATTTAATTATTTTGTCTATCTCTTATAGTCTAGTGATGTGGACTATTTATTTTCTCTGTGTAGTTTTTGGTGTACAGTATGTTTCAAAAGTAGTACTAACATATAAATAAATAAAATTAGTGATAAAAAGGAACTTGACTGAACCCCACAGGGAGTGAGAGAAAGCATAATTCTTCATTGTTTTGTGTTTTTTTTTAAAGATCTATTAACAAGAAACTCCTGAAACCAATTGTACTCTGCAGTAGATATCCCTAATTCATTCAACCTTATGAATTAGAGGTCATGATTTAAATTATCAAAAGCTGCAGACAAATCCAATTGAGCCAAATATTGCTTGTTTTCCTTTTTAATAAAATCACTCTAATATCATTCCCTAAAATTGTTTTAGTTCTATAAGAGCTCCTAAAGTAAAGCCATGTATCTCTTTTACGTTAAGGAATAGGATCTTAGAAGACTTAGCCATCAAGTATATGTTTATGGAATCACATATAGGTGTAAAACTCATTGACTTCCCCTATCCCCAACATAGTTATTTCAAATGTAAAATGACTGCTCCCATAGGGCAGACTAGTACAAAATACACACAGGTAACAATAATCATCCCTAACCAAACATATAGGGATAGATTCATTAAGCCTACCAATCGTGTTTGTGATCGTGTACCGACCCGATTCACTAACCTCTGTTCCAATCATCCTTCGATCTGATCCTGATCCGCGCATGCAAATTAGGGGAAACGGCATGCAAAGTAGGCAGGCAGCGATTCACTAAACAAATCTGGGACACCGACTGGCCGATCAACAAAAGAAGCGACTGCTGGGCACCGGTCGCTCACATCCTTTCAGACTGTCCTCGCCCTAAAATCCCAGCCCTGCAAACCATCAAAAAAGCTCCCAGCTCTCTGCCGCTCTGCTAGAACAGGGATACATCACTGCACTTCCCTTCAAGAGCCCTGCTCTTGTCGCCCCGGCTCTCCTGCTCTCTGCCGCCCTTCCCCACAGTGCAAGCCCGTGGTTTTAACCCACGGGTTTAAAGTGGGGCTGCTCTGCAGCGAAGGGCGGCAGAGAGCAAGAGAGTTGGGGCGGCACAGACTTCCATTTCGGTCTTTTAGCCTGATGTCGCGCTGGGCACAAGCCGCAAACTTCTCCTCTGCAGCCCCCCTCGTTGAAGAAGAGGCCATTTCATAAGGCTTTCTGCCTTGAAAACATTTTACGGAGACCACAAGGGTTACAATTTCACCACTTAAATGTGCCCCAATTGCTTGAGCCCTTGAACTTAAGCAGTGTGCTGGGAATTATCTCTACTTCTTGTTCCAGCAGAGAATATGCGCAGACCATCTACAGGCAAAGATGGTCTGCGCATGCATTGGGTTCGCACAGTAGCGATCCATGGGGTCGGTGTGGGGGGGAGGGAGGGGCATTCCTCTGATCGCTCCCATTTGAATATTGTCCCGTCATGAATTGGTCGGCCTGCCATGGATTAGACTCGGATCGGTCACGATCGGGCAAGTTAGTGAATCGGGCCCATATACCCTTGGGTACAAAACAGTATACCAATGTCCCTCCTCACCTGAAATTCTTCCCTGGATACGAATTAAACTGCACATTCAAAAAGTTCTACATACCACATGCCCACAGATAACTATATCTACATCCTGAACTTCTCAACTGCCCTACAACATATCATATCATATTATGTCTTATACCCCGCAAATGTCAACTGTGAATTATTGTGACTTACATAAGATTAATAAGGTTATCAACATAGACATTATGAATCATAGCAAGGCTATAATTAAAACAGATGATTGTTTAGCACCTTCCTAAATTGAAGATAGAAGGAGGTCTCTTTTGTGCCTGCACTTAGGCACCTTCATCACACACAACACTCTCAGAATTACTATCCTCACAAAATCTCACTGTCAAACTCATCACACAACTCAGGCATGTGTCAGTCAATCACTATTACCAGATGCTTCTCCCTACCTATAGTTTGAACCCAGCTTCAAATGCCTCACATAATCAGAATAATAGTAATACTGCTTCATCCCCATCCACTGTCACACTTGCCAAGCATTCAATTGTCTCTTTTGGTATAACCTATAATCTTGATTTACCCTCCTCCGCTAATAAACTACAGATGCATCTTATTCTCCCTGAAAACCAAAGGTAATAATAATAATAATAATAATAGTTTATTTTTATATACCGCCAAACCATTAGTTCATGGTGGTTTACAACAATGATATTGCACTAGGGAATAAAAATACAAAGTCATAAAACAATTATTAAAACAGAAAAAACACAATTCAGAATAAAAGCACTAGGCAAAAAATACAACCTTGTAAGACTTGTAGAAGATAGTGATTACACAGTACTATTAATTACAATATAGTAAATAGAAATTACACAATACAGTTAATTGTATGAATAATCATAAATTGATTGGAAGCTTAATACCTTAATAAAGTTTTTAAAAATAAAATCAATTTTGTGTTTCATATTTTTTTAATAGATAAGTTTTAAGAACTTTCCAGAATTGATAGTAGGAGAGGGATGGAGAGATAAGAGCGTTCAAACATGAATTCATTACTCCTGCCTGGAATGATTTTTTATAATTGCATGTTTTAACTGAGGGGAAAGAGAACCAACGGAAGCCCTGAATATGTATATCCTAGAGGAAAGGAGAGACAGGGGAGATATGATTCAGACATTCAAATACTTGAAGGGTATTAACGTAGAGCAAAATCTTTTCCAGAGAAAGGAAAATGGTAAAACCAGAGGACATAATTTGAGGTTGAGGGGTGGTAGATTCAGGGGCAATGTTAGGAAATTTTATTTTACGGAGAGGGTAGTGGATGCCTGGAATGCGCTCCCGAGAGAGGTGATGGACAATAAAACTGTGACTGAGTTCAAAGAAGTGTGGGATGAACACAGAGGATCTAGAATCAGAAAATAATATTAAAAATTGAACTAAGGCCAGTACTGGGCAGACTTGCACGGTCTGTGTCTGTTTATGGCCGTTTGGTGGAGGGCTGGGGAGGGCTTCAATGGCTGGAAGAGTGTAGATGGGCTGGAGTAGGTTTTAACGAAGATTTCGGCAGTTGGAACCCAAGCACAGTACCGGGTAGAGCTTTAAATTCTTGTCCAGAAAAAGCTAAGAAGAAAAAAAAAATTTTAAAAATTTAAATTGAATCAGGTTGGGCAGACTGGATGGACCATTCGGGTCTTTATCTGCCATCATCTACTATGTTACTATGTAACCTGAGCTTCAGGTATTTTTCTTAATAGTACACATCCTCTAGCCTTATACTCCAGTTACCTCATTCCATTCTAACATGCACATACATTTCACAGCTGTATTTATTTGCATCAAGCGTTATTGCTATCTCAAACTGATTACTGCAAGCTTTTGTATCTTGGATTGTCAAAGACACATGCAAATCTGTGCAACTTCTAATGAATTCAGCGGCTAAATTGATAATGGGTATTCCTAGGATTGCCCATATTACTCCGATCTTAATAGCGCTACACTGGTTACCTATTTAGCAGAGAATTAGCTCTAAAGCTTTGTCAGTTGTTCATCAAATATTGTACTCCTCTTCTCCTACTTGCTTTCAAAGCTTGTGGGAAATCTATCAACCTGCAAGATGTTTGAGGTCTGAGGGAGGGATGTTGCTCATCAGTTTAAAAGAAAGTGGGATTCGCTATGTAAAATTTAGAATATCTAGTTTCTCAATTGCCAGTAAGAATCTCTGGAATTCAATTCCAGGTATAATGAGATTATGCAAAGATCGTATGTCTTTCAAGAAATTGTTAAAAACACAATTGTTTGTGGGCGCCTTTCTCTAACGCTGTGGTTATTATTTATTTGAGATTTAAAGAATTCTGCATTAAGGAAATTTTGTGGGGAAGATTAACTTATTTGTTTACTGCATTTTATACTGTTTGTGCTTGAAATTGTGGATGTAAATGTTTTGTGCATCGCTTAGATTTAAGTGATTTATAAATGTTAAAAATAAATAAATAAATATTCACTATAGAAACACTAACTTCACAGTGATGCAAATAAAGTAATAACCTGCATAATTTGTTTGCAGCATGGTCTGTAGGTAGCGACAACCAGTAATCCATCCAGATTGCAGCTCAAGTCTGTTGAACCATTCCTCCAAGGGTAATCTTCAAGTGAGAAGTCTATTACCGTGTTTCCCTGAAAATAAGTCACTGTCATATTAATTTTGGGCCCAAAAAACACACTTGGTCTTATTTTCGGGGAAACACGGTACTTCAGCAGCTATTGCAAAGGTTCCGCAATTTTAGGTGAACCAGGCCCCATTTGTGACTCTACACTACCTCTCACGCCCATACCCCCCTCCAGCCTTCAACCCAGTGTCTCTATTTCTCTCATATACCATATACCCCATGCCTTCACCCAGTCTCTCTCTCATATACCCCTCCAGTCACCCTGTTTCGCTCTCTTATAATCTCCTTCCAGTGTTCTCTTTTTGCATTCATCTCTCTCACTCACACATCTCCGCTCCAATCAGCCTGCCAGTCTCTTATATTGCTCTCCAGTCTTCACTGTCTCTCTCACACACATCTCCCCCCTCCCTCCAGTCACCCTGTCTCATTCTCATATCCTCTTCTAGTTTTTACTGCGGTACTTACTCTCCTTTCCTTGCAAATAATGCATGTACTACCTTCCTGTTGCTTGCTATTCCGCTCCCTGTTAGCTTGAGTAGCGCGGTGCAAGAAGTTCAGGCAGGTCTCGTATAATTCTAAACTGTGAGACCTGCCCGAACTTCTCGCACCACACTACTCAAGCTAACAGGGAGTGGACTGGCAGCAACAGGAAGGTAGTAAATGTGCTATTTGCGAGACTTTCCAGACTTCCTGCACTGAGCGGCATAAGAAGTCCGACAGGATAGGAGGGAGAGAAAGAAGGGTCTGCGGCGGGGGAAGTGTTTCAACTAGGGGTTATTTTTGGGGTAGGGCTTATATTAAGACCTACCCCAAAAATTATGCTAGGGCTTATTTTTGGGGTAGGTCTTATTTTCGGGTAAACACGGTAATAGCATGGGCCATATATCTGTTATCTCCAATCATGTGAAAATTGCTGCAGTCAGTTCTTGGGTCCTTACTTCACGGTCACTTCAAAAACTATAAATCCCTCCATAAGTTACAGAGCCAATCAAACCAACAATATATGCAATCCTTGGTGGTCCAGAAAAACTGCATGTTGTATTGTAAGAGTGACCACCATCAGCACAGGGAACTCCCCCCACCCCACCCCCACCCCCTCCCAACAACAGGTCATACTTGCATTCATTTGTTTAAGTCATCCCTAGAAAGCCAGGAACTGCTTGTGAAGATCAGGGAAGAATAATAATTTCATGGACTCATAAATCCTTTCAGCTTACAAAATTGCCATGGCCTGTAGGTAACAGAAGACCTGCAACCCAGTGGATGTAGGGAAATTGACCTCCCTCATTCTGGTTGCTGGTATTTGATGTGCCTGATTAAAGTTGAATGCAGGTTCAAACTCCAGGCTTAAAAGTTTTAGAAGCAACTGGATCAGATCCCTTGGCTCATTCAGGTAAACCCAAAATTTGTGTATTATTTGAACAAAGTTGCTTTTCAATTTCTCTAGATTATGCTTGAGTTGCACTATGTTCTTAGCCTACTTGTGTAGCATGCACAGTTGCATCATATGGCTCTCAAATTCATGGCACAGATTCTCTGTGTATTTGTTACAGGCTGTACCTTCATTTTTTTTAATATCTGAATGTAGAGTGGATATGGTACACTTATTCTTTTTAAGAAAGTTCTTAACCTGCAGTTTCTCCTGCATAATTTCTAAACTAAACTAAACTAAACAAAAACTTAGCTTTATATACCGGGTCATCAACCAAAGGAAGCTTGACTCGGTTAACAATAATTTAACTAAAAGAAAAAGAACAAGAATTTCAAAAGGATTAATTTTCAAAGTGTTTAGCAAATAGAAAA